>NW_024581108.1:21331481-21405399 GCF_017639235.1 Corvus kubaryi | reverse complement strand
GCAGTGTCGGTGGCGGAGCGAGGCGTGGCAGGAGCGGCGGGACCTGGTGGTGCCCGCCCGGCCCCGCGCAGCGCGTGGTGGAGCGAGTGGCGGCGGGCGCGGGGCGATGGGAGCGCTCTGACAGCCCTCGGCGCTCCCTCGGTGGCGGGCGCAGCGGCTCCGGCGGCGGCGGCGGCTCCTGGCGGCCGCCCCCCTCTTCCTCGGCGCGGACCATGTTCGCCAAAGGGAAGGGCTCGGCGGTGCCCTCGGACGGGCAGGCGCGGGAGAAGTAAGAGCGGCGGCGGCGGGGGGAGCGGGGCGGCGGTGGCGGCGGGGCGGCTTTGTGCGGGGCGGGAGCGGGGCGCCTCCTCCTTATCCGACCCGCCGCTCGGCTGTTGCAGGCTGGCGCTGTACGTCTACGAGTACCTGCTGCACGTCGGCGCCCAGAAGTCTGCGCAGACCTTCCTGTCCGAGGTGAGCCCCGCCGCCCCCCGCGCCCTTTGTGCGCCGCCGCACGCCCGCCCTCCATCTTGCGCGGGGCGGCGGCGGCGCCGGGGGGTCGCCGCGCGTGGGGGCCCACGCCCACCCGCGACCACCCCCCACCCACACCGCCCCCCTCCCAACCCACCCCCCTCCGCCTTCCTCTCGCCCGCAGATCCGGTGGGAGAAGAACATCACGCTAGGCGAGCCCCCCGGCTTCCTGCACTCCTGGTGGTGGTAAGTGCGGGGGGGCGGGCGGCGGTGTCCCGTCGCGGGTGGGAGCAGCCCCCTCGGCTGGGGGGGTGCGCGCCGGTGTCGCGGGGCCCCACGGGGTGCAGCCCCGGCAGTGGCGTGAGTCAGCAGCGGCGGCGAGCCCCGAACCGCCCCGGCTCCCGCTCCCCGCGCGGCGTCGAGGTGCGGCGGAGCCACCCCCGTCCCCGCGGGAGCGGCGGGCAGGGCTCCCGCTGGAGAGCTGCCGGGCCAGCCGCAGGCACCGGGCTGTGCCGGTGCCACTGGGGCGCCCAGGGGAGCAGAGCTGGGCGGCAGCGAGGCTGGGAGAAGTCCCTGAAGTCCCACGGGGGTTATCCCTTCAAGGTGTTGTCTCTTAAAGGGCTACTTTTGCTTCCTTAAGTACCCAGCATCTCCGCTCCTGACAGTCAGGTCCGAGCGGTGCGAAGCTGGGATGCACAGCTGGATCCAGCTGAGGTCCTATCCCAGCCGTGGGCCCCGTGGGGTGGGAAGCCGCTCACCTGCGCTGACCTGGGTGCACGATCCCTGATGAGTAACTGCTCCTCTCCTGTCTCTCCCCGCCATGCAGCGTGTTTTGGGACCTGTACTGCGCAGCTCCCGAAAGGCGAGACACTTGTGAACATTCGAGTGAAGCCAAAGCCTTTCATGACTACGTGAGTAACAAGTTTCTAATCCTCGCGGTAATTACGGCGTTGGGGAGCTCCGGTGCACCAAGAGCCAACCTAATGTAACCAACTGGCAAAAAGCGTGGCCTTTTTTTTAACCAACAACGTTCTGATTTGACTGAACAGTATTTCATAATGTTGCAATTATGTAAATGAGCTCAGATGGTTATCTTAAGCACTTAAAGGCATTCAGGCTACTGGTAGAATTAAGAAGTTTTGCATAGCAATGGACAACGAAGTGTTTGTAGAGGGTCGATGGTGAGATATTTAATGCTGAGGATGCTGTGATGGTGAGATGTTTCATGCTGAGGACACCTCGCAGGATGGGCGGGAGTTGGATTTTGGTGGGAAGGAGAAGGGGGATTCCCCAAGCTGCTGTTGAATGCCCCAGTTACTACCTCCCTGCCTTTGGCAAGGCTGGGGGCTTCCTTGGTTTCTTGAGACGTCCCTTGATCCCAGCAAGGGAGAGGTGTTGTCTTGTCGAAGCTGGGGTTGCAGACCTGCGTTGGTTGGTCGTTGTGCGTCTTGGCTCTCCATGGTTTGGGGTGCTATCTGCAGAGGTGGCAGCATGACCCAGGCATGGATGGTGCTTCTGGGGTGGCATGCTTGAGACTGAGGTATCTCCCAGAGAAACACCTCCTGGCAGGGGTGCATGGCATGTCTGCTCCAGTGGGTTGCCCACTCCCGTCCCGCACACGGCGCCCGCATCCGCAACGTCGGGAGGAATTTGCATCAAAGGATTAGTCACCTGGCTGCGGGCTTGGACCCCAGTCAAATGCGTTTAAACCTTGTAGCAGGAGCTGGTTCTGTCTGCTCCAGGGAGACTATGGTATGGAAACCATTTTTCCTCCCTTCCCAACTTTCTCGTTGCCTCGACATGCCTGGCTTGGGATGTGTGAGGGTTTGCTGGCGAGCAGTGCCGGGCGAGCGTCTCAGGGACCTCCACGGTGCTCTCACATGCTGGCACTGGACACAGCGGTCGCCCTGGGGCACAGGCAGTGCCAGAGAGCCTTGGCTGGCTGCTGAGCTCCCTCTTGTCTCTTCCCACCCCTCTGGGTCATGGGAGAAGCGTGTCTGGGTATTTGCTAGGTGGAGTTTGTGTGTCTGTCTGTCCCTGCCGCTGCTCTCTGCATTGCTTGTTTTCACTGGGTTGGATTAAAACGGTGAACTCCTGAACTAAGGGTCAGAGCTGACAGCCAGCAGTACATCTGTCAGTTGTTGGCTTCTGCTCACTTCCTGGATGTTTTGGGGCAAACTGGGGGGGTTTCAGGAGCCCAGATGGGACAGCAGGCTCATCACGAGCAAGGCAAAGGTAGATCTTTGGGCAGCAGAGCCACAGGTGAAGATGACATTAGCAAGCAAGACATGGTAATGCTCCATCCACAGCAGCCTCCTCATCATGTCTGAGGATTTAGTGTATTTAGAGAAATTAATCTTTTTTTAGCTTGGTAATAATTCTAACAATAGGCCTGAGTGCATTAGATGATTCGCATAAACTTCTTTAGTACACGTTGCTTTAAGCTTACAGTAAATAGACACAATCCTGATTGTTTTTAATTCTCGGTGTAATGCAGTTTTGTAACAGCCCGAAGTGCTTTACTTTTTGGGTAACTCCTAAAAAGATTTTCCCTCCCCTGTGCCTTGGCTTGGTGGCACTGGGTTGGTTTCCCCAGGCGTGTTTTGGCCCCAAGACAGGGCTTGTTCTTCTCTGTGGTGTGGCTGGTGATGGATGCTCACGGTACAGTCCCTTTCTGAGGAGCAGTGTTTTCCTGGCACAGCGTGTACTTTACAGGGCAAGGGAGCTGCCTGGCCAAAACTTAAATATTGACCAAAGAACCGAATGATAACCATGGAAGTGTGAATAGCTCCTTGTTTCTCGCCAGCTTCCAGGGCAGGCTGCCGGTACTGGTGAGCACGGTGGGCAGTGTCAAACACCAAACCCAGCAACCCATCAGCAGTGCATGGCAGCTAAAATGGGATATGAGCCCCAAATGGGGCTGGATCAGTGAGTCATGAATTGCTTCATGTGGTGGTTGTGGTTAAAAACATCCCAATCTAAGTCTTGCCCCAGGTTGGCAGGGTGTTGTGTCTACACTTGGCCAGGAATGGGCAAACTCCGTGTGTCCTGCTTGGTGCTTGCCCAAAATGCAGTATGTGTTAGCCCAGAGACTGTGCTACTGTAAGGACAGAACGAGGGGATGCTTTGGGAGTCATTTGGGGCTTGGCATGTCACCTTCCCAGAGTGAGCACCAGAAGGGTTCTTACCTGGGGGACACATCTTTGGGAAGGGGGAGTGGTGCTCCTTGTTAGCGGGGTGCTAACAGTGGGATTTGCATGCTGTGTCATTTCCCTCTCATCTTCCAGCATAACTGTATGAAAACTATTAGGAGCAGCAGGACAAATTGCCAATTTCCCCCTCAAGTTTTAAACATTTAAATCTCCAGTGAGAAAATAAAGTAAGGAGAAATCCCACCGCTCTTTTTTCGAGGGGACCCTTGAAAACTGTGGGCTCTTGTGAACACTTGGGAATATTGCTTTTTACCTTTCCCCTGAGGTTTTTCTCCCAAGCTGGGACAAAAGCCTGCTGGCACTTAGTAGAAAGGTGGGAGAAGAGTGATGGGAGTGGGGATTCACCTGGCACAGGCAGGAGGAATGCTCGATCCTTCTGTCTCTGGCAGGGCTATGTGTCTGTTAACACAACTGTCGGGTTGTGTTGGTTGGAGGGTTGTTAGTCATCTTCTTCCACCTGTGTCCAAAGAGTTTATCCGAGGTAACAGCCCCACAAGCACTCACCAACTCCTAAAACTCAACCCATAGCCATTGATTTAGGCTCCTCCAAGCCCCGTGGCGAGCGTGCCAGCGTTCCGGCACGCTCCTGGAGCCGGCGAGCTCGCAACGGGATCGCTCATCATGACAGGGGATTTCAGCCGCCGCGTTATCTGGGAATTGGCCGATGGCTGGTCGCAGTTGAGCATTTCAACGCCGTGAAAGCCAATACAATTTGAGTTAGCGGTGATGACTGCCAGTTTAAATACCGCAGTGAATTTCTGTCAAAGAGCTAATACATAGAAGGGGAATTGCAGAAAACTTGATCACCAGAACCACTTCAGTCGATTTTGGCCTCGAGCTACAGAAAATGAACTTAAATCTAGTTGACTGTTGCTACATACTTTTTTGTGGTATTGCTCTGCCTGCACAGCCAGCTCATGTCAACGTGCAGGAGAGAAAACTTGGGGTAGCCTTTAGCTGATGAAGACTTTGACTTTATCATTCCCTTCCTCTGTTTCCTTGTTTCCTCCTGAGAAGGACCTGCATTTGGGAGCACTTGAAATGCTGTTTTCTTTGCAGCACAAGATCTGCGGAGCTGTGGCTTTGACTTGCCATTAACGGAAAGCATTGATTTATTTGTTTTTGTTTTTAACTTTGGAAAGCTGCTGCAGTTCTTTCTAACTTGGGCCTGGAAGGATGCTCTGCGGCAGTGGAGTGGTTGCTGCTGGAAGTGTGATGGTTGGTCTGGGAAAAGATGGTGTGGTTGGTGTTCCTGTCCTCCCATCTTGGTTGGAGACAACCAGGGCTCCTTCTTTTTCCTCCATCTTAAACAATTCCGCTTGGATTGAGATCTCAGGGGCTTCTGAAGCTCGGATGGATGGATAATTCAGGTTTGCTGGAGTTAGTGTGCTCAGTGGGAACAAGGTGAAGCCCAAGAGGCCAGCAGGACCAGGTGCCAGCAGGAGAGGCACCCCATCCCAGCGTCCCTGCCTGGGTATTCTTGGGCTGCAGGGGAGCATTTCCTTGTCACAGCACCTTCTGCTCCCCAGGGTCTGTGTGGCCAACTCATGGCGTGGTGCACTGGCAGGTGACATGGCGTTGTGGGACCCGTGGGAAGGGTTGCTCTTCATGCATGAGCGGTTTGGTGTGACTGTCTCCTCTCCCACGCCAGGCTCTTTTCGTGTTCTGGGACCAGTGAAGGTTGTAAGACCTTGTTCAGAGCACCCATGGCTGTGAGGGTGGGACCAGCAGGTGTGAGAGTGTTGGTCCATGAGTAGCTCTGTGGTGGTGGTGATGGCCCATTAGAGCTTCTCCTGTTGTGTGCAGCCAGTGTATTGAAAATGTGTTGTGTAGGAGAAGAGATGTTTTGGGGCAGGTTTATCACTATGCAGGGACAGGCTGGGAACAGCTTTGTGTGAGCCCCCCGACAGGCATTGCCTGAGCCCTGGGCGTGTGGCTCAGCAGTAGCACACACAGCTCTGTCCTGTTTTCATGCAGGACTGCGCTCTGTCTGGGCTCCATCCAGCTCCACTCTGTAGGGACAGGGTTCCCTGGTAGGTAACCAGAGAGAGGAGTTTCCTTCAGGAGTGGCAGGCTGCCAGGAGCAGCTGCAAAACTCCACATCACTTTAAAAAAAATTGCAACAAAAATAAATAAATCCAGATATTCCCTCTCCCAGCAGTGCTGGGCTCAGCCTTCCCTCCCAGTTTAGGGTACTGGTGAGCCTGGGCGTCCTTTAAAGCCCACTCTTGCTGGAGTACCATGCAAAGATGGATTAGTCTAATATTGTGTTTTAAACAGCGTTGGCTGTCGTGATGGAGCAACCTCTGCTGCCCCACTTCCTGCTGCCCAGCAGCAGGACCAGGGCATTTCAGAACAGCACCTTTCCACGGGTGATGCCCATGGAGAAGGCTCCATTGTGAAACCGGAGGTCAGAGCCCAGAGCTTATGTCTTAGTCTTTGACTGGGGAGCCTAAATATTTATCCTGTTCTGTCCCTAATGAAAACAAATTGTCAACAGTTGTTCAGTAACTGACTAAATTAAAATCTGTAATTAGTCAATTAGATTAAAGAGTTGGCACAACCTGATTGTATCATGCTGGTTAGGTTATTAAGAGAAAGGGTGTGATTTTTAATTACTGAATGCTAATTTTGATGGTTTCAAATAGAAACAGACGTTCCTCCCCTCCACCCCACCCCAAGTGCCTCTGCAAAAGTAAGGCAGGGGATGGATTTTATATCAACAAATGGTGCGAAGATGCAAAGTTTCTCTGGCTCCAGTCCGGGAGGGGGTTCTTCAAAAAAGCCAGGAGTGGGATGGGAGGAAAGGAAGGATTTCTTCAATCCTGAGGATGGGAGGGCAGATGGGGGTTTGTGCCGCGGGTGGGCACCCCCTGCGTGGCTGGGTGCTGGGGTCTGGCCGCTGCCCATGGAGGTCCTGCCCCGTTGCCCATCCCGGTGTGTGCGGGTCAGCGTGCCCTCGCCTCGCCACGAGCCCGTTTGCAGCAGCGAGCCAGACTGGAGTATTCTTTCTTTTCCCTGGGGATTTTTTTATAGTATCTTTTTAATCCCCCTCCCCCCGGTGCTCAAGAGGGGCCAGCTTCCAGTGGCAGGCAAAGCCCGCAGCGGGGAGGAGGAGGAAGGCCTTGCGTGGCGAGCGCGGCAGCCCAGCGCCATCCCATTGTTTGCCCCGGCGGCCACGTGGGCGAGCGCGGTGAGGCCGGCGAGGGGACCCGCTGCGGGGGGAGCGCCTGCCCCCGGCAGATGCTGGGCTCCGGGCGAGCACAAAGCTCGCAGCCCTGCCCTCCCCGGCGTGCGGGGGTCCCTTCTCAGGAACAAAGAGGGCGAGGGGCCACCGTGCCAAGCCGTGCCGGGGAAGCTGTGGCCGGCACGGGCACTCCTGTCCGGCAGCGGGCAGTGGGGAGGTGTTAGGTCAGGACGCCGTGTGTTGGGTACGAGTGAGACTTTCCTGTTCTCCTGATCATTTCCTTCCTTACCTTGGAAACTTGGATTTTCTCCTACCTTTTGTTCCATATTTTTCTCTTGTAAAGCTGTCCCTGGTTCTATTGGAAACAGCTGCCAGAGCTGGTCCTGGGGAGCGGGCGGGGGGCTCTGGCTGTTTCTCCTCTCTTGCCGCTCACGCTCCCGCGGCAGAGCTGGCACCACCGAAATGGCACCCGGCTGTGCGAAGCCCTCGCTGGTGGGGGTGTGCTCCGGGGGGAGCTGCTGCAGCCTCGTTTGTTCCTGGTTTTCCTTAGGAACAGAGGGGATGGCCGGGGGAGAGCGGTGCAGCGCCCGGTGCAGCGCCCGGAGCACCTTGTGTCCAGCCTGGCTGGTGCTGGGAGCTGCCCTGCCCTGCCCACAGGGACCACAGAATGAGCTGTGTCCCCATGAGCATCACACACCTGTCTTGCCAGCATCCCAGTCGTGGGTCAGGGAGGCTCCCTGACTTCTGCTGAAGCTTCTGCTCAGCCCACGAGCACGTTCCTCCTTATTTCCCTGCATTTTCTCCCTCTGAGTCCTCACCCTGCAGATCCCTGGGGGGACAGCCCAGGGTTGGGGTCTTGGTGGGGTAGAAACAGTGCTTTCCTCCAGGCTTGCAGGGAGCAAAAATGTCTCTTGGCAAGTAAACAAATACCTCTGCCTTGGTTTGGGGTTTAGTTTTTTTTTTCTTCTCTCAAAACTCCCGATTGTTGCCACAGGTGCCAGGAGCTGAGTTCAAAGCTACAGCTGTGCAGTCAAGGGGGGAATTTCCAAAATACGGGATGGCTTCTAGGTGCTGCTTCCCACATTTAATGGGACTCTGCTGCTGACCCACCCACCCACTGCCACCTCCCTTCTCTCATCCCCAGAGTGGTGTCACCAGTCTCCTGTGCTAGCCAGGGCAAGAGGGGCACCTGGGGGGCTTGGGTAGGGTTTGGGTTTGGATGGGGCACAGCTCTGTGTGGTAAGACCAGCTTTTCTTTTGTTTTGGGTTTGTGCATTTAATGAATATATATATTTTTTTTTTTTTTTTATAAAAGGAATAAGAGGATAAATGCTCACTTTCCTGCCTGAGCTTAATGCGGCATGCATGGTGACTGTTAGTAACAAAATTAAGCAGAAAAAAATGTGTATACGTATGCAGTTATATCTGTGGAATATGCAGAATTGAGATGTACATAGGGATAAAGGGAGAGGTGCATGTGCCTGTGTATTTTGGAGCGGTGGGACAGAGCAGGGCTTTGTGCCTGGCCATCCAACACCCTGCCATTTGCCTTACTCTTGCTCCTCCATGGCCACTGCCACCAAGACCAGTGGTTTTTAGCAAGGTGATTTCCACCTCTGCGTTCCCCAGGCAGGGTGGGAGGCTGTGGGGTCTGTCTGTCTGTCCGTGTGCGAGGCTGTGCCTGCTGCCTTAAGATAAAGTCCAAAGGAAGACCTCTGGCTGTGTCTTGAGCTAACATTTTCTTTTTAATTTTTTTTTCCTTAATGTTTCTGCATCAACCCTTGAACATTTGATCTGGTGCCTCTCCTCCTGGGGTGCGGCAGCTTTCTGTAGTGAAAATGAGCTCTCACCACCCCTCCTGCCTGCCTCAAACAGGGTCTGGGGTGGGGGGGGTTTCCTTCCCATTTTCCCTGAATTTGGGCTGGTTTTTTTACAGTCTCTCAAGGCTGAGCTTGCACCTATAATTGGAGTTTTTTGGCTACAAACTGAAGCAGGGGATGCACTGCAGCAGCTCTGGCTTGCTGGTGAGCACGACCTGCCCAACACAGCTGGGGTGCTGGCATCCCATGGCATTCCCAGCAGGTACAACAGCCCACAGCCAGTCCCTCCTACCTGACGTGGATTTCCTTCTGTGTACAGCTGCCATCGTACCTGGCTCACCTGGTCTAGCACTGACTGGTGACCACCACAGTGAGTGGCCAGCTGGCATCTCCTTCCTTCCAGAACAGCCCTGCTGCAAGGGTGTCCCAAGCCTTGGCTTTGCTTATTTACCCATTTGTGCTAACTGTAAAGTGGGAAATGCCCCTCTGTCACCCCATGGCTAGCTGGCAGTGCCCAGCTGTGTCCCCAGGCAGGCGACTGCTTCCCTGCCCCAAGGCAGTGTTTTATAGCCCAGCCTCTGGGCTGGGGAGCAGTTGGGAGGTTGGTTGTTTGGGGTTGTGTTTTTTGCCTTTTTTTTTTTTTTTTTTTTTTTTTTTAAGTGGAAAAAGGCAGAGCACGCTGAGGAAAGGGGCAGGGCGCTTCCTTGAGGCGCCCTGGTTTGGGGTGGGCAGATAAGGGTGCTGCGTCACGCTTGGCTCCTCTGCCCTGCCAAAGCCTGGCAGAGCATCCTCCTTGCCCTCCTGCTCTGCCTCGCCCTCACTGGGTGCTTGTCCTGTTTTTTGGGGGAAGCCCCATTGGGATAAGGCAGCCTCTAGTGCAGAAGCTGCTTGAACCCCCACATCTCCCTGCCCAGGAGCAAGGCTCACACCAGGAAGGAGGGAGAGGTGCTTTTCTCCCCCTTGGCTCTTTTCTGCCAGAGCGCTGTGCAGCTGGTGGGGTGTAAATCACACCCAGCCTCCCTGTGCCCATCTGCCAGCAGGATGGTGGGGGGGTCATGGCTGGTGGCAGCTTGGGGTGACTCTCCATCACAGCTTCAGCCCCGCGCCTGCGTCCTCGTGGCTCTGGGACAGTGCCCGCTCCTTCGTGAGGAACAGAACCAGGGTCTGCCCGTTGGTGGTGTAAACACTGGGGTTTTTCTGTGCAAGGCGTGAACCAGGAGGTGGGTCTGGTTTTGTGAGACCCTGTTGGGGTCTGGTTTGGGGCAGGGACAGCCACACTGTGAAAGGCTCGGTCTCATCAGGGGGGCTTTGGCAGGGATGTTCTTTGTGGAGTATGGTTGGGGATGGAGGTGGGAGCTCACAAGGAAGCAAACACTGCTCCACGATGCATATGTGTCCCTTTAGCCCGGCTCAAGTGCAGTTTTCCATGGAAACCCCAAAACAGATGGTTTTGTTTTATCCTGGGTATTACAGCACCAATAACACCCAGGTGCTTCACACCTTTGCCAGTCTCTGCTGGAGAGAAGGTCCAGGCTGAGGCTCCCAGGGCTCATTTCATCATTAAAAGCGGATTTACTTGCTTATCCCGGAGCCCTTCAGGGTGTTGTGGCACGTCCTGACAGCTTGTCTGTCCTTACCTGCAGTCATCAAGGAGTTTTCAACATGACTTATATAAAGCCTTTGTACTTGGATTGCTCCACCATGCTGCACAATGGCTTCTTTGTCATCCTGCCAGCTAATTAATTTTAACTTTTACCGTTGCTCCGGCGCGGTGCATCGTCCGCTTGGTCCATTTGAAGCTTCCCCCCCCCCCCCCAACCTTAAGTGTTTTCCAGGCAGTTTGACTTGTTGCTGCTGAATGCTGGAGAAACCAGCTGGCCCCACTGGTGCTCATCTTCTGGGGAGAAGGAGCTGCCCTCACACTGCTGCAGGAGCCGGGGCTGGTGGAGGGAAAAGCCATTAGGAGGCTCAGGTTTTCTCCAGTGGCTTGTTTCTCCTGGCTGGCAGCTGAAGGTCCCCACAGAGAACATCCTCTGATGAAGATAACAGGCTCTGGCTCCCTGGCCAGTGATCGGCACCACGAGGATCTCGCAGCCAGAGGTGAAAGCCTTGGCTGCGTCTTCAGGACAAAACCCCTCGTGCCTGGGGATGTCTGTGCAGGGGAGGGTGTGACAATGGTGATGCGTGCTGGAAACTCGGTGCTTTTTGCTTGCATCCTCTGAGCAAGCATCTCCAGCACTGGCTCCAGGTATCACCACAGCATCCCTGGTGCAGCAGGGAGCTTACGCCTGGTACCTCCAGAGTGTTCGTAGGGGAGCCGAGCATCTCCTCAGAGCTGCCTGGAGGACCAGGAGAGATGTGACCCCAGCAGTGGCCCTTGGGGTGGGATGAGCCCGGGTATTGTCTTTCTTGGGTAGGAGGGATGGAGATGGCCGCATGCATAAGCATCAGCTGAGTGTGCAGCCGTGGGGTTTGTGTGAGCAGTGCTGTGCCGGGGGGAGCTCCCCTCTGCTCGGGATGGGGACGGTGGCAGGTCAGGGAATATGGAATTGCTGCCCTGGTGTTTAATCTGGTTATAAGGATGGCTATTAGAGATAATGAATTTTGCCTGTCCCCACTGTTGTAATACAAGAACCCAACTGTCTTTCAACACCGCGAAGGTCACTCCTCTTTATTTCTGGTTGTAAATATTGCTGGTTACAGATGTTTGGGGTTGATGGACATGGCTAATTAAGTTTCTCCTGTCAGCTGGTTGGCAGGGTGCAGGGGTGCTGGCATGGTGGTTGAGGTCAGAGGGCAGGATCACAGCCAGGCAGCAATGCCAGCAGTCCCTTAGCATGGTGTGAGCCCATCTCGCTGCAGCCACACAGTGAGAGCAAAGCTGGGTTTGCACTGAGCCTTGCCCCTCTCTTTATTACGAATTTGGAACAGGCTGGTGGGAAGAAGGCAGCTTTTGGGAGCAAGTTTCCATTTTGCTGTTCTCATTTGAGGGGAATTCAGCAGGAATTGTCACGCCTGCTGTCCCCAACCTGACCTGAGGGTGGGAAGAAGGATGCAAAAAACCCTTCTAATTTTTACCATCGCGTATCTTTTGCGCCAGCACCGGCAGAGGCTTTTTCTTTCCCAAAGAGACTTTAACATGGGAATGACGGTGTGCTGGCTAGCAGAGCCAATACCCCACACAGAATTAGCACCAGGAGGGGCTGGGGGTCCCTTTCTCTGGGGCATGAGGCTGGTTGCTTCCCAGTGCTCACCCTGCCGGGAAGGAACCGTCCGCGTGCGCTGCCTGTGCGCCTGGAACGCAGCACGTGCTGCTGTGCTCCCCGGCTCCCCCCGCATGCCTGATTTATGCCGCTCCACATTTTCTCCTCCTTTCCATGCCTCTTTCTCCTCTCCCTCCTTTTTCTTTTTTTTTTTTCCTTCTCCCTTGTGCTGCCTGTGCATTGCCTTGCTCCTTTTTTTTCCCCACTTATTGCTCGCAGGCCTCCCTGTTAACCCAGCAAGCTGCAAGATTTAGGGCTCCCTGCCTGGTGTGCATTCTGAATGGGGTTTTATCCTTCCAGAGGAGGGGGCCGTGGTCCCCATCACCCCACTGGGACATGATCCCTGCATGTAGAAGGGGCTATTTTTATTATTTTATTTTATAGCCACAGAGCACAAGTCGTGTATCCCCGTTCTGGATGCTCCTAGCCATGGATTGCAGCAGAACTGGCGGGGTGGCCACGGGTGCCCATCGTCTCCATCCCGATGTCGCTGCGCCGGCCATCTGTCCCCTCCCGTGCGGCGCCGGGCTGCCGGCTGCTTGCCGAGGCATCAGGGTTTGCCCAGCGACTGCGAGGCCACCAGAGGAAAAAAAAGGCAAAGAAAAAAAAGTTCCATTTTTGCTTTGTTTGCCCCCATTTCATACGTATAACCTGACTTTTTGTTGCCTTTTTTGAGGGGGGGCTTATATATATTTTTTTTTCACTCCCCTGGTGCCGTGCCAGGCGCATCGAAAGTTTGCTGGGTCTTGCGTGCGTGTGCGGATGCCGAATAATTTTATTAGCTGCCTGGAAGGGAGCCAGCACGGCGTGCACCGCGCAGGAGGTGGCTGCTGGGGCGCCTTCCCTTTGCTTCCCCTTCCCAGCTGCCCCCCCTTTGCCTGCGCTGGTCTCCTGTGCGTTGCATCATCAGCATTACCCCTTCATTTTATTTTTATATATATTTCTTAGAAGGTTTGTTTTTTTTTTTTTTTTTTTTGCTCCTTAAAGGGTTAAAACCGATGGGGAAGTTCAGCTAGCACTTGCAAGATATGGTTGCCTTAGCAACAGGCCTCCTAATCTGGTAGGTGACCTGAGAGACTGTGGAAGATGCAGGGGTTGGTTTGGCATTTCATTATTTCATGAGGCTGCGGCTCTCCAGCTGGTTCCCTTCCCAGCGCCTCCACCGCCGCTGCTCCCCCCCGCTGCCGCCCCCGGCATTCCTTGGCAAAGCCCTGGAGGGGCCAGCAGCACAGTCCCCTCCCTGGGCGCTGGTGGGTCCTGGGAGCTCTTGCTCAGAAAGGGGGAGAGGGCTTCCCGCAGCCCAGGTGATAATTATTCAACTGTAGGATTGTAAAGATGGTTTCCTACCTTGCCTTTCCTGCTTTGAAAGGATTTGCCGTGGTGGCTTGGGGAAATGAATTCATGTGGCCCCAGAGCTAAAGGTATGCTCATTGGCACTTCCAGACACTGTGTTTTGGGCTCTGTGGCGCTTCAACAAACAGATGGGGCACGAACAGGGAAGCATAGTGGTTGGAAAAGGTGATGGAGTTGAGATACAGCATCCAGCCAGTGTTTTGGGGAAGGTTGGTGGGCTTTGGGAGGAGTGTGGCAGCATTTTTCCAGCTGCTTTAGGCTCCTCTGGGCTCACTGGGCCAAGTGGCACAACCAGCACATGCCCATGGATGGATAGACCAAGACCTGGGCGTTTCAGTGCCACAGCCATGGCTGCCTTCTATTTTTTTTTCTTGGAAACATCCTCAGGTTGGCATTTCCCAGCACTGTCCCTTTTCCCTTGCTGTAGTGACCACCCTGTGGAAAGCACTGGTGACCACCCACTTGTCCTTGCCAGTAGTGGAGCCATCTAAATTAAGAAACTGCATCACAAAACTTCCCTGCCAAATATTTGGCCTCACTAAATCTCTGTGCACCATCAGATGAGGGCCCAAACTTCTGCCTGCACAGTCCCGCATGGGATTCGAATGGATGGTCGTCACACCTGATAGTGCCCATTTGCACAGAACTGTTGCATCCAGGTCCAAATCATCACTGAGCTCTTTGCCAGGATGGCCAAGCCACTCTCTGTGCCCAAACCCAGGATGTTTTCTCGCTTGCTAGATCCTGAGTGGTTATGGAGTGTGACTCTGCCCTTGGCACCCAGCCGGGATGGCTGGGCAAGGAGACCCTGAGGGAACGAAGGTGTCCAAAGGGCTGGGGCCAAGCTCCCTCTGGGTACCAGTGGAATAAAAGGGCCAGGACAGCACCAGGGGCATCCCATTCCCACAGATCCCAGCGTGCAGACCTCTTTTGTTTTTCCCCCCTCCCACTACTCCACGGCGTCAGTGGCAGCTGCCTGCGGACGCCGGGGAGAGCCGCCTTTGTTTACCCGCCTCTACGGCAGAGCGAGCGCGGGGATGCTCTTGGATCGAGGTGCTGATCTGTCATCTCCAGGTTTTATGCATCCCCAGACAAGAAATCAGCGGTGCAAAGCGCAGACTTTTTGTTACTTATCGCCGAGCTCTGTGCAGAGCGCGGCTGCTGAAAGCAATCTGGTGTCTGCGATGCCCAGATTTATGGTTTCCCAGCCTCATTTGAGGTGTTGGCTTCCACTGGGAAGTAGAAAACCTGGTTTGAGCCATTGGAGTAGGATGAGAGGACCGTGGTGTGTAGTGACACCGGACCCCATGTCTGATCCCCAAGCTGGTAAATGGCCCCAGAGTCTGTCATCACCCCGGCTGGGACAGCATCTCCCTTGCTCCATCTTATCTGGTGGAGACAGCAGGAGGACCAATGTCCCAGGGAGCTGAAACAGCTCAGCTTTCTCTCTGGGTCTTCTCCACTCAGAGGCAAAGGCTGGAGGGAGGCAAAGGGAGGAAATCCAGGCAAGCCAGCAGAATCCCTAGAAAGCCCTTTTTTCGATCACTTCATCCCTTTTTTTTTTTTTTTTTCCCCTATCTCTGCTTTGTGAGGCTTTCCAGGATTTGTCCCTCTCGGCGGGGATTTCGGGCGGTCAGCTGGGTCCCCAGGCACGGACAGACGGACAGGCTGCCAATCAGCCAGCGCGCACCGTCCGTGCACGGAGCGCTGTGCTCTGCTGCCAGGGGCTCCTGGGGCTCAAGCACAGGATTATACATGGGGTTGGTTTGTTTTTTTTTTTCCCCCAAAGAAAATCAAAATTCCCAGGGAAAATATATTAAAAAAAAAAAAAAAGCCGTCTCCCCCCCGCCTCCGCCCTGCTGAGAAGCAGCTCTGCGATGGCGGCTGGAAAGTGAAGCCGTAAGTGTTGCGCGTGCCATCTGCTCCGCTTGGATCGCGGGAGCGGCTGGAGCCGGCGCAGCCTCGCGGGAAGGGGGGGCAGCGCTTTGCAGGGGTAAAGATAGGGTCCCCCTGCCCCACATTCCTCCCACTCGGGGTCCTCTAGCTCAGTTTGAAGCCCACGCTGGCATGCTCTAGCCCCAGCTCGTGCTGCTCGGAGGTGTCCCATGGATGCAGATCGCCAGGAGGATACGTGCCTCTCCCGCTGTGGGTCGTGCCAGGGTGAAGATGGTTGTGGGGTGGGATGAGTGGTGTGGAAGGGAACGGGCAGGCTTTTGGTGGTTTTAGGCATCTGTAGCTCAGCTGGGTGCCTGAGTTGGAAGCACGTGCTGGCACAGGGCGCTCTGTAGCGTAGGGTGCATCTCATGGGGACCTCGGGTGTTTGCTGTCATGAGAGCAGCTCAGCAGGACACATCTGCTCCTCCCAAGGGGGATACCAAAGGAAAACTCCTTCCCCAATAAGGAAAAAGTATATGCTCTCTCTAAAAAGAAAGAAATGTGTCTTATTTGTGGGTTTGCTATGGGAGCGTCTCCGGGTTCCCACAGGAGTTCCTCTGCTGGCTCTTCAGCTGGAGCCCGCAGAGCAGTTGGGTTTCTCTCTGCTTTACCTGTTTTTACAAAACTGCTATTTTTTTTAAGACTTACCAGTGGGTCAAGCCAACAGACAGAGGTGGGGTGCAGAGGGAACCCAGGCTTTCAACCTGCGAAGGCAACCCATGTCCTCAGCAGCTGTGCCTGTGGCTCATGCTGGGTTGTGAGTGGTTAGCTTGTTTAGGGGGTAGCCAAGAGATGAATATTCCCAGGATGTGTGATATGCAACCTGGGGGATTAGTTTTGACTGCAAGGACAGTCAGAACTGTCTACCTGAACTACCCTGTTGGCTTGGCTCCACCAGCAGCAGTTTTGGTCTATGGATGCTTGTCACACATGCCATGTGTATGGGGTATATATATGATTTGCTGGTTGGGATTAAACCACGTTAAGTACCACACATTTTGTTCACACCTCTCCCCCGGTGGGATGGGGAGGAGAATGGGAGGGGCGAGAGGGGAAAGTAAAACCCATGGATTGAGATAAGAGCATTTTAATAATTGAAATAAAATACAGTAATAGGAGTGAAAAGAGACATTATAGAAAGAAGTAAAACCTAAAAAAGATAACTGATGTGCTGTATAATTCCTCACCACCCACTGACTAATGCCCAGCCTGTCCCCAAGCACCAATTGTGCTTCCTGGCCAAATCCCCCCAGTTTATATACTGGACATGACATTCTCTGGTGTGGAATATCCCTTTGACCAGTTTGTGTCAGCTCTCCTGGCCATTCTCCCTCCTGGTTTCTTGTGCACCTCCTCACTGGCAGACCATGGGAAGCTGAAAAGTCCTTGACTTGGAGTAAGCACTACTTAGCAACAGCAAAAACACCAGTGTGTTATCAACGTTGTTCTCATACTGAATCCATAACACAGCGCTGTACCAGCTACTAGGAAGAAAATTAACTCTATCCCAGCCAAAACCAGGACAATGTAATCTTTTTTTTATGTTAGAGAAGGTTTGCTTGCAGAGCTTGGGAACCTGGGGAGGATGCCTAGTGCTTTCCACCCCTCTCTTCCCATGCAAATGCAGTTGCTCCTCTTCTCCTGGTGATAGAAAAGGTAGTGGTGGCGTGAGTAGGTTGAGCCTGTGGAGAAGGAATAACGCTCTCCAAACAAAACCAGAGGGCTTGTGAGGAGAAATGGGAAGCTGAGGGAGGGCAGAAATGTCTGGGGAAGGTGCCTGAGGAGGAGGCTGCAGAAGGTCTTGCTGGGCTTTGGGACAGGGTGGAAGGATCCCAACTCAGTGTTTTCCCGTACTTGCTCCCAGCTGGTGACCATGGTCAGACCTTCACAGGGGTTTCTGGGGTTCAGCGCTGGCTGTAGCGAAACCATGTTAGAGCCCAGCCCTTTAGTGGGGAGCCTCTTGGGAGCTCCAGCTCAACCCCGTGGAGATGAGTTCGTAAGACACGTCCTCCTCACCAAACCCTGGCATCCAGGAAGCACTTCCATGCCCACAGTTCTCTGGGGACACCCACAGCCTTCAACCATCCCACCTCACCAGGTGCCACTTGCGGGTGGTGGGCTGACCCCACCTGGGTGCCAGGTGACCCCCAAAGCCACTCTGTCACTCCTCAGCTGGACGGGGAGAGAAAGTACCACGAAAGGCTCATGGGTCGGATAAGGACAGGGAAGCATCACTCACCAGCTACCATCACAGGCCAAACTGACTCAAATAAAACTTAATTTAATTTATTGCCAATCAAATCAGAAAAGGATAATGAGAAATACAAACTAAATCTTAAAATACCTTCCCCCTACCCCTGCTTTCTTTCCAAGCCCAACTTCACTCCTGCTTTTCTCTCCCTCCTTCCTGCCAGCAGTGAAGAGGGACAGGGAATGGGGGCTGTGGTCAGTTCATCACAGCTGTTTCTGCTGCTCCTTCCTCTTCGGGGGAAAGACTCCTCCCAGTCTTCCTCTCCTCCAGCATGGGGCTCCTCCCACAAGAGACCGTCCTCCACAAAATTCTCCAACACGGGTCCTTCCCCTGGCCTCCAGTTCACAAACTGCTCCAGCGTGGGTCCCTTCCATGGGGTCACATCCTCCTTTGGGCATCCCCCTGCTCCTGTGTGGAGTTCCCCATGGGCTGCAGGTAGATCTCAGCTCCACCATGACCGTGGGCTGCAGGGGCAGAGCTGCCTCACCATGGTCTGCACCACAGGCTGCAGGGGAATCTCTGCTCCCGTGCCTGGAGCACCTCCTCCCCCTCCTTCCCCACTGACCTTGGGGTCTGCAGGGCTGCTGTGTTCATGTTCTCACTCCTCTCTTCTCTGGCTGCAGTTACTCCTGCACAATAAGTTTTCCCCCTTCTTGAATACATTATCCCAGAGCCCAGTACACTGCAAGTAGCTCAGAGCGGTGCTCTTCGGTGGCTACCCCTGATCCCAGCGTTCAGAAATTCATTAATTGGGCTGGAACAATTATTTTTGGCTTTTGCAGAGGGAAAGGCTATAAATAATCACCCCGCGAGCTTGTGCGGTGACTTTGCAGCCTCTGTGGGGGGGGTGGGGGTTGTGTTGGGGTTTTTTTTTCCTTGCTGCCGTCCGACTGGCTTTTTCTTGGCGGCCAAGAGTGGGAGACTTATCTGCAGAAAATGCCATTTGAGTTGATTAAAGAAACGCATGCCATTGGCCCAGACTGCCAAACTTTCTGCAGAAACGGTTGCGCTTTCTGAGAAACCGCCCCAGGACCTGCCGGGTGCAGCAGCCTGGCCCTGGGGCGGTGGTGGTGGGGACAGGGAGGAGGGGAGGAGGACAGGAGGAAGAGGAGGACAGGAGGAAGGCTTCCCCGGGCTCAGGGAAGGAAAACAAAGCAGAAGACAAAGGATGCTGGGGAGAATCTTACCAAGGTGGAATCATACCAAAGAGGATTTGCCAGGCAGAGGGGCAGCAGTGGTGGGCATGCTTCTGTGCTTGCACTGCTGCACCAGCAGCAGCTTGCACTGCCCTCACACTGAGGGTTTTTGGTCCTTGTGGAGTTGGGTTTCAGCCTGAGACTGATCCAGAGGTGAAAGCCTCTGCATCCCAGCACCTACCCCTCAAGCTCACCCATCTAGTACCCTTGGGAGCCAAATCACAACAGCCTTAGCAGAAGCAAACAGCATCTAGTACACCTTCTTTTGTAAGCCCTCTGTCGCATCTAAAATAAATTTGCATGTAAATTGACAGGCTGATTTTAATGTCTCCTGGCTGTAGAGCACTGAAGGCCCAGGCTTCCCTTGTAGATGGGCATGTGGCATCATCCCTGCTCTTGCTGGGAGCTGGTGTAGTGGCACAGAGCCGTTCCAGGGTGGAGGTGGGAGAGGCATGGGGTGACTGCTTGGAGGGAAGCAGAAACTTAGTATTTGCTTTTTTTAAAAAAAACCCCAGCTTACTGAAAGGATTGATTGAGACTTACTGACAGGCTGGTGGCTGAGAATGGCCAGCGCTGGAGGACAGCAAGCCGTGTTTTCCAGTAGGGGTGCTGCTCTGTGCCAGGCTGCTCCCAGGGCCCACACAGCGCCCTGGGTTTGCAGGAGCACATCCCGCATCTCTGTCCTTGCCTGGCAGCAATTAAACACATTCCCTTCATAGGTACAGGTTGCCAAAGACAACAGCCATGAGTCACTGATGTCTTGGAGGGTGTCACTTTGGCCAGTGCACCCCTTGGTACCTGTGTTTGGGGAGCATTGCTGGAGCAGGAGCCAGTGTGAGGATCTGTTAGGAGCGTTTCAGGAAAGGCTGCCTAGAGCAGAGCATCTCCCGAGCAGTCTCGCCATGGCAGCTTTCCTTCGTCATCCATTATTTATTTGATCCTCTGCAAAACAAATTCGCTCCTCGGCACTGATTCTGATGACGGTGCTCATTTTACAAAAGAGGTAAAAGGAGCTGGTTTTGTTCCCAGTCTGAAAGACTCGAACAAAAAGGTGTTTCCTGCCGCCTTCTCTCCTGTATCAGTAAAATAAATCTGCAGAGTTTTAGAGTGGTGATGAAAATTTTGGAATCTCAAGTAGTGAAACGTCGAGCAGCGCTTTCGCTGTTGATCCCCATCTTCCCTGGACCTCCAAGGCTGTTTGCTGTGTCAGGATCAGGGGGAACCAAGATGCTCAACTCACCTCGTAGCTCACAGCTGAAGGTTTCCTGAGGGCATGGCTGTGTGTCCGAGGAAAAGGGGCTTCATGGGTGCATCTCCTCCCTGTGTGTGCTGTTGGAGGGCAGCTCTGCTCTACTGGTGCACAGAAGAGTATGTGCTCAGGGTTTGGAGCCAGGGGGACAGTTTCAGAGGGTGTTTGGGGATGTCCTCAGTCACACCAGTGGCCAAGCCAGCTCCACGTTGCTTGCACCAAACAAGCTGGAGTGGTGGGCTGAGCGTGGGGCCGGGAAGTTTGGAGGGAGGAGACGGCGCGTCGGAGCCACGTTCGTCAGGATGGAAATAACTGTCAGCCCCATTCAATCTGTCGCCTTGTTCCCGGGGGACAATTGCAAAACAAGATTACTGGTACTTAAAAATTCATAGAAAACGTTTCTTATCACAACGTCATAATTGTTATGACTCAGAAGAGTAGAATTGCCATTTTCCTGTGCCTTTTTCCCCCCCCTCACTTTTGTTGCATACCGAATCCCTTGCTGCAGCTGCGGGATCGTCAGGAAGGGGCGGGGGGGGGGGAACCAACAAACCAAGGCGATGCTTTATTTTATGCTCACTGCTGCATTTGACTTGAAAATGATGTCCCACTGGGTCTCGTGGTCAGCGTATTACGGCGTGATGGATGGCTGTCAGAGCGGCGGTGGCTGGCAGATTGCGATGGGTGGAGGAGAACAGATGCCCGGTGACTTCAGGGGCTTTAGCAGAGCCCAGGACTGAAGAGTGGAAAACAAAAGCAGATGGGAGAGCTCTGCTTGGGCTAACTATTCTTCTCCGGCCACGTGTCGGGGAGGGAAGCTCGCCGGGCGGCTGTGTCCCTTCTGTGCTGTTCCTCCGTGGTGAGCTGGCCTGCCTGCTGAAGCCCCGGGTGAACCCCACTTGACCTGAGGCCTGAGCCTACGTGCAGACCATCACTGCAGATCTCGAAAGGGCAACCTTTTACCCCCATGAAAGAACAGCTTGCGCTCTATTTGATGGTTCCTGTTAACCCTTGGCCCTGCTGATGGAGCCAAGGCAAGGCCTGGGCAGGCTCCGGGGGTTGCCCTTTTGGAGGGTGTCTGCTGGTGTATTTTGTGCTCTGCTTGGTGTTTGTCTTTGGAGTTGGGCAGGACCCTGTGAATTTGAGTGGTGCTGATGGAAGGAGGTGGAAGGAGGAGAGTGAGCCTTTCCTGGAAGAGGCTGTTGTGAACAAAACCCTTTGCAGGTGCTGCTCTGCAACCCCTCATCTGCTTCCTGTCCTGTCTCCTGCAAACTTTCCTACACTTTCAAGCCCTTCAGAGGGTTTAGAAAAGATCCTGCCTTGCCCTATTTTACTTCTTACATCTGTATTTCCTCGTATTTTACCCCTTCACTCTCTTCCTACCCCTCCGGTCCATCCAAAGTTGGGCAGGTGGCTGCTGCCTTCCCAGCTGGCATTTGCTGGGGATTGCAGGGTTAATGGTGAAATTAAATTTCACTGCTGTTTTTAAATTAATTGAATCATCAGCGTGGGTAACGGGAAACAGTGGTATCATAATGTATTTGATATGGGTCTTTAAGTCAGCATTTGCTGTGAGATCTGGAGCACTAGATCTTGGTGGAAGTGATGGCTAACTGATATATTGCAGTTATGGCCACAGTACAAAGGCTCCTTCTGTGTCTTAAAAACGTTCAGGTCATGAAGTTGAGTTGGTTTATGATATGGCTGTTTTCTGTGCGTGCTTCCCACAGTGCTCTTAGGTCATACTCGGAAAAACCCCGCAGCTGGCAGGAGTGGTGCTCCCAGCTTGTGCCTCTGGGCAGGCACCACATGTCCATGAAGATGCCCTTTTGGGTGACAGAGCAGCATTGGGATTTTGCTCCCAGGACTCTCTGAAGTTTTTTCTGATGGAGGAAGCAGACACAGGGGAAAACATCCTTTTTCCTCAAAGAAAACAGTGGAAAGAGTTTTACTGATTTGCAGCATCATCTGTGCTTTCCTTGGTGGCCCTGAGGTGGCTTCAGGATCTTCCTTGGAGAGGAGAAGCTAACCAGGCTGAGGGCCAGCATCCTCATGTGATGTCCTCACCGTGCTGGGGACAAAACTCCTAGCAGGCCACTGTATGGGCTCCTCTTTTCTTGTCCTTTACCTGGTCCAGAGTGGTGGGACTGCATCACAGCATGGTGCGTCATGGTGGATGGTGGCACACCCCTTCACCATTGCTAACAGAGGGCTGGTGTTAATTAAAAAGTGGAAAAAAGTAAAGTTTTAATGTATGTGTTGTGGAGGTTGCTTGCAGGCTTCCACCCATGAGGGGTTCCTGCATCCTATCCCAGCAGCCCGGGACTGCTGGAATAGGCAGGATGAGAGGAAATGACCTCAAGTTGCACCAGAGGAGGCTTAGATTGGATATTAGGAAAAATTTCTTCACTGAAAAGCTTGTCCAACCTTGGAACAGGCTGCCCAGGGCAGGGATGGAGCCACCATCCCTGGAGGGATTTAAAAGCCGTGTAGACGTGGCCCTCAGGGATGTGGTTCAGCGGTGGGCTTGGCAGTGCTGAGGGAATGGCTGGACTCGATGTTCTTAGAGGTCTTTTCTGACATCAGTGATTCTATGATTCCCTCTCATCAGCAACTTCCTCCGGAGATCACAACTGTATAGATGACCCCGGCATGCACCTACGGCCACGTCAGCAGCACTGCCTTTCTCAGCCAAAATCTCGAGGCTACTTAACCAACTGAAACCTCTCAGAAGCTGCCTTGATATGAATATTGATCTCCACATTTAACTCTGCTTTGCCCAGTTGATATTGCCCAGGCTGGTGGTGTGGAGGACAAGCAGGCTACGGCATCCACAGCTGGATTTTGGAACAGGATTTGGTGGGACACACCAAAAACCTCGATGCTGAGGAGCCTGTTCTAGTGCACTAGTTCAGATTTTGTGTGAAGACTTGGGTATTATTTCTGCTAGTTATGTCTCTAATGAGGTGAAACGTGCCATATGTTGTCCATAGGGAGGGAGCGCCGCAGGTGGGGCGGGGGCTGGCCTGGTGGGTAGTTGCTACATAGAAGAGCCTGAAACTGCCTCAAACTCAGACTTGGTGAGCCAAGATTCCAGCTGATCCGTCTGTGCCATGGACATTGGTGCTGTGTCACGTCTCAGAGCCATCTACAAACTGGCAGCACCTTCTTGCTCTTCGTCCACTGTCATGTTCTCCAGCGCCCGTCAGTTTTATCCTTCCATTCCTTCTTCCCATCACAGGTTTTTGCTTCAAAATAAAGTGATTTTGGGGCCAGGCCCAACTGTGCAGATCCTTTGCCTGCTCGCAGGAGTAGCAGCTCTGGCCCTGATCTGTGCAGCCCAGGCTGCTCTCCAAGCAGAAGTTTGAAACTAAACCATAGCGGGGTAAAGAAATATTAATTGGTGAGTCCTGAACTTAATTTGAACAGGGCTCTGCTGTTTAAACAATTGTTGGAGCCATAAACCAGAAACCCTTAATTATGGCTAATTATTTTCTGCAGTGAATCTATATGGAAGCTCCTCTGCATGAGGGCTCCTCTGAAATGCACTGGTTGCATGTTCAGGCATCATCCAGCCTGAATGTCCCTAATAAAATCAGAGGTATAAGTGTTGCCTCCAGCCCAGCTGCCTGACCAGGCAGGAGCCTGCTGCCTACAGTTTCCTTAAACCTGGGGGTCGGGGCAGCATGCAGGGGCTTGGAGGCTCCCCAGGCAGGCGGCTGGGGACCCGAGGGCAGGCAAGAGCAAGGCAGGAGCTGTTTAGGACATGGACTTTAAACTCTCTGGCATTTGGGGTTTGTTTAAAAACCAGCTAGGTAAATATTTGTGAAGCGGTTGGGATCCGGCTGCAGGGTCAGGCGCTGTGTGCAGCCCTGCGGGCTGGTCTGGCCTCCTGTGGATTCCGTCCTTCCCACAGCAGGAGGCATGTCCATCCTCTGCCCTGCCGAGGACATGGTGGAGGCAGTGCAGGGCGCTTGGCATCATCACTTGGGCCATGTTTCTCTAGGATTTGGGGTGAAAACGGGTGCCTAGAGGTCTCTCTCATGGGGTGTACCAGTGTGATGCCTCAGTGGGACATATTTAGAGTAGGTCTCCTGGCAAGGCTGCACTGTGCATCCCAGGAATGTCCCTTTTGTGCCATCCAGGCTACTTTTGGGGGTTGGTGGTGCCTTTTCCTGATGAACCTGGAGCTCCTGCCCTGTGCATCCCTGCAGGAGGGAGGCTGCTGGGGGGATCCTGCTGGGGATCCACAGTACATACTAGGGCAGATAGGACCTGTGGCTTGTTAGGGATGATGGCACAGCAAGGGTAGCGTGGCAAGGATGGCATGGTAAGGATGGCACGACAAGGAGGGCAGTGCAGGAGGATGGCACATCAAGGATGGCAGAGCAGGAGAACGGTGTGACAAGGATGGCACAGCAGGAACGGCAGGGCGGGAGGATGGCATGACAAGGATGGCAGGGCAAGAATGGCAAGGGTGGGAGGATGTCACAGCAAGGATGGCAGGGCAGGAGGATGGCAGGGCACGGTGCGGCGCCGGGGGAGCGGTCCAGGCTGCCTGTACACAGCAGCTGTCAGCGCTGCTGCCTTCACCCGCCCAGCCCCAGCCTCTTCCTCATGGCACAGATGGTTTTAACACTTTCCTGGGCCTTTTTTTCTATAATTAACTCTTGTTTGCAAGTGGGAAGACACTTCTTTCCTTTTGGCAGAGCCATCAAACTCTCCTCGGCGGTGTGCTTTTTTAAAGCCATCGTGTATCTATCCCCCAACTGCAGTCTGTTGTTTTTACCAGGCTCTTTTAAGGCACTGGGCTGCCCCCCCTTTTCTCCCCCCCTTGCTCTTGCCCTGAGGTAAAATCCGCAGGGATTGCAGGCGGAGGAGGCCCCAGCCAGCTCCGGCAGGGGAGTTAACGAATCCGGCCAAGGCGATACAAAAGCCGGTGCCCGGGGAGGGGGGAAGATGGAGGGGCCCCTTCCCTGCACCAGGAGCCTTTGAACCCCCCTGCTCCCAGCTTTGTGCAGCTTAGCAGGGTGCTGCCTGCACAAAGGCCCCTCGTCCCTCATGTCATTTCCATGCTGCAGCTGGGAAGAGTTTTCCCAGGAGAGGCCATTGCCCACTGAAAGCCTGGTGGGTGCTGGGGGTTGCTACGGTGGGTACCCTGTCCCACCAGGACAAGGGGAGGGAGAAACCCCGAAGAGCCCTGGAGCTTCGCCAGTACTCAGGAATCTGTGGGGTGCTGTAGGATGGGTGGGCAGGGGAGGGGGGTTCTCTCCAGCCTGTGCTCAGACCTAGAAAAGCTAACTGGAATGCCATGGGCCATCCTCTGCCTTTTGGGGAGCTTAGGGTCTGTGGGGTTTGGAGGTGTTCTGCTCTCAGGGAGGTGAGGGGCAGCAGCTCTCAAAACTGGAAGGTTTTGGGATGCCCAGCTTTGGGGATTGAGGAGGGTCAGCATCACAACCTGGTGCTTGTAGGAATGTCACCTTGGAGAGGAGGGTGCTGTGGGGGCCATGCCACTGGTGTCAACCTGCCAGCCCGTGCCTGGGTTTGTGTTGGGGTGTTGAAAGAGCAGCCCTGACTGTGGGGAGTGAAGGAGCTGTTCTTACCTATGGATATCAAATGGTGGATGTGAAACAAACAAAAGAGAAAAAGCCTATCAGGAAGTTTCCACCAGCAATTCACGGCCATGACCACCATGCCTGTGCTCCCTCCACTCCTCATCCCGGTCCATCCCTTGAACTCCGCTCACCGGCTCTGTAGCCAGGTTTTTCCCAGCACTGCCAGTCTAAACAAGACCTTGCAGTGATGCTCAGCGCTCTCACATCGCTCCCTCCCCCTCTCTGCTGTCTGAAAGCCTGGGGCTCTTTTTTTTTTTCCCTTGGTCTCCAGACTTTAAGTTTTCCTGCCTCACGTACCAGTTTATTGCTGGGTCAGGGGGCAGGGGTTTGCACGCTGGTTTTATAGGGTCCCTCCAGAGCCAGCTTCAAAAAGCTCCCAGTTCATAAATGGGGGGTTTGTATTAACCACTGTGTTTTGACAGGGAGAGGTGCTCTTAGAAGAGAAATAATTATTGTTTTGTAAGCTTTTAGGGTAACGTGGCTTGGAGTCGCATCTAACCAAACTGCTCTGTGCAAAAAAACGGTGATTTTTTAAAAACCCGTATTTTTATCAGAAATCCTCCCCTATCCCAATGTGCACCTTGTCAGTTGTGCAACCCCAGGGGGACTTTTCCACGGGGAAGTGCTGCAGCTCAGCTGTGCCTGGATCACCAGTGCCAGCGACACCAAAGCAATGCAGAGAGCTCGTAGTAAGGTAAATAAAACGTGGGGCCACTTCGGAGTGGTGTTTCTGATCCCCAGGTAAAGGCAGGCGAGAGGAAGCAGAGCAGGAGGCGAGCTGGTGTGTTGAATTCCATCTCATCCCATGGATGTGCACCTCTTCTCCTCCAGAACACGCTGAAATGGTTAAAATGCCTCTTCCCGTTCACCCTCCCCCTCCCAAGAAATCCCAGCCTACCAGGGGAGATCTGCGCCCCCTCCAAGCTAGCCCCTGGCTTTTTTTTGGCAGTGGAGAAAGCCACCAGTTCTTGGGAACAACACTGAATTACACAGTGGCTTACGTCAGATTTACTCCTCCTGTCCTTTGCTCTAGCTGCTCTATTAATTTTGAAATGCCTTGAGCAATTACCAGACCTAGGAAACACTGTTTTTGGGGGGCAGCACCTACAAATAACTGCAATAAACCCTACTGTTGAAAAAGGGAAGGGAACAGACATGGGGCTGTCCTTATCTAGATTTCGAGTGTTTTAATACGAATTTTCATTAGAAACCCTGTGTGTGCAGTGGTTGGGGGATCTCTCAGGGGTCTGGAGGGGGGGATCACACCCTTTCCCCACTCATACACCACTTTTGAGGTCCAAAGCATTACTCCCAGGGGCATGGAGGGTGCGAAGGGGCAGCCCGGGAGCAGATTTGGGATGTGAGGGCTCCATATGGCTGGAAGGGATTAGCCTGGAGGATTAGATGAGTGGAGAGGAGGGGAAAGTTGCTGCAATCCCCCCTCCCCAAAAGTCCTCATCTCTGACCCCTGGCAGATGCGCAAAGATGAGTTCTGGGGATGATTAGCGCTGCTTGAGGTTTGTCTGTGCCCCTGGAGTCACAGCTCAGTCTCGGTGCTGCTGGGGTAAAGCGAGGCCTGGGCCGGGATCCTGTGCTGGCAGGTGGTGAGGAAAGCTGGGATTTTCCTCCTGCCACCGCCTCACACCCACATGTTGCACCTTCCCTTGCGCTCGGTGTGTTTCCAACCTGAGCTGTTTGCTCAGGCTTTCAGCTTGCCTGGAAAGAGTAGCAGTGATGCTTGGACAAACCCGCTCCCCAGGGATGGGTGAGCCCGGGATACAGCACTTGGGAAGTCACATGTGTTGTGACCTTGGTGGTGGCCAACTGCTGCTGCTGTGGGATGTGGGGACGCAGGGTGCTCTGCAGCTCCAAACTGGGCAGTGAAACACTGCAGGGATGCAGGATGCACTACAGCTCCATAGCTCCACACCAAAACGCTGCAGGGATGCCAGCATGTGAGACGTTTTGTGGCTCCTTTCCTAGGCAGGATGTCAGTCAAAAGGTCTGCAGGAAGGGCAGAAAGAATATTTTCACCGTTTTTCAAACATCACCCTGGAAATCATGGGAATCATGCCAAGGCATGATGGCTTTTCTCCATCATCACTCAGTCGCAAAACCCATCTTGCTTGGGATTGGGGTTTGCCAGCAGCTTTCCTCATGGTGCTCCGGTGTTGCTGTCCCAGCAATGGCTCATCGAGGGCTGGGTTGGCTCTCAGAGCACAGCTGCAGCCTCATGAAGGATTTCCATACGGGCTTCTTGGGATGAATCAAGGGTGCAGAAACATGGAGGGTTAGTCATGGCAGTGCTCCCAGGAGGGTGGGTCCTGTAGGATGGGTGTTCCTTGGGTGGTGGCAAGGACAAAAGCCCATAGCCATCACTGCTGCTGAATACAGCAGTCCTCAAATCGGCACTGAGTCCATCCATCCCAGTTAATTTAGGGCTCTGAAGGGCTGCCCTGGGTCTGGCCATAGCAGTGCCGGCTGCTCCTGTGCAAAGTCCACCGCCTTCCTCCCCATCCACCTCTCCAGGGTTTATAGGATGTGCCGGACTTTGTCCCCGTGCAGCAAGTCACAGCCCTTAGTTAAGTTCAGCTGCCACCTCCGCCTCAGTTTAAGGCATTTCCACTCTTCCAACAGCATTTTTCATGGAAGATGCTGTGCAGAGAAGGTGCTACAAAGCACCCTCAAACATCAACAGAGCCACCTTTATTAAAAATGGTGATTTCTTTTTTTTGTTAGCCTGCTGCTTTGTTAGAGAAGGGGATTTTTTTTTCTTTTTTCTTTTCTTTTTTTTTTTTTTAATTATTTCCTTTTTCAAGGGCTCGCTGTGGAAAAACTTTCACAGATCAGCAGGCAAATCCATCAGGGGCTGCTGCGAGCGGGGCTGGATGCTTGGCCGCCTCCGTAGGTACACAAAACCCGCCTGAACGCCCACGAAAGGTTACGGCACTGCTCAAAAAGCACCGCCGTAACCTTTCGCAGGCGTTCAAACAGGCTTTGTGTTATTACACGAAGATGGTGGCCACGAGCATCTTGTCAGGGACGGGCAGATGGTGTTCACCTGCTCCAGACCAACTTCTTTTGCCCTTTGCCTTTGGTGTCGGGGAATAATACCGGGGCAGCTGCTCGCAGTAAAATAGGCTTAAGCAAATGGGATATTTTGGCATTCAAGTGCACGACAAGAATGGGAGTATTTGCATTAATTCTCTCGTCTCTTTCCCTGCGGCGGGAGAGGATGGAGAAAGCCAGGGTGTTTTCCTGTGGGGTAGAGCCAGGGCCTGGTCTTCTCCGCATGGATTGGGGGTGGGAAGTGCTGGATGCTGTGCTGGGGTGTCAGTGCTCCATCCCACAGCATCCAACTGCCCAGACAATGGAAAAGGATGTTTTTCCAGGGAGGTCACGGTGTTTCCTGCTGCACTGCAAAGGCAGTTGCCGGGAAAGGGGGTCTCACCCCCTTCCCTGGGTTCTGATGAGGGTTAGTTACCAGGCATCGCTGACTGCCCAAGCAAACTCACAGCTTGTTTTGTGTTGTTTTTGATTGCAAAGAGCAACCGATGACATCAACCGGCTGAAACACAAGGTGGCAAGAATTTGGGGGGGGGGGGGGGGTGAAATTTGAAAAATATATTTGTAATCTGCACCCATCTTTAATGGGGAAATTGCTGCCGGACTCTGGATGCCTTTGAGGTGTTTTTCCAATGGGATTGGCAATATCCTCGTTAGTTGTCAGTAAATCCTTTGGACAAGTTAAAACTAGTTTTCTTCAAATGCACGTGGTGCAGTGGCGTGGCGTTTTTCTAAAGTCACGGGTTATTATTATTATTTTTCCTTCTTGAATTAGATTACCAGTTTAAATCTAGCTTTTCTTACAACCCCTTCCAAAACGCACTTGGCAGTTTCAATCTGGAAGAAGGCAGAGGAGCAGAGAGGAGCAGGCGCTGGGAAGCAGAAGTCCAGCTGCCAACATCAGCAGCCTCCCCTGCACCTCATCACCACATTATTACTAGTTTTTTGAGAGGGAGGCAGTATTTTCCTTAATATGATCTTTTCAAAGTCTGGTAGGAGAGAGGACTTGATTTTAGCTCTGATGCTTAAGGGAAGGATGGAAGGTGAGCTGGTGCACGTGCCACTGAGCGTCTAGCCATGCAGTCCCACGTAGTTGCACCCCAGAAACTGCAGCATGGAGCAAGGGACATCACTGGGAGTAAAGTCCTGTGGAGCTTAACTACGACAACTTTGTAGCAAACTCCAGGAAATCACCTCTCCCAGCAGCTTTGCTTGCTGGGATCATTTCCCTCTTGGTTTTAAAAATTGTGATGTTTTTTAAAATCTGAAATTAATCTGTGTGCTTTCCATAAAGTCTTGTGTGGGTACATCAGGAGCAAGTTTCAGTGGAGCCACGGAGTGTCCAGTGCAGAAGGGAGTGCGGGTTGTTAGTGCAAGGAGCTGCCGGGTGGCCCTCACAGAGCTGAGCATCCCACACTGATAGATGAGCAGTAGATTAATAGTCCTAAGCAATTGCATTACCTAATGAAAATTTTATATAATTATTTTATATCACTTTTTTGGCAGGTAGACCCTGAAATGGATGGTATTGATTGCTGGAAAAGAGCCTGGCCTGTCTGTTGCTGGAATTATTAGAGGAGAATTGATAGTAATTAATACCTGTGTATTTACAGCATTTTCCGGGGTGCTAATTGTGTGGGATCCATTTAAGCTGTTTGGCAGTGGGGAGGGTTCATACACTGGTTTTAAGGTGTAGCTGGACCTGGATCTTGTGCCGGGCAAGATGCTGGCAGTGGGAAGGCCAGGACCATCGGCTTCACCTTCACTCCAAGCCAGGGATAAGGGGGCACTCTGGGCTGCCCATGGCAAAGCATCCCTAAATAGCAGGGTTGGGGTGAATCTATACGCCCACCACATGGTGTGAAGCCCTGGAGTGCTGTCCTCTGCAAAACCCTTCCTGAGTCAGGGGAAGCACTTCCAGCAAGCCCGGCTTCACTTCCCACAAGTTTCCCTTTGTAAACCTCCCTGTACACACGCGTGTGCAAAACGGAGCCTGACTGCGTTTAGTCTGTTTTACACCTCCCATGCTTATCCCCCCCCACTCTCCACCCCCCCTTTAATTCGGTCGCTGTGAAATTTTTGCAGCCCTGCCAAGTTATTTCCTTGGGATATATTTAGAGAAAGCCAGCTCAGCAGAGCGCGCTGGGTGTTTGTGGAAGGATGTTTGTAAATGTTAGCAGGAACGCTGGCGGGCTGGCGGAGCAGATGTCCGCGAGATGCTACCAAGAGCCTTATTTACAAACTTGTAAATGACTGAAGGGGTTTCCTTCCCGGGGATAAGGGGGACGCCGACTTAAGAGATTAAAATCCTATTGTTTCGTGGCCGGAGCTGCTGTCTCAGATTATCCTTTACAAGGGAGGGGGGAAAAAAAACCAACAAAAAAACCCGTATTAGCTTGAAACACCATTCAACTGTTGTGCCTTTTTTTAATGTTTTTTTTTTAAGGCTCAAGGAAAATACGGGGCTGGGGGTTGTTTCTTTCTCCGTAAAGGAGAGGGAAAAAGTGGCTGAGCGTGGCTGTTCCCGACCAGGGTGTATGCTGGAGCTTTGTGTGCCAGGTGGCTCACAGGTGATGGATTTAAAATAAGCACAAAAAGCTTGTGGTGTTGCAGAAGTATAATTAAGCTGAACCTGTATGGACAGCATGATGTTGTGTGGGAACACCGTGATGGCTTTTGGGTGGTTTGGTGATACTGCTATGAGCCCATTTAATCTGTTTTGGAGGTTTTTTTTGTATCTGGCAAATGCACAAAGCTTCATCCCAATGTTCTTTTACCTCCTCTTACCCTAAAATAAACCAAAACTGGTTTGTTTTGTCTTCTGGAGCATCCAGCCAAGTGGCTTGCACTGGAGGAAGCAGGATGGAGTGTGGCATACCCCAGCTGGCAAGCACAGCGTGCCCCAAAAACACGCTGAGCCCACCCGAGAGGCTCTGCAGGTGCCGTGGTTTTGAAGTGGGTGCCACAGTGGGTGCCTGCTGCTGGCACGTGGGCTGGCAGTTGCACTCTCAGAACCTGCAGCAGGCTGGTGTTCTATTTATTTTGGTGCACGTTGATGCAACACAGGCGCTGGCACCGACCCGCGGAGGGGGCTGATGTGGGAGAGGATCTGAGGGCTGGGTCCGGAGGAAGCGGTCGGCATGTCGTCCTCTGTGGTGTTAATCGGGTTACTCTGAGGTGTGGGAGGGTTCTATTATTAAATTTAAAACCTGACTATATAAGATGAAGGCAGCTTTAACGAGATGAAAAGGCTTAACTGGAGTCCAATTAAATTCCGTATTACCTGTTTACGCAGCCTGCTTAAGTCCTGACCCGCACGCTGGTTTCTTCTTTAGGCTCCAAAGCCTGTGCTCTAGGCAAAAAAATAAAATCAAAGGAGACAGATAGATACCAGATCACCAGCATGTCCTGAGCACCCCCGCGTGCTCCTACCCAAGGCAGCTGCTCCCATAGTGGCTGCGAGGTGTGAGATGCAGCCAAAATCCTCTCTTCTGGAGAGGAGAGAGAGGGCAAAACCAGCTGGAGCTCAAAAAGGAAATACCCAGCCACCCTTAGTTTGGTTCTAGGTCTGTGCCATGAAGGTGTTTTTGCTCTTCCCATCTCACTGCTAGGTTGATGGAGGCTGTGGCTGGCCGAGCAGCCAGTGCTGGTGGTGCTTCCCACGAATGGAGCACCCTCTCCGTTGCCTGGCAGCACCTTGCACCACTGTTGGCAGGTTGTTTTTATTAAAATTAAGTGTTTGGTGAAAGCCAGCATGGGATGCTGGGGCAAGATGGTCTCCTAGAGCATGCAGTGGGGACACCAGCTTGAATTTAATGGCAGAGTTACTACCACCAGTTGGAACCTAGTTTTCATAGATGGTTTCTGTTAACCATTGCTTGTGTTGGTGAAGCATGGCAGGTTTTTGGGTAGGTGGTGAGCTGAGGTTTGGCCACCATTGCCACCATTGTCTCACCATTACACTGAGAGCCCTGCAGGATGGGGTGCAGTGCCTTAGCCCACCTTCAAGCTGCTCTTCAATGTCCAGCAATGGGGATTAGGAGGAAGAATCCCTTGCAGCAGCCCTCTGTGTGGACAGCACATCCAGAAAGTTCCTTAGCTTCCCAAGCCCTCTCTTGTAGGGTACTGCCTTTTATTAGGCGGGTACCCTGGAGCTGGGGGCTGGGAGCAGCAACGTTCTGGTGGTGACGGTGATTTCAACCCACCTGCTCTGGTTTCTAAATTCAGCCCCCAAAACCCTCGTGGGGCCTCGGTGATGCCTCACGGCTGCTTTGGGGCCGAGCATGCGGCAGGGCGGGGGGCAGGAAACGGCTCGCCGCACCCTGCTCGCAGCAAGCCCTCACGCCCAGCAAAGCCCTAAACCCTGCAGTAAAGAAAGTAAATAAATAAAAGCACCGGACCGCAGCTCCTCCCAGGGCTGTGGGACAGCGGAGGTGAGTTGTGTTCCCGGCTCAGCCGGCCTGGGAAAGCAAATGTGGGTGACACCAAAGTGCTGGTGGGGATGCGCCAGAGGCCGGGGAGCTGCGTGAGGCAGCCACGCCAGTGCCTCTTCCCTGCTGCTCTTCAGCACAGTTAATACAGCGGAATAACCTGGTTTCTCCTGAAGGATTGGGTTAAGAAAACAAGATGGTTTTAATAGCCCTTTTACATCCTGCATAGATTGCAGCTGAAGACCCTAACCGGCTTTGCAGCACATCTTTTCCTTTTTTCCCTTTTTTTTCCTCCATAACCTGATGCCAGCGGTCCTGCGCAAGCGGGCTCCTGTCGATAATTCAAGTGCCCAGCTCCTGGCTGTGCTGTTTTGTCCGATTTCTATTGCCTCCTGACCTCCATCCTTCTTTATTTGCAAAGCTATACTCGCAGGCAGCGGTAATAAATCAATTAATGACTCTGATGAATCGTTTAATGGCTGACAAAATAACACTACAGTCAACAGCTTGGATCTCTACAGCAGTACCAGAAGATGCTGGTTGACTCAGGGTAGGGAGACGAAACAGAGACTGTTAGCTCAATTAGTGCAATTAGTGTGCGATTTAAAGGCTTAGACGGCATCTGCTGGCGTACCAGGCCGGTGTGTTAACTGAGAGCTTTGGTTTGGAAGCGAAACACGGTGATCCAGATTGTCATCATTCCGCTGGCTTCCACCAAAAAAAGAGGAAAAATACCAACGTATGTGGCAGGGAATTAAAAATACATATGTGTGTTTGTGTATATAGCTATACATGTGCGCCCCAGGAACACATATATATTGATTTCCAACGTGGAGAAAATTTGCCATCTTACGAAAGGCAAATGAGCTGGCGTGCCAGCATTGCCAGAGCTGTCCTGGCTCATTTCTGGCGGTGGTTTCCATGTGCTTTGGTGGAAGGAAATTCAGGGTATCACATGCCAATGGGGACCTTCATGTGGCTGATGTGCTTCTGGTTCAGTACCAGCTTGGACGTGGTGGCACAGCAGTTCCATGCCCCTTTTGGCCAGCTTCTGTGGCAACTGCACATTGTATCTGCACCGGGGAGACTCAATGGGTTTTAGATAATTCACCTAAGGAAAGAGCTTTTGAAAGCAAACTAAAACTAAGAGTCCCTAAAAAGAGTTTCTGGGACAAAATGGTGAATATAAACCATGTGGGAGGAGTTGCGTGGCCAAAAAAGTCCTGGAAATGTGTGCTGGATAGCCCTTGGGTTTGGGCGCTGACCCTTAGGGTTTGGGTGCTCACCCTTAAGGTTTGGAAAAGTTGTTCCTGCTGTCTTTTTTCCCCTTTTTTCTTTCATTTCTGGCACGCCCAAGTGTTCTACAGAGCTGCTCCAGCCACGGCTGCATTCCCATCGCTTCACAGGGCTAAAGGTGCCTCGGTGTTTACCTTAGCAGCGGTGATGGGGAGGGGAATAAAAAAAGAAATAAAATGTCACTTTGCAGCCTTGTAAATCATTCATCAAGGGCTGACCAATTTGGCTCCCATCCTACAATATGCTCAGGGCACTTGCGGGTTTTTAATTACCGAGTTCTGCCAAGCGCCACATGTGTGAGGAACTTTAAATCCCCGTTTACGCCGCGAAGGCATAGGTGAGGTTTCAGGGTGTTTAACACAGAAAAATACTCTGTGGTTTTGTGGAAAAATGGGCATTTGCTTCAAGATTTTCTTTGGCTCCTCTGCCCTTCTCCCTCTGCTCCCTGTTGCAGACGGGAGGAGAGGAGCACCTTTCTTTCCCCCTGGATCCCCAAATCCATGTGCCTCCTCACTCCCCACCACTTCGGGATCCATTTCGCTTTGGGAGATTCCCCAAGCAAAGGATTATAGTGTGCTGGAAATCTCTTGAAACCATAAAATATCACCTTGGCAGCTTTATTGCAGCGCTTGCCGCCTTGGGAGAGAAGCGTTTTGCGTGATAGAGGGTTTAATAAAGGAAATTCCAAATGGGCTCGCTGCAGTTTGGGGCTCGGTCTTATATATTTTTGCATTAAGAACCGTCATCTGCTTTGCAGAGAAACTGCAATATGTTCATGGCCTTGGATTAAGATTTGGTTTTACTTTTATAGCTGACCCACTTGGGGGGATGGAGGGAGGGGGAGAAGTGGGTTCACTCCCTCTCCCATCTATTTTTGCTGCCGTCTGATGTATAAAAAGAGCCTGGAATGGGCAGGCTTATTTTTCCTGCCAGGACTTTTTTTTTTTATTAACTGTAAAAACACTCAGATCTGGCCTTTGCTGCTGATGGGGGAAAGGCTGCTCAGGATGCCTTGTTCAGGGGCACGGGGGGAGTGTGGTGTGGGCTGTGCCTGGGGTTGCAGGACTCTGTAGCCTCAGGGGGAACTGGTTATTTCATGAAGGGAGGCTCTTACTGGGGAATCAGCCTCCGCTGTTGTCTGTGTCACTTGCAGCTCTGAGGTGCTGGGGTGGTAAAACCAACCACTCATCCGGCATGGTCCTGGCCTTCATCCCACATCCTGCACGCCAGCTCCTGCTGGAGAGCATGATGAGGGGCACAAGGGATGCCCTGGGAAGGCACAAGGCAATGATTAGTCAGGTGCTCCCCTGCCTCTGCAAGGCTTTCTGGTCAGAAATAGCAAGATTGACAACCAAACATGGGGATCCTATCATGGCAATCCTTAGTCCTTAGTAATAATCCTTAATTTTCCAGGCTGCTCTGACAGCCTGGCTTCCCCCTCTGCTCACATCTTGTGGTTGTTGCTGCATCAGATGCGGTCAGGAGCCGGGGCTGGCTCAGCTGCTGTTGGGACGTGGAGTTTAGTGGGTAAAACCAAGCCTGAGCAGGCTCACATGTACCCCATCTGTTCATGGGATTTCCTCAGTGGAAAATTTTTCCACTATGGTTTTAGGTGGGTACGTCCATCATAAAAATTGGTGGAGGGAGTAGTTCAGTGATCCAAACCTAATTAACAGCACTGAGGTGCCTTTATAACTGCCCTGGGAATGGAGGTCACTTGGTGGTGGCAAACTGGGCTGCACTTGGATGGCACAGGTACTGCTCCTAACCCCACAGGGGTGTGTCACCAGCAGTGGCTTTTAGGGAAAGATCTTTTTCTTATATTTTCCATTAGAGTGGGAGCTTCCCATAATGCTGGTGCTTTCCCAGAAGAAGTGAATAAATACAAATAGGGATGCTGAGGAGCAAGTGGGGTGTACAGGTACCCCATGTCTGTCTCTGTCCCACCTTTTTGGGGCTGGAGCTGTGCTGGTGGCTCATTCTGGGGAGGCAGGAGGGGGAATGTGACTCCACAGGTTGAGTGCAATGAATTTGGAAATGAATAATAAAGTCTTGGCATGCTGGTGAGGTCAGGGAAGCATAATTTTGGAAGGACAGGGCTAAACCATCAAGCATGGCGGGGAGGTAGGAGAGAAGCATTTTCAAAGCTTTCAAGCAGCTTCTGCCTAAAATGACACATTGGATGAGGCTCCTTGGTGGATTAACAAGACTCAATGCCTGGATAAATGAATAAACAAATCCTAGAATCATCTCCAGGTTCTGTGTGGCCATCTCCTCCGTGGGTGAGTCACAGAGACCGGTGCCCCTCCAGCTGTGAGCATCCTCCAGGGGGAAAGATGCTCAGGGCCCCAGAGATACAAGGCAGATGGACTCAGTATGATGTGGCAGGAGAGGTGGCATTTTTGATGTGCTTTTGTCATAACTCTGACCATGTTTGCCCTGGTTTTGTTCCCCGCAGAGTGCAGCTGCTGCCCCGAGTCCCGTGCTTGGAAACATTCCCCCGAATGACGGGATGCCCGGGGGCCCCATCCCGCCCGGGTTCTTCCAGGTAGGCTGCCGCTCCTCCCGGTGCTCCCTCCACACCGCGCACGTGTTTGCTTTCGCTCTGGGTGTCAGCGCTGTCATGCCTGTGTTGTTTTTTTTTCCCCAAGAGGATGCTAGGGAAGCAGCATGCCTGCACAGCTGACCTGTCTAGGAATAACTTGTGTTCTGCTGTCCTTCCACATTTGCTTTCTATCTTTTGTGGCCTTAAAGCAAATTCCTTTCTCGCTCAAAGAGGTTACTGTGTATTTACAACCAGTGTTTTTTTACAAAGCTGCTTGGTTTGTGTTTGGGTTGGGATTGTATTTGTTCTCCAGTCCTAACAGACGGGCGTAATTGAAAACATTCTGGATTTTGATTCCTGAAGCTTTTTCCCCCTCCTCTGGTTAACCACTTGATTTTTTCCAAATGCAATCACTGAACGCATTAACAAGCCCTGGCTGCGGCTGCAGGCGGGAGCGGGCTCCAGCCAAATCCCTGAATGCCGTGGAGACACCTTGTAAGCAAATACCCAGCAAAGTCCCCAACATCCCCTCACTCCTTCCTTATCCCACACCGAGCTGACAGAGGAGGGGCTAACATGTTTGGAGTGATGCTGACAGAAAGGACACAACAAGGACAAAGAAAAGGAGTTTTCAAACCTCAAACCTTGGGGGTTTTCTCAGGAATCTCTTTGCCTGGGGTGAGCTGCACTGGTTTGCAGCAACATAAGCTTTTGGTGCTTTAAAATCCTCCTGCTTGAGGACGAAACACTTGTTCGTGTTAAAAATGGGATAAGAGTTGAAAGGAATATTTGTTTTGGCAAGCTGGGCTTTTTTTAATCTGGGCTTGTGATTTGTATATGGGAGAACTTCTCGGGCAGTAGACAGGCGAGCTCGATAAGGAGCTTGTGATTTATTGTGGCGATATCTGAGCCCGATATCGGCGATTGCGTTTGTGTGGGAAGGGGGAAGGAGGGTCCTGTCTTTTTTTTTTTGAGAGAAAGAGAGATCCCATTTCCTGAACATGCTTCTGACAAAGTAAGAATATCCGATATTGATCGGGAACCCTAAAACAGGCGAATCTTGTAGCAGCGCTCGGCGGCAGGGGGTGAAGCCAACGGCGGAGATGCAATCTCGCAGGTCATAGCTGCTGCCAGCAATCCGAGTGCCAAGCTGCTACTTCCAACAAATGTGTCTCCAAAACGTCCTGATCTCGCCCCGTGGTGAAGCTGACTGTCCTTTGGGGCTTCTGCTTCACGCCGAGCTGCGAGGGCTGCAGAACTGGCATGAATTTAGGGCAAGGCACCAAGAGTATGGGTTGGCTTTCCCAGAGCGGGAAAGGTGAGGAAGAGGAGTCACATCTCTCCAGACTTACTGTTCATGCTGCTGTCTCGACTCTTCCTGTTGACAGCCCCCAAGCTGTCCCCCCTCTTTCCTTTCTGCCCTCCTGTAGCACTTTTGCACTGAGGGTCTGATTCAGGAGCAAACAACCCATCCTAGCTCCCTGCCTGCCGTGCAGCTGGCCTGGGAGCCGCTGGGGCAGGGGGTGGCTCAGAAGCAGGAGGGGATCCTGAAGCCCCAGATAATGTAATAACACTGGTACAGGTGTCGTGTGGGGGATGCTGCCCATCCCCAGTGCTGCCGGAGGGAAGAGAGGGTGGGTGCTGGTGCATATGGCTCACATGTGACATCTCAAGAGCCTGCCTTTCCTGAAAGCCCTCCAACATCTGGTTTCTCCTCCCAGCCCTCGGGATGGAAAGCAGAAGAAAAATCCCACCTTTTAACACAGTCTGAACATCGCCTCCATGAAAGCCTGTCTGATTTATTGCGGGTGCTGGAGCCGATTCCAGCTTCGGGAGATGCTGGAGAGCAGCTCTTTGCAGAGGTGGGCTGGAGGCTCAGTGTCGAGCCAGTCACAGCTCGGGGGTAATTTCCTATCTGTAGGAGATTAAAGTGCCTAAATTCAGAGGGCAAAAACAAAAAGGTCACAGAAGATAGAAAGGATTTTTCCCCAACCTTTGGTATGCCAGCCCTGGGAGTGAGTGAGGTGGTACCACCTCAGCCAGTGCCATCCTCATGCCAGGAGACTGCTGGAGAGGACTCATGGATTTTCAGCATCTCGCTCTTCTGCACCAGGGACCTGCAAGGGATATTCCCAAGGGTAGCAGGCATGGGCAGATAGTTTTTAAGAGGAATTAGAGACTGGTCATGTCCAGGTATGGTGGGGCATCACACAGGGAGCTGAGGAATGAGTCACCGGCAAAGCTCAGGTAGCAGAAACCCTGCACTACCACCCTGGGGGTGCATGACCGCCCCCAGCCCTGAATGTGAGGATGTCCACCACAGATTGGCAAAGGAAGAAAATGTATATGGACTGTTCCTGGGACTCTGTAGCCCAAACCCATGTGAGTGAGCTTGGGAGAAGAAAGAATGTTCCAGGAAAGGGAGAAGCAAGAAGGACTCCAGGCTACAGCGCCCATCCACAGCCACTGCCTTGCAGTGAGATACCCTTCCCAGTGCCAGGGCTCAGCAGCACCTTCAGGCCAGGGGCCAAGGGAAGTGCAGCCTGCAGAATCTCCCAAAATTATGGGAAAGGAGAGGCCCATGGCACTCCTGGGTTGCTGGGGCATTTCATGGTGCCAGCCAGTGGCACAGCATCGGCTGCGCTCCGGACAAAAGGTTGGCTGGGTTGATGGCCAGCATGGGTAGATGCTTTTATTTAAATCTCTCTCTTTGTCCCATTGGGATGAGCAAACAAACCCTCTGCTCATCCTCCTAAGGGTCATCAGAGGCGTTCCTGCTTTTGTTTTGAAAGCTGGATTCATGCCGGGGTGCAGATCCCTTGCAGGAGGGACAGGGGGGTGCCAGAGAAATACAGGAAGGAAAAGGAAAAATTGAAAGCAATTAATATCACACCTTTATACCACTAAATAAATGAGGGGGAGGGGGGGAGCAAGTCAGCAGCCCCCCAGCCATGCCTGCTCTCCCCAGCGCCGCCCCGTACCCCGCGCTGATGAAATGGAAAGTTGACCATAAATCAATGTCGGTGCTGCGTTAGCTATGCATCAGCGGCTCGGCGCCGAGATGCACCAAAACAAAGCACCGGCTGCTCCGTGTTCCCACACTGCCCCCTAATGCAGACAGACCTCTGGAGCTGGGGAGGACCGGGGGCTCCAGAGCCCGGGGGGCTCCCTTCCTACATCCCCTGCCCTCCCCGCCTCTCCTCCCCACATCCTGGAGACCTCCCTCTTTGGGTGAGGTCGCCCGTGGGGTGAGGATGGTAAAGCCAGGGACAATAGGAAGGGGTCCATGTTGTCCTGCTCCCTCCTTGGAGGCCACCATTTTCCCCCTGCCCAGCTGTCCTGATGTCTCAGTGGGATTTGGCACTGCTCGGCAGGTGCCACCAGCTCTGGTTAGCCAGTTCCTGTGAGGCAGCACAAGAGCCATAAAACCAGGCTGCTCTTCCCAAAATCCTGGGGTAGAACTTGGTACCAGCCTGCACCAGGCAGGGTTTGAAGGAAGGTAGCCTACAAGCTGGAGGAAAGGAAAAGCAAGCATCAGAGAAAGTTTTTTTTCTGGAAGTTTAGTAGGATGCCCGAGGCTTTTGTACCGAGCGTCTGGAGCATATGGTGGGATTTGCAGTCAACTTTCTCTCGGGTGCTCCAGCCAGATGGAGGTGACTGTTCTTGGCTCTGGCTGACACGGGTTTGTTTCCTGAAGAGCTTGTGTTAAACATATTCCTTAAAACCAGGCTTCTGCAGTTGGGAGCCCCAGCTGCAGGCGAGGCAGAGCTCCTGCCCACGACTGCCTTTCGCTGTCTGCGGGGGAACTTGGCCCGCCTCGCCTCGCCTTGCCTTGCTGCATTGCCTTGCCTTGCCTTGCCTTGCCTAACCTCGCCTTGCTTTGCCTTGCCTTGCTTTGCCTTGCCTTGCCTTGTCTAACCTCTCCTGGCCTCGCCTTGCCCTCTCTCGGGAAGGTCCTCACCCAGCACCACATGCTGGAAGTCAACCAGGGTCTTTCTCTTTGAAGGCAACTGGAGCATCTCTCCTAAAGGCTAAAGTGATACCTCATTTTTTTCTTGACAACTTGCAAAACATCTCTCTCCTTCAGTAGAAATAAAGCTCCTCTCCAATAAACCCAGGCATGGCTTCAATTAATATCCATCTAATTTATTTTAGTATTTTCTAACATCAAAACTGGCAGGCAGGGGCAGGTATTTTAAACACAAGATGCCTCCCTATTGCTATCTCGAAACCATCGGTGTCTCATGGCAGCGATGCTTTGCCTTCTCGTACCGTCCTGCCTTGTTCTGCCACCCCCAGAGGTGCTTGAAAATGTTTTTAAATAGCAAAACTCCCCCATTAGCTGAAAGTATGTAGCCCATAAAACATGATCCATTTGTGGTGAATTACACTGGAAACATAAATTGACACACGCAGAGCTATGATTGCTCATGCCATTTTCCATCTTTAATATTTTACAAGAAGTTTGAGGAGTCGAGCTCATGAAAGACAGAGTGGAAATAACCTGATCTCCTGGAAACTCCCTGTAGGAAGCAGCTGTGGCAGCAAACTTCGGCTGTCCGGCAAGCCAGGCTGGGCTTTGAAAGTCCCTGGAGTGTAGAGGGGAGAAAAAAATGAAGCAGAGCAGAGGTTGGGGCACTGACAGCTGTTGGAAACAGTTTCCTCTAACACCATTTCAGCTGTGGACTTGTTTTTGGTGTTTTTTGAGGCAGCTACAGGAAGATGAAGAACAACCCCACACACAAGAGTGTCCAATTTGGGGAAAAAAGGGAAAACTTATTAGATTATGGAGTTTCTCTGGTTGGAGAGAGCGCTGGTTGGGGATGAGAGTGAAGCAACTGCAGAGCAGGTCCTGCTTGCCCAGCATGGAGTGTCAGAAGGAGCTGTGCCGCAGGGATGTGTCTCCAGGGCTGGACAGAGGGATGTGGAGGAAGCAGGATGGCATGTGTTCAACGTCCTCTTTTAACAGGAGTAGTTAATAACTGCTAAACACAGGGTTTTTTAAGAAAAAAGGGATGTTCTGTTGGTTGGTGCCCACAAGTCGTCTCTGCAAAACACTTGTCTCAACTGCCATGATCCATCGGGAGCATCTGCCGCTTCCTCTGCAGCGAGGCAATTCCGTGCGAAAAGGCAACCGCTGTGGCAGGCCTTCCTAGCCCTACACGGGTCCCAGCCTGGAAACATCTGTAAATATTTATGGAGATAACACTGTCCAGAGGGGCTGCGTTCCTGACGGAGCAGGGCAGCCGTGCCGAGGGGGCTGCGGCAGTCGCAGCTCCGAGCGAGCGTGTTGGATGCTGCTGCTGGGAAAAAGCAAGAAAAGAAGGAAAAATAAAAAAGCTGCTTTCATCTCCTACCTGCCTGCCAAAACATTTGCACAAGCTGGGCATCACCTTATCCAGAAGTGTCCTCTGGGAACGGTACCACATGGGATAATGCAAGGGCAAGGATGCTGCGGCGCCGAGCCTGGAGCATCCCGGGAGCAGCCTTGGTGTTGGGGCAGGACCACGCTCCAGAGGATGCACTCAGCAGCACAAACAGCGGATGCTCTCTGGATCCAGCTGCCACAGGGGATTTTTCTCTGGTGGAAATGCTGCCATGTCCCATAGATGCTTTTTCTCCAATAATCAAACACTGTTTGCTCTGCAGCTCGAAATGCAGAGCCAGAGCATCACCTTCAGGCCCAGCCAGGGTGCTTTCAGGTGGCCGTGTCTCCCACGTGTTTGATACCTGTTCACCCCACATCCTCACCTGCTGTGGGATACGAGGGGAAGGACGTCGGTACCTGGACAACAATGACCCCCTCCTGCAGCACAAGGCAGGCATCATGGGGGACACTGACGCTTGCAGTGATGGGGCTTGAGGTTTGGCCTCTGCCAGCCCTGGTTTTTACCTTCCAATTGGTTTCATCACTCATTCACCTCTTCTAATCTTCCCTACCCCAAATCCTGTGGCTGAGGCATGTAGGAAGGGCTTTGGTGGTGGCCAGACCTCACTGGGGGATAGTGGGAGCTGTGTGCTGCTCTTGCTGCACTTTGCATTCACAGACAGACTTAGCAACTCAGAAGCAGAAATAAGTCAACTTCAATGCCTGGAGAGGACTTCTGCTAAAGGAGGTTGATGCTGCAGTTGGACCTCAAAGGTTTGTCTTCTCCACTTTGGTGGGACATGGATGGAGAAGGCAGGGGGAGGGCTGTCCTGAGGTGCTGTGACCTGGTCCAGATGAGGTTGGCCAGGCAGTAAGGGCAGGGCCTGGTTCCTTTTGGCTCCTGGAGAATAAATGGTGGTGTAAGTGGTGGGGTTTCAGCGGCTGGAGCAGAGAGGCTGGCAGGAGGCTGTTGGTTTTAAATCCGCTTGGCTCCATCTCACCGCCGAACCATTCAAATTTAAAAAAAAATTAAAAAAAAAAAAAAAAAGGGGGAAGAAGAAAAAACCCACCCTCTTACTTTATTTACATTGCACTCAAGTTTCCACCGTACAAAAGATTTGCAGGTGCAAATATGTCCTGCCTTCATTAACTTCCCCTCCCTTTTTAATTTATGTGATTTCAATTTTCCTTCCCTGTACTGTTAATTAGGGGACCCTCTAATCAGTACCATTATCACAGTGGTATTCATGTTTAGGAAAGCTGCTAAACAAATGCTTGCAAAATTGCTAAATGGCTAATTAATGTCTGTTAATTAAGAAAATTGCTCATGGTAACAAACCATGCCATTGCTGGCAGCAGCTAGAAGGCGAACACTTGTTGAAATTAGTAACGAGGCAGGTAGAGAACATCTGCTCCGGCGCCGGTCCTGGAGCCTGCCGTCGCTTCCCATCACCTACTGACAGAGCTCCTGTGCTTTCTCTACCAATTACACCTCCTTTGACTCAAGAAATACTTTTTTTTTTTTTTCTTTCCTCATGTTAACACGCACCGGTATGTTTCTTGCACCGAGCTCGCGATTTTTCCAAGCAAATTTTCATTTTGTGCTTTTAAGGGAAATTTAAAAAAAAAAAAAAAAAGAAAAACCAAAGTGGGCGTTCAAGCCCAAAATGTCAGCGACTGCTGCATTGCAGCCTTAAACCTGCACCAACTAATCTCTCCTTTTTTCCCCTAGACATCCTTTCTTTGCTCGCAAGCCATTTTACTCGCATCCTTAGGGAATCCACCTCGAGGAAGGATGTTGCATCCCTTCAGTGTGGCGGTGCAGCCCCGGTTGTGCCAGCCAAACGCTGCCCAAGCATGAGCTGGGACGTGCTTCTCGTCCTCCGCGCTCACTCCAGCACCTCCAGTGAACCACGGTCAAAACACAAACCCAGAGGTGTTTCCAACCTTTGGGATGAGAGAGGAAAAAAAAAGATTTTTTTTTTTAATTTTTCTTTTTTTTCTTTTTTTTTTTTTTTTTTCAGTTTGGGGGTGTTTTTTGTATTTCCCCCCAACCTCTCTGGTCCTCTCCTGCATATATTTTTTTTTTCCTCGTTGCACGCCCCTGCAAAGTGTTTCCCTGTGTGTTTATCATTGCAGACTTGGTTGAACCACTGGACCGTTTACCCTCAATGTGGCCACTGTATTTTGACAGATATTCTGATTTTGAAAATATTTTTTTTTTGCATATATCATAACTCATTGTTTGGCTGCAAATGAATAGAAACTCAATTTTAGAAACAAAAAAAAAAAAAAAGGAAAAAACAATAATTTAAAACCAGGAGAACTGACTCCCCAACTAAACAGGTCCACCCGTGAATCCTTTTTTTAGCTCTTTCTGCGCTTTCATGTGCTAATCTATAACCTCCTTCTACTGTCTGACCTCACAGGGACCGCCTGGGTCACAGCCCTCGCCACACGCACAGCCTCCACCCCACAATCCTAGCAGCATGATGGGACCCCACAGTCAGGTAAAGACACTAGTGATGGGTAGGGCTGTGAACCGGGACGTGCGCTCGATTTACTTCTTTTTTCCCCCCTCTGTAAGCATGCTGGGCAGCGGGTACCCGCTCCCCGGGGAGCATCCTCCCGGGCACCCCAGCTCCAAAGCAAAATGTTGGTTTTTTTCCCTTTTTTTTCTTTTTTTTTTTCTTTCTCTTTTTCTTTTTTTTTCTTTTTTTTTCTTTTTTTTTTTTTTTTTTTGTTTTTTGGATATGCAGTTGTCAATGAACTGAGAAGTCAATCGTGGGTATCAGACTGTTTTACCTGCCCAAGGTAGCCTGAGAAATTTAACTTGATGTGGGTTTTTAAGCTTCTGTTAGTAGCAGCAGTTGTAAAAAGAAGTAACTTTAAGCCTTTCTTCTTTTTTTTTTTTTTTTCAGTACTTAGCACTGGGGTTTTTTGTGTGTGCGTGTCTGTATGTGCTTATTTGCCACTTTTTTTTAATATATCTCTATATATTTAAACTTGAACATTATCTAACACTCAGGGTTTCCCACCCATGCACTAATTTTAACAGCCTCACCTAGTATTGCCGATGTCAAACACGCTCTCAAACAATAAACCTACAGAGAAAATGTCTAAAAAACAGACTCCAGACACCTTTCTTTTTTTTTTTTTTCCCTTTTGAAACATAACTTTTTTAAAAAGGATGTCTCCAGAAAAAAAAAAAGCAAAACAAACCACAGAAATACCAAAAGCAGTGTGTACAGGCTAACCAGCGTGCGTGGGGAGCGTGCTGCCTCCCCACAGCTCAGCCCTGACCCCCTTTTGTGTCCCCACAGCCGTTCATGTCGCCGCGCTACGCCGGAGGTCCCCGGCCCCCCATCAGGATGGGCAACCAGGTACTGCACTCCCGGGATTCCACATTTCCTAGGGATAGCTGTTATTTGGGAAGGGGGACGAGGGCCAGGTGTCCTGCAGATGCTCCTTGGGTTTGGGTGGCAAGCATTGCCTCCTTTGGTCACCCTCCTTTTTCCTAGTGCTGGAGCATCAGGTGTCACTTAACGATGGTAGTTTAATTTTATGTTGAGGTTTGGGCCTATCCAGGGTGGGAACAGCCGCGGGGAATGTGCTGCTTTCCGCCCGTGGTGTTCCCAGCAGGGCTGTGCCGTGCCGCGTGCTCGCTGTCCGCCTGGATTTTCCCTGCAATCGCAGAAAATTAAAGTGATGAAGATAATCCTGCTGCTGGGTTGACCAAGCGTTTAGATCAGCGGCAGGGTCAAGCGAGGCAGGTCACTGCTGAATTTTTTGGGTTGGGTTTATCCTCTTATCCCAGCTTATACAAGGGCAGTTTGTTTCTGGCCTTATGGACTGAGGCTTCCACCCCATGCCTTGCCTGGACGCATGCGTGGCCTTTGGTTAAGGAATTTGTCTCCTTCCCAATGATGCTGTGCAGATCCATAGGGTAATGACCAAGCCAGAGGTTATTTGTCACTAAAGGGAAATTAAAGGAAACCTGTAATTCCTTTTAGCAGCAGAGGTGTCTCTGCAAAAATTACCCCGGGAGCTTGTTTTTTGGCTATCAGTGTTATTTTCCTGTAGGTCTAATTAGCAGAAAGAGCAGGATAGTCAGGAAATAGGGTGTACCAGCTTGCTCTGGGTTTGTGCTTCCTGAATTTGAGGCTTGAATCTTTGGAACTTGCTGACTGATAGTCAGACAGCTGAGATGTAGCTGAGAAAAACCCAGAAGGGGCTAGTGGAGGACCCCCGTGCCAGGGTGGCTGGAAGAGCTTTCCACCCAGGGCACTGGTGGCTGTTCTAACAAGGTATTAATTCACTGCACCTCCTCATGGGTCAGTTTTAACAGGACCCCATCCTGCAGTGGTTCTGGGCTCGTCTTGAGCTCTGCTGGAGGTGAGCACAGCAAACTGAGCAGGCAGGAGAGGCAGGAGAGACTGGTTTGGGGAGGCTGTTCCCACAGCAGGATCAAGCATCCAGGAGTGGGTAAAGTTAATTAGAATGATTTCATTTTATTCCCCCAAACACCACATATAAAGCACATGTTTGTACCTAGGCAGAGCTCAGCAAGGTTATGGTCACATCCTGAGGGATAAGAGGAATAAACAGGCAGGCAGGAAGGTCAGGCAGCAGAAGTGTAAATATCCACCTCTGCAACCCTCCTGGTTTATCTTCCTCCTGCTGCCAGCTTCCAGCCTGCAAAAAACTTGGGACTGGGCTGATTCTGCCTCAGCACAGCCATGTGCACCCAGGGCCTGTGCTGTGCTCCAGCCCTGGGATCCTCTGTATTGGCATCCAAGTAAAAAGCAGTGCCGTAGCAAAACTGTTTACAGTTTGCTTCCCTCAGGCAGACAGTATCTGCATTTTTCTTCCTCTTTATCTGTTTGGAGTAGCCTTTGAAGCTTAAATAGCAGCATTGCCCGAGTGGAATGGGAGTCTGGGGAGGGGGAGCATTCAGCTTCCCCTCAGCCTGTGTGGGGGTGGGTCCCAGCCCTGCTCTGCTACACATGGAGCATCTCCCCACCACAGCCAGTGAATCACTGCCTGGTTTGGCCCTGGTGCTGTGTGTTACCAAGGTACCATCCTGCTCCTCACCTTTCCCTGCTGGATTTGGCACCTCTGCCCTGCTCAGTCTGGGTTTTCCCCTGCTTCCCTAAAGTACAAGAGCACGCAGCCTGGCGGGAGGAGAAAACGCTGGCGCCTTGTTTAAGGTTTAGAGGGGGTTTGCAGAAGGATGAGGGAGGCAAACACCTGGAGGCTGTAGCAGTGGGATGTGGGATGCAGAAGGACACAGTGGGATGTGGGATGCAGCAGGATGCAGCAGGATGCAGGATTTATTTTTTTAATCTTGCTCCCTTGCTTTCACAGCCCCCGGGTGCCGTTCCCGGTACACAGCCATTGCTGCCCAATTCGATGGATCCCACGCGACAGCAAGGTAAACCCAGCAGAGGAGGGTCGAGCGCTGATGTTCCTAATCAGCTGTTAATTTGGGACCCAGAGTGGCTGCGGTGCCACGTAACACCCCTGCTTTCCTCCCAACAGGGCACCCTAACATGGGCGGCCCCATGCAAAGGATGAATCCTCCACGAGGGATGGGCCCCATGGGTCCCGGTCCGCAGGTAAGCCCTGTGCCAAAGTGCATCCTACAAACCGTGGGAACAACCTCCTGGGGCTCAGAGGGCTGGGAGTTCCCCCCCCCAACACACCCTGTCCCCCCATTAGTGTTAATGCGTTTTACATTAGGCTTGCATCTGGAAATCCCTCCTTTTAACAGGAGTGAGGTCTTCAGAGCTCATTAAGGGTATTGCAGCCTCCCTCCTGCCCTTCTGTCAGAGGGGATGGCACTTAGCTCCGCACCGGAGCAGCCTTTGAGTGCATTACACTGCCTGCCTGGGAAACAGTTACGACCCTAACAGCAGGAAAGGGAAAGGAGGCTTGCATTTGAAATTAATAAATAAAAAGAAATGGCAAAGATCCCTTGAGCAAGGGAATAAGGCTTTCCCCTGCGAGGTTCCCCTCCACCTGCCCTTCCTGCTGCCTGCTTGAGCTCTCTATTTCAGGAAAGGGGAGTAAACTCTTGAAATTAAGCAGATCTGGGTTAATACATGCTGTCGTTCCGTTGATTCACTTTATGGAGTGGCTTGTTGTTGACTCACTCCTGTTTGTTCCTTCTATGAGACTTCAAAACCAGATTACCATATTTTGGTTGGAGGTTTATCCTCTCTGCATCGTCGCCTACGTGGAGTTTGTAGCGCGAGGATCAGAGTCTGTCAGGAGACGAGCGGGTGCGCTGGAGTTTTGTTTTGTTTTTCCCCTGGAGACTGTTGAGATAAGTGGATGTTGTGTAAAGAGGGAGTTGTATCATCTCTTTAGCACCAACCTGAGGATGCTGCTTGGGGGTGCTCGGCCATCTCCATCCATCCTAGGATAGGGGACAAAAATCCTGCGCGAGCATCGTTTCGCAGGCAAGCCATCTCATAGCGCTGCTGCTGTGCTTAAAATCCTCCTTTCCTGAAGGATTACACCCAAAATAAAAAAAGAAAAAATGCATTTTGCTAGCGTGGCCTGCGCCAAGGCGAGTGGCGGCGGCTTGCCCGGGGGAGGCTGCTTCCCACTGCCAGAGCTCGCCGTGAAACTTGGAAGCGGCGAGCGCGCGCTGAGCGCCGCGTGGGATGGCGGCGGCTCTGGGAGCCGGCAGGAGTTGTGAAATGTTCAGAGCTTTATTTTTGACTCCACCGTTCCCTGTGTGTGTACATTGGGGAGAGGTTTTTTAAGCGGCAGCCTTTCCCTGGAGAAGCGCTGGGCTTCCCAATCTGGCACCCGCAGGCGCTGCCTCCCCGCAGCCATCCAGGAATCGGCGCCTGCGCAGGCAGCCACCAAAAATACCGACTCAGACCCAGCAGCCCCTCACACCTTGTGTGCCCAGGGCTTGTTTACCTTTAAGTTTTGTATTGGGACCTTCCTAAATACTGCTCAAACAATTCCAGAGGGCTGCAGAACATCCAGCCAGGACATCCCGGCATCCTGACAGCAGCTCCTTATTACACAGCAGTGATGAATCATCCCTTTCAGCTGATTGCCGCTGCCTTTTTCCCTTTAAGAGTCCCATTTGTAGCTCTGCAGAAGCCAGGACAGGGTTTGCCAGCACCGATATGAAGAGGGTTTGTAGCTCTGTGGGTTTTGGTGGTGCCTTGCCCAGGTCGCTCAGCACAGCTGCGTTCCCTCCCCACCCTCCCTGAGCATCTTTCAGCTGGCTTCGTTTTCCAGCCTTTCAACTCCAATTAAAAATGCTGAGCCCTTTTTTTTTTTTTAAAACAAGGGGTTTGATGCTGCTATTCAGTGTAAATGGCTGAATTTTCAATCAATTAAGGACTTGCTGGTAATTTGTTTGGGGAAAACCCTTTTCTGCCTTTTCAAAACAAACTTTGGTGATGCCCTCAGCAGGGCACCATGCACTGGTGCATCCGTAAATCCAGGTAAAAATTGACAGCACTAAAGCATTGAACTTAAAATCCATCTTGGAGCACTCCAAGGGGCTGGGGTGTAGGAAGTGGCCAGCCATCCCTCCTCCTGCTGTAGCAGTTTTTTCTTTAAATGGCAGAAATACAATCCAAAAAGATGCATTACAGAGAGGGAGGTGGGAGGGGAAGAGCGGCAGCGCGACCTAAATCCGGCTGCACGTCGCCTGGAGGGCACAGGGAGCAAAGCACAGACCAAATGGAGCGCGGCATTCGGGGGATTCCTCTTCCTCCTCTGCCTTGGGCTTGGCTTTGTACTAGAGCTGGTTTTAGGAGAGGAGGCATGCAGATCTGAGGCTCCTGGTCCCAGCTGGAGGCTAAGCCAGGGAGGAATAAGGCAGGAGAGGAGGCCCAGGGGGCTGCCTGTCCTCGCCCACTCCCCGCGGCTGCAGACCCGCTCCAGGGGATGGAGCAGAGAGCTGGGGAGCAACAGAAAAACAAGCCTGGCTTGGTTTTCCCTACTCCAGCAGCCATCCAGGGAGCAAGGAATGCTCCATCTTGGGGGGAGCTCATGCAGACTTTCCTCATCCTTACACTGCAGCAGGAACCTTCCAAGTGGTGCCTTTTCTCCTCCTGCCCCTGTTTTCTCCTGCACAGAGGGAAAAATCCAAAAGGCTGTTGCTGGGGACTGTGAACAGAATTGTCTCCCAGAGCTGGGAGGGGGATGTTTTCCCTCCACAAAGAGCGAGGAGGGGGAACTTTGGGGCTCTGCCTGGATCCCATCCATATTCAGCTGCCTGGTTTTTTGTGAACACGATTGCCTCTTAGGCTTATCGTCATTAATTTGTTTTTTAAAGCTCATTTTTGCACACAGACACGCTTGGGTTTTTGTTTGTTTATTGGCCTTTTTTCCCCTTTCTCTCGTCTCTCTGGTGTCCCTTCCCGTTGCGGTAGACTGACCCTTGGTTATCGTTGCAGAACTACGGCAGCGGCATGAGACCTCCACCCAACTCCCTAGGTCCTGGCATGCCTGGAATTAACATGTAAGGCAATCCCTGTGCCGGGAGGTTGGACTGCTGGCTCGGGGCTGTCTGGAGGAAAGCACAACATTTATTTTTTCCCCTGTTTAATTCTGTCCCCAGGGGGCCGGGCGCTGGTAGACCGTGGCCGAACCCCAGCAGTGCTAACTCAGTGAGTGTCTTGGGGCAAGAGCTGGGTTGGTTGGGAAGTGTCCTGCAAACGGGATCATTCCCTGTTAGCTGAGTCCTGCTAATGACAGTGGGGTTCCCCAGCCTCTTTTAGGCTGCTGGGACTCCCATCGTGGCCAGGCTGAGGGGGCACTGGGGGTTTTGGCTGTGCCCTGCTGGGACCCAGCCTGTGGGACCCCCCCATGGCTGAATCTGTCTCTCTTGTCCTTACAGATCCCATATTCTTCTTCATCGCCTGGTACATATGTGGTGAGTCCTCCTGCCCCAGCTGTCTGTCCTTTTGTCAGGAGTTCGCGTGGTCCTGGGTGGGAATCAGTGCCATGGGAGGTGACTGGGCCTGGGTTTGGCGGGGTGGGAGTTGGGGGAGGTGTTTGAAAACATGGAAAGGTGGGCAATGCTCATGTTTGCACATCTGATGCGAGCTTTGTCTCCGCAGGGTCCGCCCGGTGGCGGTGGCCCTCCAGGGACACCCATCATGCCCAGCCCTGCAGGTATGAGCCCCCTGAGACCCCCCCCTCTCTCCAGGGCCAGTCCTCCCAGGCTCCTGCCCCTTCCCATGCCAGGAAACTCACATCCCTGGGGTTGTACTGCTGAGCACAGGTGATCCCTGCCCTGTTGGTAATGACCAATTTTTGTGGCTTTTGGCTTTCTGGGAAGTGAGTGGCATGGGCTGCTTGGCTTTGGGATGGCATTTGGGCATGTTCCTACATCCGCCTATGGATCTGGATGCTGTGGGGCTCAGGAAGGTGAGGAATTACCTCCCCACCCTTCCTAGCCAGGAGTTGAATTATTTTTCACAGTTGAATTTCTGTGATTAAAAACTTTGTGGATCTTCATTAAATACAAATTAGCCAGAAAATGGTGGTAGTTAGAGGGAATTTTGGGTGATAAAATACAAAAGAATGAGTTCAAGTGGCATGAGTTTGTTTTAATTAAGAAATGAATTAATCACCCGACTTACTGGGCTTCACTGTTCCACAGATTCAACAAATTCAAGTGACAACATCTACACAATGATTAATCCAGTACCGCCCGCAGGCAGTCGATCGAATGTAAGTCTGCTTTCTAATAATTTACATATCAGATACCATAACAAATCATAATTAACTTCATCAGTTGAGAGTAAAGCAGTTTAATTGATTTCAGCCATTTGTTACAAAACAGAAATAAAACAAACCATCAAAAAGCGATTAACTCTTGGGCGACTTTGTTAATTTTTTATGCTTATTAAGAGAGCGGCGGTCCTGCTGCTCCGGCCGAGGTGCTGGGTTTTGTGGGATATGGGCAACCTTAAATCCTGTGGAATGCTGGTTGGAGGGAGCCCTCTGTGCTGCCATGGCTCTGGGTCTGCCATCCAGCCAGATTTTAGAGCCGAACCCACAGGACCATGAGCCCCGCAGCCTTTGGGGGGTGATACAGCCCCAAGTCATGTCAGGGAATGTTTGGATTGGATATTAGGAAAATTTTTTTCATGGAAAGAGTTGCTGAGCATTGGAATGTGCTACCCAGGGCCGTGGTGGAGTCACCATCCCTGGAAGTGTCCAAGAAATGTGTGGATCTGGCATTTCAGAATATGGTTTAGTGGTGGTGCTGAGTTGACTGTTAGACTTGGTGATCTCAAGGGAATTTTGCAGCCTTAACAGTCAGTCATTCTGTGATATGCCCCTCCTTGCCCTGCTCCAGAGGGATGGCTGGGGCAGGGACAGTCCTCAGGAGCCACCGTGGCAGCTGCTTGGGGTTGTTTCGTGGCTGATTTTGGTTTTGTTACCTTTTTCTTCCGCAGTTCCCGATGGGCCCCGGCTCTGACGGCCCCATGGGCGGCATGGGTGGGATGGAGCCCCATCACATGAACGGATCGTTAGGTGAGCCACGGTGATCCTTCATGCCCTGGGAACACTGGCAGAGCATCCCAGTGCCTGCTCCCATCCCGGGGTCATCCCCCAGTTTGCAGCAATGCTCAAAGCAGAGCCTTTGGGTGGAAATCAGTGAGGGTGTGAGGGGCACAGAGCCATGGCTGCAGGCCCAGTAAGGCTCTTCTCCTTTCTCTCCCCTGTGCAGGGTCAGGAGACATAGATGGACTTCCAAAAGTAAGTGGGGTTGCAGGGTGGGTGTGTGGGCTCTCCCCTTTCCTCAGCACTGGGGTGCTGCTGTGACCCTGATGGATGGGGACACAGCGAATGTGACTGGGGTGGCCAGGGCTGTGTCCTACCCCCGTGGCATTTCAGGGGGGCAGCGTGGGGACCTGCTCACCACCTCCCCTCCTGTCTCCCACAGAATTCTCCAAACAACATAAGTGGCATTAGCAATCCCCCGGGCACTCCAAGAGACGACGGGGAGCTGGGAGGCAACTTTCTCCATTCCTTCCAAAATGACAATGTGAGTGAGTGCCTGCCTGGGGACAGGGAGACAGTCCCGAGGTGTCCCGGCACGGGGATGGGTGGGCTTGGACCTGGATTATGCCGTGTGTGAGCTGCTCCAGGGCAGAAAAATGGGCAGGAGGGAATAGGCCAGTGGGTGGAAGTCTGGGGTCTGTGCTGGGACAGGGCTGTACCTGGTGTAGGGGGGAGGATCTGCAGGGTGGAGAGGAGCCCCAGTGCAGCCTGGCTGATTCAAGGCTCCGTGGGTGGCTGCAGACATCCCTCCTCTTCTCCATTAGCAGCATATACACATGTGCATGTTAATTATTTGTTTTAAATTGCATCTCACCCCATACTGTTCTGCTGATTTTCTTCCCGGAAAAGCAAGTTACAGCACAGATTAGGCCCTGATAAATTGGAGTCTCCAGCATATCCTCTCTTCCTGGTTTATTAGATCCAATTAGGTTGCTGTGTAGTTGTCATCAGCCTCCTTTTGCATCCCCCTCTTCGATGTCCGGGGGTCTGACCCGCCTGGTTTCTCACCGTGGCTCTGTCTCTCTTGCAGTATTCCCCCAGCATGACGATGAGTGTGTGATTTCCCTCCCCCTCCTCCTCTCCAGGATCAAGAGAGTCAGCTGCCGTTCGGAGGATCTCAACGAATTATGCAAGAAGAAGAAGAAGAAGAAGCTAGGTGTATGGGCAGGGACACGTGTGGCGGGGGCCAAAACCCCAGGTTTAGTTTCATGCAATAAAAAGGCTGAACTTTTTATTCCATAAAACATGAAGGACAAAACTTAAAATATTTCAAGACATGACAAGACCCTTCTTTGTGCAGAAGGGTTTATATATGTACATGACACTTCTTTTTGGAAACAAACGGAAGCCTCTAGCACCCAACTCCGATCTCTTTGCTTTGTTCTTTTAAATAAAGACAGAAACCGAACCTGTTGTATGTTTGTGCCGTGCGACACCAGGAAGCTAGTCTAGATATGAAATCATGTTGTCTCTGTTGTAGTCATTTTTTTAAATAAACTGGACAGTTTACAATGGTGGTTTTCGTTCAGAAGGCCTGTTTTTCTTTTTTTTGTTGTTTTTCTTTTTTTTTCTCTTTTTGTTTTGGGGGGTTTTTTTTGTTCGTTTGCAGCACAACGCTTCCTCCTCCAGTTAACAAGATCTGCTTTGGGGAAGAGACTCCACCACCTCGTTATAAACTTGTTAACGCAGGTGACCCCTTCTAGGATCACATCCTCGAATGAATCGTGATCTTGCTCTCTGTGACTGTGGCATGCACTGTGTTAGTCTTTCCCCCCCCCTCTGAGTACAAGAAGAAATCTCTTGTCCCTCCCTTCCCCAGAGTCCTTCAGCTGGTTCACTACAAAAATCGATTTTTTTAATAATTTTTTTTTTTTTTTTTAAATCCACCGGGAAAAAGGGGTTTATCTGACCTGGGACTTTGAAACTGTGATCTCCAGCTAACTTTGGGAATTTCTGGGGGTTTTATTTGCTTTGGTGGTATTGGGGGGGGGGGGGGAGGGTGGGAGGGGATTCTTTTCTTTAGAGATGTGCTCTTGTCAGGATTTCACTTATCTATAATTTGGAACTGGATGGAGATATTTTTTAAAGAATTCTTGTTGTTAAAATGTAACCTTGCTATTCTGTAGGCTCGCTCTGTAATAAGAAAATAAAAATTAATGGCAAGCATCGAAGGCCCTTCCTTCTGGTGGGAGAGGAAGGGATGAGCCAAGGCGGCGGGTTGGGATCTCTGTACATGACACTATCCTGTAGTTTGGTCTTTGTTTTTCTCCAGCTCCCATTTCTGCTCCATGTATATCCTGTAAAATATTCTCTCCCTTGGATTTGACCTTTGTGCGGATTATTGAAAGCATTGTATCTTGTTTCAGTGTTTTTTCTTACCTTGTAGTCTGGTTCGAAAATTACCGAGAGGGGAAAAAAAAATAATTATTATACATTGTAGTTTGTGTACGATATTTGTTGATAATGTTTTATTAAAGGGATGTCTTTTTTCCGCACCCCTTCATTGAAATGTTTTTGGGGGACATTTGGCTTGTTTTTATTATTCTGACTGCAAGACATGAGATGACAAAACATTTTTTTTTAGTGTGTAATACCAATAATTTTTTTTTAACGTTTGCCTTCTTTTTCCTAGGCCATTTTCATTGTACTTTACCTGTAGAAAGTTGGGAGGGGTGGGTGGGATGGGGGGTCTGAGGGTGTCAGTCTCATAGTTACAGCCAGGTTAATATTTTCCAAGTAACTGAATGCAGATTTGTTGCATTGCATACCCAGGGGCTCCCCAAGGGGTCAACTTTTTACCTTTTCCACTTTTTCATCTTGTTCAGGTTTTGGGGGGGGTTTTCCTTTTTTTTTTTTTTTTTAATTTTTTGTTCTGACGTGAGGAAATGAAAGGACCGGTTTTAATGTATTTTAAAATGAATAGCTAAATTATTGTCTTCATTGGTATGGGATGGTTTTTTGAATGAAATGGTTCCCCCCCGTCTCCCCCTTCCCCTGCTGTAATAAATATCAGCATAAACATTTGATTTCGGTGCTCTGCAGTTTGTTCCTGGTGTTTGGTGCCAGACCCAGGGTGGGAGTTGGGTATTTTTTTCCAACCTTTTATCGAGGACCAAACCCCAGATTTGGGGTATGGGAGCAGAGGTGATGCAGAGCTGAGAAGGTGGTGTTTGGGGGGGCTGGCTGAGGCTGGAAATTCAAAATCCCAAAGGGATTTGGGGGCAGTTCAGGACCTGGGTGAAGGTTAACAGTGCCTGCTTGTTTCTTGGAATTTTTTTTTTTTTAAGCATTTTGAAAATTTAGCCTAGAAAATGGTCAGTGTTGTCTGCATCAGGCTGAGGATGTGCTGGCCGGACCCTTGCCCTCCCCACACCCAGCCCACCAGGCTGCAGGCAGAGAGGGGTGTTTTAGGGGCTAAAAAGGGTTTTTTTTTTTTTCTCTTGTATGCTGTTTCCCAGGCTTTGCTCATTAGAGGCTGGAGGAGTTGGGATGCCAGCGTGGCGATGGAGGCTGGTCTCCCCTGCAGCAGCTCCCTGGGACAGGAGCTGGGTCCTGCTACCTCCCGTTGCCAGACTGCTGCACTGCTGGGAGGTAAGAAGGAGAGGGGAAGACATGAGTGTTGTTTTCAAATATATAAATATTGGGCTTGCAGTGGGGTCTGTGACCCCCTCCTTGGGCAAGAGCTGCAGTGCTGGGTGGGTGTGTGCACCACTGCAGGAACAAAGCTCCAGGAGCTACTGGGGATGGAGAAATGCAGGCAACCCAACCTGCTTCCCCAATGGGCAGCATCAGAGGCTGCTGCAGCATTTGGGGAAAGACTGGGGATTTTTAGGCCTTTGGTGGTTGCGAGTGCCAGGTGCCTGAAACGCTCCCGGCAGCTGCTGTGTGAGACTTGTTCTCTCCCTTTGACTAGTTGGGGCAGGACGTGGCTGGCTGTGAGCCCTCTCCCTCCTTGTGGGGAGTTTCAGGCGTGGGCTGTGGGCTCGGGGGGCTGTGGGCCGTCCTGGAGCTCTGCTGCTCCTGGGGAATGCTCCCACCTGGCACTGGCACCCACGTCACTGCTGGAATTCCAGCAGCCAGCGCTGTGTGGTTGTGGGCGCTCGAGGAGCAGAAGGGCGAGGGGGCAATGCACTGGATGGCTGCTGGGTTTGGGAACCACCATCGTGCCTGCTGAGCCCGTCAGCAGAGGAGCAGGGTGTGTTTGCACCCTTTGCTGCCCGGGCAGGTTTGCTCCCAGGGTAATGCCACTGATGTCCATGTGCAGGGCCCACAGCCGTGCCCCAGTGTGGATTTTGGTCCAGGCAATCACGTCCCCCTGTGCTTTGCAGAAAGTAGAGTGTGAGCATTGTCCATCACTTGGAATCATGACCCCTGAGGGGTTGAGGCCAATGAGGAAATCCTGCCCTCACAAATCCTGGGGGCCATCCCTGCCAACCCGGGCCTTGCTCAGCTGCCCAGAGCTTGCACTGCTGCCTGTTGCGCTTTTTATTGCAGGGCATAGAAAAGTCCTTCCTGTTGGTTCTTAAGGGTTACAGGCTGGTATTATTAACTATCTCCATGAAACTGCCGAGTTCCCTCCTCGAAACATCTCCTGAGCCCAGCCTCAGGGATAATTGTCTCCCCCATTAGTTTTCATTAAATTAAATGCAGGGGGAGGATCTGAACAACCAGGGGCTTTGGGCTGAGCACAGTGTGTACTTGCTGGCATGATGTGTGCAGTCTGTGGAACTGGATTTTGCAATGGGAGTGGTTCAGGGGGAGGGAGCATGGAGTGGTGGAGAGCTCTCCTGTGGGCAGGCCGGCTTCTCTGGGTCCTGGAGAGCTCTCCTGTGGGCAGAGCTCTCTGCCAGGCTCTTCTGCCTCCTTATCTCGGGCTCCTGCCATCCCATTCTTGCATGTTCTGCTTCCCCGGCTGCCATTCATGAAAAGTTAATGCCTGGCCCTGGTCCGTGCTGAGGTAACGCCATTCGTCTGCTGACAAGCCTTTATAACTTATTGATGCCAACTCATATGTGCCAACCCAGATGTGCTTCTGTGACCCATTGTTGGGCTCCCCATCCCACCTCCCTCAGCTGGGCTGATTCCAGCAAGCCACACTGGAGGAACTGGGAGAGCCGAGCCATGCAGAGTGCTTGGGAAGCACAGCAGGACACCACGGACAGCTGGTAGGGGCTGCCTGGTTCCTGGACCAAGACAGGCCAACCTGAGCATCTGTGCCAGGTGCCAAGCTGGGAGCTCCACTCTCCCCCACCTTGAGCTCCCCTCCAGACCCTCAGATGAGCATTCCCTGCAGGAGGATCAGATGCTCCTTCCAGCGACGCGCGAGTACCACTTGCCCCCTGCCTCAGGTGGGAGTGGCTGTGCCCGAGCAAAGCAGGGACGTGGTCTCACATGCTTGTCGTGTGAGATCCCCTCGCCTCTAGTGGCTTCCTGACGCCTCACACAACCCCTGAAGCCTTGTTTTCCTGCTGACCATCCCATGTCTCGCTGCTTCCACTGTTTTTCAAAACTCCCTTTGCTCTGCCTTCGTCCATCCCTCCCTGTGCTTGTGCTTTGTCTCAGCTCAGCTTGGACACAGCAGGATTCCAGCTTCCCTCGTTCTCTCCTCTTCAGCTGCATGCCCTGACAGAGATGTCTTTGTTGAGAGGTAAAAGCAGCTGAAGGGACTCTACCTCTTCCAGACAGACCATCCCCACAAGTTCCCACATCTACTAGAAGCGCATGAGGTGTTCCACCTCTACACAACCCCTCCCCACCACAGCCGCTCTTCCACTAGGCTTCCTCAGGGAAATTCTCTCCTCAGGAATGCTAATGGGCAGCTGGCTGCCCTACAGGGCTTCCTCCCTAGGACGGGTAATGACCCGAAGCTGGAAGAGCAAAAGGATGTCAAGTAGGGTCTGTGTGACACAGCAGGGAGCCAACAGTCCGAGAAAGAAACACCCACTGCTTGTGACAGGCTCCACAGAGCACAGCTCTGTTAAAATGTATTCCCAAACACCTGGGTGCAAATCACAGACCTGAGCAGATCTACTCCGACGAGCTAAATTCGGCATCCCTGGAGCAAGCAGGATTAAGATGATGCAGAGCAATGCAACACTTAGGAGGTTATTTCTCTTTCAAGCACTCCTCCTAACTATGGAGGGATTTATTGATTTAGCTTGCAGCCACTGCATCCCAATTTACAGGGTGCAATTGTTGATCTCAAATGTGACTGGTGCATGTTCCTGAAACCTGCGGAGTGGAGCTGCCTCATGGACTGGGGCTGGAACACACAACTGGGGTGTTCATCCAGGCAGCCAGAGATCACAAAGCACAGACCAGCCTCTGACACAAGACGCTGAAGTGAGATGAATTTCTTGGAAATGTGCTCTTCCACACCTTAAAATAGCACAGGCTGTCCTCTTCCTTCCCATGTGCTGGAGGGTATCAGAACTGCAAAACATTCTACATTTGGCTGCAGCTAATTTAGCTTTCATACAAAACCCACACTAATCCCCCCATGTTAAAAAGAATACGCTTCCTGCTCAGTTAACTCTGTGTGGCAGGAAGAAATTCTTCCTTTGTATTTTTAGCAGCAAATACCAGCTACAGGCACCAAAGTTTCCCGCTACATTCTACACCACTTTCCCCAAATGCACAGGTCTCTTCATCCAGGATTGGGGGATAAAAGGACTGTGGTTCTACAGATCCAACAAAGCAATCCCTCCGATTAAGTGCTTTGGGAACTAAGCACAGGGCAGCACGACGCATCCCACAGCAGCCAGGAGTAAAACAAAGTCAAAGCCAGGCAGAATGAAAAAGGCTCGTGGCTCAGGCTTTCCCCTTGAAGCTTTTTAAGTCTCTTCTGCATTCAGAGGGACTCAAAGCAACCTCGGGAATAGGTTTGAGTCTGGCTCTGTGCAGATGCACACTGAGAGCAGAGCCTGCGCAGAGGAATAATGACTGGCTTATGTTCTTCCCAGGCAATGGAGGAAGAGTGCAGGATGATGCATCTGATGACTTCTCTTAACCCAAATCCAGAGGTGAGCCCCTAAAATGAAAGAGTTTCTTCATGCACTATTTAGTTTTAAAAAAATTTTTACTTTCAGTAACAATATAATTTATTTTTTAAAGTAAATTAATCCACCTTTCTTTAATTATACGACAGTTCTGGCAAAGGGAAGCAGCAGGTACAGTTGGTGAAGTATTTTCATTTGAGCTGAATTTCACACAGTTCCATGCAGATAGAGTGCCAGAAACTTCTTGAATGTGTCTGGCTGAAAGCCAGAAATTCCACCGGGCTTCTGCAGAGAAAAAGACACGGATGCTCAGTTTGCAGTGAAGTGATTAATGTAGACAAACAACGGCTTTAAACATGCTTGAATAAGACTTTCAGGCATGGCAGCTTCCAAATCATGCTCTCCCTCCCCAGAAGGGTTTGCGTGGGGGTACTTCCACTGGTGCCAGTCTCAGAGGGCAGCGCCCCTTTGCCCATCAGTGAGATGCCCTCCCAGTATAACCAGTACTGGCAGCCCTGTGCTCTATTTACTCCCCAGCAAGGCTGATGGTTGCATGTGCGTGCTCCCTTCATCAGAGCTGGTTTTAAACAAGCACATTACGAGATGGTGGATTACAGCTGGGGATATCTGTATGCTGGAGTTCACGTTAAGCTTGGCATGTGGCACATCAGCACTACAAATACCCAGGAACTGGTCCCCTCAGAAACACCTGCTCAGGTAAAAATGAGGCAAATGCCCACTTCAGGTCCCTCCAGCTGGTTTAAAACCTGCTGCAGCTCTGTGCCAGCTCCCAGACCCCCAGCTGAGGTGAAAGGGCAGCATTTCTATGACCATTTCCCAAGTTTTCCTTACCGTAACAACTCTCTTCTTGACTTCTGGGACACACTGGGCTTTCTCATACAGGTTCTGATCAGAGTCAATCCAGACTAGATTTTTCACACCATCACTAGAGACAAGGTCTGTTGTATTTAACTGGAACACCATGAACTGGAAGAGCTGGCCATCTGTGCCAATGCTTTGCACCACTACTGGCTGCTCCAAAACCCTAGGATCATCCTAGGAAAAGAAGGGGCATGTGGGGGAGAATGTTTTAAAAGCTAGTTACAACAGAAATTGTGTAAGTATTTGCTGATTCTGCATCTTTGGGTTGGTTTAAAGCCAGGATTTAAATAAATATATTGTTACCTTGCCCAGAAAATTACCCTAGTCAAACAAGTTTTGAATGTAGATTTTGTATTTTAATTAAAATGCCTCCTTCAGCCAGCAATGAAGTGTCAATTTACATACTGAGCTGTGGGATGGGTTAGAGTTTTACAGCTGAACTCACCCCCTGGTTCCTGCCCATGCCACCCCGGTGCGTGTTACATCACAAACACGCTGAGCGGTGGATTTCTGAAGGTTGGGTTTTGACCTCTGGACAGGGAAGCCTGGATGTGACAACTACTGTGAGGGGCTTTCAGGCCCCTCTCCACTGGCTGCAGCACTAGAAGAAGAAGAGAGGCCCAGCACGGCCTCCCATACGTACCCCGTGGAGCGCCTTGGCCTTGGCCAGCGCGTTGCCAAAAGCAAACATCAGCATTTTAGCACGGAGCTGTTCTGGTCTGAACCTGTCGGTGCGAACGTTGGCCGACTCCAGGAAGAACAGGGTGTGAGGATGAGAGTAAGGATAACCATCTGCAAAACCTAAAGGGCATGTAATCATGTCAGAAACCGCTCAGGAAGACACTACGCAGCCAAGGTTTTCTCCCATTATCTTCAGGAACTGCTCAAGTAGTTTGCTGGGGTTTAAGTTCTTCTCCTCGGTCCTGCTTAGGCAACAGTGTACTCACCACAGGTCTGGAGCACTTGCACTGCAAACCTGTGCCCATTCCTCTGTCCCTTCATTCCCACACACTCCCTACTCTCAGCTGCCCCACAGAAGGACAAGGGCCCCAGGTTAACCTGTACACAGACAGATAATTATCATCAACACTGACCTGTATCATTGAGCTCTTTGTACACGTTCACCTCCTGAAGATCGATTGTAGGTGCAATGGGATTGAAGGTCTCCAGAACATGTTCTTTGGTGGCCAGTATCTCCTCCTTGGAGGCTACTGGTGGTATTGGGGTCATAGAGTTCATGAGTATTCCACTCAGGCCACGGACCTGAAGGAGGATGGATTCTGGGGAGGGAAATTAGGCTACAGTCAAACACTGGTGAAATAACATTAGGGAGAGATGTACATACATTTGCTTCTGCAAGTCTGTTCTGCAAGGCTCACTCTCTCCCCCTCACCTCCAAACCCATTTTAAATAGTAGCTCAGCTATAGGTTCTTCTTTTAAAATGCCAGTGTTAATTGCTAGGGTTCTTAACTAAACATCCTTAGAAAAACAACAGCAGTGATTTAGGACACATGAAAATAAACAATCAGGCCTGAGACAATGGTTCCCTTCTGCCACCATCTTGTCAATATTGATTAACACCTAATAATCTCCTCAGAGACAGCATCCTGCCATCATCCAAGGCTGCCCATGCCAACAGTACTATCGAAACCAGAATCACCTGGCTCCAGGAATTGTTTAATTTTCTCCAAGCCCTCAGCCTTAAAGCCAGGAGCTTTGCTACCCCTCTTATCTTACAGAGCTAAATTCTTCCACCACGGCAGCAACTGACCTCTTTCCCACGTAGCTGCTATCCTGCAGTTTCTAGCCAACATCCTTTTACTCAGAGGAGGATACTTCCCAGACATTAACCGGCATATATGCATCAGGTTTTCAAACAGCACTGGGCTGTAAAATGAGAAAAGAAACAGTTACATAAAAATGAGATCATAATAGCAGGCAGATGCTTCTGGGGCGCAAATGCTGTAAAATTACTGTATGTAAAACATATGATGGCATAACACTCCCAAACAGTTAACAGAGATTGCAGATCGGTATCACACACACCAGTCCTGTTTTAAGTTGGCAGAGGTAATGCTTACAATTATTTTAAAAACTGATATTCTGCATCAGCTAGAAGTAGATCTTGAGTTGAAACGGAGACATTGGCCTGAAAGAAGCTTTAATCTAGTGTAGTGTTTATGCCAGTACTACTGTCAATATTCAGAATTGGGTTTTATTTGTTGCTTTGGTTGTTGGGTTTTTTGTCTGACAATCTGACGCAAAGGGTCTTGCACAGCAGACCCTCTTTCAACAACATACCTATGTATGAATTTCTTTGTAGCGTTTAAAACCTCCCCTACAGCTGAGGACTCACCAATATTGTTCCCTCCTGGGAGCAACTTCTGCCGTGTCCCAGAGCCGCGCGTGGGACACCGCGTGTTTCGCCCTCCCCTCGAGCTCCTGGAGCCCGTGTACCGGGTCATCCACAATGCCCTGCACGGCTGGGGGCAAACCTTCCACCAGCTTCGTCTTGGTGAGCCACTGCGCCTGCCGCACTCCTGGAAACAAAACCCAACACGATCTATCACAGGTGACAGAGGTGATCCTCAAGGCTCCTTTCCAACCCAAGCCATTCTATATGTTATGCCTGGCAGCTCATGGGGCTGGGCAGGCTCTTCACAGCCCGTGTTTTACACTCTGTGCGAGGAGAACCCTTGGCAGGCAGAGAAGGGCAAGTGTCTGGGAAGGGGCAGCGCTGCGGACAGCGCGGGGTGTGTGGTACCTTCCAGCATGCGGACACCCTGATGGCAGATGTAGCACCCGCGCTCCTTGTACAGCGGCATCTCCTCGTAGCGCGGCCCCGGCGAGTGCCAGGGGTCACGCCAGCCGCGGTCCCAGGCCGGGAAGCGCGGCCGGGCCAGGCCGGGCATGTAATGCAGCCGTCCCGCGTATGTGATGGTGTCCAGCTCCACCTGCTCCCGCACCGGCCGCCGCTCCGCCATCTCCGCCAGCACCTCCGGCGGCGGCCCGCGCACGGTCCAGGGCGTGCGCGGCAGCGGCGCGCGGTGGCGGGGCCGCCCCGCGCGGGTGACGAAGCCACGGGTGAGGCCCCGCGCCGCCGCCACCGCCCGCCTCAGCGCCATCGGCCCCACCGCCATCCTCCTCCTCCTCCTCCTCCCGCCGCCGCCTCAGCGCCCGCCCGCCGCCATCTTGGCGAGAGCTCTTCCCCCACCGTCACCCCCGGTGACTGACAGCGGCGGCGGCCAATGGCGGGCAGGCGCGCCCCGCGGTAAGGGAGGGTCGGTAAATTGCCTGGCGGGTGAGGGCAGGTGCTGGGCTGATAAATGGGGAAGTGGGCGGGGAGAGGCGCCTCATCGCCTGCGGGGCGGGGGGCACTTGAGGGACCATCCCCGGACGGGTGCCGGCGGGGTTAGCGCTCGTGTCCCGGGGCAGGAGAGGTCGGGGCTGCGCTCCCCCGGGTCGGTGTGTCTGAGCTCTCGGGCGCGCACAGTAAGTGCTCGAAACTCTGTAAATCTGCGCAGCCCCGAGCCTGGGCGTCTCGGACTCACCCGCGGCCACGGCGGGTTATCCCCGTTCATAGCCCGTGGGTGCGCCGGGTCTCCGGACAGAGCGGGCGCGGTGAGAAGCTGGACCAGTGGCCCTTGGCTCTCTCTTCCGTTCCGCACCCCCCTCCTTAAAATAAGTGTGTTCTGTTACAGGGGTGAAGGTTAGTTAATTAATTGACCTTGACAATGAAACTGCTAGAAGCGCTAATAAATGTTCGCTTCCTCCGCTTCGTCACCCGTGGCTCCATAACTTCCTGTGGACCGCTTTGTGTTCAAAGGATGCGGACAAGTGTGTTGTGAACAGCCTTAACTCAGCCGATGGGTAAAAATAGCAGGGTCCCCGCGAGGTCTGCAGCATGATTTTGACCTGAGGAGTGTTCAATGGGTACAACTCATTCGGAAGCAGCGGGAGCAAGGGATAAAATCCTGTGCTTCTTGCCCTCCCCTACCTGTGCGTTTAAAGCCATATTCAAAGCCCATAACCAAAGTGGTTGTTTGCCTCAGACTTTGCCCTGTTTGCCTCAAGTCTCTTGGCTCTTAAATGCTGCTTTCAGCTCGCTGCTCTCCCATGTTCCAAAGCTGCACAAAACTCAGGCCACATCTGGTGGTTGGGTTTGTTACCCATTGTCTTGGTGGTTGGGTTTGTCACCCTTTCTCCTGGACCGAGCAGCAGGTTTTTAAGATGTTTCTGCTCCGGGTGACCAAGCTGCTGTTTTGAAGATCACCAAGGCAGAACGAGCAGGATTAAAGGGTGTAACTTTGGCTGGGGAGGAGGGCCTGAGGCTGGACTAAGGCTCTGCTCTGGTGGCTGTGAGGTTTGGCATTTCTGCACCAGGCATTGAGTACTCGAGCAAAAATGGGGTGTTGCAGACACAGATCAGCTCCAGGTTTTCAGTTTGATACACGTGCAAGATGCTCGAGAGAGATTTTCTCAGTCCTTCTCCAAAAGCACCCAGCTGATGAGCACGCGCTGCTTTTCAGCGTGCTGGGTTTGATGCAGGGCTTGTGTTTTGCAGGCAATGAGTGGCAACGAGCAGGACTGGCTGGGTCTGAGGCCCCAGGAACCTTCTCCATCCCAGTGCTGCGGCAGCGGCTGCAAGCCCTGCATCTACGATGTGTACGAGAAGGAGCTTGCACAGTGGGAGAGAGCCAAAGCACTGCAAGACAAAAGCCTTCTCGTTGGAAAGAAGGAGCAGGTTGATTTATCTTCAGTGCATCCTGGAGCCTGTGCTTTGATCGTACTTGTTCGGGTGTGGGGTTGTGGTGATGGGTGAGGGATGCAGCAATAAATTCAAGTGCTGCCTTAAGAGATGGCTGTAAATGCAGTTCCCCAAACTCAGCCTTCACCCTCCCCCTTGGCCGATCTCTCCCTGCTGTAATGTGATTTTCCAAGTGTAGAGTTCTCCCTGGTGTCACATTACAGCCCTGGATCTGCAGCTTCTCCTCTCCGAGCTTCCTCCGAGAAGCTTTGTTTTCCTCACCTTTCTCATCTTTTCCTGATCCTTAGGCTTGTGTTTTGATGCTGAAGAAAGCTGCATTGTGTGTGGTGGAGCAGTTGTCTTCAGAGTGTAATTTTTAAGCCTGTCAGTGCCCTTTTACATAAGATTAACTATGGTGGGTCAAGCAAAAAAGATCAGCTGAAACAACTGACAATATTTTCTGTTCACTGTGGCCATCAGCAGGTTGCAAAGTTGCCTCCAAAGCAGCGTGTGGCTCTTTGAGCAGAATTATTTCTGTTTGTCTCCAGACATGAGAAAATGATTGCAGTGAGTCATAATAGGATGACCTTGCTGTAAGGTGTAAAAAAGTGTAATTTAAAAAGGTGGTGGTGGGGAGAAATGCAAGATCCCAAAGTGCACGCTGCAGAACATGATAATGAATCAGCAGAGAGCTGGAATTTGCACCAGGCCTCAGCGTTTAATACACGTCCTGAGTATCTCTGGCGCTAAATTACCACACACGTTTGCTTCCAGAGAAAAATGAAATCATAAAAGACACCATCTAACCAAGTAATTATTTATTGTTGTTCTTGCAGAGCAATAATTCAGAGCTGAATCCAGATACATTCACTGCATTCAGCGTGAGCTCGGTGGAGCAGCTGACAGAGGACACCTACCAGTACAAATTTGAATTACCGGGAAATAGCAGCCTGCGATTGAGTTTAGGACAACATATCGTGTTAAGGTATTGTTCTCTGTGCTAGTTAAACAGTCTGCATTATGTAACCTAACACGTAGGGTTTTGTCAATAGACAAAGGCTTCATAGCAGGCAAATCATGATTTCTGTACCTCCACAATGACACAGATGAAAGAGCTCACTGCCCCTACTAATTCTAAGGTAAAAGCTGTAGTTTTGTTCAGCATTATCCCTGCGTTGGTGGGTCAGAAAGAACTAGGTGTGATTAAGAAAATCCATTTGCAGAAAGGACTTACAGAATAGATGTTACAGCAGATGATTTACTCCAGTGTGTTGGAATGAAGACAATGAGCTGCGCTTGTCCCAGACCTCAGTATTTTAGGCCCTATATCTTGGGGTAACTCAGCACCCCAGTACCCAGGCACTGCCTGACTGATTTCTAGCAAAACAACCCTCCTGTGTAGTTTATTGCTTGCCAGAAAGGGGCCACTTGGGGAAAGTTTCTGTCTCTCAGCCATCTGTGGTGATTATTGCCAGATAGAGAAAGTCCTGTTAGGATGCCACTGATGGGCATCTCTTGACGTCCCTGGTATGTTCAGGGCTGGTGTGTGCAGCTGGCTCTGCTGACAGCACAGGCTCCTCCCTTCAGCCCTGGCTCATCACATAGCTTAGAAAAAGTTTGGTCACTTCAATCAATTCCCGTGGTCAGTAGCATAGAGCAGGGTGGATAATTCCATGGAAAGGGAAGACTTACAGGAAAATGCAGTCTATATTGACAAGGCCTGAGGTCAAGGCTGTGCCTTGGCTTTTATTTGATTACCAGGTGCTGACTGGATGCAGAAAGTGACCCCAGCTCAAAAGGAACAGCAAACTGAAGTGTTTTCTCTCCCCTTTGCCACTCTTGCATGTTCTCACAAAATCCCTTTCAGGGGTGTGTCCAAGAGCTGGATGTGGTACAGCTGAGGCTGCCACCAGGAAAACAAAAGATGCTGTTAGCTCTTGTATTCCCCCTAGATTTCTGCCTCTGGAAGGGAAATGTTTTGTACCTGTGCACAGGCTGGGCTGCTGCAAAGAGGACCTACTGCCTGCCCAATCTTCCCAGAGAGCTGCAGGAGTTTGGTAATCCCAGCTGACCCAAGTCACAACGGGTTCCTGTCTCTCTTCTCAGAGGAGTGGTGAATGGTTTGGAGGTCCAGAGAGCCTATACTCCAATTAGCCCTGGGAATGCAGAAGGTTACTTTGAAGTTCTAATTAAAGTAAGTAAGCCTGGACAATATGGATTAGAGTATAAGGTGTTTTCTTTAGGAACCAAGCGAGCTGTCAGTGCTTCAAGTGAGACTGTCTCAAATCCCTCATGGACCGGTTCCTCCGTTGTTTCGAAGCAGTTGTGCTTTGTTGATAAAAATTGCAGTTTTTCCCACAAAACTGAAAGCAGAAGAAGTTGACACACAAACAAATGCTTTGCTGCAGAAGCCCTTGGAGCACTTGGGAGAGCCCCTCGGGTGGAAAGAGGTGTCCATTCCACTTCCCACCTTTCCGTTTGCTTTTTCAGGCTGTCTTTGAAATCGCACCCAGTTGTCAGCCCAGCTGAACCACTGATTTTGGGACATGTTTGCCCTTATCTCCCCCTTGTATTTACTTGAAGAACACCCCTCTGTCAGTGGGCAGCTGTTCCTGGTGTGCAGACAGGGCTCTGGAGCAGCAGCCTGAGAGGGACTCTGCCCATGGGGCAGAGAGGTGTCCCATGGGCACAGGCTGCATCTGTCAGAGTGGACAGGGTGGCAGAGCCCATTTTGTTCAAGTGCCCTTGCCTTTCTGGAGACAACCACAAAATGCTGTTTGAGTTCAAAAGGATTTTATAGGAGATTTGGCTGGAAATTTGTCTCATATAGTTTGTAGGGCCCTCGTAAATGATTACTTTGTGTGGCAAATACCAGCTTGAACGTTTTTCCAATACTGTATCTGTATGTCACTAGTGATTCCCCAGGGCAGACACAGATTTGAGTACAGGTGTGAAATTCAGAGTGCTGGGTATCCCAGGTGGCTTGCAGAGAAGGGCCACTTGTCCTCTGCCTGTCTTCCAGGATTTCATGTTTGTGGGGTTTATTATGCATTGTGTGTTCGAACACAAACCCTGCTCTTTAGAAGAGTGAACAGCTTCTCTAGGACACCTGTGGGAGGGTCATTTCCCCATTCTTGTGGCAATTGGTGTGTGGTAGGGGAGAGAAATGTTGCATTTGAGTTGCATTAATAGGATATATTCACAGGATGACTGTGAAATTTCATGTATAGCGGCTCATTACTCACAGGTTTTGCATTTCAATAATAATAGTAATGATTGTAATGATACCTTTCCTTTATATAGAACCTTTCATCCCAAAAGGGGCTATAGTTATTCTCTGGCAGTGACAGAAGAGGTTGGTAACACCCAGTGTAAAGCAGCCATTTTTATAACTCACTCTGTAGGTTGTGGTGTATTTCACACTATTGAGGCAATTTTGGAAAGTAGTATATTATTATTACTATGCAATCCAAGCACTGTTCAAACCCTTCTGTCTCCTGTTATTACAGCATTGCATTTGTGATACTACAGTTAAGAGTGAGGGAGTTGCCATTTACAGAGCATAACCCTCTTTTTGAGTGATTTTATAATGTTAGGGTTTCTCTCCATGTAAAATGGGGTGTGGAAGTTTTCCCCCAGGAATTGTGGGTTTTTTTTTTTTTTTCTTTTTATTTAGAAAAACTCATTTTAAACCCACTCAATGACTTTTCACTTCAATTTTTTGGAAATAATTTTGGTGAAAGAAGGATTGTTTTAGTTTCCATTATCCTGGTCCTTTGGGAATAGGCAGTAAGTGGGCCTGACTTCTCTGCTCTTGCCTTGGGTTTCCAGATGTATTTGAAGAAGGGAGGTATAAAATTTGCTTCTTTGATGCAACTGCACACTCTTTGCACGAGACTTAGCACCTGCCCAGAGCCCTCTGAACATAAAATAATTCTAACAATAACTCAGAGCCTGGATGTGTGTGTGATTTACCTTTTGAATGTAACAACTGGTGCTAATACTTCTTAATATTTCAGGTTTAAGTGAGGGGCTGGGAGGGGAGGAGCATCTGTGTTCTTTCTTAGCTAACACTGCTTGCAAGCACAAGCACAGGCTCCCTCACTCGCTTTTTCTGAGCTGCTTTGTGGTTCACCAATTTTGTTTGCCTGCAGTGCAGCTTGGTGGCCAGCCAAGGCACCGGGGTGTGGAGCTGGGCTTCTCTCCAATGCCTGTGCAGGAAATACCCCCAAATACGCTTCTTTTGTGTGGGCTGGAGTTGCCAAGGGCTTGTACCACATCCCATCTTCTGGCCCCTGGTTGTGTTGCTCTTCCCCAGGCTTATCCTGGCGACATCCATCGTGTGCTGCAGCTTTGGGCTTCTCTGCTCTTGCTGCTTGGGCCAGTTCTGGTTTTCCGGCCACGTCTCGGACTGTGGCCGGTCTTTTGCTCACTTCTGTTCTCTTTAACCACACAGTGGACACACATTTAGGGCATGGATGGCAACAAGACTACTTGGACAAGCCCTTCATTTTCCAGCCTCTCCTCCCTTCTCATCAGTCATGAGTGAGATCAGCATTCCTGCAGGCAACAGCCTGGATAATGTTGTTTGTGCTTGGTAGAAAGTAAAGCAGGATTTTTTGCTCGTGTTTTTCTTCCATGGGGCCAATATTAACATATTCTTTTGGAATTGTGGAGGCATCCCTCAGCATCCAGATGATCTCTTCTGAAAACAAGAGTTTTACAAATGAGAAACCTGGCTTTGGGTCACTAATTGTATCAGCACAGCATCTGAGAGACTGAAACAAAGCAAGAGCTGTGTGGTGTTTATGTAACTAATAGTACCCAGAGGGCATTTCCAGACCCCATACCCAGAGATTTGGAGAACACTTGAAGGCCTGCATTTTGCTTTGCATTCAACACAGTCTTCTCTGTGTGCTTTGTAAGCAAGAACTCTGATAAGCTTTTTCCAGTTTTGGAAATTCAGGCTGCATGAGAGGGGGGTTGTGTTTACATTATAGTCAAGCTGGAGTGGTTCCAATATGATTTAATTTAAATGTCTTTGTTTTGGGTATAACTTTTGAGTTATTTTTCAAACAGAAAGATCTTTCTTTTTTTCTTTTTTAAACACACGAAATGTTTTTTTGTCCCCTTTTCGTTTAAATGTAGCTAACTTTATAATCGACTTTAAGCTGGGAAACTTTCCAATGGAGTATAATTATTCTTTTCTTTTGTGCAATGTTTTCTATTAGTGCTGTGAAGCTGGGCTAATGTCACAATACATAAAAACGTGGAAAAGAGGAGACGTGGTCTTTTGGCGTGGGCCATTTGGAGGGTTCCCATATCGACCTAATAAGGTTAGTTCCTAAGAGACATAGGATGCTTCAGCCTGTGGCAGCAAGCTTTGTTCAATACTCTGAAGGGAAGACTTCAATTTGATTACTGTTTTCATGATTATTTTAGAGACTTCCTGGGTTACTGTGCAGTGTGACAGCATTAGCAGTCAGTTGGAACACCTTCTTGAACTGCAGAATATTTAAGAGGGAAGAGGAGGTGGATGGGAGACAGGAACATATTAGCAAGGCTCTGTGTTCATCACTTGCAGTAGAAGTTCGTGATGTGCCTAACAAAGGGCACATCTTTCTTTGCACCAGCAATGAGTGTGGATGGGTTTTTGCCTGGTTTGACCCACATCTCTGTGTTGTGACTGAGCACAGGCGACGGGGAGGTGTTAATCTGCTCCTCCCTTGGGTATTCCCTGAGCTGTTGAGGTGTCAGGTCACTTCCCAAACGCTGATCCCACCTGCCAATACCAGGCTGGCTGCAGGGAAAGGCAGATCTGGTTTCAGGGGGAGGCTTCTCACACACACTAATTCAGTTACTTAATTCTGACCTTTCAAATGAGGAGCAGAATTGAAACACTCGTCATTAAGATCCCAAAGCTTTGTGGGGGTTTTGGTGGGTTTGTTTTGGTGGGGTTTTTTCCCCCCCCACCCCCCCCAACAAAAATAAGCAAAATCTGAGTGGCCAAGCTCTATGCAGAGCAATTGTGTCCTGCTTCCTGACATACTTGTTTCCTCCAGAGGACATTCAGGATTTTACTTTGCAGCAACCAGAAGAAACCCAGGGAGCATTTCCAGTGGAAGAAAACACACAGTGGGTCAGCAAAGCATCCTGCAGAATTGAAACTGGAATGTGAATTAATTGAAATCAAGGGTAAAGTTAGGATAGATTATTACACTTGGGTAAAACCCAGTTTTGTTAGATTTGATATGTAAACCCTTTAAGTGCTTTCTGTAATCCTTTTCAGAAAAATACATTCGGAGATGTGAATTTAGCAGTTCATGACCTTCTGATATGTTGTTTCTCAAGAGATCCTTTACCAGTGTGGCAGCAAGAGGAACTGACCATGAGCACACCCATTTCCAGCCATCACAGCTCATTCCAAATTCTCTGTTCTGTTGTTAGCATGGAGAACTCCTCATGCTGGCCTCTGGCACCGGCCTTGCACCAATGATTCCCATTCTCCAGTCCATAACAGATGATGAAGAGGATGAAACCTTTGTAACTCTTGTTGGCTGCTTCCCTACCTTTGACAAAATTTATTTGAAACCTCTTCTGCAGGATTTGGCTCGGTACTGGAACATTAGAATATTTTATGTCCTAAGCCAGGTAAATAAATGGATTATGAAGTGTGTTTGTGTGAGGGTTCTGTGTGCTGAATGAGCCTCTGCTTCCTCCACTTTTCCATGAACATGATCTTAATTCTTTTCCAGTCATTCAGCCTAATCTGTGATCCAGTAGCTGCTGTTCTTAAATCTGCTGCACGTACTCATACTGCTCCTAGTCTGGAGAATTTTGGGGAAGTGACCATCACTGTCCCTCTCTGCTTCCCTGAGAGCTGTTCTATTGGGATGGACCTGCTGTTCCATAGTCACTGTTGATTATTCCCCCCCATTTCAGACAGTTGTTGCTGCACCTATACAGCAAATAAGCTGTTTTTTTCTTCCTGATACCAGTGCCTTAATCTGTCCTTATCCCTCCATTCATTGCTCACAGCTAGAACTCTCCTCTGGTGTGCTAGCACCAACTTCCCAGCAATTATTTTTCCTTGCTGATCCATTTTTAAACTTCTAAAAGTTGTTTCCCCCTCTGTAAAATTACTTTTCTGCCACATTCATGGGAGGAGGGCATACCTCTCAGTGGTCTTATATTTTGAGCAGTCTTTTTCATTTCCATTTGGTCCCAAAGTTGCCTGTGTTCTGCATGGATTTGGTGGTTAAAAATTATGTCCTTCAGAAATGAGGATTCATTGCAGGGAGGATGTAGAAAGAATTATTTATGCTAAGGGAATGAATCCCATTGCATTTTTAGTTTCTCAGATGAATCATTTTTTGTATCTCTCACAGTGGAACTGCCTCATACATTCTGTTCCACATGTGGCCTCGGCAAGATGAGATTTGGTAGGGGGAAAAGTGCTGGTGACTTGGGCACCCCCTCAGCTGCTCTGTAGGAGCATAACCATAATTGTCTCTGGTGACATGGCTTAAATACCCTTTTCAGGGTGTTTAAACTCTTTGATGGCTGTCTCAAGAGCATGAGGAGGTCTTGAAATTCAATCAGCGAAGGGCAAGAAACCCACCTGACCCCTGTCAACACTGTCTGCCCCTCCTCTCTCCCTTTTTCCTCCTCTCTTAGCAGGCTTGTGGTAGTCCAAGGCTGGTTCGTGCATCCTCCCTCTTGGGATTATGTATCTGTCTGTGTTTCATTGTGCTGCCTGTCACCACCACATCTGAGCACCTTCTGCTCCTGATTAATTGCAGCAGGGGAGTCCCTGCTGGATCCAGCACCACAGGATCTGACACTTCTCATGGGATCAGAGCTGTATTTGGAGCAGAGCTGGCTTCTTTCAGTTTTGGTCAAGGGAGATGGGACTGAAAGAGACTTGGGAATGGGAGAGGCAATAGAGAGGAATAGACTTGGGACTTGGGGATAGGAAAGGTGCCGTGGGAGATGGTTCTCGATGGAGAAGGGTCTGCAGCATTTATTAGTGATAGTTACACTCAGGTTTTGTTCAGTCCCCTCTGAGCAAGTGGCCAGGTCCTGTGGCAGGGAAAGATTTCATCTGGGCTTGGAAAGAGGAATGCAGCTCTAAGGAAGGGTCAGTGTCACCCACAAGGTGTCACAAAGGTGAAAATCATCCTGGGTACTACTCTGAGGGGAGGAGGGAGATTCAGCTCTAAGCAATGTTGTCCTTTTTAACATTACACAGAGCAAACCTTTTACCTTTCCAGGAAACTTCACTGGAAAAACTTCCTTGGAGCTATCAGGAAAACACATACACTGGTCGTCTCAATGAAGACTTGATGAAGACAATAATAAAATCCTGTCGACGAAAGCCATTTGTATTAATTTGTGGCTCTTCTGCATTCAATGAAGATATGAGTAGATACTTGGAAGCTTCAGGAATTTGTTGGGGTCCCTCCCCTGCCATGGAGCCCTGGGAGAGGGGCCCTGA
>NW_024581108.1:21282644-21331471 GCF_017639235.1 Corvus kubaryi | reverse complement strand
GGACTCCTGGTTTGATATATGCGTGTTGCGGTATCCCCACTGCAACAGGAATTGAAGAAAATTCCTGTTTTGTCTTTTAGCAGGATATTCCTGACCTGAGGAACCTCAGGCTGAGCCTTGAATGTCCTTGTTTCTTTGCAGATATTGCACAAAATGGGCCTGCTCAGAAGACTGAGCTCCTTGGAGCAGCTATTTGTTGATCCTCATGCCTGGATGTTTTAAGGAATGGGTGCCATTCCAGAGTGGCTGCTACATGGTGTGCCACCCACACCTCAGGGACCAGTGTGGTAATTTTAATGGAAGTCTTCAAGTGCAATTTTAAGAGAGAGAGATCTCCTAAGGGGGTACTTACTGTACCATGCACACAGCTCTGCTGTAATACAGAGATTGGTGACTTGCTTTGCAATCTGTGTTATTCTGCAGTGGTGTTGTGCCCTGCTAGGTGTCCAGAGGAGAGACAGAATCCTCATGGATCCTTGCCAGGCCAAGAGAATGGCAGAGTCTGGATAATTTTGGTTCTGTCATGTGCAGGCTGATGTCAGGCAAGTCCCTTCAGCCTCACTGTGCCTCAGTTTCCCCACTGTACACTAATACAGAGAAGGTGGCACTGATCTCTGGAAACAGCCTTTCCAACTGTATATGGAAGAGCTATCCATAAGGATGAAATGATACATTATGGCTAGTGAGATCTTAGGCAGGCTGAGCTGCTTCCCTGGCACAGCCTGTGCTACCTACCCTGTGCTTAACCCTTGAAATGCTGCCTGGGGAGACAAAGAGCGTGTCCCAAAACTGGGCGAGTGTGGCCAGGTTGTGGCTGCTGTCTGTCAGGGAGGATGGTTGTTTGCTTTCCATGTCCCCTAACTGTTGTATCATAGCCCTGGCTCATTAAACTGAACCTCTTTTCAAATAAACAGCTGTTTGGTGTTGTCACAGGACTCTCCCAGGTGCCTGAGGAGGTTCCCTAAGCATACAGGAACACCACCTGAGGAGGGAAAGCTGTGTGGGTCTCTGCTGGGGTGCTTCCCTGTGGGACACGGAGCAGAGCCAGGGAGCTGCCCCGGGAGGCAGCCTGGCACAGCACCCAGCCTGGGCACCTGGTCCCCTTCCTCTCTTTTCAGTCCAAAATGCTGCTGTTTTTCCTCTGAGGTATCTGCTGTCCACTCTTTTACCTTCTTAGACTGCTGTGTTTAGTATCTATGCCTGGAAATACTGCTTCTCTGCACACCTTGTGTTTTTCTGTTCATTCCCAGTCCATCCTGTGTTGGGGTTTTCCTGGCTGTGTCAGATGATTATTGCATTATCATTCATGCCTTCTTTTGTACCTGTGTCTAACACTACACCTTACACAAAGGAGATGTAGTTTGTTACACAAAAAACACAGTGTGCACTGAAGTGGTAGCTCAATTCACACATTTGGGAGGGAGTGTAAGTTCACTTTGCACTGCTGAGATTTGTCTCCAGTTACCAAATGCGTGGAATTAATCAAGTGTAGCTGCAGCTTTTATGTTAACTTCCTTAGAGCAAGGGCTGACAAGAAAGCGATCTTCCTCACCCAAAATAGGGTTCTGGCTTTAAAGGCATGGAGATCCAGGGAAGTTGTCCATGGTCAGTCCAAGGCAAGCTCTCATCTCCAATCCACGATGTGCTTCAGCCACCCTAAGTCACTGCATAGTGAAGGTGCTTCTTTGCAGCGCAGGCTGATAAAATAATGAGATGCTTTCTCCAGTTACTTTCCCTACTTTGGCCTTAGCTAGGAACATGGAGAAAATATTTCTGCACATATTAAGCATGTGAAAATCTTACTTCTATTCCTCTTGCTTTAAATATTATGTCGTTTTGAGATTTTGCTAAACCCCCACCCCACCTTTTTGCCAAGGCCCAAGGTAAAAAACTTCACGCTCGCCTTGGAAAAGCGCCGGCTTTCTGCGTGAAAGCTGGGACTGTTCCTTTAAACACAACCCCAATATGTCTGGGTATTTCAGCACATATGGGCCACGATGGTTAAACCCTACCCAGCTGGTCCGGCCGTTCTGCCGCGCAGCTCCGTCTTTGTTCGTGGCTCAAAGGGAGGGTGGTGAGAGACGGAGCAAGCTGTGAGTGCTGCGGGTTGCCATCCTGCGAGGGCGGGCTGCGGCCGAGCGGGAGGAGCGGGGCATGTCCCGCCCGAGGGGACAGGGGCTTTGCGAGACATTCTCCATGGGGGAGATGATGTCCTTGGAAGCAGGAACTCGAAGGAGCCTTTAAACCGCCCGCAGGCACTTTGTTCTCTATTTTTCTGCCCTGCTCTCCCTTCCCCCTCCCGCCTTTTGTTGTTTCTCAGGCTGGCTCTTACACGAGTCCCCTCATCCCAACCATCCCCCATGAGGACAGCCCCTTTCAGAGGATGGCGTGGATTCCTGCAAAGAAACGCAGGGATGTGGAGTGGAAAGGCTCTCGGACAGAATTTTCCTTGCCGGGGGAAGATGAGAGGTTTCCTTCCCTTCGGAGGCCCAGAACCACCCCATGGTGCAGTTTCACGGGGAATCGGTGTCGGTGCTCTTGGTGACTGGGGCATCTGTGGAGCTGGAGGTGTGTGAGCTCGGGTGGGCAGCCGATGCCCAGCCGGGGCAGGGGCTCACATCCTGCCTCTCCTTCCAGGTGGGGGGCTGCTGCTGGTGCTCCCGATCTCTGGCTGCCCCCAGGAAGCCCCTGCCACCCGTGCAGCGCTGTGACGGGGGAAGGGGCTTCACTTCGCTTCCTTTCTTCTTCCTCATGTGCAGCCTAAATACCTTCTTAATTTCATCTCATTATTTCCTGCCTAAATAATTCCCGTTTCTCCTGGGGACCGTTTTTAAACCTTTGATCTTCTCTGAAGTCTCACAGTCCTGATGACGTCCTTTCTGTTTAAATGAATCAAATGCCTTTTTGACTCATGATTTATAAATTTGCCCACAGAGGAACAGAGGCAGCCCTGACATGGCACACCTTGAAATCACCCACCATGTCAGTGGCCGGTGCCAAAGTACCCTGGGCTGTTCCAGAGCCCCTTCCAGCCGGACCTCCATGCCTGGCTCCTTTGCTTCCCTGCTGCATGTCACTCTCCGCCTGCCTCCCTCTGCCCTCCCACCCCACTCTGCAGCTGACAACCGGGTTGCCTGGGCTCAGGCCCTGGGAATGGCCATCTCCGGGTCAGGAGAAGGGTGAATGTGCTGGTGGTTGATGGATGCCGTCTCCTGGGAGTGGGGCACAGCTGCTGTGCTGCACAGCCCTGGCCCCCATCTCCTGGGGATTGTGGATGCAGAGTACAGCTGAGGGGAGGGAGAGGAGCAGCTGTGCAGGTACCAGCGTCCTGGGCACTGCCTCGGTGCTGAGGCAGTGCTGGAAAGGCTGGAAGACAGAGGGTGTTGCCCAGGATGGATGTGATGAGGATGAATGTGTTGCTCCATAGTGCAGCGACACAGAAGTTGGGGAGCATGTTGTCCCCGAGCCCAGGGGATGGTGGCTGGGAGGGCTGAACACTCCTCCAGGATGAACCAGGGTTCTGGCAATGGAGAATACCAGGAGAGACCCCTGTGCCATGGCCAGACCTCTCCTGCATCTTTGCTGTGTTGACAAGGACAGACCTCCTCTCCAAGCCATTAGGGAAGCAGCTAATTAAGGTCTGTAATGTGCCTGGGAGGTCAGCAGGAGATGTGCCAGCATCACAGCGTCTCCCAGAGCCTGCACTGGGGCAGGATCTTCACACAGTGCCCAGGGACAGGGGGAGCTGCCCTGCTCCTCCTCATTCCATTGTGCACTTAGTCCTGGTGCTGGTGGGGTGATGCAGTGCCCAAGGCCCCAGGACAGAACCCAATGTTCCCTGCCTCAGCTGGGCTTAGGATAGCAGGCTCCTGGCTGGGATGTCCCAATGCTCCCAGCAGCCCTCGGCATGGCTCCAGCAAGGCTGGGCAGTGGGGAGAGAGCCTGTACAAATATTATTGTTGTTATTATTCCCCATAAATATATGCAGGCACTTAACGACCTTGGCATGGAGCATTTCCTGGGGATTCATGACCAGTTGGTATTAATGGTCTTTAGCTGCACCTCAGGCCATCAGCACCTCCCAGCCCATCATTAATCCACAGGAAATGTCTCAGGCATCGATCCTCATTGCTTAATTAATAAATGCAACTTGTCTCCTGCCTGAGATTTAGAGGTACTCACTGCTTCTCTCCCTGCTGCTTTGAAGGTGACTTTTTTAGCACAGGTCCCTCATGCTGGGAGGCCCTCGTGGGATTTTGTTTCCTGGCATTCATGTGGGTGTGGGCTGTGGCAGCAGGAAAGTCTTTTCTCTCCTGGGCGGGAGGGAAGGAACTGAGCCGCTGTTGGGTTTGGGGTTTCTCCAGCTAATGTGGCACAGCACAAGGAGCACATCTTTCCCACCAAACTCAAAGGCTTGATTACCTTCAGCCGAGTGCATCCAAGAGCCTGGGCGAGAAGTAGCGTGAGCCAGCGTGGAAGAACGTGGCAATTCTCCAAGGCCTTAGCAGGTTCTATAATAATCGATGTTTTTTGCCCATGAGTCACAATTCATCTCTAATCTTCCTCGGGGGAGGTGGGATTTGCTATCTTTAGTGCTCACGGCTGCCGCTTCCCCGGGCTGAGCATCCCACTGAGCCTGGACTCCTGCTGCAGGGATGCTGACTGGGCAGCCGGCACGGAGACGCGGCCGCGTTTCAATCCTGTTCCCTGTTTCTCTAGCCTTTACCACCAGCTGGCTTTGTGCACTGGGTGCCGCAGTATAAATCATGTTAATTCCTGAGATGCTTTTCCGCGGTAAGTCTGAAATTCCCATTTTGGTTCGCTGGCTTGCCTGGCGAGCTAAATTATTTTCATAGCCCCTTAAGGGCATATTGTCAGCCCAGACTTATTGCCGTTATACACCATTTCTGAAACATTAATATCTCTTCTAAATATAGTGTATTGACAAGGTATCTGGTATAGTGTAAATCCTTGGGACATTTGATCCAGATCATTAAAACTGAGTGAAGGAAGGGAGGAATAGATCAAGTTACCTTGCTGCTCTTAATTCAAACAAGCGATGAATTATTCATTCCGCTATTAATTCTACAGTCCTCCTGCTTTTTATTTATTTCTCTCTTTATTTTTTTTTTCCTCCCAGATAGACAGCTCCAAAAGGATGCTCAGGCACTGGTGAGGGGAGATTTGCCTGCTGGAGGATGGGGTGCACAGGGCTGGGCTGCCTGGCAGTGCTGGCTGTGCTCTGCGGGGCTCTCGAGGATGCTCCCAGCAGAGGTAAGAGCCTGGTCCCAGCTCCCAGTGGGCTGGATGGGCATCCATGGTCCCTGAGGAGGGGAGGGCCGTTTGCAGGTGCCACAGTGGCTCTGGGGTGCCAGTGGGTTCCAGCTCTCCAGCAGGGAGAGGGTCTGGCTCAGGCCAGGGGCAAGGAGCTGGGATCTGGAGTCGCCGTGTGTGGCAGCAAATGTGGGACACTGCTCCGTGCTTGGCTTTCTGCTTCATGCTTACCTTACTGAGGATTGCAGGTAGGGGTTGTCCTGTTGTGGTGTACAGGTGCTTTGGTGAAGGGTTTGTTAGCTTCTGGAGTTGCACTTGCCTATATAAATCTGTATACGCCTACAGATTTATATGTATACATGTATGTGTGTGTGGCAGGCATGCAATAAACCTCTCACCTTATCCGGATGAAACGTCCCCCAGGATGCAGAGCAGGACTAGCAGATGACACAGTAATTCAGGGGATAGGGTGGGCCAAGCAGTCCCCCATCCCAAAAACAGCAGGGCCTTTATCACAGAAGGGCTGTGCCAGAAATCAAAACCCATCCCTGGCCCTGGTGCAGGTGCTCCTGAGGCCACACCACTGCCCTGTGGTGCCTGCTCACCCCCCATCTACACGCACCTGGGCTTCCCAGAGCACCCCAAGGCTCCCAGCCCTTCATCCATCCATCTGCCTGCACCGTGGCTACTCACTTCTCCCGCAGGCTCCCCTCTTGGGTATTTATTTCAACAGCGTTATTCCTTCCGTACCAGCCCCATATTACTTCACTGCCTATCCCCAGCAATTAGCAAGGTGATTTTAGATCTGGCCAGACACACACACGTGGTGCTGCATCCCACACATCCCGGGACCCCCCTTGCTGGAAGGTCACCATGCCAGTGAGCACGATGAAAAGCGATGTGCACAGGCTGACTATTGATTTGCAATATACTTGGCCCAGATTGATGGCAGTGAGTGCCCAGCCTTGTTTGGGAACCCACACATGTCTCCTGGGGGCTATGCAGGGTCTGCATCCCTCCCAGACATGATGTATGTACCCCCTGTATCAGCCTCTTCACCCCAGCCCTAATCAGACCCAGGGGCAAGTGACAGCCGGCCCCCTCTCAGCCTTATTTTATAATAACCATGTCTCAGTATAAAGATTTCATTAGGAAATCGATCCCTACATGCATAACTCATTGTTCAGCAGATCGAGCCCTTCACCCCTGTTTCTCCCAGCTCAAATTCTCTGATACCACCATTATATGGAGGGAGCGTGGTCAGTGGGAGGCACAAAGCTGAAGGGCTGGGCAGCTGGGGCACTGGCGAGCCTGGAACCACTGAGCCTTTAAAACTCACTCCCAGCTTCCTTTTTCCCTGCCCTAAACAGGTGTGGATGCTGTGCTGTCACTGGCAGGACAAGCTCAAGGGCACAGCTGAGCCCTGCTGCAGCCCCCACAGGGGCAGCATGGGGCAAAGGGGTTACATGGAGGGATGAAAGGTGATGGGGGCACACGCATCCTCCAGGGAGAGTGGGTGGACAAGCCCAGTGGAGGTCTGCAGGATTCTGGTGTTTTGGTAGTGTGGTGATGGGATGGAGCTGGTGCTGTGCATCCTGTCTCCATTCTTTTGGGCTTCCCCTGGAAAGGGGACATCACATCCACCTCTGTGTCCCCCAGGCATCAAATGCGGGGGAGTGCTTTCAGCACCCTCTGGCAATTTCTCCAGCCCCAACTTCCCGGGGCTGTATCCCTACGAGACGGAGTGCACGTGGCTCATCGTGGTGGCCGAGGGCTCCTCCGTCCTGCTGTCCTTCAGCCACTTCGAGCTGGAGTACCATGACGCCTGCGCCTACGACTACCTCCAGGTCTACAATGGGGCTACCCGGGACCGGGGCAACCTTCTGGGCACCTTCTGTGGCCACAGGCCCCCACCACCCTTCTCCTCCGCCTGGCACGTCATGGCAGTGGTCTTCCGCTCCGACCGGCACGTGGCCAAGCACGGCTTTGCCGCTGCCTACAGGAAAGGTAGCAGGGAGGGGTGGTGGTCACCGAGCATCCGTCCATCCATTCTCTTCCACTGCCCTCATCATCATCCTTGCCTCCTTGCAGATGCCTGCGGTGGGCAGCTGACGGGGCTCTCTGGGGAGATCACCAGCCCCCGCTACCCCGAGAGCTACCCCAACGATGCCGAGTGCCGCTGGAGCATCGGGGGGGCCAGCAGTGGTGGCCCCCTCACCCTGGTGTTTGCTGACTTCCAGATGGAGGGGGGCCAAGGCTGTGGCTTTGATTATGTGGCCCTTTTTGATGGCCCCACCGTCACTGCCCCCCGCCTGGGACGTTACTGCGGCAGCACCCGCCCGCCCCGCACCATCTCCTCCACCCCGCACCTCCTCATCGTCTTCAAGTCGGACTTCAACATCGGTGGCAGGGGCTTCAAGGCCCATTTCTACTCGGGTGCGGGGGTCTCAGGGTGGTGGGGCAGTGGGAAGGACATGGGGACAGGCACTGGGTTGGGGTGGGGATTCTCTCCCTCCCAGCAGCAAGAGGAGATGATATGGGGGATCTTTGGGGAGATCCCATGAGATGATGGTGTGAAGTGTAAGCCATCACACAATGCAAATGGCATCATTGTGGCTATTACAAGCCCTGGGCTGTCCTTCTCTTGAGCAAGAGCCACCCTTCTCTGTTATTCATGCCATTCCCTGGGTAGATGGGTTTTCCCATGTGCTCCTATATGACTTTGGCTACCTTGGGAATTTCCATCCCCCAAAAGCGCTGGTTGTCCGTCAGCCAAATGCAAGGCAGGGAGCAGTGAGGTGAAGGGCAGAGCATCCTTTAGCAGTAAAACAACTGATCACTCATCCACACCCAGGGAGCTTCAGGTTTGCTTTTGATTTTTCCTTTCCCCTTTTTTCCCTGAGCAGGTGAGTGCCAGGAGGTGTTCAGCACCATCAAAGGGAATTTCTCCAGCCCTCAGTACCCCAACTTCTACCCCAACAACCTCAAGTGCCAGTGGAGCATCCAGCTACCCCCAGGCTACCGCATCAAGGTCTTCCTCCTGGACATGGAGCTGGAGGGCCGGAGCAGCCTGACAGGTGGCTGTGACTATGATCACTTGTCTGCCTTTGATGGTGGCACTGAGAATGGATCCCTGCTGGGACGGTGGTGTGGGCGGGAGAGCCTGGCTCCCATCACCTCCCGCAGCAACCGGCTGCTCCTGGTCCTCCACACTGACCGCAACACGGCCAAGAGGGGCTTCTCCATCTCCTATGTGGGAGGTAAGGTCCCACTTGGGTGCTCCTCAGTGCTTTAGTTCCATTGGGACATGACTGAGACCATGTAATTTCCAGAAGGATCATCAGTGAAGGTTCCTGTCTGCAGGAGCAGAGCCCATGGCTCCTTAGGGATGGGGTGGAGGAAGACGTGGCAAGTGAGCTCCACTTCATGTTTAGTATTCAGGAGATGCTTTCCAACTTCGAATTCTGTGTGTCTGCCACTGTTGTGCTCCTGTTCCTCTCTCAGGGTGTGAGGGAGAGAAAACCAGGGGGTTTTTAATGGGCCAAAGCCCCAGAGAAGGTGATCAGCTCAAACATCACAACCTTGTTTCCTGCTCCCCTGGATGCTCCGGCCTTGCCAGCACACAGCTGAGCAGGCAGACATAAACCATGTCTCCTCCTCCATTGGCAGCAGCACGGGAGGGCAGGACCCCCGGGGCACAGCATTCCCAAATCCACCTGGCCAGCCCTGCCTGGCACATCCCTGCTGCTGGCATGCCCTGTGTCCCAGCCAGCATGTCCACAGCTGGTGGGAGGAGCGGTGTGTAACCTTCCTCCTCTATTTGCCAACCTTTGCACCTCAAACGCCAGCAAATTTATGGCGTTTGTTGTATTTCAAGATAATTACATCCGAGCTGACCTGTGGGTCAGGGATGATTCAGCCAGGGGCAGCCTTTCCAGAGGGCTGCAGCCAGAGCACGGCTGGTGGACTGGCAGCACAGGCAATGCAGGGACTGGCCTAGGTTTTATCCCTCAGCTGCAAAATTGTTCCTTATTTCCAGTGTAGCAGAAAGGATTTGGAGGTATGTGGCTCTTGGAGTTAGAGATGGGATGGAGTTTTATCCTGAGCCTCTGCAGCCTCTGGAGGGAGAGCAGGGGTACTGAACATTTAGTAGAGCTGTAGTGTGCACAGCAGGTCTGTCCCTGTCCTTGTCCCACTGTTTTCTCACTGTTTACAGCCGTGTGCAGGGAGAGTATCTTGGTGTCTGTGACTGGTCATGGAGAAACCCTGCTCCAGAGGGAGCAGCCTGCAGACAGATAAATGGGGTGCTACCACAGAGAGGGGTGTGACATCTCCCAGCTGCCCAAGGCTCCTGCATCCCCTGGTACACACTGCCAGATGCATGCTAGGGGAGGACAAAGGCTTGGATGTGAAACTGAGCCTCCCTCCATAGAGCTGAGCCTGCCGGCTATGTTTGCCCAGTGACTCCGGCATCTGCTTGTGATTAACATCCTGCGTGGCACACCCAGCTGCCAGCACTGCCAGGAGAGCAGCTGCTCCCACCGGACACACCAGCCTCTCCCTGCCACCAGCTTCCTCAGGAGCCCGCAGATGCAGAGGGGCACCTCAGTCTCTGCATCCACACCCACAGACTTTCAGCCATGCAGATATTTTCCTTCTCTCCTCCACACCCACAGCCCTTCAGCCATGCAGATATTTCCCTTTCAGGCCCACCAAAAGGCATGGCTTGGGCAGGGCGTGTGTGATTTATGGCCATTGAATGAAAGCCTTCACACCAGGAGAGAGGATCCACTTTCCCCTCTTGATCTAATGCACTTTAGTTATTTGGTAAATCTTCTAATGGTTTTATAATGCACTAAGTGAAGCAAAGTGACACTATTTTTTCGTATTGATTTTATTGCATCTTCCCAGTTTCATAAGGCCGAGATTCAGAGGGAGCTGGAATAATTCAATAATTCATATTGCCCAAGTGGTTAGTTCAAGCTGAGCAAGGATTCACTTTAAAGAGGGGGGTATTTTTCCTCCCTGCTTCTTTCCCTGTGTGGATCCTTTCTACATCCAGAAAGGCCAAACACAGTGCTAGAAGGAGTGATGGAGAGGGACTGGGGTCACCATTGCTCTACATGTGCACCCTGTTTTCTGTCCCAATAGTTGTGCCCATGAACGTCAGCTGCACCCGGACAGACTTCCACATCCAGATCCCTGTGCAGTCCCTGGCCCAGCTGGAGAGGAGTAGGATTTATTTGGGGACCCCCTCCTGTGCAGCCCAGGTGGTTGGCAGGAACTTTAAAATACACACCAGATTCGACACCTGTGGCAGTGAATCCCAGGTAAGCAGTCAGCAAACCCTCCTTTAAAGCAAGCTGTGTACATGGTTAGCTTTGTGCTGGCTGCAGAGAGGTATTCCTGGTCCCTCTCACATTTTCCCAGTAGATACTGGCCTGATTCATGGCCAGCCCCTCCAAAACCCTGAGGAGCCGTGTCCCTTGTCTTGCAGAGACGCAACAACACATCTGTCATCGTCAGCACCCTCTACCTCGATTTTTCAGTGGGAGACCAGGAGGACATCCACCAGTATGAGGTGCAGTGTGAGCCAAAGAGGAAGGAAGCCTCAGTGACCCTTATCGCTGGCCCTGATCCACCCAGGCTCAGCCAGGCAGAAAACCTGGTGGATGCCCAGCAGCGGGAGGGGGAAGCGATGGACACCCGTGAAATCAAGAGCCAGGACACCAGCGACATCGTCTTCATCAGCATCTGCATCCTGGCTGGACTCCTCATGGTCATCGCAGTGGTGGGGCTGGTGCTTCTCTAGGATGCTCCTTCCAGGCTCCAGGGACTGCAGTCCTGCCTGGGGCAGAAAGGCACCCCAAAATCCACCCTCACCCCAGGCTGAGCCCTAACACAGCTGCCCAAACAGAGACACAGCTCCCAGGCCCTGAAACTGAGCGTGAACCCAACCTCCACGTTCTCCAAGTGCCTGAAAAATCTGGGCAATAGGCAGCCGTTTCCCTTCCCAATTTGTTTTCCTCTGTCTCAATCTGTCCATTTGGCTCAGGAATGCAATTCTTGCACTCCCTAACTCTTCCCGCACCTGCTTCAATTTGTTTTCCCTGTAGTGCTGCTGCTTTCAGGAAGGGAACGTTGTTTGCCGATGGCTGCAAATCTTCCTGTCAATTATTTCTAGCTGAGTTCTTGGAGGTACAAACCATCCCCAAATGTAGCTATATTCCCAACAAATGTTCTCTGTGCTCCCAGCCCGTGCTTGGGGGAGAACTGTGGAGCTGTGTTATAGGGATCTCCACCTGGCACACGCAGATGTAGCTCATGTAGGTGCTCCCGGGTGATGTTTCTGGGTATCTGTGGGTGATGTGATGAGATGCATTCGCTGTGCCCTGGAGCTCCTCGTTTGATCTTCTCATGTTGTCTCACCTTCTTGCAGGACTCATCTGAGCGCCTCAGCCACCAGCAGCTGGAGGGGAGGAGAAAAATCCTCTTCTCCTCTGTGTTTTCCTCCTTTACAGCATATCCAAGTGTCCATGGCTGCAAACTTTCTACAGCATTACTCCTGAAGTCTGAAAATATGGGCAAATCCTGCTATGGCTTGGGGAGATGTTGGAGCATGGAGGTTTTGGTAACCCTGTAAAGACAACCTTGGCAGGAGGGGTTGGCTCCCCTGGGACCTCAGTGACACCAGACCTCCACTCGTGGTTCCTGCAGAAGGTGAGCTCAGCACCTGAGAGCAGGAAAATAAAGAGTCCTGTGATTGTCTGCCCCTCCAGAAAACTGGGGATCCTCACCAAGAGCCCTGATGGATGGCTGAATAACCCCTGCCTGCCTCTTTTGCCACCGCAGCACAAAGGACATTCCCCTTTGGCATCCAAGAGGGAGTGGCTGTCACAGAGCAGCCTGTGTTCATCCCTGTGGGTCAGAGCCAGCATGTGTCAAAGCCACATGAAATCTTGCTATGGAAAGAGGCCACCCCTCCTCCTCCAGCCTGTGTGAAACATACTGCAGTGCATGGAGAGATCCTAAAGTGTCCCAGTGTGGTCATTCAGGGGCACAGCAAACCCCTTGTGCTGCTGAATCCAGCATTTAGCAGGGACTGACAGGAGAGTCCTGTCAGTGAAAGGCTGCCCTGACTGATGTCCTGCTTCCCTCTGGGAGAGTTCTGTACATCAGAGCATCAGAGGAAGCAGCAGCAAAGGAATAGGATGATGATCGAGCAGCTTTTCCTCCTGGATTGCACCAGCCCTGAGAGAGTGTCTGGGGAGGGAAGAAGGCACAGAGCTGCGCATGCCTCCTAATGAGGAGCCTTCGTTATTGGAGCCTGGATTGATTTGGCGTTTGTTGGTGCAACACATCGGCAAATGTGAGATTTCCGAGGGAAATATTTGCCAGCACGGTTAAGCTCCATTAAGGGAATGTTTTGAGAGCCTGTTGTGTGCAGAGATGGTAAACAAGGCCAGCCCCCCCCCCCCTCCGCTGCCTGCAAAGCCTCGCTGCTGCTTAATTGCTGGGTATAGAACTGTCAGCTTGAGACCATAGTTACAAGATTTGACAGCTGAAAGAAACTTAAAGATATAATTAACCTTCTTGGTGGCCCAGATTTTGCTGAAACAGGTGAGCACTGCGGCTGCTCGTGCCTGGCGGGGAGCCCACAGCACCCAGCAGCATCCAGCCCTTGCCTGCAGGACAGGCACCTCCTCGCCCAGCTGGAGCTTCCAGAACCCTGTGGTTTGCAGGAAAAAAGGCTTTACTGGATAGCTGTTGGTGTTGCACTCAAATAAGGAGTTGGACCTGGTTGCCCCAGGGAGGGTTTCCACTTCTGGCTCCAGTTCACAACCACTTGAGCATCCCTGGGTGCAGTGCTCGCCTGCACACATCTCTGCGGATGCAGGACTGCAGCTGTGGGAGCAGCTCTGCTCCTGAGTCAAGGGGATCCCCAGCACTCCCAGGCCTGCAGGAGTCATGGACAGGGTGATTAATGCAACTTGAATGCCTCCAAAAGCCCTTTACCCACTTGTTTCTGATGGCATTCACAGCTGCATCTGCCACCAGCAGTGAGCCACTTGAGCCAGTCATCCCACTTGGAGCAAGGAAAGCCGCTGGTCCTCACCAAACACCCACTCTCCTCAGCCTCCAATCATCCTCTACCATGTGTCAGCCTCTCCACTAGATTTAGGGATCCAATCTCTCTCTGCCCTGCAGGAATGGCATCCTCTGTTAAGCCGGCTGGGGACAGAGCCTAGCAGAGGAGGGGCACTGCCCAGGTAATTTCCTGAAACAAACCCTTCTTCTCATGTAAGAGCTGCTCAGATGAGTGGCGAACAGATACCAGGAATCCATCACCAGCACTCCTTCCCTCCACCATGCTTGTGGTGCTCACACATCAGGCCTCAGTTTCCCTCCTTAGCGTTTGCCCGGTGCTTCCCGAGCAAGCGGGAGAGCGGCGGGCACGGGCAGCACTCCCGTTGCTCATCTGATTATTTATTTAGAGCATGATGATTGGATTGAGCCGGGCTGGATGCAGCCACCCCATTTCCTGGCTTTGCTTATGGACGTGGAGTCGTGTCTCTCTGGAGCAGACAAAGGCTTGGCTGTTGTGCGGGAGGGAGAGGCTCTGTTATCCCTCTGCAAACATCTGCGTGCGAATCCGGTGAAGAACTGTTGGAAAATTGTAGATCATAGAAAACAGGACTGCAAGAGCCCCCAGGGGATCAATTGGTTCATTCTTCTCCTTCCCTGGGGAAATCGCTCCTGCTGCAGAGAAGCTGTGCTAAAATATCCGAAAAATCTCAGCCATGCTCTCTGTGTTTTCTCTATTTACCAGGAAGGTTTTCCTGATGTGTCACACTGTGAGGGTGTGCTGCTGCGGGATGTGCTTTTGTGCTGCTGCACTGGACAAGACAATGATGATGGAAGTGCCCCAAAATGAGCACTGCTGCTGGCACAAGCTCCCTCTTCCCAGAGGCCCTGGGCACTGGGCAGGACCAGGCATCCCACTGGGGGGCCCAGCAAGCACAGGGTGTCGTGATCCACCCCTTCCCAGGCGATTTATTCTATGGAATGTTCACTATAAATTTTCTGTGGAGACACCCATGGTCCTCCAGTGATTTCTTCCCTCTTCCCCTATTCCTCTGCTCAGGGTGTTATTTGTCTTTTCAGTTTTTATACTCTAATCCCACAGTCTGGGAATGGGATGCTTGTGACACCCAGGGAGCCAGTGCTGGAGCTGAGCCCCATGACTGAGGATGCTGGTGGTGTGCATCCTCTGCATCCTCTCCTCAAACATTTTTGGTAATTTAACAGGGACTGGCCCTTGGGAAAGCACAAGGGGATGGAGCAGGGGCAGGTTTGCTGCTCCTCAGGGTGGTTTTCTTGGGGGTTGGTGTATAAGGCCAGGAGGCCACCAGCTACTTTTGCCATCAAGCCAGTCATGGCTCTCCAGGAGCTTGGCATGGATGGGTCTGTGTTTGTGGTTTTGTGCTGGGAAGGACAAAGCTTTCCAGGTACCCACTGGAGACCCTGGCCACAGTGACACTGATCCTGCCATGAGGGTGTCACTGCCTTGGGGATCCAGATAGCTTCTGGAGACCCTGGCCACAGTGGCACAGATGAGGAGGCAGTAGTCAGGCAGCCCAGCCATCTGGGAAAACATAATGGATCAAGCATATGGACAATTAAAAATGCAATGACGGCATTTACCGGGAGCTGTTTTCCAAGCTTATTTTAAGCCCTGTTTCCTGATCATCACAGCCCCGGGGACAGCGAGGGCCCTGCTCGTGGGGATTTTGGTGTGTGGAGGCTGAGTGCTCCGTGATGGGTGGGAGAGTTCACAGCTGGATTTTGAGCTTACAGTCATGTCTCTGTGGCAGCTTTGGAGGGTACAGATTTGATCCTGCCTTCTCCTTCTGGCTGGCTCTGCATGTTGCAGCCCTTCTCCTCCTCTTCCCTCTGTCTGGGACAGGAGTGCAGTGTTTGCAATGTGAACATTCCAGTTTAGGCAAAATACTGGCCACAGCAGAAATTATTTTGGCTTTTTTGTTTTCCTTGCCATTGGGGCTGGCTGTGCTAGAGGAATGGTGTTTGTCCATTATAGGAGCACCCTTTATAGTGAGATAACTGCTTGCTAGATAATAATATATAATTAGCAATGATCATTCCATAATCTAGTTTAATAGACAGAGACCATGGATGTTGTTCAGGGGACTGCCAGCACAAGAATTGGAGCATCATTAATTGCAGTGTAACCCTGGTGTGGGCTTCCCTTTTTTTGCTTCCAGGGACATGTCAGAGTTCCTTTGTGCCTCAGTTTCCCCTCCTGTGAGGTGCCAGTCCATCCACCTGAATGTTGCTGTGCCCTGCATGGAGGAGCAGGGCTTTGCTGGTTGTGGTCAGCTGGGCTGGGGAATTCCCTCGTGTGTTTCCCTCCCTCTACCTCTTCTTTTCTGCTTCCCTCTGTCCCTTCACTGCTCCAGCCCCCAATTTCTGCTCCATAACATAACCTGGGAGGGAAGTTCCTGGAGCCTCCTTTGGGCTCCAAAGGGCATTTTTGGTTGCTCCTTGCCTTAATGTCTCTTAATCCAGAGCCAGTTTAGCCAACCCTTCATATTACAGAGCTGCCAGGGAAGCAAATGAGATCTAAAAGTTTGAGTTCTTTGTGAAGAAACCTTTGAAGAGCCTCTTGAAAGCTGGTGAGCTGCTGCGCACTCTTTTCCAAATGACAGGGAGGGTCTTGTCTACTCCCATCTTCTTTCACCCAAGTAATTTGCAGCAGGACAAAGCTCTCCTGAGCTGTGCCTGCTGATGGGGAACAGAGCAAGCTGTCACCTACTGCCTTCCCAAATCTACTCTGCAGAAGGCAGGGTCAGAAGTCAGCTCTGGCAGGAGTGAATTCCCTCTTCCATCCCTCCTGGTGCTGCCTTGAGCCCACCCTGTATTCCCCAAGCATGGGGAGGGGGATCAGGAGGTGATACCTCCAGAAGGTGCTTCCCTCCTCTCTTCACTGGGTGCAACAGCTCTCTAGAGGTCTGCCAGCTTTATGTATGTACCCCTTTGCTGAAAGGAATCTGTGGGATAGGCTTAATCTGGAAGAAAAAAGGGAAAAATAAGAACTTTTCTCTAGATTGGGTGCCTCCCTCATTTAACATCTCCCCTGTAAAAAGGGAACCAGCGATTTCAAAGTCTCCATGCCAGAGAAACTGAGCACAAAGCCCCTTCATCCTCCATGTTAATCTAGACGGGTTTCCCCAGCATGAAGACTGGGCTGCATCACCCACGGGAGGGAAGGAAGAGCCAAGGACCAGCAAACTGATTCAGCAGGTAACCCAAGGCATAAATAAACAGTGTGCAGGTGACACTGTTCCATGGAGGGAATCTGTTTTTATAGACTAATTAAAAACTTCATTAGTGGCAGGTATCAAGTATCCTGTTGTCATACTCAGCATCACCCTTTGGGAAAACGAAGCCCTTTTTGGCCTACTGCTTTCCCATCTCTGTTTTTGTTTCCTTTCCCCACCTTCCCTTCTGTTTTTGTCCTTAAAGCATTCATTCCCTGTTCCCTGAATCCCTCCTGTGCTGTGGGTCTTGAGTCCAACTCTCTGGACTCTTTCCCAGTTCCTCCAGTCAGTTTTCTGCAAAGCTGAGTCTGTGAATCCTCAGCCCAGATGTTACTGCCAGCTTTAACATCAAGATAAAAGAACTGGACCCAGAGCTTTACACTTGGGTTCCTTTGAAACAAGTTGGGCAAAAACATCAACCATTAAATAGAGGAAGTTTATAGGAGAGTTTTCTGCTCGTGTGCAGCAACTCTGCATCCCTGAAGTTACTTTCTAAATGAAAAGTATTTGGCACAGCCAGACTGTATCTGACCTGTGTGGGAAACTTCCTTGGCCTGGCCTTCCTTAGACCAGAAGTTCCTCCTTTTCAGGAATTTTGCTTCTCACATGTTACCCAAATAGAGAAAACACAGCCCAGCACCAGGAACAGGAAGCTAAAAATAAATACTGCAGGTCTTGGCATTGCAGCTCTGATGCAAAACTTGTTTCATTGATCCTGAACCCCTCCTGACAGTCCAGGATACACAAATTCAATCACAGCTGTGCAGTTTGAAGCTATTTAAGTGGGGAATGGAGCTGATTGCTTGTAAGAAATTGAGGGTTTTCCCATTTCTTGCTATAGCTTGGTCAACAAGTATTACATCTTATTGAATATTACCCACACCATCACCACTCAAGGATCTGCCAGTTTCTGCCTCCAACACACCTAACCTTAACGTCCTACAAATAAAACCTCTGTGTTCAGCTGTTTGGGGACACCTTCAATGTGTACAGGCAAAACTGGTCTTGGACTGGCCCAAGCAAACAAAACAGTGTAGATATTTTTAAGAGAACCTGCAATTATCTAATTAAATTTCAACACCTCAAGTAAATTTTGGGTGTTTCTGCTAAGGGTCTACAGAAGAAAAAAGTATCTAGCAGGTCCAAGTAATGGCAGTCAGTCATTTTTTAGGTGAAGACATGAACACCATGCCTGGAACAGCCTCAGTAATAGCTTATGGAGAACGAGACAGCTTGTGGCAGGAAAGAAATCAGAGCAAATATAGCGACAAGATTTCCAGCTTTCAATAACTAGAAAGAATTTAAACAATAGTTTGTTGCTTAGATTTGTTCACGCAAACATTCTGAACCATGTTCCTTTTGGAGGAAAAAAAAAGCCTGTAAAAGGAGTATTTCATTTTATTTAGAAAATTCATTACATGTTTTCTTTCACATTACAGTAAGAACAAGCACCATGTTTACATCATGAGTGAGGTTTGGAAGGCTGAGTGAGCTGCTCCTTGAACAGCAGAGGCATCAGATAGCACCTATACCCTGGGGCTTTAGAAAATGCCCCAAATCACAGGATGGCTGAGATGATGGAAGTTACTGAAATCCATTTTGCATCCAGTTCTGGAATGCAGCAAAGGGAAATCACCTTGGCAAAACAGCTCTTGCCACAGGCAGGGCCCACCTGCAGCAGTCATGGCTGACTTAGGGCTAACCAGAGTTTGCAATTATCCACTAGGAATCCCCTCCCATGGACCAATTACCCTGAATTCCCAGTATTTCCAACCAGCACAGCACAGAGCTGCTCCTTTAAAAGGGTTATTCAGCTGATTACACCTGAAGATCCACATCAGGGATGGAGCTAAACTGAGCTATGACAAATGTGCAGAAGAGAGAAACAGGTGAGTCAGCAAGGATGGAAAATATACAGCAGAGTAGAAGAAACTTTCCTTGCAACAAGCCCACATGGATTTTTACCAAGTCAGATTTATAGCACCCATTCCATCATTAGTTCTTCCCTCCAGCAGCCCAGTTCATGGAGTGGTGCCAGGGAGTCACACACAGTCAGCCCTCCTGCACTCCCCTCACCACAGGGAGGGCTCCCAGTTCCAGGGAAATGCAGGCACAGGAAGTTCTCAACACCTCACTTTTTATGGCTCTGTACAAAGGCAGGGACAGTGAGTGTGCCAGCCTTGACTCCTGCTCGGGTTTCAGGTTTGTGCTTTAATGAGAAGACAAGGGCTCGCACAGCCCTGCGATACGGAGCGCTAATGAGGCGGGAACAGAGATGAAAAGCTTCGCGCTCAATATTTTCAGCCAGTGGGTGATCAATCTGAAAACAGCAAAGTATAAAATTAGATCTTTACATTTAATAAGGAGGCCAGCTGATTGAAATTGGAGTTTGCTGCTTTTCAGTGTTTCTTCATTAATCAGCTTAGATTCAAGGAAATCTGCTTCCCATCACAAGTGTAACAGGAAGAGCAATTTAATTCCACCCTAGCAATTAAAGGACAAGGCAACGTGGTCAGTGGCAGGGAACATATCCCCACCTCCAGCTGGGTGGCAGTACTTTGCCATCACAACAGGAAACTAATCTGTGACAAGCTTTGGGTATCAAGCTCAACTGCAATTATAAACTATGCTGTAGTGTCTCCATAAAGCTCACTTTTGATCTTGCTGACATAAGATACCTTGGATACTATTTTAAACTTGATTCCAACAGCAACTCTAAGACATGCCAAACACTTGGCAACTCTGCCTGGTGCTATAAAGGGAAATATGGGCTCTCTGTGTGTAGAAGGAGGTGTAATTAAGAACGCAGAAAGGGATTTGCTAAATGTTAATTATGTAGTTATTGCTTCAACATGTGCCAAAACCTGTAATTCAGCAGAGTTTAGGAAAAAATCCCCCACCCTTCAAGAAATGGTTTTAATTTCACTTCTGCCTTTTGTGATGGGGGATCTCCCATGCTTTGCATGCAGGAGATTCCAGTGAGCCAAGTAGTATTCCTGCAAGTCCTTCGCCACACAGGTTTTGCTACACATCACTAAAAAGCCCCTTGGACCCACTCAGCCCCACCTTCCCTTCTCCTTTTTGTCAGTCTCTCAGGTGTTGGTGCAGCAGCTGTGGCTCCCCTGCCTTTATAAGCAGTTCAACTGCTGTGACCTCTGCTTGTACATGTGGTGGCTGCAGGTGTTTTCAGGTGAGTCCTGTTCAGAGGCAATTCTGCTTTTTCCCAATTCTTGTTTACCCAATTCTACTCGTTTTAGGGTGGTACCAGAGTCTTTATGTCCCACAGATTTAGACTTTACTACCAGTCTAACACCATGCATAGCTGTGCTAAGATCTAAGCTTTACCCAGCAAAGGTAAGTTCCTGCCTTTCTGAGGCATTCCTACAGCAAACCATCCTTCTATGCTGCACCAGACTGGAAGCTGGAGAGGTTGTTCTCACAGCCAGCAAACACAAAACTTTGAAATTCTTTAGTGTTTAACACTTGACTCGTCATTTAAAGGATAATTAATGAATAAATTGAAAAGGATAATTATTATGGCATTTCATAGACCAAGCAAACTATTATTAAGCCTTACAGCAAAGCCTTGTCCATTTAGTTAAACATACCTGAGGGATCTGGTATTTATCACCACTTTATATACTGTCAACCTTACCTCTCCGTTTTTGCTATAGATTGAAATTTACAAATACTGAATTAGGAAACACCCAAAAAGTCCCACTCTTGCTTCCACAGCTATTTAATAGGAAAAGCCTCATGCTCTATTAATTTCCTCCTTCTCTTGTACAGCCCAACTGCAGTGGCTACACAAGTAATCTGTTGACAGGTTATAGAAATGACAAAATACACCTTGCTTACAATTAGCAGGTTCGCTTGGTTAACAACCAAAAAACATTATCTAGCTTGCAAATGGAGTTACTTATAAATAGGGATGTGCTGTGAATCCCTAAAAATAGGAACAGATCACCTGGTCTTGTCCCCACTCTGCTTGGCAGTAGCTCTGGCTGGAAAAGGTTTAACTTGTTCCTACAAGAAGGAAGTTTTTGAGCCACAGACAAGTGCCTCTGAATTGTACCTCTAATTCCAGGGCTTCACAGAGCAGCTTCCGAGCATTCTTCCTGAAAGCCTCAGTCTTGGGGTCGCTCCTGACCTCAATGGAGGGCCTGTTGGAGTGGTCCCTGATGAAGGTTCGCCACTCCCTGTAAATGTCCTTGGCGAGGCCGGACACGTCTGGGTCGGGGTGTTTGCGCATCTTGTTCACGGTGTGACCTGGAAAACAGGAACAGCTCTTTTGGGACTGGCAGGTGGGAAAAAACACAACTGACACCAGCCAAATCACATCTGTGCCAAAGGAGCCACACATGTTTTTAACTCAGGCAGTCTCAGCAAAACAACCAAAGCATTGACACAAACATATATACAAAATGACTAGCAGCTAAGCATGGAGCCTGAGAAATAAGCAAGGAATTGTGAAAATCACCTTCCCAAGTCACCAAGGTGTGGAGCAACACTTATGTAACACAGGGCTACACTAGTTTTTTACACAGATTCTGGATCTGGTGAAAGCTTTTAAGCTTGGCCTATAAAAAATGCTGTTTTTTAACTGGAAACCCCTTTAAGGACACAGATGTTGCTGGTGATGGCTGTAGCACTTTAACATGTGAACACCACGGTGACTCCAAGCAGAATCTTTCCTGTCGAAAGGGCCTAGCAGTGCAGAAGAGGCTTTCCCCTGCGAGGAGACAAAAGGGACCTTCCTGCTTCCAAAGGGGTGTTTTTCCCTGGCCAGGAGCGCTGTCGGCCAGGAGATGTCAGTGTTAGGCTTCAGTGGCTCTTCCAGCCCGGCGCTATTCAGACAGGAAAAATCCCGGGAAAAGCCTGAATAAGCTGAAGATAGCAAATGAAACGACAGATTAGAAGGACGGGGAAAGGGGCGGATCACATCTCTTTTTCCAGGGCTCTGTGAATACAGATCCGCCTGCTCTGATGGCAAACAAAGGCCGGGATGCTCTCCCTGCTCAGGAAAGCCAGGGACCATGCGGTCACACATTATCCCTCCCCCAAGTCCTACAGAAAAGAGGCAGGCATCGGGCTGTGCCATTTGCATGGAGCTGCCCATCTGCCGGGGATTCCTCAGGATGAGGATGCAGGAAGCCAGTCTGAGGAGATTTTCTCACACCTTCAGAGGATTCAGCCAAATCAGATAAATGAGCACTGACAGACAGCAGAAGGAATAAAACACACAGGTACCAAGGAGAGCTCTTCAAAACTCTGACCACAAAAGGGGTGATGCAGTATTTCCTGGGAGGAATCAGAGGACAGTTGACTTTTTCAGTGCAAGCTGTGAAAACTGCAGGCTTGATATCAACAATATTTTATTGGCAGCAATTTCCTCATTTCTTAAAAAGCTTCCAGACTAGTCTCTTTGTGTACTGACAAGCCAAGCAGACACAAGACAGCCTAATATTCACAGTTTAGATAGACCAGATGTACCTATTTTAGTGGAACATAACACTTCTTTGGAAGGTATTTTCTTCTTCAGCTCCTTCAAAGCTTCCATCAGGTTCTCTTTTGGTTGCCCAGGAAGCTCAAGTATGGACTTCCATCGTTTTATGTCTTCCACAACCACAACTCTCTGGGAAAGAGAAAAGCCATTAGGGAAGTGGAACCTTGTTATAAGTAAGGACACTGCCTTCATTTCAGCTAATGGGGCTGTTATCAATGCATGAATTATTGATCATGATGGGTACTTGCTTGGAATTAGAAAACCCCTGCAAATCAAGACTCTAGTAACCAGAAAGCAAAGTGAGAGGCATCACCTTGGTCTGCCAAACTCTGGGCAGGTAACAGCAAACATCTCCTGGAAGTGTTCTGAATTTAAGGAATCCATTGTATAAATGCCTCTAAATAGGAAAAGGGATTAAGGGGGAGGTGGCTGATTATCCTTAGAATCCCACTCAGATTGACTGCAAAAGTAAAATAATGCCAGCAAGGTGAGAAACAAAGCGTTAGGGAACACGAATGCAGACCTGAGTACACTGCACAGCTGCAGCGTTTTTCACTGGTTTTGCCACAGACCTTGACAGAACAGACTGCAAACAGTTCAAGTCTCGTATTTTGGATGTGAGACATCTTATTCAGCAGTGGTCAGACAACTGCAGTGCTTTACGCAGTATTCTTTTGATCTCTGCCACACATCGATGAACTTTTTGGTGCAGCTAATGTTTTGCTGTTGTGTTTCTACAAGCAAGTGACCAAGAGAGGTTCAGCTCTTGTGCAGGTCTCACGCAAGACATCCATGAAGTGAACTGAAGGGATTTCCTTGCTGGGGAGGGAAGAGAGCCAGCTGGAAATACTGTGGGTGCCACCGGGCTATCCTAGAATCGTGTGCCCAGCCTGACCCTGCACCACGCCGAGTTATGGAACCCCCTCCAAGGCAGCAGAGCCCTCTGCACCTGTATAACCGCTTCCCTGCGAGGATCCCACCTCAGCCCTGCAAAGATTTCGGTGCAGGGCCGGTGTTCACACACGGCTCCTCCGCCGCCGCCCCGCGCTGCCCCGCCCGTGCCGCACCCGGTGCCGCGGGCTGACGACCCTCCTCGGCCCCGGGAGGCCGGGCCGTGCCCCCGCTCCCTCCCGCCGGTGACCTGCCTTGAGGGACTCGAGGGTGACCTGCCGGCAGACGCGAGGCCCGGGCGCGGCCCCGCGGGGGCTCTGCGGGTCGCGGGCACGGCGCACCACGAACCGGTCCATGTTAGCCCGGCCTCACGGAAGCCGCCGCCGCCGCCCCACCATTGCCGCCCCACCATTGCCGCCCGGTAGTTCCCACCAGGGGCGAGGCCCTATGGGATGGCCGGGGGTACCCAGCGGTGCGGACAACACTTCCCAGCAGGCCCCGCGCGGTAGGCGGTGCCGCTGCCTCGTCCTTTCCGCACGGTAGTGCCCACCGGGGGCGAGGCTCTATGGAATGGGCGGGCGTGCCTCGCTGCGCGGACTACACCTCCCAGCAGGCCCCGCGCGGGGCGTGGGCACATCTCGCGAGAGGCTGCCGGCGGCCGGTGCCGGGGCGGAGGGACGAAGATGGCGGTGCGGCGGGGAGGCCTCGCCGTCCTGCTCCTGCTCCTGCCGCTGTTCCTGGTGATCCAGGCGGAAGCCGCCGCAGGGCCGCTCCCCGCCGCCTCCTCCGAGGCCTTCGACTCCGTGCTGGGCAACACGGCGTCGTGTCACCGCGCCTGCCAGCTGACCTACTCCCTGCACACCTACCCCAAGGTACGGGCGGGCCGTTCCCCGCACCTGCGCCGCTTCCCTCCGCCTTCCCCGGGGCCGGCACGGCCGCTCCTTTGCCCCTCTCCCCCTGCAGCTCCGTCTCGTCTCTAAAGACAGATACTTCGTTATGGAAATAGATGGGCAGGCTGCCGCTTGCCAGTGAAGCGCTGTTGTCAAAGTAGAGCTTTGTCAGTGCTGCGGCTTTTGTGGGTTTTGGGCGTTTTGCTGCTCTTGTTTTTTCCTCCTGTTCCTAAAAAGGCAACTGTAATTTGGCTTGGGCTGTTCCATATTTTGGGCACTAAAAGAGTGCTGCGTTTGTGGCAGCGCAGAGATCCTGAGTCAGGGTGCCAGTGCGGCACTGGATGTTGAAGGATGAAACATAAACGATGACAAACAAGTAGCTCGTCAGAGCCTTTATGGGAAATTCTTATCTCATGATAAAATACCGAAAGTGTGTGATAGGAATTTAGTTTCATACCTCAGAGTTTTGCTGTTGGTTCGTGCTTTGTACAGCTTTGAACTACGGGCTTAAATTTGGAAAATCCTGGATTAAAAATCTCATCTTTCCTTGTTCTTTTTTGGCAACAAACTTCATTATCAGCTGCAGCTGTGTAGCAGGTGGCACTCTTATCCCAGATTTAGGATTTCACAGGAAGGCTGCAGGCAAGTGGAGCAGTGCCAGGATCAGGTAACAGGGCTTTGTCTGCTTCCCCATGGAATTCAGTAGGATTTTGTAGCTGATCCTGGTGTCACCATGGAGAGAAGGAGCAGGGAGTTGTGTGAAATAAAAGTAAATTTACATGTGTACTTACAGCTTGTTTTGGTGCGTTGCTCTTGTTTCTCTTGCAGGACCTTTTGAAGTTCAAGGAGGGCTGATATTTCTGTGATTTTTATTGCACTTTTGAATTTTGCTACTTTAGTTCTTGAATATTAATTTTGTTATGTGTTGTTGGAGCTGTTCACTAGTACAATCGCATCTTCCTTTACATTTAGTGTTTGTTCTGTTTGTCACAAAACTGCTGGTGGAATTGAAGGAAGTTGTTTTTGTTGTGATTGGAAAATGAGATAAACTTCATTGAGACTGTCATGGAGATATATTTGTAAACTGATTTATCTGGGTATCAATGTACAGAAGATGTTTTCTGTGACAGCACACCCACTTTGTCAGTGTGAGACTTGAATTTTAACTTATATTCACAATTTTCTACTCTTGTGCCTTTAAAGCACGTGAACTCATGGTCTCGGTTACAATGGCCAGGTCGTTTACAACAGGTTGTACAAGAGGTGCGGTGTGTTTGGTTGTTGTTAAATTACTTCAGAGCCTGTTCTGCACCTGTGCAGTTCGAGTGGCTGCTGGCTTTGAAGTTCTGATTCATGGGTCAGTGACAGGGTGTGGTCAGAGGTGGGACAGTCCGGTGACAAAGGTTTTGGTTCACATCCATCCCCTTGGTGCTGTGGACGGAAGAAATACTAGGTGTAGGATTTCTATATTTGCTTAATTTTAATGGTTGGCAGTGAGGAAGCACTTTTGCCATTCAGTTCAATATAATAAATAAACATTTGTGTTTGTGGAGCTGGTCTGGCAATAAGCAGATAACTAGGATGCTGTGTAGGACATTAGAAAATAATCTCTTTCTCTGATAGTTCTGTCGTAGTTGTGATTAGAGTCATTAGTCTGATTAGGTACATTGTATTACACTGTAAAAATTAGAAGTTTCCTGTTCTTTCCTGCTGGGTTTTACCATTTCAGTTCTGAGAATGGAGATTTGATACTCTTTGTAGGGTTAAACATCAATAAATCTTTTACAGCGCTGTCTCTTAATTTCAAACACAGCACTTTCTAAAAAATTCATTTTGCTTGTGAGTTGTGTGCCTGGAATTACAAAATAGCATTTGCTGTTCCGGGTTTGCCCACTGCAGAAGGAAAAGCTCTGATTGAAATAAATCCGGAAGTTGTTAGCGCTGCTTGGCTTGGGTTTATTTCGGGTCGTCACGTTGAGCTGGGTTGTAGGTCTGATGGAGGGAAGAAGCACAAAAACACCCAACCAAACAACAAAAAACCGCTTGTTTTCTGACAATTTATTGTGGACTGGAGGGATGCAAGCCTCTCCTTGTGCCTCCCCAGGAAGAGGAGCTGTACGCCTGCCAGCGGGGCTGCCGACTCTTCTCCATCTGTCAGTTTGTGGACGATGGCGCCGATTTGAATCGGACCAAACAGGAATGCGACTCTGGTGAGCCCTCAGAGCCCCTTCAACATCCCATCATATGAAGACATAATGGAGGGGAGAGCTGCAATGTCTGAAAGGGTGGTATTAAATTGGTGGCATTCCTTCGGTTGCTTTGGGTTTGTTTAACAGATTCTTAAAGTCTATGTACAGGATATTTGAAAAAAAAAAAAAAAAATCTCAGGGGAAGGTTGTTTTCTGTGAGTTTCTCCTTAGTGTTGCTGATTTCCTGAACTTCTCAAGTATCATCAGTCTCTGTAAATAAATTAGAAATACTTCATTTTATTATAAACAGTTTGTCATAGAAAACACAAAATGCCTGGGGGAAAATCCAGGCAAATGAACACTTGTCTTTTAATAATTCCCTGCGACAATCAGTCCCATTTGCCATTCCTGAAAAATCTGTGTATAGAAGTGAATTTTTAAGTGGAGCAAGAACACAGATATTAATATGCCTTGTAACTTGTGGCCTAGGCTACATCCTAAGCTTTCCCTGCAGCTAAACCCTTGGGAATGAAGTACGTGTTTTGTTTGGAATAGACCTTTAAGTACTGGTTACTAATTCTCTCAGGCTATCTGTGTTAGAGCAAAGATTTCACAGTGAAGATGAAATATAGAATCATTTAAGTTGGAGAAGACTTATAAGATCATCATTCCCCTAGCACTGCCAAGCCCACCACTAAACCATGTCCCCAAGTGCCACACCTTTAAATTCCTCCAGGGATGGTGTGTGATACAGGCTAACTAACAGTGGTTTTGGAATGGTATAGAACTTCTTTCAGTAATATTGAGGAAGCTGATTCAATGTTTTATTCAGAAATGAAGGGTAGGAACTCTCTATCTTTACTGCCAGTAAGCACCAGGCCAGCACTCAAGGAAGGCTTTTGTCCTCTCAGTGGCTTGTGAAAGCAAGAGAGCTTGTGGCCTGCTCAGGTAGGGAAGCAGAAGCCTGACATGGAAAGATGCTGATGTGTTACAAAACTGCACTAAATACTCCAGAAATGGGCTAATGCTCCAGTCTGTCACACTGTATGTGTAGCTGTGATACAGCCTGTCAGTGCAGTTGTCAAACCACACACGAAAGAGTGCCATAAAGCAGGGTAACGTAGCAATAGAGCACATGTAGAGTAATGGAACAGTTGCTTCTGGTTTAACTCCCCTTTCTGGGACTGTTGTCTTTGCTGGCTTATGTTCTGTAATCTGCTGGTAGGTGCCCTGAGTGAGTGTTCTGTGCTTGGCAGATCCATCTTGGCTGATCTGCTCAATTCCGTCTCTGGTGCTTCCTGCAAACGCTGACTCTGTGGCAGTTGTAGCGTGGAATGGCTGCTCAGGTGCCATGAGCTGAACACTCAAATGTTTAGCTGCTGCTGCCATGCTTCCTGCCAGCTTCTTAGTCTTTATGATGGTCCATTTGCTCCTCTGGAAAATTGGGAGAGCACCTGTCCTCTGTGTTGCTTCTTGGTTTGATTCTTTAGTTCAGGCACTACTGCAACACTGTCCACGTAAGCTTTAGAATTGTTCAGGAGAGCTGTGCCTGTATATCATCTGCCTGATTTGTCCATGGGCAGAATAAACTAAATTATTCTCTCCAAATATTTTAGATTTCTTGGTCTTTGTGATCTCTAGTGAGCAATTAATAGAAGCTCTCTGTAAAACAATGAGTTAGCTTCCTTTTTCATAAGAAATTATTCCATAGTACTTTCAGTGCAGTTTCTGTATTAGCAGGAAACACTCCCTTGATATTCCTGTGATACCATGGCTTCTGTGTTACCTCAAAGGGATTTAATGGACTGATGGTCCCTCTGTTCTCTTTAGGATTCCATCTCTGTTCTCTGATGCTTTATGTGATATGTAGAGGAAAGCTTTAGTGGCAGTGGGAGGATCCATGAGAACTTGCATCCCTGAGCTCAGCCAGGGTAATGTTGGTGATCATTTGCTCTGATTGCAGCCAGATTTCAACTCCCCTGTTGAAGCTCTGATTCTGTCATTAGACCTCAGAGCAAATGCTACCCTGGGATTGCCATATCTTTCTCTGCAAATGGGATTGTCAACTGCTGCTTTGTTTCTGATCCAACTTATACTGGGAATGTTTTCTTAACTAAAATGCAGAATTTATCATCTCATTTGGGGAAATTCTCCCTTGCAGCCTGTACTGAAGCATACTCCCAATCTGATGAACAATATGCTTGCCATCTTGGATGCCAGAACCAGTTGCCATTTGCTGAGTTAAGGCAAGAGCAAGTAAGTAGGTGACATGTTTTTCAAATACCACCTACTTGTTTCTGTTCCTTGTGTGTCTTCTCATTTTTAAACTTCTTCAATGGAAAATAAATCTTCCTGAAGACTGAAATCTAGACATGGGGCAAGGGGTGAGCAAGAACATAACTTCTGTCCTTTTCAAATAAAAACCAATGGAAAAAAATGTTAATGTTGTGCTTGCAGTTAATGTCCCTGATGCCAAGAATTCATCTCCTCTTTCCTCTGACACTGGTGAGATCATTCTGGAGTGACATGATGGACTCAGCTCAGAGCTTCATAACATCTTCATGGACTTTCTACCTTCAAGCAGATGATGGCAAAATTGTCATATTCCAGGTGCTTCCTTTTTTCATTGAGATTAAGGTGTCCTGGCTGCTGACTTCAACTCTGCTCCTTCCAGCCAAAGACTGTGGAGCACCATCAGAAGTGTTTCATTTTTCCTAGTCTTTCACTGCCTTTAAGGCCATTTAAAAATTCAAACTTAAAAGAATGGAGCATGTCTTAAGGTTAATTTCTGTAATAGTTCTGAAAATGTAAGTTATCAAAATCAGTGGAAGCTTTCTAGCAGGATCTCCTAACTCCTTATTTTGTTTTAGTCAAAGCCAGAAGTGCAGTATGTTCCACAGCTTGATCAGGAAACTGGAGATACAAGAGGATCCTTGTCGCTGAGTAAAACAGCCTGTAAGTTGTTCTTTGTGTTTTGGAAGAGTAAATGCAAATGTTCCCTGTCATGCAAATTTAAAAAACGAAGTTACAGGTGGCATATGAAAGCAAATTTTTGTAAAGCTGCAATGTAATTATTTACTGTGCAGAGTGCAGTGTGTACACTTGGCAAACTGTGGTAGAAACCCAGCTCTGCTGGAAATGGAATCCTGTAAGCTGGGGCTGGTTTAAAAGCTTCCTTTTATGCTGTCTACACAGACAGTGTGTGGGGTTTGGGTTTTCCCTGTCCTTGCTCTCCTGACCTCTGTTTTGCTGTTGTACCTCAGCAGACGGACGTCCAGGGAGCTCACAGACATTCCGGGGGCTCTTTGAGGAGCGAGCAAACGACAGCTTCTTCAAGTGTCTTTCCATGTACGTATGGCCTGGGATGTCTGTGCCCACTGAGGAGGATAAAGGCCTTTCCTCTGTGTGTGCAGCACTCTTGGGAGGTCTCGAGGTCTCCAAGTCTGTAGGCTCAGGATGCACAGCATCACAATTTTGTATCTGACTGTTAGTGCTGCTTTGCTGTGCTGGACCTGTGTTTTGTGCAGGCTGTCCTGCCAACTTTGATTTTTCCTTTCCATTTCAAGTGAACAACATACTGATAATTTCCTGCGCTGTTTTTCGAGTGTGTTCTGGGAACTGTTTAATCAATACTGTGTTTTGCCTGTTCATTAGCTCTGGATGTGTTTTAGGGCAAAGCACTTGTTTGGGATTGTGTTATGTAGCACACTGCTATGTCTTGTTTCCAGGCTGAAAATACCCAGTATGTATTTATTAAAGCTTTTTTACTTTGTCCTTAAAAGTTTACACATGCAGGATCAGTGAGTTGTCCCCAGATGCATAACAGAAAAACTGGTTTGTAAATCTGTAAACAGGAGAATGCTAAGGGCCCAATAACAGAATCCAGCAAGTCTTTTGTGGTACCAAAGAGGCATTAGAGTACCCAGGAGTCTGCAGTGGGCTATGTAGCTGGAAGAGCCAGAGACAAATGAATTGGCAGGAAAGGCAGTCAAAAATGAGCCAGACTTTATAGAGTCCATTGTCTTGTATTCAGGCTATAAAATTTATCAACATTCTTCTCATTTCAGAAATTCCAGTTGGATTTTAACCACTACGCTCGTCCTGTCAGTGCTGGTGCTGCTCTGGATTTGTTGTGCAACTGTAGCTACAGCTGTAGAGCAGTATGTTCCATCTGAGGTACTGCATTTCAGAGCTGCAGTATTTCGAATTTATTCATTATATTGCTTTTATGTTACAGCTGTCTAGAGACTAAGAAATATTTGGGGGAGGTTCAGTTAGAAAGAGGGGGTTTTTTATTTTGTGGCTGTGGATGGCAAACCAATTTTGTTTATTTAAATGATGATTTTATAGCTGAGCATTCTTGCTCATTCCTGTGGCTCACAGGAGCTCTGAGCTTTATTCAGACATGATGTCTTTTGGTTTGTAGTGCTCTACTCTCAACAACTTTCAGATTACTCTGAACAAATGGAGGCTGATTCTCATTTCTCTGGGAATGAAGCTATTCCAAGGGTTGAGTGGTGTAGGGGGGGACCCAGTATGGGTTTAATGCAGGAGGATCAACAGTGAGAACAGAGGGACAGCACAGTATTGGTGAGTGCAGAGTCTGATCAAGGGGCACAGGCACTCTCCCAGTGCCCAGAGAGTCCTGGCTCACAGTGTTTGCACACCAAAGGAGCTGTTACACAAACGCTGTATCCGCCCTTCTTCTGGCAGGTTTCATGCATTTCTTCTGGATGCAAGTCCAGTTCTAGTCATGAATTTCAGATGTTGCAGAAAGCCTGGGTTAGCTTGTGTTGCAGGGCTGCAGCCATCAGAGCCTGGAATGCAGCTGCATACTGAAATTCATTTTATTCACAGTATTTTGTCTTAAAGTAACTTGTTTAAATATTTCAGAAGCTGAGCATCTACGGAGATTTGGAATACATGAATGAGCAAAAACTCAACAGATACCCACCCTCTGCACTTGTTGTGGTTAGATGCAAGACTGAGGAACATGAAGAAGCAGGACCTCTTCCTACAAAAGTCAATCTGGATCAATCTGCAATTTAAATCTGTTGGATCCGATAGACTAATTCTAACAGAGCTAGCAACTCCTGATTGATTGTGGTGGTTCTTCAGATGAGAAGCTTAGCAGCCAGTCTTTAAATGCAAATAAAGCTGCAGAATCAACAAATGTCATGGGATTTTTGTTTTCAGCTAGTAGAGAAGATTCAGACATTCAGACATGAATTTGTTTGTTTCCAGGCATAATCACTTCTCACTGGTGTTTGTTATGTGTCTTTTTGCTTACAAAAGTTGTAAGCATGCTTTCCATACTTCTGCCAGGACACTTTCAGACTTACTTGTGTGTTCTAGGATGTAATGTGTACAGTCAGAGTTAGCTTTGTAAAGGTATTAAGGCATTTTAAGTAGGCAGGAGATGCCTTTCTAGTGTTGCACTTTCTGTTGTAGTTAAGAGAAAATATTATAAAATTATCTGCTGAATTTTTTTGTACTTGTTAATGTCCATGCACAAACAACCCTGTCTCCAAAAACAGAAATCTATTTTTTCTATGGTGTGGCGATATTCAAGGTGGGAAGCATTTGTGAGGTACTGTAAGATAGAACTCAGCTTGTGAAAGATGGAAACTTTGTTTAAATTTACAGACATATCCCTTCACGTGCAGAACATAACATGGTCAGTTATTTTGTCAAACTGTAGCCTTTAAGTCTTAAATTGCTTGTAAAGTTAGCACTTGTGTTTTTTGAAGACTTCTAATTTCTGTTCTTGATTAACTATTCTGGTCTTGTAACTTCATTTACAGAAACAAGTTGATTCCTGAGAAATGAGAGCAGACAAATAAAATTGACTGTATAGAAAATGTTGACTATATAGCTTTTTGGTATGGTTAATTATTGACCACAACAGGCTCAGTGTGAAAGCCTGTCTGTAGCCTTCCTCTCAAGAGCAACATGACCTGATTTTGCTGTGTGATTCACTAGCACAGCAACAGCAACTAACAGTATCCCTCATGTCTAACCTGTTTTTTATGGATCTTATTATATGCTGGTTCCCACAGTGTTGGCAAGTTGGGGGTGTCAGTGATTTATTTTAGGGTGTCTACGTGAGTGCTGGCTAGAATGCATGGTCTCCAATTCACTGTCATCTTTTTGTTGATTAGACAGAATTCCCTCAAAGCTTTAAAACCATGTACTGAAGAACTATGGAGATTCTGGGTGTGATGCAGTGTGAAGACTCTGTGACTCAGTGATGTGTTTGTTCCCTTACTTAAACCTGGCTCGGTGGTGGTTCCCAGCTTGGCTGTGAGCAGATGGTTGTGTGACTGCAGCTGATGGGGCCTTGCAGGGGCCATCAGGCAGGAATGTGCAGACCCCAGTCCAGCAGCACTCTTAACTGTGGCTGTCAGGAGCTTTCAGCCCATTAAGGATGTTTGTTTTAAGCCGGTTTCTATCAGCCTGCAGCAACTGCAATCTGAATTAAATTAGCAGTACCTCTTCATGCTGAACTCTTCAGTGGGACAGCCCAGAAGTTTGGGTGGTAGCAGCCTTTGCCCTCTGTGTAGGTGTCATTGCAGAGGCCTTGCTGTGAGAAGGGCCAGGGTGCTGTCTGGGGCCACTGCTCGCTTGGCAGGGACAGGAGATCCCAGTCAGTGATTCTGCAGCAGCGATTCAGCCGCGTTTCTGCTGGCGCAAGCAAAGCCCAGCACGGCCCCGCTCTGCTGGGGATGCCAGAGCTCAGATCTGCTGTGTGCAACCCTGTTCAGCAATTACTCTGCCAATGCTGGCTTTACTTCAGGGATTAGTGCCCATCTTCTTAGCACTGTGGTGTTTGGGATTTCCAGAAGAGACTTCAGCAATCCCCATTTTTCTAACTGAACAGCTCATGGAAATGTTTGCAAGTCTGTTAAAATGTTTTTCTTTACCATTAGCGTGGTTGCAGAGGGAGCAGCTCCGTGCAGACGTGGCTCTTTGCTTGTTCCAGCGTGGACAGTACAACCTCTGTTAGGCTGATGACTTGATTTCACAAAACTTTCTCTTCAAAACTCCATTGCTTACAGCCCCGGGCTCGAGTTAAGCAAACAACTTGTGCTTTCATTGGGTGTTTTGTCTTTTGTTTGCTGTTTAATGACATTTCAGCTGAGTGATCTGTGCAGTGCAGCCAGTGATTCAGCACTGTGCTCTTGGGTCACAGAGAGCTCTGGGCCTGTGGCACTCTGGCACTTGGCACTGCTGTATCCAGAGCCAGCCAGAGCCTGAGGAATTTGGTAAGTGTTGTAAACTTATCAAAAGATCTTCCCTCAGTAAAATCAGATAACTAGCAAGCAATTGAACTGTTTCTCAAGACTTCTAATCTAAATGGACTCTTTAAGCTATCTTGGCATTTGGCTTTGCAAAATGTCATTTCCTATTCATTTTTTGTCAAATGTTTGACTTACCAACATCTCCATTTTCAGAGGCTGCAATTTGGGTTTGATCTCTGCTCAAAACCACTGTTTAAATGAAGGGCCTTAAATTATTGAAATTGCAGGTGGAAAGCATTTTATATTCTCTTTAGGCATGTGTTCAACTGAGCCTGTATCAGATTTAGAATGGAATCATCTGGACACAAATGAGGTGACCCTCTTTAGTGTGTGCAATTCACTGTTGGCAGAAATAGCCATGGTACATTTGGGGGAAATTGGGGGATTTTTAGGTGCTAGAATTAACAATAACCTATCATATTGGATACTTTAATATTTGCTGCCTCTTCAGCTTTTCTGATCTTCGGCAATTAAAAAAAAAAAAAAAATTTAAACTTCAGAAAAGCTTGCTTATGTTTCTTACCTCGCTGTCATGAACTCATTTTTCTGAACTCTGAGCAGTCTTTGATGTGGGTAACTGCTCTAAAATCCAACTGTACCCTGCTTGGCTACAGCTGACTTTGATAATCCTGCAACAGGAAACAGATGGTGGTAGATGTCAGGCTGTAGAATCACGGAATTTTTTAGCTCGGAAAAGACCTCCAAGAATGAGTCCAACCATTCCCCCAGTACTGCCAATGCCACCAGTAACCCGTGTCCCCAAGTGCCACATCCACATGGCTTTAGGGGTAATTACTCCACCACTGCCCTGGGCAGCCTGATCCAATGCCTGACAACTCTTTCAGTAAAGAAATTTTTTTCTGCTATCCAATCTAAACCTTCTCTGGTGCAACTTGAGGCTGTTTCCTCTTGTCCTGTTGCTTGTCAACTGGGAGAAGAGCCCAACCCCCACCTGGCTCCAACCTCTTTTCAGGGAGTGGAAGAGAGTGAGAAGGTCCCCCTGAACCTCCTTCTCTCCAGGCTAAAACCCCCCAGCTCCCTCCCTCAATTACACTTGTGCTCCAGACCCTTCCCCAGCTGTGTTGTCCCTCTCTGGACATCTCAGATGGACATTTGTCTCCAAGAGGGGGCTGACTCCACATTTTAAACTCTTCATTGTAGATTGTTTTGCAGGGTATGCATAGCTGGCCTGCTTGACCTGGCTCTTACACAGGGCTCTTAGTAAACTCTTGCAAGAACAACCCGGGCTCCTCAAAAACTTTATGCTGGTGCTTTTTCTCCCCACTACCCCCATGGAAAAGCTGCCTGCTCATGAAATTTCATCCTTGAAGCTGTAAAACTCCCCTCTGCATGTGCTGTGCCAAGACCTGCAGCCAGCTTAGAAGGCTGCAATGTATTTGTAACTTCGTGTTTGCTGTGGGCTGAGCTGCTAAGACTTCCTGCAGGCCTGGAAATTCAAGCACACAAGTAAAAGAGGACCCTGGAGGATTTCCTGAGCCTGTGCTCATTGCCCAAGCAAGGAAGCTGTTCCAGATGGTTGTATCCTGCACAGCTCTCCTGAGATCTCATCATCTGGCAGGAGTCTGGGCTGGTGCTGCCACAAGGGCAGTGTGACAGCTCTGTCTTGGGGAGGAGGTGTGGAGAAAGGAGACTTTCATGAAGATGAGCAGACTCTTCCCTCAAGCTTTCATTGTGAAAGCGGCTTTTCCCTAGCTGCCACTGGGGTTAATTCAGTCAGGATGCGCTAGAGGTGAGTGTTCCTCTTCCGGACTCTCAGCAGGGCTCTTGGCTTCCTAAATGTTTGCGTTATGATTTGTCTGAACCCTGCTGTGAAACACTGTGACACAAGAATGACAGAGGTTGTGGTTGGCTTTCCTCGAGGGCTGGAGCAGAGGCTCAGCACCGCCCTGCCAGTCCCCTCCTGCCTGTGCAGTGCTCTCCTTGCTCTCCTGCCTCTGTTGGGTTTGTATCCCGGTAACATCGCTCCTGCTGAGGTGCAGAGAACTCCCTGTGGCCCCTGGAGTTCTGGGAAGCATGAACAAAACTCATCCCCAGGTACAGTCCTTCAGAAAAATCCTGCTGTTCTCTGAAGTACTTGTGTTCTTGATAGTGCTATTTGCCTGACCTCTTTATTACTGCTTTCTCTGAGATTTTGAGTTGCTTCTACTTAACTTGATACAAAAGAGAAGTGTTGATATAAAGCACTGGACTTGGTTAGTGTTTGTTTTACAAATGGGTAATTAAGGTTTAAAAGGTGATGTGATCGATTGTTTTGGGAATTAAAGCTGGGCCGTGTTTCCACCGAGGCAACTTCTGCTTGTATGTAATAAAGGAGTACATGGTGTATTCCTGGGTAAGATGGTGTGAGAACTAGAAAGGCAAAGTTTGTGTGGCTGTGGGATTCTGTAAACAACCTTTTATCCCTTTCCTTCTAGAGAAACGGTGATGTAGCTACTTTTGGTTCAACACAGTCCTTCTCTGGAGAAAGAGGTAATGAATAAAATGCAGAGTTCTATTATTAAAGTATAAGTCAATTGAAACTATTGATGTAATGTAACATACAACCAGTATTTATGGGCTGTTTGGACTGATTTTCCTCCTTTTCTTTGTAGTGAAATATCCAGACTATAAAATTAATAAACTTCACCTGTTCTGTGTTGGCCTGGAGCTGGCAGTCATATGTATAGTGGTATGATAGGTGATCCTTGTCTGTCATAATGAGCTTGCTGTGGGTTTCCCATATGTCTTAATAGGCAAACTTCTGCAAATTTTGCCCATACTCTGAAGGACAAGGTGGGATCAAACAGAATCAAATAGCAATCCTGTAGATCAGGTTGCAACATTTCATCACTGCCATTATTTTATACACAAGTCCATCTGTAATTGTTGTGCTTTATGGTCAGAGGTGTTTTGTAGACACAGACATGCTGTAATTCACCATTTCTCTTCTGAGCTGAAATGTTCTGTGTTTGGCTCCTGCTTGAGTGTGACAGAGGGGGAGGTTGCTGGAATCAGGATCCTTTTGCTGTTGAGCAAAGGCTGTGCCTTCCCTTGAGTTTGAACACTGAAACAACTAAGTAAACACAAAGCACAGCTAAGACAAATTCTAACTTAAAAGTTCTTTAAGTTCCTTGAAAGCTTTTTAAAATTATAATTAAAGATTTTTACGTTCAGATATACCAAAAATCAATATACCAAAATCAATTATAAAGGCAGGATTGTCTTAAGTGACTGGTTACACGTTTCTGAGATGACCACACTAATATTTTTTGCTATTGGTGTGGGAATATGAAGGAATGGAGGAAAATACCCAGTTGGTTTAGAGGCAAAGCTCCAGGTGCAGGTTGCTGAGGTGAGGGTGGGTGCCTGGCGTTGCTCCTATGTGTGCTGCCCTTGTGTTGCAATGACTGTGGATTTGGCCTTTAGCTGCTGCAGTTGGTTTGATTTATGTACCTGACTTTCTGAAAGCTGGAGTCCCTGGAAGGTTGCTGTGTCGTGGAGATGTCGTTAGGGAGGGAAAGGGCAGCTCTTGAGTTCCTTCTCACCATTTTGTGCTGATAGTCCAGCCTCATTCCGTGGGGGTGTGAGTCCTGGTTGGGGCAGAAAGCCTGAAGTGCTGTAAAATGAAATCTTACCTCTTGAGGAGTTTTGTTGTGGGCTCTGGGAGGGCACCTTCCCCAGCCTGACACGGACTTGCCTCATGTTTTGGTGTCACTGCTGTACCACAGGGTTGGGCAGAGGCTTGGCCTTCATCCTTCTGCATCCGAGTCCACAGGATGAGCTCTGATGGAGACACAGCGTTTGTGCCATTCAATCCCGGTGCTCTGTAACAGCAGCACAGGTTCTTCCACACTGCAAGCAGCAAAATTCCCTGTGAGGGGGTGTTTAATGCTGGAGCTTGGCTCTTTAAACTCAGCTATCAACCCCTAAACCCCAGCAGCCCATACCAGTCTCGCATGCAGAGACCCCAAAACATCAGCCTCGTGTCCTTGCACTGTTCCCCTCTGAAACACCCCAGACCCTTCCCCAGGCCCTCACCTCTCTCTTTCCTCCTCCAGGCCACTGCCATCCACGTGGTGCCTGCACTGGCTGCACACAGAGACACCTCTGCATCTCTGCCGTGGCACTGCTCGTCCTTGTGGCTGCCCTGGCCTTGGGAGTGGCACTGGCACTCCTGCCACGGGCACCAGGTTGTATCCCAAGAGTGGTTATTGTTTTGGTAAGGGAGGCAAAAAAGATGCTGCATGAGCACAGCCCTCATGTCCATCACTGTGTGTTTAGTGGCGCTTTCCAGCATAGACCAGGAGGAAGGAAAGGGACAAGCAGGGTGATGGGGGCTGTGCCAGCTTTGCACAGCCCAAATGGCCACCAGCCATTCCCTGGCTCTGCTGTCCTGCTCCATAGGGCTGGGATAATTCTGGGTAGCACTGTCACACTTAAGACTATTGGTGTGCTTTTCAGACTCTGCCATGAACCTACTAGAGATTAATCCCGGCCCCTGGTTATTTCCAGAACAAAAAATTAATTTCAGAACCCCCCCTTTACTCCCCTTGATCTATTCCTTGTATCATAAAAATGCTGGAAAATAAAGGTCGTCTTGCTTTCCCCTCAGTGAACCGCTTCTGCACAGCCCCCAATAACCGGACAGGCTTCTTGTGTGATGACAGAGTGACCTGTGTCCCAGCCAGCTGGGTCTGTGACAGGGTCAGCAACTGCAGGAACGGAGAGGATGAGCAGGAGCAGCTCTGTGGTGAGTGGTTTTGTTGTAAGCATCCCCCCTGCACTGGTCTTCCAGCTGTGAGACAGCAGCCACGGTTTCTCTAATCCTGTTCCGTGCTTCCAGCTGCCTAAGCGAGCAGATAAGCCTGGTAGAGCCTTTGTAAGGCAGATGCTGAGAGATGGCACTGCCCAAAACCTAGCAGGAATGCCGGGAATCAAAGACTCCAAGCTCCTCTGACCTTCCCAGGGTTTTTTTTAAAACCATGCTGTAGTTTTCCTCCATCAGTGAAGCTGTATGCCTACATGGGTAATTTACTGTTCAGTCACCCTGGGGAAAAAAACTAAATAAAGCAGAAACCTGGGGCAGACTTCCTGTGTCCAGTGACAGAGCTTCCCCATTTGTTCATGTTCATTTGATACTGCAGGGGAAGTGTCCTGACAGCAGCCTTTGGTGTGTGCCATCCCCATTTTAGCCAGTGTGTCTATGCCTGGTGGAGTTAAGCGTGCCCTCTGTGTGTGTCCTTGCAGGTGACTTGCCCCACAGCCTCCCAGAATACCTGGTTTTCCACTGCAGTAACCCCAGATCCTGGGTCTATGCTGACCAGAGGTGTAACGGGATGAACGACTGCGGGGACTGCTCTGACGAGACAGGGAGCTGTAAGTCTGTCTGCTGGCTCCTGCCTTTTCTGCTGATGGATTGAGACAGGTTGTACAGGTGTGGTGCTTGTGGATGCTGCTGGAAATGCCTGGAGACTGGCATCCACCACTAAAACACAAAATAGCTGGGATAGGGTGTGAATAAGAACCATGCAGACTCAATTCCACCAGCTGCCAAGGCTTCTGCATCAAAGCCTGGTGGCAACTGAGAGGGGAAAGGCTTCATGCTTTGCTCCCAGACCCAAAAGCTGCTCCTCCTCTGTGGCTTGCTGATGTGGAACAGTTTTGTCAGGATGTGTAGCTGTAGTCAGTAGTGGCCATTCATTTTGGCCTTTGGTAGCTGGTCAGCAGATGGGCACATCTCTGAGCTGGGCGGGAGCTGAGTCTCAGCAGCTTCAAAGCCATCGAGATCCTCCTCTTGCTAAAATGAGCAGCAGGTCTGCTCCGAAGTAAGCTCCATAGTTTGGGGGAAAAAAAGAATTACAGTTAGTTGTTCCTCCCAGGATGGCCTGTCTGCCATGAAGGTCATTGCAATGTCACACTCTGGTTGTCTCCCATGAGTAGCACCAAACCTGTGTCTTCTTTGGTGGGCTCACAGTCGCAGGGTTGTCACAGTGGCTTTTCTGCTGGGGGATGAAAAGGTTTAACCCATGTAAGGAAGGAGGGGGGGGGTCAGTGCAGCTGAGGCGTTTCAGCTCCCTGTTTTCCATCCTTCCCAGTGGCTGCCTGCCCGCCGTGCGGGTGGGAGTGGTGGAGCTGCAGCCCTGTGCACTACGACTTCTGCTCCTGCATCCCCAGGAGGCTGTGCCGGGATGGCATCCAGCACTGCCTGGGCTGGTCCGACGAGTTCATCTGCACACCCTGAATCCTGGCACCCACCCTGCTGGGGACAGCACGGTGCTTCCCACACGTCGCCCTGGAGCCTTGGGGTCCTGCCCTGCTGCCTGCTTGGGAAGCTCCAGCCCAAGCAAATCCTCCCCAGCAGTGCAGTGAACACCGACCAGGGACCGAGGGCACGTGGCAGCCCTTGGCTGGACACCATCTGTGGGACAGCTCCCAGGAGTCTGCTGCCGTGTGAAGGTGAGCACTTCCTGCATGGGCAGCACTGACTCGATGCTGTGCTGTGCTGGAGATGCTTCACCAGCCACTGCTGGCACAGCCCTGGGCCGGGGTTTCTCCTCTATGAACGTGCTGGGGCCTCTGCAGGCAGCCATGTGAGGGACACTGAGAACTGCCCCAAGGAGCAGAGCTGAGTGAGGTGAGCCTCCAACACATCTTCACAGTCCTGATCTTCACTGGCAGGAGGAGAAGCTTCTATTTGTGTTCAAAACACATCTGCAGGTGGTTTCAGCAGTGACTTTGAGGGCTCTGTGTTGATGCTCCTGGGATGCTTCCTTGGGAGTGCTGTGCTGGGGGTGACACCGTGGGGAGCTGCTGCTCAGACCACCTCCTGCTCTCTTCTCAAACCATAAAGGACTACACAGAGAGTGTAATGGCAAGGAAAACTGGAGAAGTTTCAGGGTTTTGGGGACAGAGTAGCTGTCCCTGACAGCCAGGGTAGGGAACCAGCAAGTAAATAACCTGCAGGGCAGTGCAGTTTTGCAGCAGCAGGTTGAGAACAGCCATGGAGCTGGGATAGGTTTCACTGAAGTTGGCAAAGAAAGGAGGAAAAAGAAGTTGCAGCCTCAGAGCAGAGAGCAGCAGAAAATCAAGTGCTGCTCCCAGGGTGGTGTGGGATGACACTGGATCCGTTTGCTGCTTGTTTTGTTCCTCTGCCAGCAAGGCAGGATCAGGCAGCCAAGCCTTCAAAGCAGTCCTCAGGATACAGGTATGGACATGACACTGAAATTTAAGAAAGATGAAGTTTTCTCTGCTCCTTTGAAAATCTCATCTGTATCTAAAACATTGTCTCTGAGGAAAACCCCACATTTACAGTGAATACTTTTACTTTTCTAGGCCCAAAATAAACATGAGGTGATCTTTTTCCCATTGCCACCCCAGGTCATAGATATTTAAAAATAAACCCCTGTTCACTCATTTCTGCTCTGTCCTGTGATCTGCAGCTCTGCCTGTCACCATAACTCAGATCAATGGTGAATGTTGCTTCTAATTTGTCACTGGGATACAGGCGGAAATCTGAAAGATCTTTTTATAAATAGCTTTACAGTTCTGTGACTCACACTTCACCTGGAATATGGCAAAACTCTGCATGGGGGAATGTTAAAGCTGCTTTTACTCACCTGTCCCTCTCCAGGCCTGGCCAGGGTGCAGGGTTTGTTTTCTCTGTGCCTGTAAAATGTTATCCCAGTGCAGTAAGGATTGAACTAATCAGCTTTTAAAAAAAATACAGGAACCCTCATGCTCAGCACAGGGCCCAGGTAATGGGGATTGGTAAAAAAATGTGCATCTCTCCGTGGTCAGATCAGCAGATCTCCAATGGTGGGAGGGCTGGCCAAAAATTCCATGGTGGCAATTGCACCAGAAGCAGCTTGAGGGGGAAGATTGCACATCTTCCTCCCCGTTGAGCCGCTGTTTTGAGTCACAATTTGTGCCATTATTTGTCTCAGCAGAGAGCTGATGTAGTTGTCAGGGGAAGCTATTAATAGCCTTGAGGTTCTGGGAAAAGAAAGTAGGATTTGAATGCAAGTGTGCCTGTTTTGTTTGTGTGTAGTCCTTTTTTTTGAGGAAAATTCAGCAGTAAGGGAAAGACAAAGGGGTTTTGTTCTTTATGCATTTTTGAGCTGAAGTTCATTTTCTTGGCCTCTTCATGGTTTCCAAGGATGTGCTGCTTTTCTTGGTGATGAATTATGGTAAACAACAGTGTAAAAAGGAAGATACCCTCTGAAGAAGCACTAGTAGGGGAAACCTGGAGAAAATCTTTGGCCTCATGAGGCCTAAGAGGACAATGATGGGCACTGTGCACCTCAGCCAGTTTTGATGGAAACACTCAGGGCAGGAATTCAATGATAAACAGTTACCTGCAGCATTACAGCTGCACAGACCAACACAAAACAGGTCTGAGTGTCAAGGTGTTTTACAGCTGATCTGCATCATTCATATTTGAATCAAAATGCCCCTCAATGTTTTCAGATGGGGAAGTACAGTTAAGTGTTATTGCAGGCACACTGAAAATGGGTTTTAAACCACAGAATGATCTCAAATGCAGTGAATTTTTGTCAGGCAGAATATATTACAACTGCAGAGCATAATCTCTACAGTAACCTCATTCCAGCTCTCATGTCCTGGGCTAAAATGAGAAAGAAAGGGGACTTGTGTTCCACTTTGGGCTTCTGCAATGACTGTGGTGAGGTGTTACAGCCTCATGCCTCCCTCCCCAGAGGCCTGTGCTTATCCTTTGTGCTTCCTCCCTCTGCCACAGCCCCATCAGCACAGCCTGGTGCTTTCAGGCTGAGGTTTCTGTTCTAGCAGCACTGTAAACATCCTGTGGCACTTGACAAGCCCAGTGCAGCTTCATGTCAGATGAGCTGCAGTGATTCGTGTCCTGCCCCTTGAGAAGCAGGAGAGCAGGGATAGGTCCAGCTGTTCTGGTGAAAAATACCTTCATCAGAAGAGTAAGTTAAGGATGACAACAAAAACTTTATTTGAAAAAATTATTATGTATTGAAAATATACAGTAGTATTACCAACCTTCTTGTCTCTATCCCTCCCCCAGCACAGGTTACCCCACAGGCATGGCACAGCAACCAGATTTAACAGCACTTGTCTCCTTTGTCACTCCCTCTCAATATGTCCAAATCCTCTCATCAGCAAGAGAATAACAAACAAAAGACCCACTTCTTTCTGACTCAGTAGGTATTTAACAAATCCCAGTCCTCTACAGTGAGGCACAGATGCTTCTGTTTGGAAGTCCTTTCTCTCTCTTGTTCAGCCAAAGCTCTTTTTTTATTGTTCTTTAATTCGTGGCTGCCTGCAACCTCCTTTTTCAAAGGTAAATGGCAATTTTGAACTTTATCCTTATAAAACTGCAAGTTTCCAGATGCTTTAGTTTCTGGCTCCACCAGTGTGCATTTGACTACTTCCTCTATTCTGTGTGTCTTGCCATCTACAAGCAAAAAAAAAAAAAAAAATCAAGTTTAGATTTTGGGAAAAACAGAATTCTCCTGTAAAATGCATAACTTTGTGGTACAAATTGTTTTGGCCAAGCCAACTTGGAAATGTCCAGAGGAAAAAATATAATTTATATTTTGGACTCAGATTTTTAAGGAAAAAAATCAATTGTTATATGTTGCCCTAAGCAGGCTGCTGTGCTGTACTTGAATTATCCAGCAGTCTAACAAATAAAAAAACCTCAAGTACATTGTAATGCAGTTACACAAAGGGCTAAAATTGCACGGCTGAGATGCCATTTGTGCTAAAACCCCATAAAGTATGGAAGTACTCCCCATAGAAAATAAAATAAATCAACTCCGTGGTGTCCATGCAGTTACGTACAGAAGTGAAGAGCTGCTGCTCTGGATCTCAAGTTGTGCTGGGGCTTCATGGACTCCATAACTGCCTGTTCCCACTGCAGAACTGTCTGAAAGAACAGATGAAGGAGTTAAAAAAAAATTTACAGAAATATCATTTGAAACAACTCCATCCCTTGTTCTTTCCTATTCAGCGATTTCGTGCTCTATGAGGCAAATTTTTAGAGAGTAAAGCAGATTTAACCCCCCCTTACCTGTTCTGCCCATCCCTCTGTTTTGCAGTTACTGTGATCGAATTCTTTCAGAGGCACTTTTGAATGAACCAGGCCTATCTGCATTTGGAGCTGCTTAATGACAGCATTGACATCCTGGGAAAAAGGGAAATACCACAGTCAGAGGGCAAGAACTTTTATTATACTTGTCCAATAAACTTTTTCTCATTATTTTTACCTTGAGACCTGTCCCAGAAATGTCCAAACAATTCAATTTCTTGAAAGAAAGAAGGTATCCAATTCCCACATCTGTGATTTTAGGGTTACCTGTGAGGCCAAGTAAAGTTAATTAAGCTGCATGATGTGGAAAAAGATGATCAAAATACCAAGGAAGTATTTGTTCCAAAAGCTAATACTGGAACAAGACTGACTTTTCCCCTTTAATTATCAAAATACAAATATTTACAATGCCAATTCTCAAAGTCCCAAAACTATTTATGTAAGTAGCAAATGCCTGAGACTTCATGTCTGCCCTGTGCCTTCTGGCAGGTTGCTGGTGAAATCTGGGGTTGAGCACTTGGCTCACGGCAATCAACAAATTAATTGTATTGCTTCAGTACTAAGGAGGACAAACTCTTTATCAGAAAGGACACAGGTTCTTTCTGTTATGAAACATGAAGCACTTACAGGACAAGTCCAGCACCAGCAGATTTTCAAGCCCCTTTTTCAGCACACGGACGGGCGCTGTCATCCTGCGCAGGCCAGCGTCTGACAGGGAGTTGTCCTTCAGGAGAAGCCTTTTCACACTGGCAGGAAGAGACACAAACATGTAGTTTATGGTCATTTTTTCAGACAGTTTTGCAAAATGTCCTAAAACTCTGTGTCAGAAGGGTCATCTTATGCCAACCCCTACAGGCTCACTGTAAAAAGCAGTGACAAAGGAGCCTGGGTTAGCAGGAGTAACAAATATCTTTATATTTCCCTGCTAGCTCAACAGAAGCACTACTTGAGCAGCTATTCCCACAGCTCCAGTGACAAACTGATCCTAGAGCCAAACATTTGCCAACAGAGACAATAAGCTTCTTTATACCCTGAAGTTCTTTATACCAAGGCTGCCAAACTGAAATGCACTCAAAACTAAGAAAAATGCTTGGCAAAATGAGAGAGGACAGATTTGATAAGTGATACAGCAATGATTTTAAGAAAATAATGAGGTATTATAACATAGATTAACAAAACTCAGGAAAAAATATCACACTAAAATGCTCTCTTCAGAGCACTTCAAGACAAAACCTTGATGCAAAATGCACCAAAATCTTACAGCAACATAACATCCTCAATCAGCAGTCATCCTACTTATGGTTTCCAAAATCCTCAACTTGTCATTCTTTACTACCAAACAAAAATAGAAAATTTACCAGTTTGAGATGTTAACTAACCAAATATTCAACCTCCTGCTTGCAGAAATCTTCGTCTAGAACACTAGTTTTGTTAAAAACTTGGCTGATAAAGTTCCCCCTTGAAAAAGGAAACGTAAGTGTAAAACTGTTGCAAATGCCTAAGATATATTTTTTACCCAGCCAATGAAAATTGTAAAACGTTGATTTAAAAACATGACACAGTAAATTATCTTGCATATTTTTAGTACTTTTCATGATTCAGTATGTGCCTTGTGTACAATAAATTCTGTACTTTGTTTACCTCCAGAACAGGTTTTATGAACAACCAAAATCTTCAACCTTACACTCTGCAGCCTTTGAAACTTCCCTTTAAAGTCTCAGCCTGATTCTTTGAACTGCTTAGTGGTAGGAAAGAAAGTGTCATTTTTAGCTCAAGAAATTGGTACCTAGACAGGGCCTCTTTGGTGAGGTGTTCCAGCAGCTCATGTTCATCTCCAAGTTTACAGCAGGAGAGATCCAAACACGTCAGCTCCCGGAAAGACTTAATTTCTTCAAGCTTTTCAGAGATAACCAGGTATCTGCAAAGGCAAAAAAAACTCCATCAGTGCTCAGGCACATAAGAAGGTGTCTATATCCTCAAGTGTCATAAGCACAATGTACTCGTTTCTGCTCAGGATCTATGTGAAAATTGACAGAAATTACCCAGCTGCACTAAGTACCTCTTTACGTGCAGCTGGCACACAACATGTCTGAATTCCCAGCCTTCTCCTTAAATCACTGTCATGGTTTTGCTTTGATGCAAAAAATTGGACTAACAAGACTTCAACTTGCAAATATTACTATTAGGAGCTTCTTTAGAGATTACTGTTGTATTATTTCAGAATAATGCAAAATATCCCAGTTTATCCTAAGTCAGCTTCACCAACTGCTCTTCCTCAGTGTCTAGGAAGGGTATAGACAAATCCGCGTTCATCCAGGTTTAAAATCCACCTCAAATGTGGATTTTAAACAGGACAGGATAGCTTGTCAGTGGCAAAATTTTACATTTTATATATGTCAATAAAATACATGATCGTGGTAAAAGTCCAGGACTGGCCAGAGCTGCGGCTACACCCCGGGCAGCACTTCCTCAGTGGGTTATTTTTTTAGCTGTGCTGGTTCCCTGGTCTGATTCACTCAGCAGCCACGCAAACATCTGTGCTGGAGCTATTCAGTAGGAGGTTTAGAGATGGGAACAAACCACTGAAGAATGGCAGGCATGAGTATGCAGTAATGAGCACGTAGCCCTCAATACCTCCCCTGCAGTCACCTCATGCTGCCCCTGTGGCAAGACAAGCTCAAAATTCACTGATCTCTCCTGAATTTACCTCATATTCCCCATGGCAAGACACACCCCGAGGTCAGCATCGTCACTGCATAAACTGGGGGTGATTATTAATTTGATCCCTCCAGGAACACCTCTTAGTCCATGCAAATAAGGGGACCTTAATATCCTCCCAGTGTAAGTTTCCCCATCAAACCACCCCCCAAAACCCTTTGCTGTGCAATTTGGCTCTGCAAAAAGCACTACATACAGTCAGTCAGAGCACAAGCCAGTTCTTGAGAGAGATTACTAGCTCAGGGGAGTTCTGGAGAGGAGAGTGGGCTCTTTTAGAAATAAAATTCATCAGAAAATGCCTTAATGCCTTACTTCCTGGATTTCAAAGACTTGATACTTAACTCAGCTTTCTGTAATGGCAAAAAATGCCAGAAGTAGCTTAATTTCTAAATTAAGGCCATAAAATTATCTGTGCTAGAGATAAAAAGGGAGTAGGTTTAAAGGATAAAACAAAGGATAATTGACTTCTACTCAAACATTCCTACTGTGCTCAGAACACCCTTGGCACTTCAGATGAATATGCCAGTACTTTGATTTTAAACTGGATAAACCATCCCTTTTTCAAGGGCAGAGATGGAAGAGACGGGCTCTATTATTGGGAAAGACTTCAGTAGGAGCAAGGCTTTAAAACCATAAACCAGTTTTAAACTTGGCAAGACTCTTTCAGTGAAAGATGTGGACACTGAGAAGATGGAAAAACTAGTGCTGGACTGTAATCAGGACCTTGTTAAAGTACACTCAATATGGGGATGGCAACAAAAATAAATTAAGGTAAAATCTGCCTGATTTCAAAACCTGCAACTTACCCACAAGTCTGTATCTTCTTCTGAGCCCCCAGAATGAGACAGGACAGCAAGCTTATACTTAGTAAACCCAAATAATTTGCAAGGGTGTATTTTATCTGTACAGTCAGCTAAGTGTGTCAAAAAGCTTTTAAACAGCAATTACAGAAACATCCCATGAAATGCCTGAGAAAGCACTAAGCACATGGATTTCCACAGAAGTGCTGATCATTATTGTTAAAAAATAGTTGCAGGTTGAATCCTCCATGTAAGATCCCCTGTTGGTTAAAACAGATGTAGTCTGTTACCTGTATTATGATTTGTATCTTAAAATGAAACCTGCAGCTGCACTTGTAGGAAAGGGATGGGACAAAAGGCAGCAAGCACAAGAATCAGATAAGGCTCAGGGCATTCCATTAAAATTAGGTGGTGTTATAAACCCAAAATATATTTTTATTTAATTTAATTTAGGAGAAGCTTGAAGTGTGCTAGCAGAAAGCCCTGGCAGGTGACAAGATTTGTTAGGGGACACACTTACCTGTTCCGCAAGCACAGTGAGCACAGCACCAAACTGCCATAAGCTTCAGTGAACTTCTGCAGAGCTCTCAGTCCCGTCACTGGCTCTGTGAACTTTTGTCTTGCTTCTGCTGCTGAAAAGAGCTTTTCAGCAATCTGCTCTGGGAAACCAATCAACGAGTCAATGTGATCAACATTGTCAGAAATGTAACCCAGCACTAGGCTGAAGAGGGACTTGGCTGAGTAGCGGAGGTTCCCCTCCTTAGTGTATGTGAAGATGAAATGATCAGTCCTCTGCCTCCTTGCCCTATCGTCCTCCCTGTTCATGCAAAGCTCCACTGAAAAACTTCTGGAAAACAGACTAAAAGGTCTTGTTTTGGGAGTGACATTCTGTACGCCGCCTGCACCCGGATTTACCACGTGCAGCTTCCCATTTTCACGCACGTATATTGGCCCAGTATCCAAATGGCTTTCTGAGTGGAGACAGTACGACATTCCCCTCGACCAGCTCTGTAAAAACAAATCACAGACAGGTGAAGAACAGCCGCAGAGGAAAACACGACCCAGGGAAGACCCCAAAGCTGGCAGCTCCCCTTAGAGCCCTGAGCGTGGCCACGTAGCCCTGTGGTGCAAGGAGGCCAGGCTGTGTGGAGCAGGGGTGTGAGCTGCCTGCCACCAAACCACACACCCCATCCGAGTGGGAACTGGACCCCGGGCTGGCTGAGAGGCCCAGGATGGATCCCACGCCCGGGATGGAGGCAGGGGAAGCGGGAGAGGAGCTGGGGTTGAGTGGGAAGTGTCCCCACAACCAGGCCTGGCTCTGCTGCAGGCAGGAGCAGGAGGAGGAAGAGGGCACATGTCTGACTGCAGCAGGGCAATGGAGACTGCTGGAACCTCCCTCCCTGGGAGGGTGGGCATCTCCCGGTGCCCCCTGCCCAGCCGGCCCCGGGGGGCTCTGGTTCGTGAGCGGGGTCCTGGCGGGGGGCAGGAGAGCTCAGAGCTGCGATGGCGAGGGGCAGCAGAGGGACGGGATCCTCTCAGTTCCTGCCCTGCGGGGCTGGGGACCGGGTCCTGAGGGGTGGGAGAAGATCGGGCCCTGCCCGAGGAGGGCCGGGGGTACCGAAGGGATGGGGAGGCGGGGGCAAAGGGATCGAGTCCAGCCCGGAGCGGGGTCGGGGGCCACGCTGGGAAGGGTCCGTGAAGGGATCGGACTGTGGCCGGGGGTGAGCGCGCCGTGAGCGGGCACAGCCCCGAGGGGCGCCAGGGGAAGGGGCACAAGGGGAGGCGGAATAAGGGGAACGGGCACAGGGGGAAGGGTCCTCGCCCCGCCCGGGCAGGGAGGCCAG
>NW_024581108.1:21242986-21282244 GCF_017639235.1 Corvus kubaryi | reverse complement strand
GGTTCCCGCACCTCCCGCACCGGGAGCGGCCGTGCGGGGGGGGGGCCGCCGCCGTTGCTCGGTAGCGGCAGCTCCGCCGTGCGCGATGAAAGCCGCCGACTGGTGCCGGAGCTCGGCGGGGGCCGCTCTCGTCCTGGCCACGTCCAGCGATGCCGAGCACCCTGCCGAGAGCGTGGCGGACGGGTGAGGGGCCGGGCGGGGGCGCGGGCGCGGCTCCTCCCGCACGGAGCCCGCTGGGGCTGGGCCGGGGCCGGCCCTTCGCCCTCACGCTACAGTCGCCGCAGAGTGGAACTGCTCGGGGCCCACCGCCATTGCGGGGTTCGTGTGGTGCCGCCAGGGTACAGAGCCTGCTCGGCGAGTTGTAAACACATCCAGAGAGCGGCCCCATCGTTGTACAGGGCACTGCTGAAAGCACCGCAAATAAAAATGTCTCCCCCTTCCTTCCCCCCCCCCGCCCCTTCTCCTCCCTCTCCTTCCCTTCTTCCCCACCGTCTTTTTCCACCCCTCTCCTTTCCCTTTCCTCTCTTCCTTTCCCGTCCATATTTTTCTGTGATAAATTTAATTCAAGATGGTTATAGATGGAAAGCTGCAGTTGAGGGTTTTGTCCTGTTCTCTCCACAGAAGTTCCAAAACATTTTGGACGACAACAGGCATGTTCCCACAGGAATTGATTATTGGTTTTCCAAAATGTGTAAAAATCAGCAAAGTCGCCATCCAGTGTTATTTGGGTAAGACTTTGTGTCTTACAGTAGGTAATACGTGCTATATTAAAGTGTGTGTCTGTGCCTTAATGAAAGCTCCCACAGTAGTCTCATAGTCTGTAAGCAGCCACTTTTAACAGATTCATAAACATTTAACTTCACATAAAGATTCATTTTCACAAAGCAGTTGTCCTTCATGTCCACAATCTCCATAGCTTAGAGAAGAAATAAATTAGTGCTTTGAAAGTGCTTTGTGGATGTAAAGTAATTGAATAAATACAGTTATCAATAAAGAATCAGAACTTGTGTTGATATTTCAAATTTATATATATTTTAGTGCGGACCTTAAGGATTGAAAGAAGCACATCTAAAGACCCTGTGGGTTTTGAACAGTGCATTGAAAAAGGTAAGACTCCTGAGTTTGTGTGGTTTTGTGGTAACAATGTTGGTCTTTTTCAAAGAATCACTGTAACCCCTCATCTATTTTTATGTAGGATTTTGCTTCCTCTCTTCTTGAAGAATAGAAATAAAGCAGGCCATCTTAGGGAGGCTGGGAGTAGAAGAAACCTGTGTATTGCACAAATACACTATTTAACTAACTTTGTATTTCACTGTACAGCAGGCCTGTACCATTGCTATCAACACAAGAACAAGAAGAGCCTCATAAAAAAATATATGAAACTTTTATCTGACCCTTGAAGATATGCACTATCAGATGATTACGTTTTGAATTTTGTTAAAGGGAACTTTGTTGAGATTTTCGTATGCAAACAATGCATTGGAGTTTTTTTTTCCCTTGGCAATTATTATATCTCAAGATATTTTCAAAATAACTTTTGACTCTTAAAAAAGATCTTTAAGTTTACATATCTTTTATCTGATCTGAAAAGAAAGCTATTTATATTGACTAAGTGATTTAAATATGTACTAGTTTGTAAGCAAACCAGAAGAAGATCACAAGTCAGAATTATAATTTAATAGGAAAATTAAAAGAAATGAAGACAATAGCACAAGAACACTGACAGAGTCAGGATGCAGCCTGACACCCTGTTAGGCAGGGTGGTGGTAGCAGTCCAGATGAAGTCCTGCTGAAGCAGTGATCCTGTAGAAACAGTTTGGTCTTCACCTGAAGGTGCAGTGCTAGCTCTGGGAATCCAGGAGTTAAGGGCTAGATCCAGGTGGGGATACTTGGCTCCTCCCCCTGGGTGGAGCATCTAACAATGGCTTGACGTAATTCTGTGAGTCACGTGGTGGGTCCTTGATTGCCCATTAAACAGAGATAACACCTGGAGGGAGTTACCAAGGATGAGTCATGGTAGGAGATAACGAGCACTGCCCCACCTGCTTTAACAGCTCCTCAAGATTTAATACTAGCATTTCTTACAGTGCTAGTCCTTGCCAGTTTGCACACTCTCATCTTTCTCTCTTGTCTGCTTTCTCAGGAATGATCTTGTCTTTCTTTCTGTGTAAGGATATCTCTATCACTTTCCTTTTATTGGGCCAGAGGTCAGCATTTGGGAGGTTTTTCTACCTTTTTGTCCTTTAATATTTTATAATCTCAGCTAGCAAATTGCCTTTCATTCCAATTATAATATAACTAACTGCTCTGAAAAAATCCAGTCTGGATTGCCCCCATTCCGTACTCCGGGAAAAAATCCAGTCCGGGTTTTCCCCCCGAATCCATTCCGTACTCCGGGAAAAATCCAGTCCGGGTTTTCTCCCGAGTCCATTCCGTACTCCGGGAAAAATCCAGTCCGGGTTTTCCCCTGAATCCATTCCGTACTCCGGGAAAAATCCAGTCCGGGTTTTCCCCTGAATCCATTCCGTACTCCGGGAAAAATCCAGTCCGGGTTTTCTCCCATTCCGTACTCCGGGAAAAATCCAGTCCGGGTTTTCCCCCATCCCGTACTCCGGGGAAATTCCAGACCCAAAACTCAGAAGCCTCCGCAGGAACTCGCGGGATAGCGCACGTGATTAGCAGGGGATGACGTCACAGAAACGGCTTTGTACTGTGGTGTGGGAAAAGCAAGTGCTAGGAAGAATGGTGCAGATGAACTAAGGTCAATTGGAAGGTACTCAGTCCCTTCCGGAAGGTGTTAACTTGCTGCTTGAAGCACTTTTCTCCCCCCCTTTTTTCCTCCTACCATTTTGCATATCCCAACCATTCATTGTTCTAGATAATGGAATAATTGCTGGGCTTTACTTCAGAGTGACAGTTTTATAAAAACAAGTACAAATGTAGGTCTTTCGAAGCCAAAGAGAAAACAGGTTTCCTGAAACAACACCACATCCCACTGTCAAACGTGGGGCAGGGTGTGACAAGGGAGCTTTATTTTTTGTTTTCTTATAAAGGGCAGTCATGCCATTTATAATAATTGTAAAGTCTAAATCAAAACACCAGTTACACCTGTCTTGTTTTAACAATTCTCTGTTATGATCATGCTTGATAATGATGGCTCAGCTTAAGGGAAAAGTTCAGGTTTTCTTAATCCATTTTTTTAAACTAGAAATGTTTGTACCCTGTAAGGATATTTCTATCCCAATTACAGGTGGACTTCTTGTATAAGGCAGTGTAGTTTAATCAAATAGGGAAGTGGATAAGAAAAAGATTAAAGTTACAATGTTGGATGCATATATATATATATATACACACATTTAATCTTTAGGGACCAGCCTGTATGGATAGTATAGAAAAATAAATATTTTTTGTTTGGTTGTAGATTTTTTTTCTGTGAAAATCAATGGTTCTGTACAGACAAATGATATACCTTAAAAGAAAAACAGCATTAACTCTGCAGTTGCATTTGGTCTGAAAGCAACCTAGTACGTGGAACACTTAATTTGTCAAGACATTCTGACAGGTCTCACCAAAAGCCCAGTATAAGCTTTACTAGTTTGGCCCATTTAATTGAAAATGGGCTTGGAAAAGGTCATAGGGAATTAGAGGTTACAGAACAAATAATCAAACCAATTAGCTATAACTTGAATCTCTTGAGCTGCCTTAAAGAGAAAGCAGACCTGACCTTGTCAAAGAGAGAAGGATATTAAAACTGCATACCAAGAAGTAATCCAGAAAGCTTAATACAAATATGTACAATATTGTAGAAGTTTGGGTTTTGTTGTTGCCATTTTGGGTTTTTTGGTGGGTTTGTTTTGTTTTGTTTTGTTTTTAAAGACCAAAAGTACTAAGCCCCTCCTACCTAACATTTTGATACTCCTGTACTAAGCTCTCTATCTATTTTAGAGGTTTCTGATTCACAGTGAAGGATGCTTATTTATATTGTGATGTTAGGTACATTAAAGTCTCAGGATCTGATCCTTCTTACATGCTATATTGTAAATTAGAAATAACTCCATTGAACTTAATTAAATGTCAGTGTAAAAGTGATATAACAGGAAAAACAGGGCATGAATGCCCATATTAATTTTGATTAAAATAATCCATTCTGGGAAATCTGAAAATGTACAGCAAGTTTTTAAATGCTTTTTCTCTTCATGTGTGTTGACATAAAATTCTTGTAATTCTTGTATCAGTTAGCCATTTTGCTGAATTTTATAACATTTTGAATGACAATACAAAATTGCCTCGACGAAACTTGAAGCTATCCATGTTGTATCCATTTTTTTGTTTTCTTTAGTACTGAGCTAAAAGGGTTTCTATTATTTCCTAAAAGAATTGTTATTTTTTGAATTTTATTTTTGCTAATTTGCAGACACATATCAGATAAATGTCTGGTCAAGATCTGAAGGAGGATCAGACTAACAAAATTAATATGGGTTGTACTTCTTTTTTAATTTATTAAAGGATTGTCAGAGGGACACTTGGTTCAGATAAGCCCCCTGAAGATTATCACAAGTTTGGCCCCTTGGCTCTCTTTGACTTCTCTGCTTCTCACATTGGCCAATATTTTTAGAATGGGTTCTACACCTTCTTCACTAACTTTAAAAATTTGTTTCCCAGTGTCTACCATTAACATTTTCACATGAGGGCATGCTTTGAATGATGATTTGCATTTACTTCTTAGAGATTACTTTAGTCTGAGAAAGATGGATACCAAAAGTTTAAACTACTCTCTCAGCCAAGATTATTATGCTCCACTGCCCCAGCTAGAGGCTGTGTAATTCATACCAGCTCAGGATTTGGGCTCCATTGCCCTAAAGCTGTTAGGAAACTAGAATTCAGTGTGTGGAAGGGTTTGCTGCTGAGAAAGGGATTCTTCTGCTGGACTAGAAGGCAGAGAAGCTGCAAGGTTGGATGCCTCCCTAAACAAAGGAAAACTGGCATGTTTTGCTTAATAGGAAATCACAGATAAACTTATTTTAAAAATTGCAAATTACAGTCAAAGGATGACAGTTAGACAATCCATGTGTTTTTCTAAAAACAACCTAACTTCAAATAAACAGGAGCCTATCTGATACAAAATTATCACTTTGCCACACCTTTTCTTTCACTTTTCTTCTTAGCAAAAGAGAAGAAAACTTGAAAATAAATTCTTGAATTATTAAAAATCCAACCAAATATTCCATATCTGCAATGAGGTGTAATGAAAGTTATATAGAAGACACAGTTTATTTTCAGAAACTATTATAGACCATAATAACATTCTTTGAAACCATCTCTTTGCATTCATTTTAAAACTGATTTCAACAAAGGATCTCACTGCAGGTCCTGCTTAATATCATTCAGTCATTCTGTTCATATTCCTCAGAAACATAGAATTTAATTTTCTTTTATCTCTAACATGAGTAGCATGGTAAGATCACAAGCTGAATAGATCTTGAAATGTTATTTTAGTAGGTTGTAGGAAGTTTATAAATTTAGCATTGCTGTGAAACATATTCCAGTGGTCTGTTTTTTTCCAGGACTGCTCAACATACCACACAGTTGTCTTACAACTTTGCTAGATTGCTGATTCTGAAAAGTCTGTATTTTTGAAGTAATTTCTGGCCCTGAAGAAGTGACCCTTTGTTACCCTCAACTCATCAACTGCTCTCTCATATGACATCCAAAAGTGTGGCTTGATGATTATTTTATTAGACATTAATGTAACGGTCATGTTTAAGTGAATGTTGTGAACGCTGCTAGTTTCTGCAGCACTTTGGAGAGTAAAATGCTGTATAAGGGCTAAAAGCACTACTTGTGCACTTCATGTTCCAAAATTAAAACCAGGCTTACATAGTGTAATAGAGTGCCATTTCCTGCATTGTTTGGTTTGGGGATTGGCTTTCTCTAGTGCCTCTTGGGTGACCTTTGATAACACGGTAATGAGTAGGGTATATATACACACAGTGGGATATTGCAAAAAAGTATTCTCTTGAATCACCTTGTGAAAATAAAAAAGAACAATGTCTATGTGCAGTGTAAATTCATAGTATTTGAACTCTGGGTCCAGTGAAAACTTCACAGCATTGCACATTATTCTTTGTTATTTACCTTAAAATATATTTTCTAGATTTGCAACACACAGAAGGACAGCTCCAAATGGAAGAATTTCCAGTGAGTATTTAGAGTGTACATCAGTAGTGGTTCATGATATGGGATGTCTGGACTAAGTGGGGAGAAACCATAAAAGAACCCAAACATGTCTTTATTTACAATTATTGCTCAGTTGGTGTTAAAGAGAGGAATTTGTAGATTGTGGTGTGAAACTGCACTTCCCAGCTGCTCCTCTGTAGATTATGCTATGAAATTGCACCTGCCTAGTGCTCCTGACAATGTGCAAGGGCCCTTTCCAGAAGTGTGCCAATCTTCCCTCCTTCAATTGCTGCCTTTAAGGCTGCAGAATTCAGGAGGTGATGGGAGTTTTTTGAATTGCAGGTCAAAGAGTTTGATTTATGTGCAGTTCAAAATCAGACACCGAAATATCCAGATCCTTGTGTCCAACGAACTTCTGCAAATGTGGTTTGGTATTTTTGTTACTACAGAGAATGCAATAACATTATTTTTATTCCTTCTGCAGCTTCCTGAATTCCAAGCCACTTACTTGCGTTTTGTCATCAAATCTGCCTTTGATCATTTTGTGTCAGTGCATCGGGTGATGGCAGAGGGAACGGCAGAGAACACTTGAGTCCAGCTGAAATTTGGGCCTCCATTTAATTTTTTTATAAGCAAGTTACATTTTGATAGCTGCACTGCAGAGCATGTTTATTATTAGACCCTTGTATTAAAGTGGTTTTTTTGAAGGTATGGATGTGGTATGTATTCCTTGCTGGTTTAATGTATGGAATAGAATAGGAGAATATAGAATCATTTAGGTTGGAAAAGACTGTTAAGATCATCAAGTCCAACCACAACGCAGGGCTGTTGTTAATTGTAGTAACAGCTTTCTCATTTTGTAACCTAAACTGTCAGCCTAGAACACTTGAGCATAACTGAGTCCATTTAAGTTAGTATGTTTATATCAGGCTTTCATGATACATGAATTAAAACTCGATTTCCTGTAAAATGCTTCCCTTGTGCTCTGAGGTAAATAGAAAAGAAGTGTGAACTACGCAAGTGGGATGTATTACCTCCTACTGTCAAACAAATCCTTCAGAGGTCCTTAAATTGGTAACTTTCTGATCAGCTCAAACTCAGAGATTATTAGAATGAATATAAATATCTGCTAATGCTTAGAAATAACCTGGGGAGAGAGGCAGGGCAGGGAGGGAAATAAACTGAAGCCATATGAAGTGCTTTGATAGACTTTTAATAATTGTAGATCAATCCCTTGTTTCTATAAGTATTTTCTACAATCAGGTCACAGCCGCCGGTGCTTTATGCTGGGACCATCATAACAAATACTCATGGAAACAGATGTTGATAGAAATTGTCTTGCTCAGAAGCCTCCTGAAGTCAGTGAAAGGGAACATTTTAAATATACAAGTGCAATGTGTCTAGTAATGTGAAATCAGTTGCTTTGCATGCCAGTAGCCTCTTGCAAATGTCACCACCCTGAAGTTTATCCTGCAGGATATTCCTTGCAAGTGTAAATGTTGGTATCCAGAGCTCAGTGGACCCAGCTCCCACATTACTGCATGTGGTATAAGAGTAGTAAGTTACTACAGAACAGAAATTGGTGTTGCAAGGATGACACTTGAAAGCCTCTAGACAGACATAATGGACCTCGTTACAGATGCTCCTTAGATGCCCATAAAGCATTCTTTTTTTTCTTCTTGTCTCTATGGCTGTTTTTAAATTCTTTTTTTATTCCTTAGTCTTATGTTTGTGAAAAATTATTCTTGAACTTCTTTATCCAAATAGTCTTTACTCCGAAGTCCTCTTCTTTCTCTATTTCAGTTTTTCCAGGATGGCACGTATCTCCTGGGGGTGGTAATTCCAAGGCCCCACTCCTCCCTGGAAAGGCAATAAAATGACACAGTGATGCTCAGGCAGACAGAGCAGAAGTCCTTCAGAGCACAGCAGCTGCACCAGAACTGTGGGCAGGTGTGCCTGGGCTCCCTTTCCACTGGAGCCATCCCTGGGAGATGATTATGCACTGGTTACACCCTGCTGTGTCACTGGGACAGAGCCAGTGTCTGGATCCTGCAGGTGGGAAGTGTTCCTGGATCTCACAGCTTAGATGTACCTCGGGTTAGTAGTGAGCCAAAAGATAAATGTTTGAGCAAGACTGGGGTGTACATCAAATATGTACATTATAAAGGCTCAGACTGGTTGTGCTGCATGTTCATTTCTCTCCACAGTTACAGTGCATTGTGAAATGTTTAGCTCTCAAACAGAATGAAATACTGACTGTTAAATGTAAAGCAGTCTCAAGTTACCTTGAAATTTTAAAATCTCTATATTCTGCTCATTGCTGTGGATATTTTTTACCTTGTAGATGACCTTCCCTCCTTGGAGCAGGTAGAGTCGTTCTGGCAGCACAGCATATTTTGAACTGCTCAGGTTTTCCATGGTGTCTAAAACCACTGGACATAGAGGGTGATTTTTCTGAAGAAATTGGGCTGCAATTTTTCGATCTTCAAGGCTTCTGTGATTTTTAATAACAACATTGTTTTTAAAAGCCCATCCATCTAAAACAAATGAGGGAGGGATTTAGCAAGGAACATTTTGAATAGGTGCAAGGGTGGAGATATACTGTGTGTCATATCCCAAAACTAGGTTAAAAGAATCTTGCAGTTTATTCTTAATACCAAAACCTGCCATGAAATGAAAGACTATGGGAGCACTAGAGCTTTTCAAATAAGTGGTCCCAAGATCTACTTTTTTTTCCTTTTCATTTCATCAAACTGTATTTTCCCCTTGCCCCAGATTCAGAAATATTTGATGGATTTTAGCTGAAATTTTCCCACATAAATCGACCATAGAAATACACCAGGAGGGGAATATATGTTCTATTTGGTCAAGCTTTGTCAGTGTTGTTCATTCTACTTGATTGTACTCATTAAGCCTATAAACCAAAATTATAGGTCTGTGAGAAGTGAAACACATGAGCCAGGACACACCTTTGTTTTTCAGAACTATGCAAACAAACATTTACACACAACTCTTCCTAATAAAGTAAAAACTAGTTAAAAGGGTTTGATGACTGACTTAGTCATTACCTGATTCTCAGCTGCTGAAAATGACATATTGCTAGAAAACTATAAATGTTAGGTTTTAGAAAAACATTTAATCCTGGGATAAAAGCAGTGCCAATGTGTTACTTAGAATCCAGCGTAGATAAACAAGGGTGCATTGTTTGCTTGCTAAATTTTTCAAATTGGAGTCTGTGTCTTGTCCTTGCAAAATGTTAAAAACTAGGGTATTTTTCTGTTAACACATAACATGCTGGCATTGTACACTTAACTTTTGTTCTATGAAATGTCTTTTCTTCCTCTTTCCAAAAGGAGCTGCACTAACACTTAGATGCAATTTTTAAAACATATAACTCTGTCCTTCACAGAGCTGGGTGTCTTCAGCAGGAGTAACTCAGTGTAAAGTCAGATGTGTGAGTAAAATCTTAGGAGAATTAGGGACACAAACTGGGCCCTCGATGTGGTGTTGCCACTTGATTTGAAGGTTTCTCTCCTGTTTTCAGCCCCCTCCTTTGCTAACACGCTTTTTTTTTCTAGAGGAAATGACACATCTGAAGCTGTGGTTGGCATCACTGTGGTGTTTGTACTTTACCTACTGCGTGAGCTTCCTCAATGTAGATGATAAGGAAATCTGCTACTGAGCTGAAATCTTTGATGAGCTTGTTGAACTCATCAAATTTTAACATAAATGAAGGTCAGGTGCAACTTCCAAAATTCAGGATTAAAGGTCGGTTATCTGGGGAAAAAAAAAAAAAAAAAATTGTGGTTAAGCGAAGGGAGGAAGGACAGAACTAAATACACTGAACTGAGCCTCTGGTGCAGAGATTCCTGGGCAACACTAAGTCACTGATTCCATAAACCTCTCCTAGGTCATTAAAATCAGCAGCAGAACCTCTGCATCTCTGCAAAGCAGGCTTAAAGGTGCTTTTCCTAGCCTGGCTCTGATCTGTGCCGCATCCAGCAAGGAGTGTACCGGAAGGAACCCTGCCCAGTACAGGCAGCAGGCACCCCGCAGTCACACAGCTTCTCTTTTCCTCATCACAAGGGCCAATTTTCAAGCTACCAACGTTTTTGGGATAGGGAACTGATCCAAAATCTCAGCCTCCCAGGGATCTTTAGTATGGAGCAACTTCAAAAATACTAAACATGGCCTTCTGCAAGGTTATCCAGGGACAGTGGTTCAGGGGTGGGCATTAAGGACAGAGTCCCAGTGCCTTTTCATGTCCAGATTTTTTTAGATGTGTCAGTTCAAGCTGAGCTGAGGGGAAGCTGCAGACTTTTCAGTCATGCATCACAGGCTTTCATGCTTTCAATGTATTTCTGCAATTTCCTGTCCAAACAGAACTCTGGTTATATATTATTATTAAACTAACCTTACACTGGCAAAAGTATCTGCAGTTGCTTACAAATTAACACAGTATTGTGTTGGTGTTGGCATCTGTTTGCAAGACCTTGATGTAAGGGAGCTTGCAGGATTTTTAAGCACCTCTTTTAGTCTGGTTATGCTAAATTACATGAAATTTGTTCAAGATCTTTCTGGCTGGGGTTAACTTAAAAGCTGCTGCTAACACAGATCCACATCCTAAAGAATTAAATAACAGTGGTACCTTCATGTAGATCTGTGTATCTCTCTTCCATTTTGCGTCCCATCTCCTACATAAATATCTCTATATAATTAGGAAAGCAGAGTGAGAGAAGGATGTAATTCCTCCCATGGGGATGGAGGCTGCAGCTTAATTATTAATTCCATGTTCTGCTGAGATCTCAGTGGGAGGCAGTGGACAAAGTACAAAGCAGCTACTTCTGCTTTATTCCCAGCCACTTTGGATCTGGAAAAACCCACCCTGTGCTTTCTAGGCTTTAGGCTGGCTAAGGGAGTTGGTGTGGAATTTTCTGTATGGACAGGGAACGACAGCCAACACTTGTGAATCATTGCAAACGGTTCAATTCTGGGCCTTCTCTCCTGAAAGCAAATTATTACCTTGGCTTTCAGCAGAAAATCAAGAGGCAGTAAATGTGCTGCATCTTCTCCATGAAGTGAGTGCTGGTGGTGTGCACGTGATGCACTCAGGTGCCAGCTGCCTGTCCCTGTTCCCTCAGCAGAATCTCCTCGTTTATGCTCTCAGCAAACCAAACCCAGCTACACGGCTCAAGTACTGACCTGCCATGAAATCCAGGAGGTGACGAACTTCCCCGCCGAGGGTCACCACCGGCGTGTTGGGTGCTGGGTGTCCCTCATGGGCTTCATCCTCCAGCCTCTTCCACTTCACCTTCAGCACAAACAGCAAATACTTGAAGCTGAAAAAGGTTGGGCCCCAGTTTTCGTAGCTGAACTTTGGATTCTGGTTCATTCTGCTCTTCTCGCCCATCTTTAGGATGTACCTTTTCATGGCGTTAGGGAACAGTATCATCAGTGTTTTGCCAACAACAACAGACAGAGTAACCTGCAGAAGAATCAGGATTTTCTGTAGGAATACCCTGGGGCCAAACATCGTGGTGGAGAGGTCTGGCTGCTCCCGATGGGAGCACAATGCGAGGTAGGGGCAAAGGTAGAGGGTAAGGGGGAGGGAAAACGTTCACGTGTTTGGTTGAGTTTCTGCCTTGCCTTGCACACTGTCCCCTCCCTGCACTTCAGTCGCTGTGTGAGCAAGGATCCTGTCAGCTGTGCTCCCTCCAGCTGCACCAAAAGGCATCCTCTGCAGCCAGGGTGGATGCGTGGTGCTCACTGCAGAGCTGTGAGGCTCACTGCAGAGCTGTGAGGCTCATCCACAAATGTGGTCTGTGTTTTACTAATGAGAGGAGCGGGATCAGGGTGTTCTCCCCGAATCCCGGACTAAAGATTAAGGTGCTGACGCTTGAGGCCTTGGGGTGATGCAGATGCTGTGCAAACAGTGTCCTGCTCCTGTCTGGGGCTCTGCTGCACTCCAGGGTTTGGCATTTTGGGGCTGAAAGATAAAAAAAAACCGCAAAAAACAACCAACCAAACAACTCCATTATATATAATAGCCAGCTGGCCCCCAGCAAAGGAAGGATGTGGATCCGTTGGAGTGAGGCCTTGAGAGGCCACCAAGATCAGCGGGATGGAGCAGGAAATGCAGGGACAACTGGGATTGTTCAGCCTGGAGAAGGCTTTGTGGTGACCTAATTGTGGCCTTCTGGCACCTGAAGGGAGACAGGACAGATGGAGAGAGGCCATTGGCACGGGCCTGGAATGACAGGTCAAGGGGAAATGCTTCAAACAAAGAGAGAGCAGGTTCAGATTAAGTATGAAGAAGAAATTCTTTCCTGTGAGGGTGGTGAGGCCCTGGCACAGGGTGCCCAGAGGAGCTGTGGCTGCCCCATCCCCGGCAGTGTCCAAGGCCAGGTTGGACGGGGCTTGGAGCAACCCGGTCTGGTGGGAGGTGTCCACCACGGCAGGGGATGGAACGGGATGATCTTTAATGTCCCTTCCAACCCAAAGCATTCCGTGACTCTCTGATAAAACTCTCAGTTATCAGAACATGCAGTGTATGAAAAATGTATAAGCGTATGCTTAGCTACAGCCCCAGTGTGTATTTGTGCACAGACGGTAGCACGCAGCAGCAGCAGCCGCCGCCACCCCTGACCAGCCGCGCTGGGGCCGCGGCGAGCCCTTTAAGGGGGCGGGCGAGCGCGCACGCGGAAGCGCTGCGCGGGCTCTGATTGGCCGGTGCCAGCCGCGTCGCCGTCGAGGCTGTCGCGCCCCGAGGGGCGGGGGCAGAGGCGCCCGGCGGCGCCGCTGATTGGCTGCGGCTGCGCGGCGGACGCGGCCCCTTTAAGGGAGCGGAGCGGCGGTGCGGGGCCGTGGCGGAGCCGAGGTGCGGCGGGGACGGGGGCACGGGCGGGGGCGCGGCCGCGGGGCACAGCAGCGCTGGCACAGCAGCGCTGGCACAGCGCGGGGGACAGGACTCGTGCCAGCGCTGTCCCTGTCCTCTTGCAGGAGGGTCGGGCCCCGGGGAGCTGATCCTCATCCAGGCGGATGAATGGCGACGGCGGACGACCTCAAATTTCAAGGTAAAGGCGATGTCGCAGGTGCGGACGCGGGGCTGGGGCCCGGCTCGGGGAGCTGTCAGGCGCTGGAGGCTTTGGCAGCGATTCTGAGCGTTCGCAGAATAAAAACGTCCAGGGAGTTTTGCAGGTGGGGTCAGGATGGGGGAGTCAGGTGTCCTGAATTTTCTGAGGTGAAATTGTGCTGCTGGCGAGCTAAAAAATGCAACCGGCGTTGACTGAAATCGTGGACTGAAATCCTGTGTGGTGGAAAGTGACAGCTGGAAAGGGGCAGAGCGCTCTGTAACCTGCAAAAGGCCCCGGTTTCAGACTTCCTTAGTTTTGGATAAAAAATTTCTTGTCGGTTTTTGGAGAATATTAAAAGTGCCCATTTCTTCAGAGAGGCAGCTTTTCCCTCCCCTTGCAGAGACCTGCTGTCCTCGGGCCGGGGCTGTTGGCAGGGAAGGAGGGCAGGCTCCGGTGGGGCCATTGGAACATCCTGCAGGCAGACTGGCAGGAAAGGTGGCCTCACACTTCATTAAGTGAGTAAAGGTTCAGCTTGATCCGTGTCAGTTTGGGCTTTAGGAAACAGATCGTACCCAACATGCCTAAGCTAGCAATTACACTGTCTCAGGGTCTTTATATGGTTTTTTGAGCCATGACAACAAAAATTTTAGTGTTTTGATCATCGCCTGTTTTGTGATGTACTTATTTGCAGAATTTGACGATGCAGCTAATTTGCTTGCAGCAAATCCTGATGCCACCACCATAAGCATCGATGAGCCGGTCGAAATCCCCAAGAATCAGCACAGCCGCCTGCAGGAGCCAGGAAGGGAAGAGGATGATGAGTTACTGGGCACTGACGACTCCGATAAAACAGAGGTAATGCTCTCACACCTGCTGGTGGAGGCCTGTGAGAAAGATGGAGAGGGACTTCTTACAAGAGCATGCAGAGAACAGGACAAGGAGGAATGGATTTTAAAAGAGAAGAGGTTTAGATTGTGATTCTGACAGCAAAAGGAACATGTCATGGTGTTGAGGGTGTGTGTTACAGATGATGTGGCAGCAGGTAGTAACAGGCTGCTCTTTAGAATCCCAGGCCACAATTCTGCTTACAGGGAGATAAGAGACTGACTGCTAACAGATACTGGAGGGGGAAAGGAAACCATTACATAATTCATAGGAAGTACCACCCAGTTAAGTTTGTTTGCTGTTTTGGTGCCAAAATCATGTGACTACAGTGTAAATGAGCTAGTAATGTATAAATTGCCTGCTTGTAACACTTTCCATGTTGCCTTTCCCACCACCCAGCTGCTTGCAGGACAGAAGAAAAGTGCCCCTTTCTGGACTTTTGAGTACTACCAGACCTTCTTCGATGTGGACACATACCAGGTTAATACTCTGCTCCAGAGGAGAGCTGTTGTCTGAATTATGCCTTATCCATTGAGGTTTTTTACCTTCTTGCATTGTCAGTCAGACAAATCCTTACGTTTCATAGGTCCTGGACAGAATCAAAGGGTCAGTGTTCCCAGTACCAGGGAAGAACTTTGTAAGGCTGTATATCCGCAGCAATCCTGACCTTTATGGTAGGTAGGAGGTGTGAGAAGTTATTTTCTGTGCTAAATATCTGAGTTTATATTTCTTCTTACTTGCTAGCCCTAAAAAAGGAGAGCAGAGGATGTGCTATTGGTTTTGTTTCCTTTTAAGGTCCATTTTGGATATGTGCCACACTCGTGTTCACCATTGCTGTTAGTGGCAATCTCTCGAATTTCTTCATCCATCTGGGCAAACCAACGTACCACTACGTGCCTGAGTTCAGAAAAGGTTTGCAAGTAGTCATTTGTGGGGGTTTTTGGTTGGGTTTTTTGTTGTGGGGTGTTTTTTGCTTTTTTTTTTAATGTGCAAATGAAGTAATATAAAACCAGGTCACAGCTTTGATTTAGCAGAGTCTTTTGATTGATTACTGTCTTTAAATTTTTAGAGATGTGAAACAAGTCCTTAAGGTGGGCTGTCACTGGCAGAACCCTGTTTCTCCAGAGCATAAAGTAGTTCCAGGGTTTTAGAAGAGCAAGCAGGAATAATTAGTTATTTTTTAGCCTTAGTGAATGTCTCCTTGTACAGAGAGTGAAAGCCCAGCACTGGCCACCGTGGTGCTTTGCTGGGTGCTTTCCTGGATCTGTGGCCTCCCAGGAGCTTGCAGGCCTTAGGCAGAAAATTACCAGATCAGATTATCACTCATACCACCTGCCAAGGGCTGGAAGTTGTTACCTTCTGGCAAATGCAGAAATAAACAAAAGATGTTCCACTGATCTGTTCCCCAAAGAGCTCAGAGTGAGGAGCCAGTTTTTCGATACCTGTCTTTGTGTTATGAGGGAGGCTGCTGTCCCTCCAAAGGAACACAGCTTCTCTTTGTTTCCAAAATCCTTAATGTACTGGGAAGAACGCTGCCACTTGGGAATGCAGTCACTTGAATAATTTCAGATTTGACACTAGCTGCTAGTAGCTGAATTTCTATTTTTAACGAAGTTTTTCCTGCCTCTGTGGTTTTTCCTTTCCAACTGAAACCAACAGCATTTTGTACACAGGTGTAATAAAGAAATTGAAAATACCAAGAGATTTTTTTTCTGAAGTTTTTACTTTTAAACTAACTTGAAGTGCTGGCAGAGTAGTGAGTGTAAACTAGATATAAATGCAAAGTTCTCAGTTTATTAATAATTCGGGCTTCCATGTTTTGGAAGTATCTTCACAGGTAGCTTTTTAGTTTTCATACTGAATGCTTCTACACCTTTGATTCTGACAGGATTCAAAGTAGAACATTAAATCTTTTGTTGTGTTTCCAGTGTCCATAGCAGCTACAACGATTTATGCATACGCTTGGCTTGTTCCCCTTGCTCTCTGGGGATTCCTGATGTGGAGGAACAGTAAAGTCATGAACATTGTCTCCTACTCGTTCCTGGAGATAGTTTGTGTATATGGCTACTCCCTCTTCATTTACATTCCCACCGCGGTACGTATGGCTAAAGAGTGCACCTCTCACCTGTCCTGCTTGAGAAGATTTGCTGTTTCTTAAAATATTTTTGATATTTGTTGAAATTTCAGGGACTGGGAGAATCTTTTGCTCTTTTTCTTGAAGCTTGTCTAATGTAAATGTGTCTTGTGGGTGCTGGAAAAGCCCAGGACAGGTCATTTCCCCAGAGGCAGCAAACCCAAGCAAGGTGCTGCTGGTGAGCCCAGAAGACAGCCTCAAGAACTGGGATGTGTGTGTCCCCAGGGAACAGATAGGCAATGTTGATGGCTCCAAAGACAAGTTTCCCTGGCTGGGGACAGGCCTTGGAGGGAGTGGCATAACTTGGGATTTGCTCTTGTTGTGTCTGGGAATGAAGCTCTTACTCTTTCCTCCAGTAACAGAGATGTGTCAGATAAAGGCATGAGTTAATTTGTGCACGAATCAGCTGGGAGGGATGACGTGTCACAGAACACACGGCCCCTTTGACAGCCCTTTCCCTGCCTTTTCCAGATTTTGTGGATCATTCCGCAGAAGGTGGTGCGCTGGGTGCTGGTGGTGCTCTCGCTGTGCCTCTCGGGGTCCGTGTTGGTGATGACCTTCTGGCCCGCGGTCCGAGACGACAACCGCAGGATCGCAGTGGCCACCGTGGCCACCATCCTGCTGCTTCACGCCCTGCTGGCTGTTGGCTGTTTGGTGGGACACTGCCATTCCTTTCCCCTAATCTCCTATTTCCTAGGACAGGTGGCATGTTATGGGACAGAGGAGGAAGGATTGGCTGGTCACTGGAAAACCGCTGATGTAAAAATTCCAGTTATTTTAAATGTAGCGAAAAATTGATGCCAATGTGACCCTGACAGTGCTGGTAATAAATTCAGTAATCAATTATGGAATCATAGAACATCTCCCAAGATGGAGGGGACCCATCATGGTCATTGAGTCCAACCCCCACAGAACATTCTTGAATGTACCTGGAATTCATCATAGTATCAGCAAAGCATTAATCTTTATAGTATCCAGTGGCACTTTATTCCAATGAGTACTATGCTTAGTCCTTTAGAAGGATTAAATGTTCAATATAAAGCATGTGCTTATGGGCTTTGGCAGGTTTATGTTTTCATACACAGTAAGTGTTAGGAAACAGAAGACCCTGATGCCACTGAAATACACAATGAACACTTAAATTATTTGTTTCCTTGTTGCACTAGGTAGAAGGGTATCAGCCAGGCCTCAGCTTCCACAGCTTCCAGGGTAGACAGATTTGGTTCCCCACAGCTCAGTGTGCAGGGAGGCAACAGCAAAACAAAACTGTCCTTGGATCTGCAATCCAACCCTTTCCACTACAGGTCTTTTTCAAAGGCCTTGGCTGCTAACAGTTAAATTTAAAAGTACAGTTCAGAGTACTGTTTTAATTGACTCTTTCTAATTGATAAAAACAGAAAAAGATTCAAATTTGCCATTTCAGTGCTGTGTTTGTAGCTGTGTTTGGTGGGTATGGAAAGAAGGAGCTGGGATAAGGCAGCACAGTATGTTTCTCTCTAATTTTTTTTCTCCTCTGATAATGTAGGCATACTTTTTTGATGCCCCTGAACTGGATATTCCTGCACCTATTATCCCTGCTCACAATGGAACCACAGTAATAACAAAGAGTCACTAAATAAGGTAAGAACCCAATCTAAATGTGTTTTTTTTTTCTGCAGTCATCACAGACATCTTGAAACTTTTCTCCATCACTGTGGTTGAATGGAAAGGGGTTTAACGGATTAATTTTGCTAAATGGGGTCTATGTATAAATAACATCTATTAACTTTGTTTCAGTTGTAAGTTTTAAGTACAGATGTGAAGACTGAGGAGCAAAGATAGGTTATCTTTCTTTTCTTTGAGGTTTACTCTTGGTGAAGAGACTCATAGTTAAATAAATAATATACTCAGCCCCTTACAAAAACCCGAAAGCATTTATTTGAATTCTGCACGAGTGAAACTTAAGCAATAAACTGTTACACTCCAGTTTTTCTTTCCTTTTAATGTAAAAAGCAGATTGGATTTTTCCCCTTGCTGTTTGAGACAGCGTTCCAGAGCAGTGGCTGTGTGTGGGGACATCCGTGTGGGCTCTGGGCAGGGCTGACTCAGAGCCTGAGCCATCCATCCCTCTGGACTGCATTCCTTCTGTGGGATAGCTTGAGGATTTGCTTCCTGGTATCTGGGACTGCTGCCAGCAGGAGATGACATCTGAATTCTGTTGGATAGTTCTGTGGAGCAGGTCCAGAAGCAGGCTAATAGACATGTAAAGGCCAGGCCACTCCAAGTACACCAGCCACAAGTGTGTTTGTGAAAATCAGGGTATTTACTGAATAGAAGCTATATTCGATTTAAAATAAACAAATAATATAAAAAATAGCCAAATGTGCCTAGCAAAAGGCACATAAAAAATTACACAATCCAGTCACCCAGGTCAACTTCAGTGGCATTTCCTTCTGCAAAATCAGTTTTTAATTCTAGATACCTAATAAGAATCAATATGACAGTAATGAATTTTAGTATTGAGACCTAAATATGTGTGCTGTTGTGTCCTCTGGTGAGGAGCTGAAGTATTCACGGGAGTTATTTGTCTCTTTCAGATGACAGCACCACTTCCTCCATCTATACAGTAGTTTTTTTTTAGATGATTTTTTTCACTGAAGACCATGGAAACTTCAAGGACGGGGGGGCTGTGTTTTGCAGCAGGATGGACAGTGATGTCCCATGGACATCTCCATGCTCACTGGATACTGACTGGTTCCATGAGGAGAGTGAACCATTGATCCCAGTCCAGAACAGAAAGGGTTTTTATGTTTGGTTGGGATTTTTTTTTATGTTTTGTTTTTTTTTTTTTTTTTTGGGGGGGGAGGGAGGGAATTTATTTTTTTCTTTAATTCAGTCTATGCTCACTACACTGTTTTGCCTCTGAATAAAGCGTTCTGAAGGCGATGTGATCCATATTTTGTGCACAAAGCATCTTAACGCTCTAAAGCTGTGGGCGAGGGTTTGGTCCAAGGCATGGTGGAGTTGTGACAGGACTGAACCCCCTCGAGCCGCCAGCGAGGCTTTCAAAGTGTTAGTAAACGGACTTAATGTGGACTAATGTGATAATTTTATTTCTTCGCCGCCCCGGGCCGCGCTCTGCCCCGTTAGACGCGGAGGCCGCCCCTGGCTCCCTCAGGCAGCCGTGGCCGCGCGGGGCACGCCGGGACTTGTAGTTCCCGGTGCGCGTGACGTCAGTGCGCACCCCCGGGGGGGCGGGGAGAGCGGCGTGCGCGCCTTCCCATTGGCTCCTGCCGGGGCGCGCGGCGGAAGTGTCGCGCGCCCGGCACGTGGGGCCGTTGGGCGGCGGCTTTGAACGGGCGGCCGGGCCGCGGCCATGGAGGCGGCAGCGGCGGCGGCGGGCGGGCAGCGGGCGCTGCTCCGGCAGGTCGGTCCTCGGGCTGCGCTCCCCTCAGGCTGCGCTTCCTCAGACGCTGGGCTGGCGGGTGGCGGCGCATCTCCCCCCGGTCCCGGTTCCATCACGCTGTCTCCCCGCAGGTGCTGGGCTGGCGGATGGTGTCGGTCCCCGGCCCCCTCACGCTGTCTTCCCTCAGGTTCTGGGGTGATAAGCCCTGGTCCCCTCACCCTGTGCACCCCTCAGGCGCTAGGCTGGCGGGTCCCGGTCCCCCCTCCCGGTCCCCTCCTGTTGTCACCGTGCAGGTGCTGGGTTGGCGGGTCCTGGTCCCCTCACGCTGTGTCCCCGCAGGTTCTGGGCTGGCGAGTGGCCGCCGCCGTCACCTGGTCCGTGCTGCTGCTGCCCATCTGCACCGCGGCCTTCATCGTCCTCAGCGGCCTCGACCTGTTCCACCCGGTGCGCTGGATCTCGAGTAGGTGCCCGGCCGTGTTCTCCTGGTTTTGCCCTCACGTGTTTGTGGTTTTGGGGTTTTTTTCTCCATTCTGTTGTTTTGGGCCCAGTCCCAGATAGCGGGAACTGACGGTGGCATCGTGTTACACTAGTGTTTTGAATGGTCTTTGGCCTTTGAAATGTTTCTGTGTTACAATCATAGCAGCCACGGTGCACCCTAGGCAGGAATAAGTGTTGCAAGTTCATGTGAGTATATCCCTCACAGAAGAACAAAAACCAGGTTAAGTGCTTTAGTTATGTGTTCTGAGTACTTGGACACCCTTCCTCTTCCACCCTGGGCAGCTGTTGTTTCCATAAACAGCTTCAGTTTTCTCTATGGTGCACTGAATCCTAAGAGAAATTCCTGAAGCAGCCACTCTGCAGGTGAGAATAACCTTCCCCTGAGTGCCTACAATGAAAATTGAGAGGTGTTTAGCTGGAAGCTCAATGCCTGTGGTCACTGAGCTGCTTCAGGCAGAGAGAATTGACTTCCTTCCTCCTTTGAAAACAGAAAAGCCCAAGAGAACCACTCTGTAAGAAATTTCTTCCCTTTTTGGTGTGTCTGGATGGCTGCAGCTTTTCTTAAATGAAGAGAAATGTGATATTTGAGCCATAGTTTAATTCACTTTGAAAAAAAAATGTTTTAAACTTCTGAGTGTTCACTTACAAGAAAATCAGCTATAAGGGTGTAAAATAGTTTCTATGGAGCTTCCATATGCTTTTGTGTAGCTGGGCAGACCTCATGTGGGATTAGAGTCCATTGACCATTACTTCTCTTTAAGCTCTTAGAGGATTATTGTCAATTGCTTAAGTGCTCTTTTCTGTTACATAATGTGTCGCTGCTGTGTTATTGCAATTTTCTGAACTATATATATATATATTTTTTTTTAGATTCTTTCAATGACTTGTATACTTCCTATGTCATCTTTTGTATCTTCCTGATGTCTGTGGTGATAATAGTAATAAGCATCTTCAATGTTGAATTTTATGCAGGTGGGTTGTGTAAACTGTTGAACTGTCTTTGATACCTGTATTAAATAAGATGATAATTTACAATTTAGTGACTGATCCTGACTGTGAAAAATTCTTTGTTGACAATGGTGGGTTTTTCTCTCTCTCTCTTTTTTTTTTTTAAATGAAAGGTTTTTTTAGTAGTAAGTGAAAATGAATTTTCTGCTTTTTTTTTTTACAGTTGTGCCATCGATACCATGCTCTCGATTAGCACTGATAGGAAAAATTATTCACCCTCATCAAGTCATCCATTCCTTTGTTCATGCTATCATGGGAATGCTGGTTGCTTGGTGTGCTACAGTCATGACAAAAGGCAGGTTCCAGTTTCTTGCTGTGTCCTGCACACCTTCAGAAAGGTAATTGTGTGTGTGTGTCAAAGATAAAGAAAGAACTTTTATTGTAAAAAGTATTTATTGATTGTTTCTTTCAAAAGGAATCCCTGGAATTTGGGTTTTCTCAAAAATCAGCAATTGTATGTTGATTTTCTTTATTAAAGGACAAAAAATACCCCCATTTGTAAATGTTACAATGCACAGAGAAATAACTGGACCAGAAAAACTAAATTGCCAGGATTCTTAATGGAAAGTTGATGATGAGTTGGTTGTCGCTTGAACTAAGTCTTGGTCTTGTGGTTAATGGGACATATTTCATGCATAAATTACAAAAACAGGTGGTGGGATTCCTACTTTAGCAAAAACTTACTGAGATATCATCAGATGTACTGATCAGGAAAGTAAAATCAAACTTCTGATTTGAGTTTCCTAAGGCTTGAACAGCTTTTTGTTTTGAACTCAGAATGGATTCTAGGTTTTCTATTTTAGCCTAGAAGATGCTGTTCCTCAGATGTGCCTAAACGAGTATCACCTCTTCTTTCTACTTTCTGGAGCTTTCTTGGGATACAGTTACAGTCTTTTCTATCTTATTAACAACATGAATTATTTGCCATTTCCAATCATACAGGTAAGAGGTTTAAGCACCTTTGTAGAAAGACACATAAGTGAAACAGTGAAATAGCCTGGATAATTTGAGTGTGGCAGTAGGAGTTGCCTGTGGGCAGCTGCTTTCACTGATAGATGAAGTGTACACACAGCTTTAAATGCCAGCAGGGTTCATCCTCTTCCTTCCTGCTCAGCTCCTTTAAATGGACACAGAAATTGGGATGCTGTGACTCTGTAGCATTTAGACTACACTGCTCTGATGCGTGTTAAAAGCTGGCTGAGGTGGCAGGTGAACTACAGGACAATGTGCACAAACTGGGTATCAGTTCCTGGAACTGACAACAAGGGTCACCTAAAAGCTGAAAATCTTGACAGTTAAAAAAAAAAAAAAAGGCAGCATATTATCAGTCATAACTGAGCTCCAGCTGTACCAGCTCAGTTCAAGTCTAAATAGCACCTTAAATCTTGCTTAGAGCTCAACATCCAAAGCCTTTTTGTGTGTGTAGCGCTATGGAAACTGAAATTCCATTAATTCCTCTGGAGGAGTCCTGTAGAAATCTGTACCAGTGTGAAACATCATCTTAAAAATACTTCTGTTGCTGCAGCCTCACAGCAGCCATTAATTTTGCCTGATTCCCAGATTGACACAGTCCAACCAATTTGGCAAGAGTTGTCTTTAAACAAGGTTGGTCGTATTAGTGAAAAACATGTTTGCTGCATTATGCTGACCGTTCAGTTCATCAGCAAACCAAGCAACATTTTGTAGCTGAAATATTAAAAAAAAAAAATCTATTCCAATGTTGTTAATTCTCCTTTTTTTTGTTTTGTTTTGTTGTTGTTTTTTTTTTTTCTAGTGCAACTTAGTCAAATAAAAAATTAAATCACTTTGGTTACATTTGCATAGTTTCATTTTCATAGTTTCATGGCCAGCTGGGTTGCTTTTGTCATTTGGAATCATAGAGTTCATTTATTTGGAGGAAAGCATCAGTATTATGTTGGTTTCACTGCCTGGAGGATTACTGACTCTGGAACTCAGGCTTGTCTAAATTTTCCCTGTATTTTAATTGAACATTTAGAATCTAAATGAAATCTAGTAGATTAAAGATGCCTTTTTTTTTCTTCTTTATTTTGCATTAGACAGAGCTACTCTATTTTGTTCTCTTGTGTATGGAGTCAATCTACCCCATCTTCAATTTTCACTGCTACAAGTAGTAAAAAGGATAAGAACTAGACATGAGTATAAAATATCAGGAAAGACTGGGAGCATAAATAATAAATGCAACACCTGGAATTACCTTAAATTAAGTTTTTAATTGATCTAGACTACAGGCTTCCAAGTACCTTGTCCTTTTTTTGTTGTATTATTTTTATTAACTGTTTTATTGATTTGTTCTGAATGTGGAATACTAAACTATTTCTTTTGTTTGGTTTTAGCAATACAAGTATTTACGTTTCAGAAGATCTTTGCCTCTCCTGATAAAACACAGTTGTGTGGAATCATTATATTTTGTTAGAAACTTCTGTGTCACATATTACTTTTTTGGTAAGGGCTCCTGAAATTCTCTCTCTTTAATTTGTAATTCCTGTATTTTGAAAACTTTGATCAGTCAGGCTTTGGACTGTTGCTTCCACTGCCTGGTAGTGGAAATGTAGTGTCCCAGAGCTGAACTTGACACACCAGCAGTGGGCAGGACTTCACTGTGTGTAATGTTCTCTATCTTCCCTATTTTTTAGGCAAAGATTAGCACTTTGGCTTTATTCTCAAGTGCCCTGTATATTATTTGGAGGGAGCTTGGGAAACAAAGGTAGGATGGCTCCCTCCCATAAGAAAATGGAGTTTGGTCTGTGGTGCAAAAAAAATCTCTGCTGATTAAGATAATTGCTCTAGACTGTCTAAAAATCAGGAATGCTTTGTTAGGGTTGTAATTATCCTCCTAGATGATGTCAAAATATGCAAGAATTATTATCCCTTTATTTACATCAGGGGATAAATTGGAAGTATAGTGGTTCTATATCAGATTCCATTAAGTCTTTAAAAGCACTTTGCTGCTGCCTGGGCTGTAGTGAAAATTAATATTAAATTACTATTAACCCTCTTTTGTTAGTGAGGAAACACAATTAACTCACTGCTGAGAAGCAGCAATAAAAGAGAAGGTCTACATCTCTCAGTGCATAGCTGCTGGCCTGAAGCCTTTTTTCCTTCTCTTTTTTCTATTTCTTAAAACAAAATAACCCTAAAGACAGATTGTTTCCTTGTCCATGTGAGTTACAAGACCTGTCTCTTGTCTCTGCATGAATTCTATTTTTTTTTGTCGTCTTCTTGGCCTACTGTGTGTGTGTTTTGTAGTGTTGTATTTGTTTCAGAGTTTCTTTTTGACTCCCTAGGTTATATCCCAAAGGTATGGATATGTACCACGATGGATCTCCATACAGACAGGTAGGTAGGACATTGTGCTGGAAACTTGGAATCGTGGCTGACAGCTGCCTTGCTGAGGAAATCCAGCTTGCTTGCAGGACTCAGTTCTTTGCCTCCCCACATAGAACATGGGGAGCTTTGGCCACTTCTGCAATGAATCCTAAAGGAACCAGTGTCCCCTTGTAGGAACCATCTTGTCATTAAGATAGTAATTAAGAAATTACCTGTTTTTTTCATCTCTGTAAGTCTTTAGAATATTAGAAAGGCTAATTCCTCCAAATTGCATCTATGAGTTTTATCTGATTTTCTATGGTGGGTTTTTTTTTTGGTGGGGGGAATCTTTATTTTTATATGGCTGTTTTAAAATAGGGAAGCTGGAGTCTTAATATCTTAATTGACTAAAACTGTAGTCATTATTACTTATTTCATATTTCTTATTCCTTAATTTCATTAATTTTTCTTAACTTTATTTCCCCAGTTACTGAAAAATCAAAGAGCTGGTATCTTAAACACACTTAAACTTTTTTTGTTAAAAAAAAAAAAAAAGAGCAGCTTTATTTCTGCAATTGTTGCTACTTTAACAGCTTGCTACAGACATCTTCCATAATACAAATACTAAAATACTTCTATCCTCTTGGTTATTTTATCTGCAGTAAATTACATCCTCTTGACACTCTGAGTGGCTTACTGGATCTCTCCTTGTTTTACCATACCTGGCTGAGTGGTGTGTTTCTCCTGATGACCTGGTACATTGCTTGGCTGCTCTTCAAAATCTATGCCACAGAGGTCAGTACTTGTGACAGTGCTCAAGTTAGAACATCAGCGTGGCACAGATGATTCTTTCATTTCAAAAGAAGTTCTACTAGGAAATAACTCACTGTGAGTTCTTGAATTTTCACAGCATGCACTACAGATAGTAACTGATAACTGAGTAGTGAAGAGAGGCCTGGCGTTAACTGCCTTTCCCTTTCTTCTCATAGCAAGACCTGTGCTCCTTACAAAAAATGTTTTGTTACTGCCACCTCCTCCTCTTACTCCTCTGCTTCTGTTTCCAGATATTTCCTTGTAAGAATAGAGAGGAAAAAATTGTTCATCTAACTTGATTTTAATTTTTTTAAATTAAAACACTACGAGACTCTTGATAAAAGAGAAGAAAAGTTAGGTTTAAATCCTGGGTCAATGTATAGGTGCAAAGTACTCATGGAATTAAACAGCAAATTCAGTGTTGGGGTGTTTAATTAGCTTTAATTAGAAAGGTGTAGTTGTTGTGACTATGTGGACAAAAGATCAACAATGAGTCAAGCATGACAACAGCTCTGAGGTGTGAGCAACCTGTCTCAAAGGATAATAACAAGCACCAGTGAACACTGTGTCAACATCTCTAATTACTATATTGCTTATGAAACTGTGGAAGACAAAAGAAACATCCATCTGTGAAAGTATGAAATGGACTTTGCCCTTTTGGCTGATGAAAAATATTTTTTTATTCACATGATTTTGTTTTTCTTAATGAGCTAAAAAGTTCATTAAGTTGCTTTTAAATATTTGCATAGTGTTAACTGAAAAGTCAGGAAAGAAATTGTAAAATTAGGCCACATGAAGTTCATTTATTAACCCCATGAAAGCAATTGCTACCTCAGGTTTCAATGTTGCAGTTGGAAACAGGAGAATAAGGCTATGATGTGTAAAACAAGTGCAGTAACACAAAACTAACAGGTAATCTGTTCCCAAATTGAACCATGTGAAATAGCATTAAAACAATGGAATGCTTGATACAATTCAAGCAGTGCTATTTACATTTTAAATGTTGTAGCCACAGAAATTCTATTAAAACACAGGATATGAATATCATGATGATAAAAATAAGAATTCTTCTGTTTAGAAGTGGAGCAGCGCAAAAGAAGAATTTCAAAAATATTTTCTTATTTGCTAAAAGAGCCCTCAGTTCTTCACTAGAGTTGTTACCCAGGTGTAAAGACAGGCACTGCAGTTTAGGTTTCAGTCTTTTTTTGGAATATGGTGTTATTAGTTTTTCCCAGATACGTGGTTAGAGGAATTTCTTACATAAAGATGTGATGCCCCTAGCCACAAATTATATGAGCACATTTATTTGAAGATAAAGATATCTGAATTTTCTAAGATTTCTCAATTTTAAATGAAAGGAGTAAACTCTTTTTGTTTCTATGTTAGAAATTCCAGGCCAGTTTACTGGTCTTTCATAAGATTTTCTTGTGCTTCCCTCTGTATAATACAACTTTTGATGTTTGTATTTAGAGTCATCATTTTCCCATTCAACCAACATTTGCTCAGGAGACAGACCAGTGCCTGCCTAAAATCTTAAACAGCAATCCTCCCCTCCTTATAAAGGTAATTGAACTCCTACCTCTTTCCTGATAGGTATGTACTAAAAAGATGTTTTTCAGAGCAATCAGTCACATCTTACAGGTACCAGTTCTGTTCACTGAGGTGTTCCTTGAAAAGCTGCCTCAGAGCACTCACAGGCTGTTACACTGTATGGTGAAAATTTGTTTAGTAGTGACATCTGCTGGTGCTCACCACGGTTACTTTCAGCTGAAGATTCATTTAGTCAAAGGTAAGATCTGTGTGCAGCAGAAGTGTGATAGTGTGTACTGATGCAAAAACAGCAGCTTAGTGGCATTCAGGTTTTTGTAACTCAGCTTTGAGTCTTGTCACATAAGCAGGTGTTTTCTCAAACCTTTGTACTCTCAACATCTTGTCCCTGCTAAATATATTTGAGCTCTTAACATGTGTGTTCTCTCTTGAAATTAAAAATACATCTGTATTTACATTGGAAGTTGGGTTTCTTTTTTATAAAAGGCAATAGTAAAAAGCTACTTAGAACCTGTGAGTAAAGAAGAGGAATTTTGGTCTATGGTAGTCATTAATAGGACTTACTGATTACAATACTTAGAAATTGGAGACCTTATTTAAGAGGTAATACGTAAATAAAGATAAGAATATTCTCTTGCACATGCAAAATCTACCTTTACTGATTTTACAGATTTCTGATAAGGCTGGAGATACCTTTTTAAGCTTTGCTGCGTTATCTGAGGATAAGTGGGGAAGAGTTGACCACGAACAGTTAAAGGAACAGGAAATCTAATTTATGATCTCAGATGTGATTAAAATGTGCTATTTATAATAGGATTTGAATATTGTGAAAAATCTGGTTATTTTTAGTTTGCCACACAAATTGCTTAATCCCATGAAAAAGCAGTGGTAGGTTGGTCCCATAAGGCACTGACCCTAAAGCTGTAGTTGAGATCTGGTTTGCAAAAACAGTTCTCTTCTTAGACTTTTTTGTGTCTTAAGATCTTTCTGCCTGAGCTGTTAGAATAAAAAAACAGTGTTAGATCTTGAACTGCAGAGAACTGACATATCAGTAAAGCTCTTAATAGCTCAGCAGCTCCATCCAGAGTGGTTCTAGGGATCTGCCTCCATTCTCTTTCTGTTACATGGCTGGTTTTAGCCTGTGTGATCTCATTCTCTGGCAGGGATTGATTTTGTATGGATAACTACATATTTTATGAGCAAATACATTGGACTTTGCATGCACTAAAACATTTTCCTTTCTTTGTAGTTTTTAGCCTTACAAGACTTGATGTTACTTTCCCAGTATTCTCCTGTTCGACGACAGGAAGTCTTTAGCCTTAGCCAGCCAGGTAATTATAAAATTTATTTTCTGTTGATTCCTTTTTTAAAATCGTCAGTCAAATGCTCTTAGAAATTATGTAATGCTGTGAGGCATGCTACCAAAGCCAGGAGCCTCTAGCCTGTGGTGCCTTTTCCAAAAGGATGCTCAATTACCTATAATCATGTTGTTTCACCTGCTAAACTCAACCAGTTCTGGTGTCTGTTGGATTTAAATGACAGCCAAAAGGAAACACAGGTTTAGGATTTTGAAAGCAGGGCCCACTTCACACCACCAGTCAGATAGTCCAGACTGGAAAATCTAACAGATATCTATGGAAGCTGAATGTTGAGGTGGGAGTGGGGGAAAATCAGGCAAAAATACTGAATCACCACTGCAGCTATGAGAGCAAACAGTGGCTGTAACTTCAATTAGTGCACAGCCTTTTTGCTGTTTTCAAAGATATGGCAGAGGAGGTCAATTAAAACTACTTAGAAGCCTTCAGGAACTTTTTGTAGCACCTTACCAGAAATTCTAGTATTTGTACTATTTCAAAACTGTTTTGCCATCACCACTGATATTTGTTCATTTTGGCCGTTCAGTGATTTCAGATCTGATGGGCTGAACTGCTTGTGTTTCCTGCTTGCTTAGCAGGTTTCACTGAGTTATCCATAGAATCTGTCCATGTTTTCATCTTCTCTCAGTACAAACAAGCTGTCACAGTAGAAATGGCCTGTGGCGTTTCAGAAGCTGAGTGGCCCTGTCACAGTGAAGCTCCTGCTGAGAGCACGTGGGCATTGTCAGAACAGATACAGGGAGGAGCAGCTGGGTTAAACCCTGCTCTTTGTGTGCACTGCCAGGTGGGCACCCACACAACTGGACTGCAATATCCCGGGAGTGTTTGAGTCTCCTGAGTGACCTTACCCAGAGGCTGATGGCACAGCAGGAAGCAGCAGCAGCAAATGGGAGAGCAAAGCCACCAGTGGGAGAGCTGAAGGTACCTCCACAGACTCCAGGTATGTGAGGAAATGCTCATAAAGGTCTGTAAAGCATGAAGGTACCAATAGATACCTTAGTCTCAAATTTTATGAGGAAAATGAGGCATTTCTGCAAATAAATCCAAACAAAAAAGATCTTTTTGTTGAAATAATCCCAAAATAGCTAGAAAACTTGCGGTTATCATGTTTACTGAGTTTGTTTACTTGCATGATACTATGTTCAATACAGTATTTTTTTCCATACTTGCATGAATAAAAAAAGTGGTTATCACAGTTTCAGTAAGTGGTTCAACATAGCACAGGGAGAATTTAAGTCTTGCCAAGAGATGCTCTGTAAATTGCATAACTGCTCTTATGATTAGTGTAAGATGGTAAAATTAGGTTTTGTTTATGTTTGTGTGATTCACTAATATCACTGTAGAGTGAGGAGAGCCCAGTCTGACTCCTGAGCTGTGAGCAGCCTCCAGGCATTTCGAGTGTTTTACATGCCAGACTTGGGCATCACTCCTGGCAGCACAGCTGTGTTATCACAAGGCTGCCAGGTAATGGAATCCCTTAGGAGGCAGTGCCCTGGCAACAGCAGGGACTGTTGGTGTGTCACAGGTGAATTTCTTCTAGTGCTGCTGATCCTTGGCTTTTGAGATGGACATGCCTTTTCTCACACAATCAGAATAACTTTTCATTCTTCTATAGGCAGCCTTTTTTCTCGTACTTACAGGGTGTAGTAATGTTGGCTAGCAGAAGGAGTAAAAGAAATAAATCCACAAGGATCCTTCTCATCACTTGCTGGTTTTAAGCTGATGAACTTTGAAAACACTCCATGCTTATGCTGATGTGCAAGACCACAGTGCTAATCTTGACATTTAATAAAAGCTCTGATACAGAAGTTGTTGAAATAGCAATCAAATAACAAACCCATCTCCTATTTCATTGTGCCAGCCTGTTGTCTTCATGCAGTGTGTTCTTTGTCACTAGGAGCTGTTGGGATAGAAGACATGGCATTCCAGTCACAGAGGTCCAACATTGTTCTCAGAGCCTCCATGTCTCCACTGGTTAAGCCATCCCTGATGCCTGTGAAGACATCTCCTGGCTCTGATGTTGGTTCACCTTTCAGCTCCCCTGCTTTAAGTTACAAGATGGGAGTTGTGGATGTAAAGTCCCCTTGGCACGGACCAGTTCAAAGTCCCCATGTCATGAGAAGAGGACCAAAGCTGTGGACATCAGTTCCAGGTAGAGATTTTTCCACAGCACTGTCTTGAGCCTCGCAGCCATAAGTGTAGTAACAATGTCAATGGAGAGTGCATTGTGAGGATTAAAGTGGCAGCAACCAGTTTTTCTGAAGGTACTGTATTTTTTTTTTCTTGCAGATCAGCAAATGAATGGTTCCCATCATGAATCCTTCCCAGTGGTCTCTGCTGCAAGAACTGGCAGTGAGGCAGTGCAGCCAAGATTTATTTACACGTGGCTTCAGAACAAGCAAGAACAGGTGGAGTAAAATTGCAGTGCATAGGGGGGTGCAGCTTAGGTGGTATCTCTCTGGAAGAATTTTCCACTTTATGGAATGAATACTTCCTTGTCCACTTAGCTTATATAACAAATCCTTCCCTCCACTCTCTATCCCTATGCTGTGTGAAGATAGTAGGGTTTAGGAGGGCCAACTGTGCATGCCTTAAATGCAGATGATGTGTTTAATCTTTTGTTTCTTTTCAGATGAAAAACTTCTTGTCCAAACGGGCACTGATAATGTATTTCTTCAGCAAGGTAAGGGTGCTCCTGTGTTTGAGACACAGGTTATGGTTCTAAAACCTGTATTTTCGTCTAAGGCTTTCCATAAGTACAACTTCTTGCTTGCTGTGAGTTTCACAGCAGGATTGTCCCATACCTGCAGAAAATAAGAATATCAATGCTTGTTTAAACTCATCTTATTAGAAACTGCATTTTGCTTAAAGCATTCTTAGCCCTTGAAAACTAGCTTGGGTATATCCTTTTCTTCCCCTTTTTTTCCTCCCCGGTTACAGCTGTAGCATTGTGGGCAGCTCCTGTCCAAAAAGAATTTTACTACTTTAGATCAGATTTTTCTGGCTATTTCCCAAGATCCTTTGGCCTTGAAAGTCTGTTCTGAAACCTGCAAGCTTGGTGATATTATTTACAAAGTGCCCTTGCAACACTTTGCTTTCTTCTCAGCACCCAGAGGCCTCCATCCAGGCTGTTTTCTCTGACGCCCAAATGCACATCTGGGCTTTGGAAGGTAAGTGGTTTCCAGGTGATTCCATTCATGGAAAACTCTCTGGGCTCTGTTGTTTTATAAATGTAACAGAAAATAATCTTTGAAATGCTTTTGATAAAAACCCAGCTGCATTTCAGACACCAACATGACTAAAGTCTAATTCACTTGTTAGTTTTGAGATCCCACGTGAGATCTTTTCCTTTATGTTCTGTACAGATTCCTAAACTTGATTTCTGGTGGTTCTCTCTCATTTGAACCTACATATCACTTTTACATTTTTTCTTGTGACAGATTTATTTTTACAGCAGCTTTTCTGACTAAAGGCTCTGCGTCTTTCTCTGTGCATCAGAGAGCTGAGGGAGATACTCAGGTAGTAACTCAGCAAATAAACAAAAAAGATGGTCTGCAGAGAATTAGAAGAACAATGACAGTATGAAGTTACATTCTGGATTTTCTTGTTTCTTTCAAAGCCATGAGTAAATACCAGTATTGATAGAATCTTTTATTACATTTGTCTGTGCAAAGTGTATCAGTTTCCTTGGTGATGTGTTTTATGGGCAGATGTGCCATGCTGTGTCAGATTGAAGGTGATGGCTTGGGATGTACAGAGTTTGGAGATGGGAATCACACATAATTTTTGTATAATCTCTCTTGCTTTACCAACATCAAGCTATTAAACACCTGTCAAACCAGTGAGTGGTTTAGTCCTTGAGCCAGAGCTGAGGTGACTGTCAGCTGGCTGCAGCAAGTCCTGAGGAATTCCACCACACTAATGGTGTTGCCTGAAGATTCCACGATCTTTGTTATTGAATTCTCACCTTTTGAAGCATTAATTACAACAGATTTCTTTTTTTTTTAAGGTCTGTCTCACTTGGTAGCAGCCTCCTTTACTGAAGACCAATTTGGAGTTGTCCAAACTACACTGCCAGCTATCCTGAACACGTTACTGACTCTTCAGGAGGTAAAACTATTAACTTTGCCTTGCTGCAAGGCAAGTTTAGAAGAGGAGTCTTACTGATTTTATGTAATGACCTTACTGACTAGTCATAACATTGAAGTTGTTGCCACTAAAACAGCTCTTCTGCAGTTAATCTAACCAAAACAGCTGGTTGCCACTATGTACACTATGAAACAGCTGAATAAAAACCCTGTTGGTGTTTTAAAATGTAGAAAGAGAAAACGTGGAATGTTTAATTTTAAATAAAGGCTACTGTGTGCTCAGTTGAAGAGTTTATTTTAGGGATGCTGCAATTCTAATACAGTATCTTTTGCAGAGTTAGAACTTAATCTTTATTTGGTTGCACATAATTCCTGGTGCAACACGGAGCACTTGGAGACATTGCAAATCTCAGGAGATAAAATCTGTGTCTCTGCTAATACTAACACACTACTCTCAAATTACTGATGTTTGTGTAATGTGTGTTTTAAAAAATCCAGATTTATTTCCAAGGCTATGTGTGTCCTTTTAACATTACCATTTTACACTGCCCTAATGGAGATTCTTGGAAAGAATTTAGAGGTTATTAAAGTTCTTCAGTGTAAGTCATCTATTCCAAGAACAGGCACCAGCAGGGAAATAAAGCCAATACCCTTGTTTGTGAAAGAAACAAGTCATAATACAGGATAGAATTGTGTTTCTCCTTAGCTTAAGACTCAGTAACAGAGAATCTTATGTCACAGAGCCTGGTTCTGTATTCCTATTGATGGCTGGGAAATGCTCAGTCTCCAAAACATTTTTGGTGGAATCTCTGAATTTGCACTTTGTTTTTGCTTTATTTGACACAAACATGTCACTAGTTACATTATGAAATAATTGAACATATGACAGGAATCTGTTTGTTTTTCTCAATCAGGTTGTAGACAGACATTTCAAACTACCACATGTTTCTAGCAAACCTCCCCGGATTTCAGGGAGTCTGGTGGACACATCCTACAAAACACTACGATTTGCACTTAGAGCATCTCTGAAAACAGCCCTATACCGGATAACTACTGTCTTTGGAGAACACTTGAAGTAAGAATTTCCTCGTGATTGCTTGCTTGTTAAATTTAGTCTAATTAATGTTATTTTAGGACTTGTGAAAAGGGAAGTTTTGGGGGAAAAAAATCCCTTCTGGTCATTATTATAACTTGATATTTTAGTATTTTTTGATTTGTGGAACCTTAAAAAGTTCCTGTGTAGATATATGGTCCCCCTTAGAAATTTATTATTCATAGATTCCTAGGCAATTTTTCTTAGTGACTTTTCACGAACTCTTTAGAAGCAGTTCATGAATACCACTTGTTTAATAGATCTCAGCTGCTGAAAAGAAAATAAATCAACTAGAGACAATGGTTCTGCAGAGAGAGAATCCTGTGAAGGGTCCAAATAATGAAATTCCATTGCTGCTTGGTTGTCCAACAGCTCTTCCTCAACCACTCTCCCAGCAGGCAAACTTCCATACTTGGCCTCAGAATATGTGGGACTGAAACATCCTGTAGTATCTGCCCATCTCTCCCTCTGGGGATGAAATGTCCCTCGGTTTAGAAGTGCTCAGTATACAGAAGGGATCATTTTAAGAGGTTCTTTCTTACCTAAATCATCCTTGTAAGTTAATCAGTTGCTGTTTAAAGGTAAGGAAATGGGCAAGGGTTCCTGGTATAGGTATTTTTTAGAAGCTGTTGAGGGTAAGAATTGACAGTTTTAAGGGTTAATATACTTCTTTGTCTTGGAACATAGATGGTTTTTCATAAAATTTAGCTTCAGTGTAATTGATTTCAATGTACACTCAATTTTGGCATGAGACTTTAGTTTTGTGCTGTATTACTTTTAATGTAAAATGTTCCGCATTTGTTTCTAGTGCTGTACAAGTGGCTACAGAACACAAGAAAAGACTTCAGCAATTCCTGGAGTACAAAGAATAAATTGTGATGCAGCTACGGTTGGTTTTTTCTAGACTCTTGCTAAGAAGAAAGTGGGACTAATGAGGCTTTTTACCTTTGCTTTTTGGAAAAGCATATGGAAGTACAAGTTGCAGAACAAAACTTTTAGAACTGTAGAAGAGTTCTTATGTGTTTGAATCATCTTTGTATAATAAAACTTGTAAAATTCATCTTGCCTTCTTTTAATGTCATTAACAAATGAGAAAGTGCCAGTTCTTCTTCTAGGTAAGACTATGACATTTAAGGTTGTCAGAGTTACTTTGACACTCAGATCTTTCATTATTTTTCACACTGTGTTCTTTCCCTACTCTCTTCTGTTAAGGGGCTGAGGAGAGATTCATGTAGATACTTAGTGCTTAAGTGCTTCATAAATTTAGTCGATAACATTTTTAGATTGAGAGTGCAGTTTAAGTGTAGGAAACAGATGTGCCCAGGAGTAAAACATGCTGCTCCCTCTGTAAGCTGGAAATATTCCTTCAGAGTACAATGGGTGTGCAGAAAGGCATTATTAGCACACAAATACTGCCTGGAAAGTGAGCAGCTCAGATTTTATCTTTAAGGTGACTTAGGAAACCAAGTTCTGATCTATACAGAAACATACAGGAAACCTTACTGCATATCCAAATAAAGATACTGGGAATTAAAGTTTAGATCAACAGCTTTCTGTTCCGGGGGTAGGATGTTTGCAGCACATCCAAATTTTTCAAAATTATATACATTATTGGTAGCTTCTGGTGAAAAATACTACTTTTTTTAAAGCTTTTTATCTGAAAACCTGTCTAAATAATTTAAAAATTACCTACTCAATTTTTAAACAGACTCCAGTTACTGTGATACCTATAGTGAAAAACGTGTGGAATATGAAGATGAGAACAGTAAGCTAAATGGTTCTGCAAATGAATTTAGTTTGATAAGGGGAAACAAAACTGTAATTTTCCTTCAGTGCTGTTAATCCTATGGTTTTTGTTGTGTTGGGTTTTTTGGTTTTTTTAACAGAGGTCCCAAGATTTGAGGATGGCCATAGTGTTAGTTATGTTGGAGTGATGTGGCTGTGTAGTAATAGGGTGTCTGTAAGGTTTGGGTAAGAGAGAAAACCCTGAATCTCCAGTGAGACCTGCATATTGCTTTCTTCAGTACAGACAGAGGTAATTTTTTTGTAATGCAGACACTGCAGATGTTAGATTTGGTAGTGGAAATGAGAATGATATTGTTCTTTTTGCGTTGGGATGGCCCATAGCAAACATGGTAAGGTGATAGATAGCCTTTCACAATGTTTAAAGGTTAAGCTAAAGCTTCCCCTAGCTTGACTTCTACCACAGGTAGAAGCCTCTTGCCTGCCTGACTTATTAAATAATTTAATTTGCATATTTTTTGGCATTGCAATGTGCACCTGGAGTTAAATGGTGGTTTAGCTGGTACCTCAGGTGTAACTGGTGACCCAAATACTGCAGATGAAAGTTTCAAATAAATTTTTCATGATTTTAAACAGATGCAGTATTTTTTTTATTTTTATTGCTGTGGTATTTTCTGCAACACTCTTGCAGCTATAAACTGCAATTTGTAAGTAAGTGTTACAGTTGTGAACAACAGGCTTAAAATGTAGATAACTTTTTGATGGCAAAGTGGCTGAGGTCTGTCCTTGTGTTGCAGCAAGGATAACATCTTACTCTAGTTTTGGCTCTGGGAATAATTCTATTCCCCTGGCAAACTGTGCTGGTATTTCAAGTCCTTTTGTATACTTTTGTCTTAACATAAAAAGAATCAGTCTGTGAAGCCTCTGTGGTGTAGGGGAAGAATCTCTTGAGTTCAATTCTGCATTCTGGGTAATGAAAAAAATAAAGCCTTTTTACTGTTGGTTTCTGTAGCTGCAGCTAAACTGGATCCCTCAAGGCTGATAGTACTTCTCATCTGTTTAATCATCTCAAAGCTGAGTTGCATCTTGTTGCTGGATTGCCTGCTACATGCACAAGTGAAACAGCATTCTGGTAACCCTGTGAACAACCTGCCTCTCCCACAGGTGAGCTGCAGTCAGGAGTACCTGAAATAATATCCACTGCAGCTGTGGACAGGTACATGGTTGATGGTTCAGATCTGTGTTCCTGTTACAGTGGAGTAATGAAATAGAGGCTTAAGTTCTTAAGCAATCAGTTATAAATCTGAAAGAACCCTATCCTGCTTCATTTTCTGAGACACAGCTTTGAAAATTCAGACTGTGGCTGGACAAATGCAGAGGCCCTGGTCCTTGAAGCTCTTGCACACTGCTGTATCTACAGGAGCCAGGCAGGACTCGCTCCCTCAACAGGAGCACTGCCACTTTGGAGAATTGTCCCAGTGCCAGTCGCGGCTCTGGGCCTGAATGCCCCTTGAAATGAAGTGGTTTTGATTCTGTTACTGTGTGCTTTGAACAGAGGCCGCATTGTGCATGCTGTGCTCGGTGTCCTGAGGCCTGCAGCAGCCATCTTCCCACTTCCCACCATGCTCCTCCAGCTCCCAGGGCAGCTAGGGCAGTGCCAGGCTCTTGCTGATGAATGTTCTGGTACCTGTTCAGTCACAGGCAAGTGGTGCAGTCTGCAGGCTCTGTGCTTGCCAGGCCTCTCCCAGCTCCTCCTGGATGTGGCCAGCTGCGGGATGGGTGCCCTGCCTGGGGAGGGCGTGATGCACTGGGAGCATGGGTGTATGGAATCCGTAAGAGGTGGCCCCAGGAGCACACAGCCTCCTCGGCTGTGGAGGTGCCCGCCTTACACAGTGCTGTCCCCCTTCCCCATGGGATGAATGATGGCAGCTTGCAGTGCTTTCCGTGTTCAAGCAGGTGTGTTGTAGCTGCAGGGCTTCATATGCTGATGGCAGCCACACTCCCACCACGCCCATCACCACCTCTCCACAAAGATGCAATAAAACAGTGAAGGTCTGTGTGGAATCATCACAGACACTGCAAGTTGAGAATCCTCCCCATGACCCACACACCCTCCTCCCTCTGTGGTCTTTTATATTTTCCATCACCAGTACTGTGTTAATGTATTTGCTGTGTGGATTAAATGCATTTGGGTGCTGTGGACATGCCTGGAATGTGGTTTGCCACGCTCTTGTGCTGTAAGGGGATGTAGAATGTTGCTTTCCCTTGCTGCAGACTCATGGTAGAGATTTGCATCTGGCAGATTGGCTTTGGACAAACCTGTAGAGTAAACAAATGGCACAGCTCCCTCATGTCTGAGAAAACAGCTTGAGAGAGCAAAACCTGCACCATGTTCTGACTTCAGAGGACAAAAACATAACCTAGAGAAGACCTCATCTTTCTGTCCTTAAAAAAATCTTTGAGCTACAGTAGAGCTGGTCAGTTAGGAGACAGATAAACATGGTATCTCTGGAGCCCGCCATGAGAACAAAACACAAATTCAAGTGGGAATAGTTCCCTGCTGGCTATGCAAGCTGATTCTTTGAATAACTGGTGATGGCACAGGAATTTCCTCCTTTTTTATTTTCCTTTTCTATCTCCCTAAAGAGTCAGTTCCTACAGTAAGAAGAATTTCAGAGAAAACTGTGGCCTAAGCACATATATGTGCTCATGCAATCATCAAAGGAACCAGTGCTGGGTGTATTGTCAGTTCCTCTCCTGCCCCTGCCCAAAACACACAAAAAATTACAGGCTTTGCCTTTCACTTCTTGAATAACTCTGCTTTTAAATCTGACTCTGAAAACACAGGGCTGAGATGGGCTGTTGTATATAACTGCATCTGGTCTGAAAAGGTATGACAAGAGCTCTGGAGGGAATTTTGCAGGAATTAGGAATGGGAATATGTAGCTGCCTGTGAGTCAAAGATTGTTGAGGGTTATGTGTAAGCATCATTCTCTGCTCTTGCTCAGCAAGTTCCAGTTGAGGGCTTACTAGTGTTTGAAGTTCCAGCTCAAGAGACAGGCTGCGTGCCTACCTCCAGGGCAAGCTTTGAGCACCAGGGAGATGGGACGGCAGCTCTGTAAAGCACTGGGTTCCCTGTCTGTTCACTGTGTCTCGGTTTTGAAAGACAGGTGTCTGCTAAGGAAGGCAGAGGCCCCCCTTGAAGTGGCAGATATAACCCCTTTTCCCTCCAAGTTATTATATTTTGAAATCAAGAGCCTTTAGGCGAAGATGTGGGAAATAGGAATAACAGTTCTTTACTCTATATATATATGTATATAACCAGTCAAACAAAACAACAACAACTATGGCAGTAACAGCAGTCACAAACCCAGTGCCAGCCTTCTCGGCTGTCAGGCTATTTCCCCTCGGGTGCAGTTCCGCTCGCAGCCGGCAGGGGCGCTGGCGGCTCCCGGTGAGCAGGGCAGGTGCGATGGTTCCCCCGCGGCTGCAGGGGGCGCTCCGGAGCGAGCTCGGGAAACACGCGGCACTGGTGCTCTGGGATCCCGGGAAGGGATGGAACAAAGGCTTCACAAACCCCTGGGCAGCCGATCCCGGACTCTCAGGAACAGCGGCTGAAGCGGCAGGGACGGACGCAAATCCCGGGTGGCAGACGAGATGTATCCAGATGGGAGAACCCCACGGAGGCCCAGGCAGGCAGGGTGAGCAGGGCTACAGCGTAGCGAAAGCTCGAAGCAGCAGCGGGGCAGGGCAGCCACAGCCCGGTCTCCAGCAGGGCAGGGAAAGCGGCTTTTGGGGTCCCGGCGTTGCTTCCAGCAGGAAGAAAGAACGGCCAAAAAAGAAAGAAGCAGCAGCTCCTTTCTCTGCAGCTTCTCTCTCTGGACGCTCAGAGCGAACTGACCCCACACCCAGGTGTAGACAAAGGAGTAGCCAGGCCCGCCCCACTCCCCTTTTTGTCTTTCTTAAGTACAGCTATTTGTCCCCTAGCAACATGCATATGGGAGAAAATTCCTTTAACAGGAAAAAAAACTAAGACTAAACTAAAACCCCAACATTATCCACCCCGAATTTTTTCCCATACTAACATGTTACATGAAACTTAACTTTTTT
>NW_024581108.1:20942938-21242976 GCF_017639235.1 Corvus kubaryi | reverse complement strand
TGTCTTTCTTAAGTACAGCTATTTGTCCCCTAGCAACATGCATATGGAAGAAAATTCCTTTAACAGGAAAAAAAACTAAGACTAAACTAAAACCCCAACACACTGGCAGAGGTCATTGCTTGGAGCAGGTCCAGGCTGAAGACCTTGTCAGGGGTGGTACAAAGTTTTGGGTTGAGCACGGCTGCATCTCAAATTTGGGTACTGAGGGGCTTTTGTCTTTGCAGACACTGGCAATCAGTTCTGGGAAAGCTTTATCAGCAACCATGGTGTGTTTTAGGAAGAGAAAGTCCACTCTTGTAATTAGTGCAAGCTGAAAACTGCCAGGGAGAAATGGGTTTGTCCTCTTTGTGCTTTGCACAGACATCGTGTGCAGCACTTCAGCTCTTGACAGGTGGCCACTTTGCAAGTCTCCCAGATTCTGCATGCTCTGTTTGGGACACTAAGGGTTGAATTTAACCGATGGAACTGGAAATGAGTTTTACCATAGACAATGATGGGAAATGCTAAATAACCTGGAGCGAAGGGTGAGGGAAACAGTCGATCTTTGTCACAAGTTTAGCACTCAAACTGAAGATTTTGGCTTCTGGGCCCCTGTTGTAAAATGGTTTAGCCTAACCCCACCCTCTCTCACCTCCAGTGATGATAACGAAACGTCTGTGTCCAAATCAGTAGGCTGCTACAGTAATGGAAAGCAAAGAAGTGCCCTGGAGTAAATGAATAATTCTGTATTCTGCACAGGGCTTGGCTGGTATTCAGTAAATACATTCACTGTGTGGCCCGGACACTGTGCCAATGAAGAGAAAACAGAAAGAAGAGTAACTAGCTGTTCTTTCAGCAATCACTGTCTTCAGTGCATTGAATATATGGAACTCCAGGCAAAATAACTGGGGGTCATGTTATAACTCCAGTTCTGTAAGTCATTTAGAGTAGGCATGAGTAGAGTTTGTACCAGCAATTCTGGTCCTGGCACATCCCAGTGCCAAGGACTGGATTTTACAAGCTGAACGTTCTTAAGTTGTGCTATTCTGTGGGGTTTTTGCTTGTTTGTTTGTTTGTTTATGAGTGAAGTTTATTTTACCACCTGTGTTGTGTATGCATGGTGTGAGAGATGGATCTATTTATGGACTGATGCAGAGAAATAGTACAGATGAATGCTTGAGGAAACTAACTGCAGGTGTAAACAACCACATCCTGAATGGATGAATCCTTCTTTAGAGGTGTTTTCTGGAAAGTTCACAGGAATGATCTGCCAATTAACTGGAGAAGCAGGAGGGATCTGTAATGTTACAGTGGCTTTTGGAAATGATGGCTGTTTCTTGCAGTCTCTGCAAGACAAAGGTGGATTCAAGATTACTGTGTGGTTTTCCCAAAATACGCTATTTTAAAGAGGTTTGTTTTTAAAAGATAAGTCAGCGTGATCTGAGGAATTTCTTTTTTCTAACTACAAGAACTCTAAACAAATCTGTAAGTTATGAGGCAATAGTTGAGTACATCACTAGATAATGTGTGGTCAGTTTGACCCTGCTGCCTTAATTTAGGAGGTAATTTTCAAACCACTATAAAGAAGGGCTTTGTGCTGCCTTAAAGGGATATGGGCAATCTCTAAGAAACAGGCATACTCACAGAGACAATCCCTTTGGCTCAGTTTTTGTTTGGTTGTTTCTCTTTTGCTATCTATGGTGCAGTAAATTAAAACAAAAACAGGTCTGGACTTGGCATGCCTTTGTAAATAAACTGCTGTGTGTGAATTGACAGCTCCTTTGCAACCAGGTTATTTATTATAAAGTTTGTTATTCTCCCACAAGAGAGCTTGTTTTGCCCAGTATTAACAGAATGCTTATGGTAACACCTCCCACCTCTGCACTGCAGCAGTTACACAAAGTTCTCACAATTTCATTTGTGTCCTTTTAAAATCTCATTTTGTTGACTGCTGGAATAGATGATTTCAATATGTGAACTAGAGATTAATACTTCACCTCTGCTTGTTTGCTCTGCACAGCTCACCTTACCTGTATCCGTTCTGCTTCATTCCTCTCCTCCCACAGAACTGCTTGGGGAACAGGAGGTTTCAGCTGCTCCGAGTTTCTCGACGATCCGGTTTGTGACGGTGGCCGGTTACAGCCGTCGCTTCCTGACAAAGGTAAAGAACTTTGAAGGCTGCATTTGGTGAACTGGAGTCTCCTTCATGCAGTGTCCTTCCCCCCCTCCTGTTACAGATGATCTCTCACTGTCCTCCTGTGTATCCCACTCTCGAGGCAGGAAACTGTGCCTCTGCCTGTGCAGCTGTGAGCACAGGGGCTGTTCAGAGCAAAGAGGTTGTTGAGTGTCTGCAAAAGCACCTGTTGGCCCTGAACACACTGTTGTGACAATGATCTGATCATGGCTGGTGTCAGCAGGGAAAAACTAATGTATCAAACTTTTTAAAACTTGTTCTCCTTACTGGTACAATTTCACTGTGGCCCAAACTAGCCTTAGACTACTACCTGTTTTCTCTTTCTTTGGTCACCAGCTAGGACTGAATGGGCAGATGCGAAAGTCTCTGGTTACTTAGCAGCTGTGTCCTATCCACTTCACCTAGTGAGAGGATATTCAGGCAAGCAGTTTCATTCCTCTGGATGTTTTTTATACCAAATTGCAACCCCACCTTTCATATGTGACTCGAAGCAGGGACTAGCTTCAGGGGCTGAAGATGGCCTGTCTGCCTCAACTGAAAGGTTTGCTTTGGTGATGGTGACATCATTAACAGAGAAGAGCAAACAGGCCTAACTGTGGGCCATGCCATGACCTATGACCACAGCCCTTGGCAACCAAGAATGTTGAACAAGAAGGCTAATATAGAGAAATCTTCCCCCCGTTCTCCTAAGGGCAGACTATTGCTGTTGTGGGGGAGAGAGGCCAATGACTGGTTTTCACAAGGACACAAAGAGGGAGACACCCATCTAGCTCATGGATGTAGTGACAACATTGGGTGAATCAGTGTGTGCTGTACAGCTCATGAATGCAGCAAAGTCATGGTGACCCAGGGCATGGAATAGTCTTAGCAGCCACGATTGCACTTGCTTGGCCTTTGTTCCAGAACCAAAACATATGAAGTGTCCTCTGATTCAGTAGGGAGAGAAAAGGGACTACTTAACTCTTGCATTAGTACAGTTATTCAACAAACACTTGTTTCTCCCAGCACTTGTTCTTTCCATGTCTGTGGACTTGCCAGAGGAACCAAGTAATTGTTTTGGAACAGCTCTAGGAGTCAAGTCTCTATCAGCCACATCCAGGTCTGGAGGAGAATGTCCATCCACCACCTGTTTCTCTTGCCAGGGCTGGGCAGCCCCAGCTGCATAGTCCCAGCAAATACAAGAACTAACTACAGGAACAAATGCCTCACTCAAACCTGAGGGAAACAGTGCTCTGAGCGCAGGTGTGAGTCCATGGGGCCTCATTTCCCATGGGAGGAATATGGGGACCTGCAGCTTGAGCTATGAGGTCTGTATTGCTGTGAGACAATCTGCCTCAGAGAAATTCATCTCGGTGTGAAGGGCCTTTGCCCTCTGTGCTGTTGGAGCTGTGATGGGCTTCAGCCCAAGCCTTTCCTGGCTTGTAGAGGGTGCCTGCTCCGTGCCCGCTCCTGCCCATGGAACAGCCCAGCCCTGGACGATTGCTGAGCCAGTGGCGGCACCTGCCGGTATTTTGCAGAAAGTTCTGGATATTGGTGATAAAAAGAAAGAAGCAGCCGTTCAGAGCAGGACGCACACGACCTCAGGAACAAAATGTAGTGATAAGGGTTAACGAGCTTTCTGTGGGAAATCCCTAACCACAAAAGAAAATCCCTCCAGGAAGGTACACAGTATATCCAAGACTACCTGTTTTCTAGGAAACTCCCTCTAGATATTTGGGCAGCATGTATCAATATAGCTGTAATAATTTGCATAAGATGAGCCCATGTTCAGGATCCACCTAAATGCTATTTATTTCCTGCACTGGAAGCAGCGGGATTTCTCTGGTTACACTGCATTCTGGAATAATATTTCCCTCAGTAAATTTTACTGCCTCTTCATGTCAGCTGAGGTTTAGACTGTCGCCACAGCGTATTTGTGTCTTAAATAATTACTGCTTGTAGTAGTACTGCCAGGTGCCTTTAGCATTTCCAAATCAAAGAGAAAGAACAGCTTGGTCCTGTGGGCCTCACGAACGGATGGGACTGGGAGATGGGGGTGTAGGTTAGCAGAGCACTGAGAGGTGGTATGATAATGTACACTGAATATTTTTACTTTGTTTTCATAAATCCTTATGGTATCATCATTCCAATTCAGTATTTGTGCCAGCTAGTTGATATTTAGTTTTGTTTCCCATACAGGTAAGGTGGGGATTTTCTCCCTTTTTGTGGCTTCTTGTTCCCACTAACATATTCTGAGGACATTTACCAGTTTTCAACCACATTTGACAGACAGTTATTAACTTCTGACAATTTAAGATGTGGCCTTACAGAAGAAAAATACCCTATTACTGCCATTATTGAGGGGAAAGGCTGGCAAGCTCCTTCCTTGGTAGACCTCAGGTCATCCACGCTAGGCAGGAATGAGGAGAGGCATTGCAAATGAGCGTCATTAGTACTGCTTCTCCCAGAACTACTTGTTCTATCTCAAGATCTTGTATCTTTTATTGAGAGTTGTTTCCCTCCCACTAAATCCACAACATTCATAGCATTTGCCAAGAAAAAGTCATGCCCTCCTGTCCTGACCATTCCTGTACTCTGTACACTGCAGCGTGGCAGATGTTATTAAGGGTTGGATAAAACTGTGAGTGAGGCACTCTGTGCAGCATCTGTGCTACAAGAAGATGAAGATCTCTTGTCTCGCTGCGGGATGCTTCTCAGGAGGGGTGTAGCAAGATGCCAGTTCAGTAGCTGTCCCTCCTCCTTGTGCTAAATTTCCCAAGCCTCTCCTTTAGTTTTGCTGTGAACAAGCAGGATTTCCAGCCAGATGTCTGTCTGATTTATACCCATGTAAATCAGGACTGCCTCCAAGTCTCTCCTATCTTTGAGCTGCCCTGGTGTGGTACAGACCTGCTGTGCTGCACCTGTGCTGACAGCAGCATGTAGGGCAGCAGGGTGCAGACATCCCTGAGCCAAAAAAGTGTGGGCTGGTACAGCTCGCTGGTGCAAAGCTGCACATTGTGGCTCAGCCTGCATTCGCTTGGAACCAGGCCCAAGCTAATAAACCCAACTAGATTGCTTCCAGACCCAAGCTGGCCCAGGAGGAGCCAGCGCAAATGTCACTGTGTTATGGTGCTTGCTCTGAGCTAGCTTAATAGTCTCTGCAGGCACGGGCCAGCTCCTGCACCTGTAGGGCAGGCAGGGAACGATGCATGTCCATAGACTGAAGCACTGAATGCAGCTGGAACTGTGTGACCAGAGAGATGTCTTGGCCACGTTGTACCCACCTCCAACACATCTCCTGCTTCCCAGCCCCTGTCCTTGGCAAGGCTTTGCTCTCTCCTCCGTGACATGCTGCAGTGGCTGTGGCTTTCGCACACAAGTTGTTTATAGGGCACTGCCAGCTGTTCAGTGGCGGGTTGGCTTGTGGATGTGCGGTGCCGGGGCAGCCGCATGCCTGAGCAGATTGCCTGGGGACAGGCATAAGGATCCTCGACGACCGCGGGCAAAGGGAAAGGGTCCAGGCCTATGACCGCGGGGCCGCGGGAGGGAAAATCGTGGACCTCTTGGGAAGCAAGTGGTCAACTGCAGGGACTCTCCCCACCGGGGTGGACACCGGGAAGGTGGGGACCCGGGGCGCACCTATTCCCAGGCTGACTCTAGCCCACGGGCCCCCACAAGCACGGAGGACCGTCGATCGCCCTGCCGTGCTCCGTGACGGGCGGCCGCACCAGGCCCGCGGGCGGACCCCGCTGTCAAACCCCGAGGGGCGGCCCCGGCGGCACAGCCCTCCCCCTGCCCGCCCCGACTGGCCCCGCCGCTGCGCCAGGGTAATGGTCCGGGCCGCCTGCGCTCTGGCAGCCGGCCCTGTGGCGGGGGAGCGGGGCTGAGCCCGTGCGCCCGGCGCGGCGGCGGGAGCCGGCGGGCAGCGCGTCCCCCCGGGCGGCCCCTCCCAGGTAGGAGCGCGGGGGCGCGGCTGTCACCGCGCCCGGCCGGGCTCTCCCCCCTCCCTCCCTCCCTCCCTCCCTCTGGGACCGGTGACTCGGGGGCCGCCGTGAACCCGGCGGTGGCGAACCCACTCTGCCACCGCGTCCGTGGTTGCCGGGGCGGCCGCTATTCGGATGCCTCAGCTGAAAGGCACCGGCCTCCAAACAACCCGCCTGTGTGCCGGGCCCTCTCCCCGCCCCTCCCGGCCGCGCTCGCCTTCCCGGGAGCGGCTACGAGCAGCCCGGCGGTGTTGCCTAGAGAGGGAGCGAAGCCGACGCGCGGCACCGGCCGCCCCGTCCCTCACGGACGAGCCACCGCCGGGGGTCCGAGCGCCCCGGGTCATCCTCCGTCCGGCCGGTGTGTGTGAGACAGCGGGCGGGTGCTGCGGGGTGAGGGCTGAGAGCAGCGGGCTGAGGGCTGCGGGGTTGAGGTTTGCGGGCTGCACCGCCTCACGCGCGGCCGTTATCGGCCGTTGGCGGCGCGGGGCTGAGGCGGGAGCAGCTGAGGGCTGAGGCGGGGGCTGAGGCAGCGGGTCCGGGGCGGCCGCCCGCGCTGACAGCCCGTGTGCCGCTCGGTGCAGGAGAGCGGCGAGGGCCCTGGCAGCAGCCGCAAGCGGACATGCACTGTGAGCTCGCCGCGGGTCAGAAAGGCAGCGCCCGCGTCGAGGTGACCGACAAATGCCAAGGAGCGCCTCAGAAGGATCTGCCGCGGGTGACTCGTCCCGGCGCTGGTAAATCTCATTTGAATCCTCAGATGTCCTTTAAAGTATCTGTCAGCAACGGCAGTGACCACACGGAGCCTCAGCAGAGCCCCCCTGAAATGTCAGCACCTCTGCTAGATTTCATCCCCAAAAGACCCAGCATATTCGAGAGGATTCCGATTCTGCCGAGGGCGCAGGAGCTGCGATGCGCTAGAGGCTCGAAAGATTATTTCCAGCAGCAGAAACATCAAAGCGTGAAGGGTGAGTTTAAAAATGCATGAACTGAACACTATCACCACCAAAAACCTATTCACCAAACAAATAAAAACGTAACAAGCCTTTTTCCCTCCCCTTCCTTTTGGTCTTCGTTGTGTTTTCTAACTTGTTTATTTGACTTCAAGCTTTAAAACTTTTTTCCTGTGCACCTTGGAGGCAGAGGATAAACCAGACTGTGCTTTGCCGGTGTGAAGCTGAGTGTGTCTTAACAATATTTTAAAAATCTTGAGACCAGCATCTTCATTAGTTGTGCTGAGCGGGTGCTGCTCATGCGGTCGCGTCTCCGAGGTGGTTGTTTTGGGGTTGGTGCTGAAGACTGGGCTGGTCTGTCCTGCGCCACGGAGTGCGTGTGGGGTGTTTGTGAGCATGCCTGGCTGACAATAAATGCCTGGTTCTTATTTTCAGCAGTTTCACCATGGTTGCTTGGTTTTTTGTATTTCAAGGAAGTGTTACAAATGCTGGATTCAGGCGGTGAATCCTCAGACTTGGGAACTCCTGGTGCCCGGAAGGTCACATTCTGCTAGTTAACAAATGCCTGATTTTCAGCTGTCCATTGTTAAAGAAGTGGCACTGAAGTAAGGTCAGAAATTGCTTACTAAAAATCTATTAATTAAGCTTTTAAACTAGAACTTGTTAACTGGGCTGAAATTCAGTTTTAAAATAATCCCTCTAAGGTATCACTGAATGGGCTCAGAGGGAATTGAAGCATTCCTTTATGCTACTAAGTCACTTGCAGAGACATATGTTCACCTAAGGTTATTACAGTAAGACAATGTTTTCTTTAATTTTAGAAAGGTAATTGTCTTTTTTCTCTTATCAGTCCATTCTCATTCTCTATTTTATACATGTACATGCAATTGTCTTGTCGGTGTAAGACTGTTCTCAGTGGGATTTTTTCCAGTTCTGCCCATTCTTCTGAAAACTAAAAGTAGGCTGTGTGCCCTTGGACTAGTGACATTTTCTTTTGTGAGCTTGTTACCTAGGGTGATGGCACCTTTCATTGCCATGAAGTTATGTTAATGAACACCTCAGTCTGTGCTAGGTCTGTCCTGCAGACTCTAGGATGTGTTTGTTCATCACCACTGAATACAGACAGAGCAGAGCAGCAGGTTATAAATTACCTTTTTTATTTTTCTGTTTGTTAATGCTGCAATTCTTCTCTCTTGATTTAAAAAAAAAAAAAAGGTTGTTAATGTTTGGCAGGAATGAAATGAAGGTCTGTTACGCAGACTCATGTTTGGAGGGGGGAGAAGGAGGATTCACAGAGTATGAAGGGAGAGCTACAAGCTCTAGTACTGCTGCGCTGCTGCCTGTGAAAGGGACTCAGGGGGTGTTTGAGTCCCTTGTTGGTGCCACGGGTGAGGTTGGTGCCACTTGACACGGTTCATGCCAGCATAAAATCCTGCCCATACATTTCCCTGTGAGGCAGACTGTTGAAACACTTTTTTTTTCTTTTTTCCTTTGAGCTATTTAGCCCTCTTTTCATGCATATCCCTCTTGCTATTGCAGAGGGGAGGAGTGTAGAGAGGGAAAGAGAAAAAGTGTAATTTTGTGTTCACTTTGGTCTTTTATAGTAGATGTAGGTGGCCATGGGAGAAGGTTGCTAATTCATCTTTCCTGACAGATCAATTTCCCATTTTCACCACTGGGGGGGAAAAAAAAAAAAGGTGTTTTAAGTTTGGTTGCTGTTTTTGTTTAATGTGTTTTCTGTCTAGGGTGTTACCTTGTGGTTGCTTCAGTGTATGGGTGACTTGAGTCATGGGAGTAAGTAGGAGGTATCCATGGGCAAGATAGGGTTCATTTAACTGAGCAGGATGATTTTATGGATAATGCTGGATCTTTCTAAAGATGTCAACACTGAGTTTTTTTGGTGAATTTCTGTTGTTTGTTTGTTGGGTTTTTTGTTTGGTTTTGCCTTTTTTTTTTTCCCCTCTCTCTGAGAAGACATTTTCAGGAGGAGTTAGGGAAAGTAAAAGTTAAAGTAAAATTTTGAGTCTGATTTAAAATGTGCGGGATGTGCTGCTCCTTCTGACTTGGACAGTGTCAGCAAGTGCTTTAATGTCCACTGGGGCATTTTAGAGTGCTCACTGTTCTCTAACTCACAAAAAGAGTGTATCTAAAGTGGGCTGTGCTGCAGACAGGAAAGCTGCTGCTCTTTCAAGGAGCAGTGCAAACCATCTCCCACCAACCCTGGTTCTCTCTTGAAGATAAAGGACTGGGATAGCTGCATGTGGATGTGATATACCAAGATAAAGCTAAGAAATGGGAATGAGGGAAACATTCAGATTTACCCAGTGAAAGGTTTTGGGGAGGAAACTGATGACAGCTTAATTTCAGACCATCGTGCCGTGCATCTCCTATTCTCCAGCCCCAGAGTGCCATGTACCCAGTAATTCCCTCTGCAGTCTGGGTTAGGTTACAGAATGTGCCTCCTGGTTTTGGTTTATCCACAGTTGAAAGCTGCAAGTAGGGAGCGTAAAAGACGCTCTCTAACAAGAGCAAAACCAATTTTTATAGTTGCCTATAAGGTTTTTCTTCCTAAACAAGCCCTACTTTTTAATTTTTTTTTTCAAGAAAAGAATGAATCACAATGATACACTGCTCTACTAATAAAAAGGGCAGCTTTGAAGTAATCACAATGGGGAAGAAGTATCCTGCTGTTGTAATGTGTCTGTGGTGTTACTCTGCTGCTTCACAGTGTTTTAAGTTGTGACCCTGCAAAATGCTTCTGTGCCTGAGCAAGTCTTTTGGACTTTCATGAACAGCCAAACAGAAACTTGAGGGGTGGTGGTGAGCATTATTTCTGGGAATCAGATCATTTGGGTCTAAACTTTGCAGGATGGAGCTGTTGGTTGTTTGCCAAAAATACAGGTATTTTGGAAATGTGCTTCATGTTTTGTTCTGTTTGGGAGCTGTTTAAAATAAATGTCCAGTTTTCACCCAGCCAACCCCTTCTGCTGTGGCTGGCTGTGATAGGCACCACACTTTTCTTGGTCATTAATCTCCCCATGTGTCACAGGGCAGAATATTTGCATACAGACACTGCTTTTTAGAGGCATTTGGCATAGGATAACTGTGCTATAAGGTATGAAGTCCATTTTACAGTGTTTTCCTGGGATTCTGTGGGTTTGGTTCCATGTCGTTGAATTTCATGCCACGCTATTACAGTTTTGAAAGTAACACAGGGCAAAATACTTATTGTCTACAGGGAAGAAGCTTTTGGGAAGGCTTTAGTGGTGACAAAAGAGTAATCGATAAAGATGCCAAATATCTCAGTTTCTAAATGACTTTGAGTATGGCTGTTACCAGGAAACATTTCTCCTTTTCATTCTTTTCCAGTTTTGTTCAGTGTACCTAATTCATGACTCAGTAGAAATGACGAGATTTATCCTGTTAGCTGTGCCACTGGGAAATCATCCAAATGGCCTGGACCTTTGCAGCAACCACTTCAGATATTAACTTACAGTGGGCAAAACAATAAGCTGGTCAAGTTGCACTAGTTGGATGTTTCCTTGTTGAGAGTATGTTTTGTTCAGACAAGGAGAAAACGGGTTGGATTTTTTTTTTTTGTTTGTTGTTAACTGTAGCTGCTTTCAGCAGACATACAACCGATGTATTGAAATGTATTAATTTCCTTCTACTGTTGAGAAGGAGGGGTAAATCTTGCCATTTAATCCCCCTGTGACTATTTCCTTGGTTATCAGGACTGTCCTTGTGAAAGTAACAGCTGATACTGTTGTGATCTTGAGCAAAAGCATATTCTTTGGTTATATGACTTATTAGGTGAATTGACTCATCTTGGACCTGATCCTGCCATTTTCTTCCTTACATCTTATCTGTGTTCACCTGAATTATCCCACTGGAGCAAGTGTGACTGCCTAGGGCTGATAAATATGATATGAGCTGATAAGGAGACAGGGACAGGTTCACTGGTGTGGTGATCTCTAAACTTTGAGTTTTATGCAGAGCCGTAGAAATAATTATTTCTTATTTTCACTCTAGTTCCCTTGCTTGCTGCAGTTGAGCTCTCTGCTGCAAAAAGGAGTTTAAAGGCTTATTTGAACAAAGTGTGCAGTTACAGAACTGTATTTTTATTTCATGGTCTTTTTTTTTTTTTTTTGCCTAATTTTATTTTGTAAGGGGAGAAAGGAGAAGAAACTGCAAATTGGAGAATGTGTTCATAAATTCATTTGGAATAAATTGTGACTGTCCTCTCCTCCCTTAAGCTGGCTATAATGCTTGCTTGTCTTGAATAGGCAAATAACTTCCAGTTACTTGCTACTGAAGGAAGTTCTAATGATTTGTATTGCAAAATCAGTCACTGAATTGAAGATGGGACTTCCACGGATTTAATTTAAAAGAGGTTTAATTGTATCTAATAATTAAATCCATTGTAGTAGAGAGTATTTAGCAAATACAAGCCAGGAGATCTAATGATCAATCAGTCATATAAAGGCATTCAGTACTTGTAAAGTAAAAGCAAAAACCTCTTTCTGCTTCATGAAAAAACTACAGCTATTGGAAAAGCTGAAGAGAATAAATGTTGTATCTATTTTAATATTGTGTAGAATTACATGGAATAACAGATAATGCAAGATTAAAGGAAATAAGTCTAATCATTGGAAGAAAATTTTTGATTTGAGTTCTGTTTGAAGGAGTAGAAGTTAAAAATAAGAAATTACTTGTTCTGTCTTTAAAATGTTACAGTAGTGGAGGTTATTATCTACTGGGCTAAGTGGAATGAGAAGAAAAAAATATCCTTTCTTCTTTTATAGTAAGAAAAAAACCTCTACATCTTGCAAGTGGTTAAGTATGTACATTACTGTTCTGTGAGCAGTCTCATCAACTACAAAATTTTGGACATAGAGCATTCTAAATGATCATTTAGATGTAACTGAATACATTATTTGTATCTTAGAGTTCAACCCTGTATACACATAAACTGTTAAGTGCATGCTGAGGATTCTTAGTATTTTTGAGATTATACTCTGGGAGTGCTTCAAGATTCTTTTTATTAGTGAAACTGCTAAATTTCAAGTGAGTGTCTTCTAGGAGACTGTACCGCTTCATTGAAATAAAATGGTTTGTTTTTTTTATTGAATAAGAAGGACAAAATTTCACCCTAAATTATTAATATCAGTAGGAGTCTTGCCACTACCTTTAGCTGGGTCAGTATTTCAATCCTAATATTACAGAAGTTATTTTTCCTGTGTACAGGGAAAAGCTTGTAGAACAAATAACAAGTTTCTGTTAAATCCATCTGTAAGTCGGGAAGTGGAATAACGTATGGACTATGAAGAGAAATCTGTAGTACTGTGAATATAATTTCCATGCTAAGTACCATAATTACCATTATTCTAGAAATTCTGCTGTTTAGTGATTTTAGAACTGTTGAAGATGTTGATGGCAGGGTAATTGGAGAGGGAAAATAGATGTAAACCACTCCATTTTGCACTCCAGATTTCTATCATTGTATGTCAACAAGCTTGAACCAGGCATGCAATCTAGTAATCATTTCACAGTGCCTGAAACGGCTTTTAATAGACTGGTGTTTGTTTGCTCTTTTTTTCCCCTCAGCCACCCAACGTTGTTTCCCAGCACACTGCTGTAACTCGGAATACAGGGTTCCAAAGCAAGGGCAGTGCTCACTGACTGTGGTACAGCGTAATCTTGCCCTACAAATGTGCAAACAATAGCAAAAGTATGTGTTTGGGAATATGGCACAGCTGTTATCTTCTGCCGGGAGCAGGGAGCGTTACAGTGACATAGAACGACCAGTTAAAACCACTCCGGCCGTTTTATTGCCTGTAAATGGGGCGTGTAAAGAAAAGCAAGGACCGGTCCCTCCATTCAGATAACCATCAGCGCAGACTACCGCGGCACTACCTTTCTGCACAGGCTTTGAAGAATAGAGGCAAAGAGTTCCCCTTTTTCCTTCCCCTCCTATTACATTTCTGGCACCCTGTATGTGAAATCTCGATTGGAGCCTGAACTTTCTGTTCTGAGAATCTGTGCTTCACTGGTTACCTGGAACAAAGAGTTATTTTTTTTTTATTACAGTCATTAGCTTGACTATATGAAATGATTGTTAATGATTATTTGTAGACAGAGGACTGCTTGTAAAACAGATGAGACATTGCCAGAGCTGCAGTAGGAAATAGATCAAAATTATGTATTTTAGGTTATTTTAAGGTTTTGACCATTACAAGGTTGATCTCAATCAACTGAAAGTGCTTAAGATCTTTTAATTTAAAGGAACTGTTCTGCTTTAACTCTAATAATTATGTCTGACTTTTCCATCATTACATATGAATGTATATGGGATTATTCTATCGAATGGATTGGCAAGGAGCACTGCGATTGAGCCTATGGCATCACATTAATTCTAAGGGTTAAACGAATGCAAAACATCATAAACTACACTTACTTCTGGCATTTACGTGTGTGATAAGAGGGCTTTGTGAGAGCTCTAGAGTTGTTAGTTGTTTTACAATGAGGAGAAAGCAAATACATTCTTACATGTTGTTTGCATGTTAGCCAGAGGGAAAAATGACACTAAGGCGACATCATCAAATACAGTAAAACTAACTTTTTAATACAGATGTCCATTGTTGTTTTAAGTGCTTAGGGGGTTGGTGGTTTGGTTTATTTTGGAACTTGCTGAACTATATGAAGTGTGTCTCCAGGGGCCTGGTATTTTAATACCTTGTAGAAGGTTGTATAACAGTAGATGATGTATTTCGCCTGCCTTCCAGTGCTCTAAATAAATTACACGTGCTGGCTTGGGAGAACGTATGTGAGGTGTAAATCAAAGGCTATATAAGAGGAAAAATACCAATTAGTGATGTCTTGTAGCAGGTTAGAGTTTCTTTATGCATTTATCTATAATCAAGAGATATAAGAGCAGTAATATGTATAAAAATGTTAACATGAGGCGCTTCCCAAGAAGGGGTAGGGGGTCTAGGATTATTAAAAATAAGTGCTGTGATTCACTGCTTTTTCACAATTTGCTATGGTTAAGTCGCTTAAATACTGAAGTCAGCAGTCCCCTAGGCAAAGAAAGATAATATAATTTTAAGTGTATTGTTAAAATTGAAATTTGATAGCTTCCACTCCCTAATCCTATCTAAGTCTTGGCTGTATTAAAAGGAAAATAGATGCATGTGTCAGTTTTGGAGCATAATCTTTCTTTTGAGTTTAAAGAATGATAAATGTGCTTCAGACAAGCAACACAGCAGTTTATTGGTATGAATGTTTTCCTAAATACTACATGTTTAATGCAATCCCCATTCCTTTATAATAAGTTTAAATATTAATTCTTTGGAATGCTAGATGCCTAAAGCTAGATAGAAATGCTGTGCAGTTTCAGATATCTAGGAGTGGGCTTGTGAAACAGGATATTTAACTGGGAGAGATGAGTAGCACATTTCAGAGTTATTAGGGCAGAACAACAGTGCAAGAGGATGACTTTAAAAAAAAAATTACAAAATTGTTTTCTGTGTGTGAGGCTTAAATACCTTAGAATTATTTATTTGAAACACAAGAGTAGATTTCCTATCTATGTAGGTTCTAGATGACATTTTTTATTATTATTTTGTTTAACTTCTTTTAGCTGCCTGCCCCTCTCTACGGCAGCTGGCTTTGATTTAACCTGAATCCTTCACTGAGAGGGAGTGATCAGTCACAATGACTGCAAGTTGTGCTCTTTGATGGAACATCTCTGTAGTGGCTGAAGAGAGAAGACTGAATAGGACAGGAAGGGTGCTCATGGAAAGGAGCAGTTTGTATTCAGAAGGACTCACTTTCCTCTAAATCAGCACTTACTGTTTCTTATCTAAGTCCTGCCTACCTCCAAAGCCCCATCTGTGCTGGACAGAGAAGAGAGAGTTAAAGTGAGAACAGATAAAAGAAGAAATTTCTGGTTTATTACCTGCTATTTTCTGGGAAAATCCCAGAAAAAGTTTAACATGAAGTTTCATGACTCTTGATTTGCCCTGCTGCTCCTGCTGAACTTGCAGGGGGTTGACTTCAGGAGGAGGCCAGTGTTGAATGTTTTGAAAATTCGCTCCATGCTCCTTTGAGACACAGAAGATCCAAGCGTTAAATTCTCTCCTGGAGAGAAAAGTGTGCAAGCACTTGTAGCCCAGTGCTGGGATGCCGAGGTCAGTTAGCACAGCACGTTCACCTTCAATTTTTCTTCTGTTTGAGACCGTGCATGGGTGTAAAGCTGGAGCGATCAGCCATTGTATGTGAAACAGGCAAAAGTGGTGAAGGATTGTGGCAGCAGCCAACATGGCCGAGTATATAAATATTTTGGATGGACAGAACAAGGGTGCTTGAACTCTGTTGTAGACTGCACTACTTGTATCATTTAGGGGCAAATCTTTGTACCAGTCATGATATTTCTACAGTGAGAGCATAGCAGAGTATGGTGTAGAGAAGGACAAGCCAGTTTTGGAAACAGAAACAGGGCAATTGTTTGGGCAAACCATCAGGGCCAGGTTGATTTTTCTATGCTGAGAGACAGAGTTTATTAGTTCAGGTGCAGCATTGGGATGATCTGGCTGTGCTCAATGTTTGAGGTCTGATCTGGTGGTGGTGCAGGGCATAGCATTGCAGCTTGTGTCCGTGTCAGCCCAGGGTGGCACTTGCTTGAGTGTGGATGCAGCCCCTCTGCACAGTGCGTGCGTGGACTGAGCTTCTCTCCAGGCTACACGAAGGTTGTGGTGTTTGCCCTTGTTGGTGAGTCTCCATGAGTGTGAGTGGTGAAGAGTGCAAATTACATCTTTGTTATCTTTGGGAGAGTAAGGTTTCTAAGAGAACATTTTAGTAGGGCTTCTTGCTGCTTGGCATCTGCATTATGCTGCCAGTTGCAGAATTGTTGCAGAGGAACAAAATCTCCCATTTATTTTAGTGCTTGATTTGCTGAGGTGAGGGAAAAGAGGCTACGTTAAGGGAGCTGTGTTGGAAATATTGGAAATAGCCAAGAGTAAGTAGCTGTTGGGAGGAAAATTTCTCCCCCCCTCCCCAGTTTTCTGGGTTGCTCTTGCCTCCCAGCAGATGGCAAAATCTCTTAGGGCTTGTTGTTCTTGAGGCAGAAATCACTCAAAGGACTGTGTGTCCCTGGGCTTCAGGTGCAGGTGGCTACTACAAGGTTCCCAAGATCCTCATCTCTCTGGCAGAACAGATTTTGCACGCAACTGAGACTGTCTCCAGGACTTGAACAAGAAAAAGCAACACTAAATTCCTCCTTTCTGGATATCTGATTGTTGTAATGTTCAGTTTCCTTGAAGTTATCAGAGCTGGTTTATGTTCAACTGAAACTGAACTGGCCTGATCCCATTGTCCCTAACTCTGGTGCAGATCTGAAGTGTTGCCATTTTAAATCCAAGAGTGGATAAAAAAGAAAGAGGCAGATGAGCTCTGGAGGGCTAATGTATAAAAATTTGTCTTCTAAGTATGGACTCGGTTCACTTGGCAAAAGAAAAAGACATCTCACGTTTTTAATCTGAACAGTTTGCTTCTTATTTTTCCTCCTGCCAACTCGCCACAAATTGGCTTTTATTCCTTTTCTTTTAAGTTCTTGAGCTGTTCGAGGTTTGCTGACTTTGTGGGGATAAGCTACAGACAATGTGTGGATGGTTCCCTTTTCAGAACAGAGATCCCCATGCATTTCAGCATCTCTCTGATTTGGATGGATATACAGGAAATTTAAGGGGATATCTACCCCTAGAGCCCACTTGTTCTTTCCCTGCTCTTGAGTCTTAATGACCTTTTCTTTCTACTCTCTTGGCCTCCTTACTGTGCCACTGTGCTGTTAGTTTATTTTTAAATATGTGTATAAAGGGTTGTAACTTATTTGAATTGTGGGCTAAATGAGTGGAAGCATGGCGACTGGTGTAAATAGCTTTTGGTCTGCTGAGTGTGTAAATAACTCAAAATCTGTCAGGGTGATTTGGCTGACTTTTATTGGAATCATTATTCATATGAGATCTCCTTTCTCTTACTGCATCCTGTCAGAAACTATTAGGCAGAGATTGCTGGCATGACTACTCAAACTGCTTTGTCAAAATGCACTTTTATACCTGTTGCTTTTACATTTGCCAGTTCCACAGATATTTTTACAAGTGGATATGTTCTGCAAGATTAGTCATAGAAAGCTAATATAAAGGGACCAAAACCTAGAAGGTGAGAGCAAACCACTGGGGTGATCAATCATCAGTAGTGTTTTGAGCCTAAATGTATAACAGCATTGGCTACAAGTTCAGCTTATTTGACCAGTTAGAGTGAAAACACACTGGTGTGTTGCAGAGACTTGCAGCCTCAGTGGTACCCAGGTCGAGTTTCTCAAAATGAGACTAACCTGCTTGGGGAACTTTCCTTGCAAAGGCCTAGTGTTAATGCCAACAATAGAATTTTATTAGCTGCTGGAGAAGATGCTGGAAGACTTGAAAATTAAGAACAGTAAACATTAGAGGTGATAAAGAAGTTTTATGCATGGGGGAGATGTTTTGGCAGCAAGCAGTCACTCTGAAGAGACAGGGAGGTAGTTTTGGAGCCTAGATAAGAAGAGACTTGAGAGAAAACTTGGTGAAAAATAGCCTCATAGCCAGCTAGAATTTAGATAAAAATGAATTATGACACTAACTACCACTAGAGAAAACAATCTGGGAGATTGGATACAGGTTCCAGTGTGAAGGCTGCTGACTGCAGCATTTGCTAGTTTGACAAGCAACCCTGATTCAGAATGTGTTATATATGGGAAGGAACTTCTAAACATGGAATTGAGTGATTTGTAGATTAGAGTTACAATTTGTGTGTATGGTGCCCACACATCTGTCAGAGGCATTGGTCTTGTTCTGCTGGTACAAAAGGAAATCTCCTGTTGCGTCCTTTTTGAAGCTGAGTGTAGCTGTAGGTTTTCCCTGTTGGTGACTAATTACTTTGTGAAATGCACCTGATCTTCAGGACCTTCTGTCTCTTCTAGATTGGTTTGTTCTTCCACAGGGATTATGTGGACTTGACACTAGGAAAGACACTTTCTAGGACTATACTAAGCTTTTGACATACGGTGCCCAAGGAGGCTGTGAGTTGTTTATCACTGGAGTTTTTGAAGACAGGCTGGGTGGAAATCCTACTGTGGAATGTAATTCTTTGGGCCCAACTGTCCTTCCTGTGACATTTTTAATTCCCACACTCAACCGCTTAGGCACTAGAGAGTTAGAAGAGGACTCTCAAACTGTAATAGTCCAGGCTTCTATCCTCTTTGACTTGCTGAACAAAGTTCAAATCCCTCCTTGTCTAATGTTGGTGTTCCTGGCCACTCATTTGTTTGTGAAGAAAACACTGAGAAGGCATACAATAAAAGCCAGACTGAGTGAAGGGCTCAAAGAGCAGCAGTTGGGAGAGCCAGTGGTGGGACAACTGGGCATGGAAAATGATTGATTTTATGTGCAAAGCAGTTGTGAAATGTTCTGTGGCATTCTGGGGACATGCCATTGCTAAAAAATGATTGCCTGTTGGGGATAGAAAATGCCAGCCATTGTTCTGAAGAAGGAAATAGCCTTATTGATACTGAATTAGGCTCACATTGAATTATTATTCATTTTCAGTGCATCCTGTTTTCCAAATACAAAAATTAACTGAAGGCCTGAAGCACTATCGGCCTTTAGTTGTTGGTCGTATCTGCATCCTTACAGTGCAGGTGGAGTTTAGGCTGTTTATACCTGGGGATGGATTGTGACAGAAATTGGCATTAAAAGAGTAGCTGAAAGAAGCTGTTCTTCTCTTTAAGAGTCCATCCAACTAGTTCTTGTTTTATAACAAGCCACAGAGTGAGGCTGGCAGAGGTAAATGTGTTGGTAGATAAGACTTAACTTCCGGGATGCATTTTGAAGTGTCACATTCATTGCTGATGGCAGAAAAATAGTGCTATAGGAAACAATATTGTTGCTTTTTGCAAGGAATAGAAACTGACTTACCTACAGAAATTGAAATGCACACCAGATAGAAATATTTTCTACAGTGACAGTGTTTTGTATACAGCTTTGAAAGTTTTGAGTTTTGTTCGCAGTGTTATTGAACAGCTTCTGCTGAAATCCTGACAGAATATAGAAAGCCACTACCAGCAAAATCTGTTCCTTCAGTTAAAGGGAATATTTTTATTTAATAAAAATCAGGAAGTGACTGGCATTCGACATGGATTTCTTGAGCATTCATCAGAAACTGGACAATAGGTATTTTCTTGTGTCATACATATGAGGCAGTACCTTGGCATGGAGGAATATAAAATGTTTCTGTGGGTGGGAGGCTGGATGTCCTGGAAAGCAGCAACACTGAAAAGGATTGGGATGTCACCAGTTGGTATGAGATGGAATTGGGATCCAATTGGTATGAGAAAATAAATTTCTAATAGGGTATGAGGTGATATTATTAAAAAGCTTAGAGAAGTGATGGTATCCTTCTGTAAATTATCACTCTGGTTGCAGGGAGATAGATTAATGCTCAGGCTTTCTTAAATGGCTTTGAAAAATCAAAGGGTTTGGAGAAGAACTGGAAGATACTGACCCATGTGTGGTACCCGTGGACTAATGGAAGATTACAGGGAATCTGGTCTGTTCCAGAGATGCAGTGGAGGAGAAAATAAGTGATACTTGAGGGTTCTTTTGAGAGCAGATAAGTGCAGGATGGTATCTCATGGCTGAAACTGAGAATGATAAAACAAGAAAGAACACTGATGTTTTCGACTGCAAGGATAATTAAACCTGGCTCAGTTTAGTAAAGGATGTGATAAACCATCTGGTATTTGGAGTGACTGAGCCAGGTTTGAATGTTCCTATGGAAGAAATGATTAATTTGAACCACAGACAATTGCATTCAGTGGCAGAATCACTAGATAGACAAGCTTGACCATCCCAAGGGCTTCCGCTTGCAATCTGTAAAAGACTGGATTCCAGGCCATCTCCTTCCTCCAGACCTGGTGCTGCTGTTCCTTCATGTGCAGTCCGTGAACCTGACATCCAGATGAGGCCAAATTTATGCCCTCATTCTGGGTTTCATGACAAAGAGTAGGGACAGACAGGGAAGGAGGAGCATTGCCACACCACAGTCACACAGTCTGGACAGAGTTTTGGCAAGGGAATCACTAGCAACTAATGTTTCCTCCAAACCCGCCCTTTCTTTCCTCTTGTTATGTCTCTCCCTTCAGCAAACAGCACCACTCCTGGACTAGACAAGTGTGTTCAGAGATGGGTGATGGAACCTGCTGTCTCCCAGGGCCTGGGCTGAGACCAACTAAAACCAAGTGCTGGTTTAAAACCTGGACACGGGGGAAAGGATAACTCTTGTGATAGTCTCTTATGAGGGAGGCACTGATGGTTTTCAGCATTAATGTCTTCCCTTTCTTTGTTTTCTGAAATGAAACCAAAGGCTCAGCCTCCTTCCTAGCCCAGCAATAGTGACATACTAACACAGTTATTACAGCAAACATTTTGGCCCTCTCTGGTCATGATGTTTTCTTTCTGTGGGGAGACTGAAATACTAACTCACAAATAATGTCTTTAGAAGTCATATTAGTCACACATTTTTAAGACATTCCAAAATCATACCAACCTCCTTCTGAGCTTGTCCGTTGCTACCAATGATTCAAAGTTTTGAAAACTCTCCTTTAGTTTTGATTTACATTTTGGTCTTGGGCACTTGTTATTTCTGGCAAATGCCAGCTCAATTTCATTAAAGAAAAATCTGTTTTACAGCCACGCGGCTCAGATCTGCTGCGCTTCTAATAATTGATGGCTGGTTTCCTTATTTCCTGCATTGTAGAAAAATAAGGACCTTGTTAGATCCAAACAAGCCTGCATAAAGTCACAGTGTGAAACATCAGGTTGGGGGTGAGCAGAGCAGCTGTGGGCAGGTTTTACAACTTGGGCTACAGTTGATCGAGGCAGCCAAGGGAAACTGAGAGATACCCATGTGACTAAAATTCAGTTGAGTTCTTTGGCTCCCTGGCCTGAGATTTATATTTGTGACACCTTCCCCTCTGTCAGTCCCTGGGCCAGACACAAGTGTGTCTGTCTGTGTACCTATGGCTCCGCACACCCCGTGGAGTGGCCGCTGTGCCTGTTCCTTGCTGTGCCACTGTGGGACGTGTCTATTCCCAGTGTTGGCTGTCTTGCTCCAACAGCCCACAACAGTGCGAGTGTGTGCCCTGGGAGAAAGCAGCTGCCATGTGATGGAGATGAAAAATCAAGAGCAAACACTTTCTGAATTTCTGCAAGTGGGCAAATTAATTTCAGTCTGAACTGTCATCACAAGGGCCTTTTTTTCCTTCCCCTTTCCTTTGGGTGGTATCTTTGATTTATATTTCTGAATGAGGCAAGTGATCGCCCTTTGGTTCTAAGTTCAGTTTCTTTATAGATTTTCGGTTGCAGAACCCTGTCAATTTCTTTGTTAATGTGGACAGCTTTTTTGGATTTGTTTGGGTTTTTAGTTTTATGTTGTTTTAAGAACCAGTGAAATTCAATGGTGTCTATGTTAACTTAAAACAATCTATTAGTTTTAAGGAGCAGCTAATGTCTCTCAGGTATTCTACAATGCAAAACCTGTCAGATGCCTCCTTGCCACTCTATAAGCTATAAGTAGAGACAGGATCCTGCTTCAGAGATTCATGGTTAAATGGCTCCTAGGAAGCCCAGCAGTGACACCTGAACAGTGTCGTAAAAGGTGTTTTGTTTTGTGTTTTCATGCATTTATCAGGTCAAACCTGTTTTCTTTGAGAACTGGATGGTTGCTTTCAGGCAAGACAAATGTGTGATGACTGTCCTAGACACTCCTCTGAAGGACTTGCCCCTCAAAGGCAGTGAAGAAGAATTTGTAGGAATTGTAAAACTACTGGGAAATCAGGCCTGAAAGTCTGCTTTACTAAAGGCATGATGCTGAGAGGTATTCAGGCACCTAACTCCCATTGACATCTGTGGAAATTCAGTGCCTAAACAGTTCTCTGGATCTGGTTCTTCGTCTTCTGGCATTGAATATTACACAGTTCTTTCTTTCTGTGGATCTCCTTTTAAGGCATCTTTTGTGAGTGGTGTAATAGTTTTAATTTTGAATTCTTCCTGTCGTGAGTTCCAGCACGTGATGCAGACAGCTGCCTAGAAAGCTGTGCCATGTGGTAATCTATTGTTCCACCAAGGGGTTGAGGCCTAGTAGACAAGCAGTGGGGTGGGAGAGTGAGTCAGAGAAAATACACTGCACTTTTATTAATTGTTGCTGAGGGAGGATGAGGCCAACCTTCAGGCACTGAGACTTTGTTGAGTGAGGAACTAGAGTGACATACTCATGTGTTTGAGTGAAAATCCAGTGAAAAGTGGGAGATTTTTATTGGCATTTCCTCTGCTCAGCACTGATCTTATCATGCAGGTTTAGTAGCAGAGCTCCTTTGGCTCCTTGCCAGGTGATACCATTGGAGACCGTCTGAGATGTGCAAGATAAAAGATCTCAGGGAATTACAAGTATTATGACTTTCCTATCAAACTGTTCTAATGTGTAGACTCTTAAGAGTCTCCTGACCCAGAAAACTGTCTTTCTTTTAAAAATCCTGTTACTGAAGGAAAAGGAAACACAAGAGCTGGGAAGTGGGACTTGATGTTTATAAGGGCCCTGAGAGCAGCTGTAATTAGAGTAGGTTTTTGGAAGAGACTTGTTCCTTTGCCAGCAAAGGGCCTTGGTGTTCAGCCAGGTTAGATGTAGCCTGAGAGTAAGCACTTGGGAACTGCTTACCATACACTGGTTCTGTGTCTGGCACTGAGAACACGAAGCGTCCTCTCACTTAAAATACTTTGTGTACTCCCAGAGTGCCCTGTGAAACGCTGCCGAGGGCTGAGTCACTGCCCAGCCATTTGGGCTGGTTCTTTAAACCCTGACTTGTGAAGGGCTGCACCAGGATGCTGTGATGGTGATCCCTCCTTGGGGTGCTGTCTTAACTCTTGTGGTGCTGTGCAACTGGGAGTTTCAATATGGGCCCATAGTTTTGGTAGTACAGCCAACTCAGTGATGTGAGAGCAAGGAAATTCCTGGAACCCCCATTGTCAGCCTCTTCCTTGCATTCACAGATTCACAACTGCTTTGGACATGAGTGTAGGCCTGTCTGCACAGAGAGGTAAATGGGACTGGCAGGAAGTAAGTGTGCATGTGATCATAGTCATTAAGGGAAAAAACCTAGATGTTCTTTATTTTCTTTTTAAAGCTTCAAAATTGAACTCTTGAGTTGTGAACTTGTTTCTCAGATTTCACAATGCATGAGAGGAAAACATTTGATTTCCTATCCCAAGGCCTGTAGAACTGCTGTCAATCCAGTTTCCCTGGTTTTAGACAGGAATCAGAACTGTCCACCATGTTCCAGTTCCTACAGAAGTCAGTGGGACCTCAGGAAAAGAAGATTGCTTCTGGTAGAGCTAAATTTGAGTGAGTCACCTAGGAAGTCACCAAGGACACAATGGGAGCTTCATGGGAAGGTGCTGGGGCATGGATAAGGGACCCCAGTGAAGTCTCTCTTGCCCTTGTTTTGTGCTGCTGTAGGGCAGGAGGCCGGGGGGGAGGGTGTCCAATGCAAAGCCCACTGGTTGCTAGGAGCAAGAGACTGGAAAGGACCACATGGAGGATCACATCTAGTTTGTGACTATTGCAGGCGATCAGTGCTCAGTGCAGGGAGCATCTGTCCCATGCCACCCACAAAGCCTGTAACAAGCTGAGATCAAACTGGAAAACACCAAAAGCCACAAACTGCTGTGTGCCGTAAAGAGCAGGAGAGATTGAAAGCACTGACCATGGCCTGCAACCCTGGAAAGGCTGGGAATTTCCTTAAATAAAAATTCCCAGATGACCCAAGCATCAAGTTTGATCATTGCTGTAAGTACCAAAACTTTGTACTTCATGTTATTTGTGTGCTTGGACAATCGGAGGACTGGTGACAAGCTGGTGCCCACCAGTGCTGGAGTGGAGGGCCTGAGGAGAGCTCCCAGGAATCCTTTGGACTTGCTGGTGCTTACAGCAGCCGCATTTTCATGCAGTCCACAGGAGAAGGTGCTGCTTTTTTTCTCTTCCCTCCTTTTTTTTCTCCTTTCTTCCACTCTCTCTATTAATAACTGAAGCCAATGGCTGCTCTGAGTTATGAGGGGGTTTTATTGCACAGTTGCATGGTGGAGGGACCTGGTTTTCATTGTGCAGTGCGGGATATCAGTTTTAACCCAGAGGCAGTGATGTTATTTAACAGGTGCCTTAAAGGCATAGTGCTTATTTAATCATCGTCTCCAGATCAACATTATGTAAATTGAAATTTCTTAGGTACGCAATTAATTGTGAATGCTTTAGACATTTTTAAAGGCATAAGACAATACCTGAAGTTCCATTTTAAGAATATCCAGGTCAAAGGACACACATGTTTTTATTTTCTTATTTGAGGTATAATGTGTTCAAGGCAGATTTATGGCACAACCTTTGTTTATTGACTTGTACTTTTCCACATGAAACTAATGGAACATGACAGATGATATTTATGAGGCATGTGTTCTTGATTAAATCATGTTAGACATTAAAACCTGATAAAAGAACGTATTTTAAAGGGTGGATTAATAGAAAAGGAGGCAGCATTGATTGGGGAGTTTACACGGAACAAGACACGTTGGTGTTAGACTGAGTATTTATAGGCGAGATATGTGGTTATAAAACTTAAGAAGCTGAATAGAAAAGGATTAATAAGCTTTGGCTCTTTGGAAAGTTTGAGTTTTTTGGTTTTCTCCCTTTGTAAGCCACTGGCCACCTTATATTTCTCGTCTTTCAAGTGAATTTATTCAGTTCTGCATAAGAACTTGTGACCCTTTGTGGCCTAATGCTTGTAATGTTCGCCCTATGTGTGTTCAGTATTCTTCAGGATTCCCAGTCAGCAGATCTGTGTAAGCAGCGTGTGCCACTGCTAAAAACTGCTCTGTAAACATGCTCTAAATTCCTCTCAGATGGGTGCAAATGGGGTAAATCAGCAACAGTCAGATGGAGCCGCTTGTCCCCACCTTGATACCTGGGGCTTTGCACAGAGTTCTGAGTAACAGGTTAGTAGGGAATCACTCTGAGTAGTATTTTGCATGTCAGCATAAGAGTATCCTCAAAGAATTTCCTGTGGAGAGCAATCGGAGGATTTCGGTAAATGTAACAAGTAGGAGCAGATTGCATTTGTTTCCGTGGCTTAACTGAATATTAAGACTAAAGAGAAAGCAGATACTGTGCTTTCAGTTACACAGGTGCAAATGTGGAATGTTTCCTGATTTCAGCTACGCAGATGTATCTGAGGACATATTCTGGCTTGGTGCAGCATTTTCACTGCTGAGTTTTAACCTGTGGCTGAATTTGTGCTAACCTGAATCCTCAAAGCTGCATTTTGTCTGGAGCAGAAAAACTGCTGCATGAGAAGATAGCTTCGGGCTCTTAAAGCTCCTATCAGCTTAGATTTGTAGAAGTAATGTTCACTGCAAATACAAGAAAAGTTTAAGTTCTGTAAGTTTTTATTACAGCAAAGTAATTTCATTCTATGGTGCAGTATTTACGTCCTGCTTGTAACCTCTTCATCATAACTGAAAGGCTTGTGCCAAATTAATAGCTCTTTAGTCCTCATCTGAAAGCAGTATCTTTGCTGGATGAGATATGGTAAAATGTGTTAAAGTGATAGGATTCAAGTATTTAAATGAATAAATTGCTTCAATATCTTTCAGAGGGAAGGAATGCAAATTATATGCACATTTATGGTTTGCTTTTTTTTGGACTTGTCAGGGTAGAAACTAAAAATACTTGCAAAATGAGAAAACTGTAAGAAATACAGTTTTCTGTGAATGGAGATGCTTTTATGAAGTGTTGTGTGACTTAATTTAATTGAGTTAAAGCATGACCTTGCATCTCATCTTATTAGAGTGAGTTGTGTTTGAAAAGCTGTTAGCTAAAGTACACTTCTGCTCTCCACAAATCCAGTGGTGGTAATTCTTTTTTTTTTCCTTTTTGTTTTCCCCAGCTTGCTCACTAAAACATCCCTACCTACCTGAGATTTTAGAATAAGTATTCTCTCCCATTAGGAAGTGATAATCTTCAAAATGCTGATGTTTCCCTGTAGAGATTTCAGCCCTCCTTCCCCATCCATATGGTGTAAGCCAAAACAACAGATGTTAGAGAATAAAAGGAAGAGAATAGAAAATAGCCCTGGAAGTAATATTGTGTTGTTAGGTTAGTATTTTGCCTCCTAAAGGATTTAGCAGAATTTAAAAAGCTTCAAAGATGGACTGAATAATAGATCAGAGACTTTAAAAAAAAGAAGTGTATTGAGGCTGAAAAGAAGGGGAATGATTTTGTTGAGAATTGATATGGATCAGAGACACAGAGTGTTTGTGCAAATAAAAGGAAGAGAAAGGGGGGAAAAACTGTGTGATTTTGGAAAAAAACAGCTTAGCCTCAGTCCTACAAAAGATGAAAAATTTGATGACTTTTAGAAAGATGGAATCTTCAAGTGCCAAAATGGATACTGAATGTGAAATGCAGGTAGAAGACTATTTATCGTGTTTTGTCTTATGCTGGTAATGGTACCCCTAAGCTCTGTGAGGGGCATCACAGCTCTGTCCTCAAAGCTGGGTTCAGGTTCTCCTGGAAAAATAGCACTTTCAATCACCAGTGAAAATGGCTGGGGATGATGGCCATCACTCAAGAGATGACAGAGCTCAGGTGAAATCCTTTCTTGTAAGGGTGGTGAGGCCCTGGCATAGGTTGCCCAGAGAAGCTGTGGCTGCCCCATCCCTTGAAGTGTTCAAGGCCAGGTTGGGCAGGGCTTGGAGCAGCCTGGGACAGTGGAAGGTGTCCCTGCCCATGGCAGGGGGTGGAACTTGTGAACTTCAGGTCCCTACCGCCCCAAGACATTGTATGTTTCTTTGATTCTTTTCCCACCAGGATCAATGCTTACCACACAATTTTTGGTAGTTCTTTGCAAAGTCTGTTCTTACACACCACAAAGGATGCTGTGTCCCTTCTGTCCTCATGCTCAGCTGTCTTTCACATCCCTTGCCTTGATGTTCAAACTATGTCTCGTTTGCTAAGCTTCACTTGTCTTAGCAAAATCCATTCAGTGTTTCATGCTGTTGTGCTAGTGATAGGATTGGATCCAGAAATCCACCTCTTGACTTCAATTTTTCTAAATCTGTGTTAAGTTGAAGGAAAACTGAATTCCTTCAGCTCCAATAGATAATTACTTCACTAGGAAAATTAGTCGGGCTATTAATGATTTTCTGTCTCATAAAGGAATTGTCCTTGGAGTCAAAGTGTTGGTACCAGGCCGCCAGGGAGGAAGCCCTGAAATTAAAACTTCCCCCTCAGCATGCTTTGTACTGAAAAGGTTCTTGCTGAATTCTCCCAGCTTGTCTCCTTCCTCTGCTCTGTCCTGCTGTGATTTGCCAGTGGTTGTTCCTCTTTGATTTGTTGCTTTTTCTTTGCCTTTTTTTTTTTTTACTTACTGCTAGCTTGTGTTTCTGCATCTTCTTGCTGTGGAGGATACAGACTGGTGGTGCTGGGGCATTGCTGAAGGAAGCTAAACAGGCCAGGCAGGAGGCCTTTAGGAGATGCCTGTAATGGGCAAATCGTACATCAGGATCTCCCTGCGCAGTGCTTTGGAAGCGAGGATGACCTATTGGCTGTGGTGTTGCTTTGTAGAGACAGCTCTGGTGCTGCTGGGAGGCAGCAGATTCCCATTTCCCACCATTAGAGCTCACTGGGAGCATGTCATATCCAAAGACTGTAAGAAGTTTGTTTTTAATCTGCATTTCTAATATAAATGGAAAGAAAAACACGTATCAGCTAATACTGATTAATTATATCCCTGTGCTGGTGGCCAAGAATGGGGGTGTCATGCCATATAGATTATATATAACATGTTCTTTTTATGAATCAGCCAGGGAAGGCATCCAAGCTCTTTCAGTAGGTAGGTAAAGGGTTTGGCTAGTTTTCAGGGTTTGAAGCCATCTGGAAAAATTTAACCAAAATTATCTGTTTCACAGTCCCAAGATAAATCATTTTCCCACTTACACAATTGTTCCTCGTTAAGCTGGTGGAGTGAGGGCTGATTAAATCCTGATATTATAACTCAGGCTTTTACAGAGCATTTTGTAGATAGAGTTTTCGTGGTGACAGTGATACCACTCTCAGCCCCAGCTGAGAACAAGAGAAATAATAGTTTCATGGAATGGAATAAATACTCCATGAAACAGAAACAATTCTGTTTAGCTCTGTGTGGTTTAAGACATTGTCCCTTCTGACAAATATTTTATCTAAACAGTTCAGTGTGTACTGTAGTACTTATGTTTATGTATTTACATATTAATATGTGCTAAATATATATTATGTATAGTATAACCTCTTTTTGTGAATCAAAGATACAGACATGACCTACCTGTGACTCCAACAATAGCAACTTTGAAAAGCAGCAGCAAATAATTCTTTCATAAAAAGCAGCATCATTCTATTCTTCATGTCTTCTCTGCATTCCTAAGCAAGCTCCTGTAACTGAGAAGCAGAGGGGAGGAAGACAAAAAATTAATATTGTTCTTTTTTAAATGAAAATAAGTTGGTGAAGCTGATGCTGTGTAAATGGAGACATAATTCAGTGATAGGAAATGTCCTTACATTTAATAATTTCCAGTGCTACTCTGAATTTTAGAAAACACTATGGAAATTAGCTGTTTCAGTTTTCGAAAGATCAGGCTCTACTCCAGTACACTGTCCTTGTGCACTAGAGTAAGCTTGTTGACTTAGAGGTCTACTTATATCAGTGTGTTATTAGCTTGGATGTACAGACCAGCCTGTGAAGTGCTTGAGATTTGGTTAGGATTTGAGGTTGGATAAGGGTTAAATTGTTTGCATGTTGTGGCTTGACTGAGTGTATAACAACTGCAGCCAGTTGACAGCATGACTGGCTCTCTCGGCTGCGGATCAGGCACATCGCTGGGAATGTCTCATAGGCAGTGTTTACAAGATTCAGGCCTTAATTCAGCATTTTCATTTTGCCAACAAAGGTGATAGGCTGTGCCTCCTAGTGTCCAGTAAGGTTTATTGTGGGTGTGTGGTGCATAACCCAGCTGAGTGACATCAGTGTCTGGTTGCAATGCTGAAGTCTGGTGATGTGGCCGTGGGTCAGATCTGAATTTGGGGCCTGACTCTGCCTGGGCTCATCGTTAGAGTCTCCAATGAGCCAGAAACCAGCTTGCGGCTTGCAGAATCAGGCTGGTGATACCTAACCTGCTTTTCTAAAGTGCCTCTTGACTTGGGGGAAGATATGTGGTCTGAGAGCACTGTGTATAAGTGATTTTTGTAACCGAGAGGTTGTTAGAGCTTTGCTTTCTGGAAGAGTGGTCAGAAGTAGAATTTCACTTACTGTGGAACTGGTGAAGCTTTTGAATACAGCAGCTTGTACATACAACTAAAACTATGCAGGGAGAAAAAAACGTTTGGTGCCCATTGTGTTTGCGCCAACTGCTACCCGTCCTTTTTTTCTTTTTTCTTTTTAAACTTTGTTGTTATTCTCCTTTGGAATGAGGTTTTTGAATACTAAGAATTACTCGAAGCTCATAAAATGCAAGGCTTAGAGCTACAATAACTAGTATTTCCAGGGCATGGATCATTATTACTGAAGATGGTAGTGGTGTGTGTGGGTGTCGGGGCATGCGTGTCATTGTGAAATACCAGGGAGTCTTACCAGACAGAGGAGGTCTACAGCAAAGCTAAGCTGGTTAACACACACTCACTTCAGGCATGTACTTTAAACATCTGCCGACACTGAAAAACTTCATTTTTTCATTAAGTTGGTGCCTTAGGATCTCTACCCCAATGCAGTTTCTCTGAAATGAGAAGGTAGACTCTTTCTCCTCAGTGCTGTTTATGCTTTCAGAAGTGTGTGGTTTTCACATGTTCCAGCAAAGGTACTGTGTCAGCTTAAAAAAGGAAACTGAGCCAAACCCTTTTATTCCCATCCCATTTTGACCTGGGTTAACAGTCTTTTTTGCAGTATTGAAGAGTTAATACTTTCTTATACCCAATTTGCCACATTTTTGGAAGAGCAGTGATACAGTCAGCAGTGTCTGTGGATCTTCATGATGCAGGTTCTATAATGTCAGGGTTATATTATGCGGGAGATCTGCAGCACAGGTGGCATGAGAGGGCCATTTCTCATTGAAATGCATGTCCCTGGTGGGGACAGTAAATGAGATCAGGTACCTCCTGCCCAGGACAAAGATGGCTCAGGAGAGACAGGCCATAGTGGCTGGGGGAAGAGCTCTGAAGGATGGTGTGGTGAAAGCAGAACCCCCAGTCTGCACTTGCTTTGGGTTCAATGTGGGTTATAGTTTCTGAGCTAATTCTCACAGCTCTGAAAAAACACAAAGCTCTGAAATCACAAAGGGACTTAAGAAGGTAAGACAGGAAAAGCTTCAAAGTATCTGCTGGGCTAAAAGGAGATAAGAAACCTTCCAGTTCAACCGAGTGTTCTTTTCTAAGTCCCTTTGTGATTTCACCTCAAGGTACGGATTCTTTCTCTTGCCCGAGGTCCCTGTGCAAAGCCTCTTGATGTGATGGTTGCATGTTCTGAGGTTTCCCTTTTGTTCTCTGTACATTCTTCTTTCACATAAGTGCAATCTTGCAGATGCTTATAGATTACTTTGTAGACTTGAGAAGCTGTTTTGCCCATAAAGCCTTCTGATACCCATATGTAATTCCCATCGCATTATGTGCATAAAAACATTTAGAAGAGGGCTCCATCTGTTGATACAGCACCCAGCACTGAAGAACTGATCTTGGCCTAGATCCTCTACAGCTTCCCTAGTAGCAGATTAAGTGGAGTTCCAGATTATGTTAAAGTTGCAGGTTTGGGGTTGTTTCTTTCATTCCATGTAGGTTATTCAGTGTCTGATTTAGAAATCAGACTATAATACTGTAATACTTATGTCTAAATGCTTATTGAGCCCTCCCTTCTAACGTAATCCCTTTCTTGTCTGCTGCTAGTACTTTGTTAAAGTGATCTGGGAAGTTACTTGAATTTGGAAGGGAGTATATAAAAACAAACTAACATCAACGTGCAGTTGCAGAATGCTGCAAGCTCTTTAAATGCTGGATGCCTGCTTAGTTTGGAGTGTTTGCTGGGCTAAATGTAACATGGATTTGTCTGTGATGTGTCATAGACTTATCAAAGGCAAATTACTCATTAAAATAATGCTGAATTGGAAATATAAAACAGTAAACCAGCGGATAAATAAAAGGTTAGCAGAAAGGTAACTTGATATATGAAACCATAAAAGAGATTTCAGAATTAATGAGCGAGACAATATTTCTCCTGTAGAGACTTTAAGACTTGGTTGAAGTAGTGTAACAGCAACACATTATTTATTTCTTGTGTTGCCTTATTCTTAGGCCCGTGGGACCAGACAGGAAGGAATTAGAGAGCCCTATATTACAATTTAATTGCTTGAAGAAAAAATATTATTTTTTATTGTTAACCATTAGCTGCTTCTAGTTTTATTAAAGTCATAATGTCCATGCTGTAGCACCAATTTTTGCAGCATGCAGTTGGGGCTAGGAAAATTGTTCAATTGCTATAAAATCAGCTTAGCGAGAGGAAAAAAAAAAGAAAAAGTAAAGATGGAGAGCTGGAACCAGACCAGTGGCTGTTCAGCTGTTACAGATGTCTAAGAGCTGTGTTTTCTTCCATTTAGAGCTGTGAAGAAGTGTCCTGATGTTTCACTAAAGAAGTGTTCACATACACACCCACAGTTTTCATTGAATTGAGCCACTGGGATCAGCCTGTGCTAACAGTTTGTTGTTTTCTCATCTTCATGTTGGCTTGGAATTTCTGTATAATGACCTGGGCTTGGTCACTAAAAGTGTGTTGGGGTGGGGTTTTTTGATTTGTTTTTGTTTTTTGTTTGTTTGTTTGGGTTTTGTTGTTGTTTTTGTTTGTTTGGTTTTTTCCTGTTTTTTTTTTTTTTTTTTAACCACAGGTTAAAATTGTGGCTTTATTTGACATCCCTGTTTAATATATAAGCTTGGTTTTTAGACAGGTTTGGGGTTTATTTTCTTTTTTTGCAGAGACAGTGGACAAAGTCTTCTGCTTTTCTCACTGTTGTTCATTTTTCAGAATCAAAATTCTCATGTGCCAGCTACACTGTGATGACTGTCCCCTACTGTGTTCTTGGCCTGTGGGAAAGGAAAGACAATATGACTTAGTTTGGCTCACCAGGGCAAAAATATTTGGAGGAATGATCTCACACCTGCTCCAGGCTAAAAATGCTTCTTCCATGAGCAGCCAGAACCGCTCAGCTGTTGAGCTGTGGTGATCTGAGTACATGGACAGATGAGCAACGCTGAGACACGTCTGTAATGCACAGAGCATGTTGGTAATGGTAGTACAGCAGTCCAGCCTTGCATGGATCCACATGGAAGGCTTCACAGATCTCTACAGTAATCCACTGCATTTTTGCACAGACTCAGAACATTTGCTTTCCCTCTGAAGCAGGCCAGCAGACTTTTTCCCTAAAATCTCTCAATCCTTGATCCTTTGCTTCAGTTCCCAAGAGCAACTTTGTATGATGCATGGAACTGGGTCCTTTCACAGAGGTCTCCAGCTAGGAAGGGACCATAGTATTTCACCGTCTGATTCCTCTTCAGAGTCAGCTCTGTCTGAGGTGGACTTAGCTCTTCTGATGACTGGGAGGTGAGTGACTTCCCTACCCACAGGTAACACACTTGCAGCAGTACCTGCAGAAGTGCTTTGCCTTCCTGTAAATTCAGAAAGTGGTGGTTGTCTTTCTTCCCTTTCCTTGTTAAATTCATCCCCATTGAGTAGTATTTTTAACGTCTGTGGTTAAACCACAGTGTGAAAGGAGCTGGCTGGATTACTGAGGTGATGGAGCTGTTGCAGCTCAGTGCTGGGGACTGCCGATCTTACCTACAGCTTGGATTTCATTTTGAACCAAGTGCATCTTCCAGTCCAAGAGATTCTTGTGTGTACTGAAATCCAAATCATTCCCTTGTTATTACAAAGATAGCAACGAGATAGAACACCTCTCAAGAGGTTTCAGGGCCATGTAGATCCCCAGGGCAGTTGTGATAAGCTGCTATCTACAGTTCCAGCAGTGACACAGGGCTGTAGTATGTACTGCTTCCTAGAGCTGGGGTTTGTGGGCTTTGGCTCATGTTGGCAGCACTTTGTATGTATGCAGGTCTCTTGAAAGCCTTGGAAATCTGCACTAGTGATGTGTGTGTATACATGGATATATGTGAAACTCTCAGACGCTTGCTTTTGAAAGAGCTGCCTTGGAAGCCTGTGAGCTGACTCTGAGTTGTTCAGGAAACATGATCTGCCTGATTTTGTGAAGGAGGGCTGGAATTTGAAATGCATTGTGGCCGCTATGACTGACTCTGGACTGTAGTTTTTTTCTAAGACAGAGTTGGCCTGTTGATACTAGGGCCAGCTCTGCTTTTCTACGTTCTCACAAACATTCAACAGGGAAGGTGCACTACTTCTGATGAATACTTCCATTGTTTGCCATGGACCCTGGGCAGTAACTTCGGCCTTACTGGGAAAGATTCCCATTCTTTGATGCTCTGATTCTTCAGCCAACTCCATTCTGTTTGATATAATTTTTAATCAGGTTTTCCTTTTAACTTGTAATGTAACAAGTCCCTAAATGTGTTACTATCCACCAAAGAGGGTTTCTTGGCAGGATTTCCAAACAAAAACAAAACAAAAAACCTCTATTCAGCCAAAATACTCTTTTAACGGATGAAGCAACAATTACTTGTGGCTTTGTGAAAATAGACTATATATTGTATATACTGTGGAGCAAGAGACCACGATGTGTGTAGTGATGACTTGAGGTATTGGGAAATTAAGTGATCCATCAGTATTGATGCTTAGTGCCAAGTATTAGTTCAATGCTCCAATTTCCTGTGCAATTGAAAGTGGGAGTAGGCTTTCACGAAAGAGGGTCTAGTGGTTAATGCACTGAGCTGGGTCCTGGGAGGTCTGGCTTTAATTCCCGACTCTCTCCAGGCTTGCTGTTCAACTGTGAACATGTTACTTGAACTCTCAGTGCCTCAGTTCTCCTCTTTCCCTCCCTCACCCACTTCTTTTTGAAATTCCTTTGGGAGGAACTGTCTTTAAGCTTGTGTGTGCTATCTAAACAAAGGGTACTGCATCTCAGTAGGGGCCTGGAGATACTTGACTATAGAAAGATTTATCAGTGTTCTGGCAAATACAAAACTGTCATGTACACACGCATGTCAGGCAGGCTGAGTTATGAATGCAGTAACAGGGGAAAAATTAGCAGGCAGAAATGGCAACTGTTACAGCCGCATGTTTTCATTTGGATATCTTGATTATGTGAATATATGGAGCAGCTGCTCCCATCCCCATCCCGGTCCCTAGCAGTACTGTTCCACTTCTGCACAAGTTGGGATGAAGACATACTTGCTTAAGAACAAAGTTGTCCTTTCTTCTGTACATTCTGAGGCATAACACAGGGAGAGGCAGCTAGAGAGAATTGTGAACTTGAGGGAGAGCAGTACTCTGAACACAGTCCTGCAGCTTCTTCTGGATGGATTTCCTAGGCCTCTTGGCTTCCATCACCTGTAAAAGGCAGGAAGTCATAGCTACCATGATACTTCCTTAGACTGTGCAGATTCATTGGTGTTTCTGGAGAACTCTGGAGATGGCATTTGCCTTGAAGTCTGACTTAATATTAGTAGCTGTGTTCAGGGGAACTTGAGAGCTTGAATAATAAAGGCCTCTGCGTGGGTAAGTACTGAAGTGCATTTGCAGAAGTTACTTCAGTTGAGTTACTCCAGCCCAGGGCTTGGGCTCCTCAGCAGAGCCTGGAGCCTGGCAAGGAGCTCTCAGAGGCCCTGCCTGCTCTGCTTCCTGAAAGGTTTTAGTTTGAGGACAGTAGGGAGCAGCTGTGTTGGCCTGACAGAAAGAGGATGAGTGTCCTTCCTGCCACCTTACATGCATTTAAAAGTAGAAAGTGCTCTGTAGTCCTGTAATAGCTGTTTCTGAGGATCAGCCCTATAACTATACCCAGTATGAGAGCACCAGTTCTTGTGTCTGTGCTAATTTTGGCTGTTGGAATAGGTAAGGAAGCTTTTCTAATGAATGTCTGATTTAACATTGCAGCCTAATAAAGACAAACCTCCTCTCTGAACCTGAGTGATACAACAGATTAATTTCATTCAAACCAAGGGATTCGCTTTTGGAATCAGACTCTCATTTCATCATGACTAAAATGGTGGCAATAACTACTTCTTTGCAAAGCGGTGTTTCACTCTCAGCCCATGGGAAGGCAGGATTGAGTGTCATGTTTTGTTTTCATTAGCAGAATATTTTGTCATTGGACCTAGGCCTAAACAAGGCAGTGACAGGAGAGCTGTTTGTGTGCGAGTAGGATGGGCACACATTGCTGGCTGTGTGCATTCTGCAGGCTGGTTTTCACAGAGAGATTTGGCTGTTGGGGTCTGGCCCAAGTGTCATGTCCTTGGATGACAGCTGTTGAAGATCACACCAGCAGACACCTTTGGGGCTAAGGAGATTAGACTGCAAGTGTATGGTTCCTTCCACTACAGAAGAGAGAGAGTTCTGCTTAGTTTTGTTTGCAACAATGGCTAATAAGATCTCTTGTTGCAACTCCTGCTTCTGGAGATCTCAGTAGCAAACAGTGACCATTCATGAAGATCATATGAAATTATTTAAAAAATAACCTGACAATCTTAAACCAGACCTGCTGTGTAAACATACGATACTGTGCTGGAGTGAGCTTTACTGGCTTACCCCAAGAAGAACCCTTCTGCCCTACTGATGGACTTTTACTGTAGATTATGAGCTCAGTCCTTGTCTCTGAAGTATAAAGAAATGTCCTGGTTAGACCCTCTGAACGTTTGTTCTCCCTCCTACCACTCATGGTGGAGTTAAATGGAGTTTTGGCCCACAGAAGGCATGAAATAGCTCAAAGAAGGAAAGGTATGGAAAGCAGTATTTTTTTTGACTTCTACTGCTTGATAATTACAGGCATTCCTAGCTCTCATCTTTGTATTTCATTCAGATGTGTAAGCAAGTAAATATATAAGCCAAATTAAAAAGGAATGTGACTCCAAGGTATCCTAGGACTAAAGGTAGACTCTGGTGATTATAGAAGCTCTGCTTTTCTAGAAGGTTATTGTATCAGCATCCACAGTAATGCGTGCAACCTCTTACCTGTATTTAAAAATAACAACTTGCAAATAAATACTTCAAGTTATTGCTGATATACAGACGTAAAAGTGGGAATAGAAGAAATGGCTGTTCTGCAAAGTGGACATTTGCAAGATCTTTTTTTCGGATGCAAACGCAGCATGTATACTTTCTTTGCCAACAAATGTCTTTAAGGTTTTAGAATAGAGTCTGTTCACTTTTTTAAAATCTCTATGGGAGTTACCTTGATTTCCAGCCAGTAGGATCTGTCTGGTCCACAGACTCTTCCTGATGGACAAGAGTGCTACTGTTTGCTTATAGCTGTTGAAAGAATCGTAGAATGGGAAAAAACACTTAGTGATAGAACTTTCATCTGCTCTTGTTTGACACTGCAGTTAATGAATGTCTCATGTCTAGCCATCCAGAGGAGTGATATTTGAAAATTTAACCCAAATGCTGCATAAAGTTTCTCACAATTAAGGCAAAAGCATTGTCTTATTGAGGACTGAATTTTCCCACCTTGATGGCCAGATTGATGGAGGACTGTAGCCAGTTTGCTCATGTAAACACCCAAGCAGACTGCTCCCTTCTCAAGTATTCAGTCTTCATCCTCACCTGACACATGGACAGGTGTGTGAATACAGTGACATGTTTTGTGCCTGGCTCCCAGTTCTGTCCTTGGAAAGCCCAGCTTTAAATCTGACCTTGTATGAGAGAGACTCAAATTGACGCTTTTTGAATTGAAGATGCCTTTCAGGAGAGGAATGGTCCACCTTCAGAAAGCCCTGGAGGGTTGATCTTACAATGGGTCAGGTGTCACAAACCAGATGATGTGAAATTTCTCCATTTTACTGTAGTTGTGTACAGCCAGCAGTATCCACATGGTTACACTCAGTACACACTTTTCTGGGTGGTTGGAAGCACCTGATCTGTACCTTGAGTAATGCCTGATTTAAACACATTCCAAACTGCAGGTTATGGCACCAACTCAGTCTGCAGCTAGGGATTTTGGCAGGAACTGTCTAACTTTTGTCTGCAATATATAATAAGTCTTTATAGTGTTTAAGACACATAAATCTGATCTCCCCCCTAACTGTCTGTAGTTCATTTCCTCCAGGGTTGGGGGAAGGGGGAATCCAGGTAAATGGAAGGACAATTTGAAGAAGAGAAAGATCCTGTGAAATCATTTGAGCATGAAATGTTGGATTTAAACAATGAAGTAGCTTCCTTTCCTATTCTATTTATCATTTTAATTGCTTAAAGCATATTTCTTAGAAATAGTCAAAATACAGACTCAGACATATTTATATTTTATGCATCCCTGCTGTTACGTTTTTTTGGATGTAAAATGGATTGACAAAACCCATGGAGATGTTTATACAGAAAACAGTATAATGGAAGTCTTACTGTGAATTTTGTGTTGATAGCATTTGTAATAAATCAGGAGAGTCAATTACTTTACTCTGCTATACACGCAGTAACTACTGTCACATTGCATGAAAACATTACTTATCTACTCACTGTAAAGATGCCAACTATCTCTGGATCAAACTGTGCTGAACTATGGAGTCAGACTTCTTATAAGGAAGGAACGCTTGCAAATCATACAAATATATGTTCTGGTGATAAAGCCAAAGGTTTCTGACAAACTACTTTATGAGGATTTTTCTTATTTGTTGTTTTCTGTACTGAGAGGGAGGAGGGAATGCAAATCAGTTCTGTAGGTTGTTACTGTTGAAGTAGTTCCTTGGGGACACGCAGGGATCAAACATTGTGTATCTTAAGCATTTACAGTTTGGCAAAGAGAGTCAAGGCATCAGTCTAGGGGGATGTCCTACAGGGACAGAAGTACTGGGTAGGTAATGGACACTCATTTCTAAAAGACTGGCCCTTTCTCAGGGTTTCCTCTGGTGTCAGGCTGAGCAGGGAAGGAAGAATTCCAGACCAGTATTTTTAAACAAAAATATCTTGAAAGATGTTCTGATCATAGCTTTGAGTAGTCATTGTGGCTCTAAAAACAGTCATAAATGGCCTGTAGAACAAGTTGAGCATTTCAGTGCAAAATTTAGGCTGTTGATAACTGCAGGTTTTGTAAGAATTGAAGCAATGTCCCTTTCATGGTATGTGTGAACTTTAAAGGCTTCAGCTCTAGAACCACCAGAGGCACAAATAACTTGAGGTTCTGGTGCCTTTAATCCTTTTGAAAAAGGGATTATGATTATAATTATAACCTAAGGAAATGCAAAGTTTGGGAGGGAAAATGGTCTCTCTCTGTAAGGGAGGGACTAGCTGTTCGTGACTCAAGATAGTAGTTTGAGAGTCCATTGATTCAGTGAGGACACTTTCCCGGTCCCATTTATCCAGGGAATAAATAGGGTAAGGTGAAGAAATACTTGAAGCTGTTGTTGGAAGAAGGGAAGGCACAAGAAATCCAGGCCCTCTTCCTGTAAAGCTCTGGGATGAGGCAGGGCTGTCACTGTGCGCCTGATAGGTGATCAGAGGAATGGCAGCTTTTTCATACACAAGTAGCTGTTTGGGCCTGCTGATTGTTTCGAGGAAGAAGAGGAGCCTTGTTTTACAAATATATTTGTGGAATGGGTTGTTCCTGAAAGCTGGAGGAAACTATGAAGCAGCTGCTCATAGGGCCACCTGAGCCTACGAGGTGGCACATCAGCCACTTCGTGAGAACAAAAGGCTGTTTATAAAATGTGAGTTAAGAGAGATGATGTGTAGCCCCCCAAAGTTCTGGTCACACATATTTGCCCCAATTTCTTGATATGAGTTCTTCCAAAATATCTGTAAGCTCTAAGTCATCAGTTTTATTCTCATTTTCAAAATCATACAACCCTGGATTGAAGCTCAATTTTTAATATGATAGTGTTAAAACTGCTCTTGCTTGCAGGACTGATGGCTGGTAACACCAAAATTAGCAGTTGTGCTGTTGTGGACTCCAGCCTTGGCAGAGCCAGCTTAGGTACTGCTGGACCGACTACAAGGACCTTCCTGTGAGCTTACAGTTGGCTTGCAACAGAAGACTGTGAGTAATCAGGCAATTACAGCTGAAATCAGAATCAGCCACTTGAAGGCTTTTTTGTTTTTGCATTTCTGTTTTGTTTGGAGTTGTTATGTGAGTTTAAAGATCTTGAATCATTTTCTGAGCCTCTGCATTCAAATTGATTGAATACTGGGTGCTATAAAAACATTACTTCAGCACAGATACACTTAGACAACTCCCTTCTAATTTTCTGTAACTGCATTTGGGCACTCCAGCGATCTTTGGTGAAAAGCCATTGGAGACAAACAAGTTGTAACTTTTTTCCCAATTGGATGGCTGAAGGCATTTCATGTCTTTGTGTAAGAAAGTGGCCTTCTCTAATAATATATCCAGGCCGTGCAGGGCTGTGAAAAGGTTGCTTGTTTACTATAGCCAGGACTCTCTTAATTCGGTGCCAGAGGGGGTATTAGGCTTTCCCATTTGAGCTGCTGTGCTGTTAATGCAGGATCTTTCACTGCACCTTTTACATCTTCCCGAGTTTCATGTGTGCCAACTTCTCAGAATGTGATTCCTCTTGCTAGATAGAGGACACAGAGGCAAGGTGATGTCTGCAACAAATCCTTGTTAATATGCTGCACCCCTCTTGGGAATTTCCAAAGAAGATAATAGTTTTCAGAAATGTTTGTTTAGATAAAAGAAAATCCTAATCAGTGAATATTAATTACTTACAGTTCTTCCTTCTGTAGTCAGGCTCTTGTAAAGATTGCCATTTTAACAGCACTCTTGCAGCATTATCCATACCATTGGATGTCCCTTAGATCCACACACAATGTTCTAATTATTGATGAGATTTCATCACAAGTATAGCAGGATCTGGCGAACTCTGTATGAATGTTCATGTTGTCATCCACATACTGCAGGCATAAAACCACTAGCTGTCTTTTGGAGAAATCCATTGTTTCATCATGCATAATTGTACAGCACTTTCCAGAAATTTTCTCAGAAGCATCCCTTATGAGTTATAGAGCCATAATTTCCATTATCTCATGTTGAGTAACTGGATTTGTGAATTTGTCTTGAGTCATTTTCAGCTACTTTGAAATATGAGGATCAGATTCCGTTTGCAAACAAGACAGTTAAGATTGATTTCAACTTTATTCTTTGCTAAAGGGTATATTTTCAGTTTCTTTAGTGGTCTTTCACTGCAAGCCTTTGTCAGGCAAGATAATATCTCCCATTTAGTGTTTTCATAAGGATCTTCCTGTTTTCTTTTTTCTTTAGAGAGCATTGAAAATTTAGCATTTCACCCACATGTTTGTGGTCTTCTGAACGGTATCAGCTGCTTTGCAGTGATCTCAGATAGATTTTAAGATTGTTTTTTCTCCCAGCTGGAAAACATGGATGGCATAACAGCTTCATCTGTGCAGTTAGTCAAAAGTCCAGTTATTTGGTGTAGGCTACAACAGTAGAAGCCCAGCATGCTGTGACCACCTTGCAAACCAGAGAACTGTTAAAAATCCTCTAATTAGGGATCTGAGCACACAGTCAAATAAAGGAATTACATTTTTCTTGATGAGCTGTAATTAGAGTCTGCTGCAGATGACATCGGATAGAACTTGAACCAGCAAAGTTGAATCACACATTGCTGAAAGTTTGGTGGGTTTTTTTCTCTCTCTCTCTTTTTTCCCCCCCTCTTTTTTCCCCAGACACCAGAAAGGTTAAATGATTTTCATTTTGACATCTGGAACTTACACTGTGTAATTTTGTACTTGTTCAAGCACTACTAGCACAGTGATACAGCACAATAGTGGTTTGTTTATCCATTAGGTAATCCTGTCTGGAAAAATGAAAGTTTTATAGAACTACTGCAGCATTTGTAGAAGAGCAATACCTTCCAACAGAAAACCAAAACATTTATAAGGGAAGCATGAAACCCTTTAACTTTGTGGGTGTGGGGTTTCAAGCTGCAGAAGGTTGCTAAAAAGATCATGGTCTCGCCACTGGCTGGCTGGTCACTCCTCATGCAGAGGTAATTCTTGAAGCTTGGCGACAGAAGGGAAGAAATGGGCAGAGCAGAGGAAGTTGGCCAGACCTACAGCACACAGTGGGTATCCTTGGGAACGCAGAGAACACACAGAAAGCCATTTTTGAGAGAAGGAGGACGATAGTATAGAAGAAATGGGAGACATGGACAGGTAAACTTCAGCCAGGCTTAAGTGGAAAGGCCATGTTGGATTGTTCTTCCAGTCAGGAAAAAAGAGGCATGTAGACATGGTTGCAGAAAGGGCCCATCTACTCACAAGGATTTTTCAAGAGTCACTTGGGTCCATGGGAAAAGAAGCAACAGAGACCATTGAGAATTTACTCATTTGAACTAAAGAAAACAGCAAACTGCATATCCAAGGGACTGATCTTGCTGACTATAATTTATAGAGAAAATGGTTTATCAGCTCTTCTACTCAAGCTGTCTCTTCCCACTGCCCTCCTTCACCATTTCACATAGAAATGTCTGCACTTACGCCAAATCACACGCATCAAAGGAAACACATGAGGACCTCTGCAGCACTGCTCACTCAGACAGATCCTGAGTCCAGCTGTAAGAAAAATGCTTAGGCACCCAACATGCCTTTTGTAGAATTTAGGAGCTGATGCTAGAAGGCTTTGTTGGCTGACTGCTTAAGTGTTCAGAGCTTGGAATTAGAGAAAAGCCAGGAAGAAATGTGCTTTTGGAGTGCTTTCAGTGCACTTTGACTCTCTTGAGGTGCATAGTATCAATAGTGCAAGCTGCAGAATTCTTGCTCAGAACTGACTGTTCTATTGTAGGAACTTTTTCATGCCTTGAAATGGCACATGCTGATCCCAGATGTTAGAAATAATCAAAGCAATGTGACAACTAGGAAACTTAGTATCAAAAGGCACAATCTGATCTGCATTTTAAGTACCTTTTGAAAATGCAGAATCAGAGGAAAAAAGTTTAAAAAATTTGAGGTATGTTTTCAAAGGTGTAGTTAAAAAAGTAAAACTGTAAAATTACAAACAGTTAAAAGATTAATGAGAGATGGATTTGTTTTATGTAATTAATGCAAAAAGTAGAATATTCTAAGTCTTATAACTGTGTATTGGCTAAAACTGTTAACCTTGATGACTGTGGAAAAATGCAGATTGTCTGAGAACCAAAGGAAAAGAGCACATCCTTTGAGCAGAGGGCTTGTTCTCTGCTGCCATAACTCTGTCGTGACTTCCATAACATCCATGGTCCTACAGTGATTGATCGTATGGACACATTGTTGAAGTTGAAAATAGACCCTATTGAAGTAATATCTGTAATATCCTATCTGTACTTAACAGGATTATTTTCCAGCAGAAAATTTCAACTCAGCTGCTTATTTCTGCATTCCATCATTCCATGATAAAGAGGCTTCAAATCTGTATTTGTGGAATATCTAGATAACACAGTGGTTTAGACTTTTGTTTAAAAGGAGACTGTAAAGATGTTTGTATGGAAGTCCTATTCTTTTCCTCTTTGAGATGTATGTCTCAGGAATATTTTAAGAGAAACTCTGGAATCTGGGTTCAGAACTTTTTCTTGCTGTAGTAAAGGCAAAGATAAGCCTTACCTAAAATTGTTCAGATGCTTTCAGGCTTCTGGAGAATTGATGTTATATCACAGACTGACTGGAGGCTGATGCAGACCAAGTCCTTCTGTCAGTCTTCAGCAACACCAAGTGATTGGTAACGCTTCACTTCAAGATGAAGGCTTGGGATCATGGAAATCTGGTTTAGAACTTGGTGTGTCCTTGGTGTGAGTGGGTCATGAAATGGTCCATGAAATTTCTGTGCCTGTTCTGTGTATGTTACAGTGCAAAATGAGGTGGGGTCTGATTTACAGCCAGCACAGCCATTTAGTGCCATTGTGCTACAGTATTTGCCCCGATCTGAAAGGTGAAATCAGGGCAGTAAACATGACTGCCACTCACAATTACTTTTAGCAATAACAATAATTTTAAAATAAATTGGCGAGGAGATTTTTTCCTGATTTCTATGTACCAAGGCACAAGATTTGACTGCAGCTGTACTGGTTAGGAGGCAATGCCAAGCTAAGTAAGAAATTACAGACTTAGATTTACTTGGGAAGGAAAGACGGTAGAAAGCCTGGCTCTTTGCACCATGAGATGACATGGTTGGGACTGTCTCATGTACAGCTAGAACAGCCCTTGTAGATCAGTGTGAGAGCTTGATGTATTGAAGGGCAGAGAGGTTGTCAAATCATCACCTTTCCTGCTGTTGAGAACAGTTTAAGAAGATTTCTCTTGGGGAAGAATTGGATACCATTTATTCTGATTTGAGGCAGAGTTATGAAGCTAAAATCTTAGGGATCGTTCTAATCTCTCTTCCATGAGACAGATAAATTTGCTTGATGTTCCCTGATGTATAAACACCCATATTGGATTAAAGTTCAGTACTCTGTATATTAATGGAAGTGGCAGCAAGTGCTGAAGGAAGAGCAGAAGAGTCAAGCACGTAGTCAAACCTCCTGCTACTAATAGTGTGCATCCTGGAGACTTCTTGAGTTAGTGCTCATGCTTTATAGACCTTCACCTGTCTTACTACCACAGTTTTTCCTAGTCACTTTTTTGAACATATGCATTCACAATATTCACAGTATCCTCTGATATTAAGTGTTTCATAGCTTAATTGTATTTTAGTTAAGCTCCCCACTAAAAGCTGACCCATTGTGATTATACGGAAACTGCCGCGTGATGTCTGCATTTGGTGCCCCTTCTCCTTTGCACCTTACGGGAATGTGAGTGAAGTGGTCCATAATCTATGTGCTACTTAGTAGTATTTTACTGCTTGTGTTGCACAACATTTAATGACATGTTAGGGAAGGAAATTTGTCATTTCTTGTCCTGAAGGAAACTTGTCACAGGATTGAACTTAGTTTGCTGGTATAAAACTGAAAACTTGAGTTTTATAGCATGACCTTTAGGGTAGAGTGAGATAATTTTACGAGGCCATCATGCTCCAGGGAAGCTGAAATGGAATGAGAAGTGGGGGGGAATCATTAAAAACATGAGTCCTGAATTGTTTTTGCACTGTGTTAGGTTCAGATATTTGTCCTAACATCTGGTTTCTCTACCACTTTCATCTTAAATCTAAGCTGGATTTTCTTAGTAAACAAGCAGCAAATTCATCACTGTGAGCTTTCCAAAAAGCTTTACAAGTTATTTTAAAGATCTTTCCGGATCTTTTATTTTTATTGCACAGTAAGCTTCCATTCATGACTGAAGATGCCTGCTTGAGGTGTCAACAACCATTTTTCTTTCCTGCATTTCAGCCATATTCTGTGAAACTGGACCAAAAAATCTATTAAATTTGATACGTCAATAGAAATTGATTTTGAAATGGAGAAAAAATAAATTATTATTCCTTATGATATTCATACAGCTGTGAATACATCTTGATTCAATTTGTACCAAGCGGTGGGAAAACACTTTTTGAACAGTTTGAAAGCATTTAATAGTCCTGTGATGCACAGTTGATTTACAGTTGAGCTGTACTGAATTTCAGTGCCATGTGTCTGAAAGTTTGAAGGTATGATATGGAAAATTATTACCTTCCCTGTTATTCTGAGTAATTGCTCTCTAATGGACTCTTCCAGCTTTGAGACGGTTTTATTGCTTAAGGTAACTGCTTGCTGATGCCAGTTAATACAGCTGTGATTATTGACCAGCTCCTGGGAGGATATTGTCTGTTCCCTGGGTGACAGGAGCCCTGTGTGCTCTATCCCCCTTAGCTTCTAAACAACTCAGAAAATGAAAAAGCCCTTTTCCTTTAGGAGTGATAACTTAGGATAGCAGAAATAAAGGCCTTGTCAAAGTGACTTGGACCATTGATCCATCTAACTGAGGGTTCCATCTCAGCTTGCAGTGATCCTGGATGTCTCAGAGGAGGTGCTGCAGCACTGTGGTTATGGGGTGGTTTCTGTCTGCTGAAGTCTTGTTGACCATCTTCTTTTGATACAAGGAGGTGAGAATTAATTATTCCCTGGTTACCTTTATACCATTCATCATGTAGCTTGGTCACCTGTTATCTCTGGGTTTGAGATAAAGTTCCAGAGCTCTGTGGGATCTCCTCATCTGAGGTACATTCTCTGCCTTTGCTTATGTCTGCTGCCCCCTCGTTTGTACAGTGTCCCTTTTGCTGGAGTTTAACTGCAGTCCTGAGAAAGGGTAGCCATGGATACATTGAACAGTGTTTTTGCTATTTCCATTTGTTTGCAGCCCTTGAGTGCTCTTCCATTGAGTTTGTTGCATGGGGATGTGCCATCTGAGGTTCCACAGACTGAAATAGTCCATAGTCCATAACCAGAAGGAGTAACTTTAGGTACTTGCCAAAGGAATGGTTTGGGGGGCAGATCACAGTTTTTTCCTGACTGGAAGTAGAGCCTGTTCACCAGCCACAGATGTTGGAAAATCATGGGCACTACTCGTGGCACTGGCAGAGTACATGGGAAAATTGGGCCTTGGATGAACAAGTACTCATCTGAATAGGTACTTCATTCAGTCAGGCATGCTTTTGTGTATTTATTCCATTCATACCTCATCCACCCTGATCCTTGTATTTTGTTTTAGTCTGAGTGAGGAACCAGATTGTTTCAGGTTGAAACTTCATGCAAAGAGAAAGGAAATATTTTAAATAATTGAGAAATAAGGTAGCTGCAGCTAAGGTATGAATTACTGAATATTGTGTCAAGTGCTGAAAGAAAGTAGAATAAACTGAGCTTCTAAAATAACATAAAAGCATCTGGAAGAAGAGCTTGATTTCTTTCTAAGGTGCTGAGCAGCGCTGGAGGGCAGGTGGCAGTGAAAATTTGTGGAATCAGTAACAAGGTGAGCTCTAAAAATACTGTCATTATCTGTATTTCTTTGAATTTAAACAGTTTTGATCTTGGCAAAAAGTAATTTAAAGTGTCTCCAACTGAGGCTTTTAGCTCCACTTGTTCCCTGTTCGTTCCAGGACATTCTGCCCAGGTAGAAGGAGGAGGGGCATCTCTGAGGCTTCCTAAAATGCTGTTGGCTGTTTAGGTGAGCAGACATGCTCAGGGGAGTATTACAGAGGGTGTATGTGAGCTTGTCCCACTTTGGGCATGCCAGACTTCTGTAAGTGAATCTATGCTCAAGTACTGGTGTGCAGGCACACTGGGGGCCACACAGGTGGCCTTTTGCTGAATAAATGAAAGAGGAGCCAGTAATTCCTCTATAGAGGTACATAACTGCCCAGGGACCTTTGTTGTGGGTTATTCATGTTCCATGCATAAGACTTTGTCTCCTGGATAACTTAATCTGCACCAAGGGAATTCAGTGGCCTTCCTGAGGGGAGGTATGAGTGGTGTTCAGGTTGGGAGGCAAAGAAATGGGACTGCAGGGAGGGAGCTGCATCATGTCAAAGGACAAAAAGACAGAAAATGATGTTTTGAAACACATCTATAGACTGGTGCTGAGAACAGAGAGGAGTTTAGGGGGAGGGTGGGGCTGTCACTGAATGATCCAAGCCATAGGAGACCTGTCTAGTTAACACAGCAGTAAATCTGAGCTTTCCTGTGTATATTTATTTTCACATCACAATCTGTTTAAGCAAGAAAAGCACATTCTAATTGCACTCTAAACAAGGATTTCTCCTTCAGCATTTTACAGCTGTTTCTTGTATGCAGTGCCAAGCTGATCTTGGTGAGATGTTCTAGCACAGCATGGACATGAGCCCAGTGGGCAGATGTTTCTTCTGCTGCGTTTTCATTCACTGTTTCAAGGGGCAGTTGAGAGACTGTTTTACTCCTTCATAAAGGTTTATAATTCGTGAAGCCCATTACTGTGTACAGAGCTGCACATCTGGCATAAAGCACTCTGGTGGCCCAAAGAATGTGCTCACAAGAAACAAGATGCTTTTGTAGTAAATGCTGCAGTCTGACTGGAATTAACTTCATTTAAGACTAAAGAGCAAAGATAATAGATAAGATAATGGTTGCTGGAAAGGTGATACCGGGAGCTGAGTTACAGTACCTGTGACATCTCAGAGCAGCATGAAACGCTTTGGGCTGTAGAGCTCCTGCATGCAGTTATCAGATCATGTACACAGCGACATAATGATTTGATCCCGGGAGTCTGGGTAATGAGGACAGCGTGAGCAGCAGAGCAGGGGCCGTTCGTTCCCTGTGGCAGAACCTGGGTAGAAAGCAAGCCTTTTATTCCCTTCTCTGTCGGTGGTTCCGTGACGCGCCGGGTCGGCCCGGCCACCACGGCCCGGCCACCACGGCACGGCGCTGCTCTCGGGCTGCTGCGCTTCCCCGGCGCAGCCTCCGCCCCAGAAATGTCACTGCCGGCAGCACCGCCACGCCGAAACGCACCCGGCTTCCACTCCTCGTCTTCATTCATGCACTGAGCAGCAGAAGTCGGCTTCGCACAAAGCAGAATTCTTCCCGTTTAGATGCCTGCTGCAAGACGTGCGTTTGAAAGCTGTAGCCTGTGTTTATTAATTTAAACAAAATGAACCAGTCATTGTGGAGATAAAAATATTCCAGTTGAAGAATCAAATGTACCATGAAGTTCTTCTGGACTAAGACATCTTACTAGTGGCATCCCAGTTAAATTTAGACTTTCAAATTAAAACGATTTCTGCTGAGAGGTCAGATCTGTAGGCATGTTCTGCAGTTAGTGAAAAGACAAAGATACTTCCCAAAGGTTGATTCAGCCACCTAAGATCTGAAGTTGTGGGTGTCTCTCTTGACTCTTGTAAAAGGCTCTGATGCTCCCACGTTAGACAGAATGAATGCAGTACTGAATTTAAGTGTAAAGTTTAGGGTAGGCTATAGTGAGTTGAGGCACAGCTTTTGGTTAGCTTTCAAAGAAGATGAAGCGAGGCTGGTACTTTTTGGCACAAGAGACTGGATAAAGAGTTTTTATGGACATGGAGAATCTCTATAAAGGCTGACAGTAAGTACACATTAATCAAAACTGCTTCAAAAATTATTTTTCTTAAATGGAACAGTACAAATCCTGCTGACTTTTAATGGACCTTATATTCAAATTCCTTCTGTGATCCACTGCCCACAGTACACCACAGTCCCTGTATTTGTGAAATGCCCTCTTGATCAGTCAGTTATTGCAGAGTGTCTGGGAGAGCCTTGCTGACTTGGTAAGAATCTGTACCAAGCAGGTGAATGACAGCTCAGGGGAGGGAGGAGTTAGATGTTAAATTTATCTTGGGAAGTGGCAGCATTTGGAGAGTCACAGTCTAGCTGCAGTGCTGGTTATATTAAAGTTTCCAGCTCATAACAGGCATACAAGTCTGAGGTAAGTACTGCATGCTTCTCCTCACTTCTCTAGGAAGAATGGGGATTCCTGTCAGAACATGACAGGAGATCCCCAGTGGAAGCTTTAGAGTATTCATTAATAAAGAGCAAAAATGACACAGTTATAATAACAGGCTTTCATCAAAATCGTATCAGGGACATCATCCTCTGCCAGTTCCATCAGAGGAGTTGTAAGAATCAAGCCCAGAGGGGAAGGAGAACACACTCGAGTGTAGTCAGTCATAACTCCAATTTATGGATGCGAAAAAGCATCCCATTTGCTAAACAAAATACTTTCGTGCTTTGCTTATTTTCAAGTTCCCACACCAGTTATCTACTGATCTATTTCTTATATAAAATTGTGGGTGTAAAAATCTCTCTTCATTCGCTCTCATAGCATGAACTGTATTTATTCTGTTTATTCAGTCAGAGTGAGAACAGAATGTGGCTGTTCCATTCTGTAACAATCAGTGTTCTTACTTCAGCCTATTAAGTGCTTATTCGTCTTTATTTAAATATTATAATTTTCTTCTCCTTTTCTGAAAAAACGGAGAAAAAAAAGTTCTTTTGTAATTTTGACTCACACCCAAGGGCTTTGTAAAACTGGAATGGGCAATTAACATAAAACCAATTCTTCGGTATCTGAAATTGTGGGGGAAGAGGCAGAACTGATTCTTGATGCCTCTCTTGTGCAACCCAGCATTCCTTCGGAGTAGAAAGATTCCAGTATTAGTGGAAAGCGTTTTTGTAAGACATCTCAGCCCGTGCCAGCACGGCATGTAATGCACACCAAGCAGCCAGCTCATGAAGAAAAACATGTTTACAGAAACTGAAATGACTTCTTTGTTGTTTACTCGTGCAGAGGAGAATGGCGTCAGGAGTACTTCAAGAGAGAATCTTGCTTTTGAATTGCCACTGGACCAGCACCGAGGTGACCAGGCAAAATTTCCCTGACCTTGAGACCGTTCCGGGGGCTGCTGAGCAAATGCCCCATCAAACAGTTGATGTGTGGCACAGAGAGGGACATTGCCATCAAAGACACGGCTCTAGGCTGAATGTAACTCTGCCCTGCTACCCCAGGAAAGTGATTCAGTGCTCAGTCACAGCAAACCGTGCTTGTAACATCAGCCACCTCCGCAGCACTTCCAAACTCTGCTGTCTTTTTATGCTGATGCATCCAGCTCACCTGACCAGTTCAGTGCTCCAGCGTGTGATTGAGATCATCAGTAATGTGTGGAGGTTTAAATGCAACTCTGCTGCTTGTGCTGGTTCGTGCTGACCTTCGTACAGCACATTGTAGAAATCTTTCTCCTGGTTACAGGATTTTGGAATTCCTCTGGTTATTTCCTGTTCGCTTTTATCTGCTTCCCTCTAGGGATCTGTAATTGCATCTGAATTTTTTTACCTCTGATAGATATGCATCATCAGTGCTTGTCAAAGGTGGAGTTTCTTTTGTTTAGTTTCGTTTTCCCTAAAGAGCAATTTGTAATTCATGCAGTGGATATGTCTTTTGGCTCCAGGCTTGAGATCCTGGAGATCCCACCCATTGTGGGCACAGGCAGTGTTGCATCTCTGCTCAGCCGGGTGTGGAAGGTGTTTTGAGTATTGCCTATGCAGTCAAACAAATTAGATATTTGTATCCTTCTTTTTCCAGTAATAACTGAGTGTTTATCAGGGTTACCAGGATCCATGGGTGTGCTGACAGTACCTGGGCAGGGGGCAGCTCAAGCCAAGAGAAGGAAAAGCCTGGCAAAATCAAAACCACTGACTGTAGAGGGTGATTGTACCTTCACCTTTCCTGGTAGAATAGCTGCCCAACAGGGCTTCCAGCCAGATGCTGAAGGAGTTGTCACCATGAGCAACATTAGTGGAAAGTATTTGTGTTGTGAATGTCCAGCCAGCACAGCTCTGAGTAGTTTGTGTGAAGAGCACTTTAGAAGTATGCACCTTTTTCTTTTTTTTCTTTCTTTTTTTTTTTTTTTCTACAAAGAACAGGGAATGGGGAGAGGGGTGATTCACCCACGAGTTAGACATCACTTACTATAAGTGTGTTCTTACTCAGGCAGTTCTGCAAACACAGCAGAGCTCTTGTAGGGCTTGTCATATGATTTTTTAGGTCCTTATCCTTTCCTTTTCTTTCTGCTCCTGGGTGGTACTCCTTGTATTTGCTCTGCTAGATTTTCTCTCATTTTAGCAATAGCATTTTCTGCTTTTCCCAGCATCTTGTGTTGCAGGCTCTACTGGTTCATTTTAAATTTTACCCTTGTGGCATGAAGTTACCACTGTTTGCAAGTGGGGAAACAGAGGCACTGAGTCCCCAGACCCTTTGTCCATTCTTGTTGATGCTTATATACAGAGGTGTTGTATGATGTGCTCTATCCTAAATTCTGCCAGAGAAGAGTTGTTTGAACGCTCCTGCTCCTGCCGCTGTACTGCAGATTGACTAGTGATTTCTCTATACGACTGAGGACTGTATTTTCTGGAGAAACTTCTGTGTAACTGAATAGATCTCCCTGATCAGGCTGTATTTTCCTGCTTTCTGTCCTTAATTTCATCCTGTGCTCTTACACTTGTGCTTCCCTTTTTAAATGACAAATAACAGTGTCTTAGGATTCTAACAGTTCTATAGGATCATTACTGTCCACTTGCCTTCCTCCCTCCAACCACCTTCCTAGAATCCATCTCCCATTCTTTCTCCTCAGATTAATGAAACTTTGCTTTTCCAGACCACATGTCAGCTTTTTACTTTCCAGGCCTTTCCTCTCCATACTTACTGTTTCTCTGACTAGCTGGAGTGATCTCCTCCTGGTGTCTGCTCTGAGGGCAGGAGCTATTCTGGTGCTTTCTCTGCTTCAGCAGTGGGAGGTGAGTGACTGGACAAGCATTGCCACATAACTGTCTTGTGCTGCCCTCGGCATGGCCAGGAGACAGACTGGGACAAAGAAATTGTGGGGATAAGATAGCTGAGTGCATGGGGAACGTGGGTCTGAGTCACATGGGATCAGAAGTGTGACACAAATTCGTGTTGCAGCAGTAGCAACTGCTTCATCCTCAAAAGCTGATGGCTCTGTGGGAAGCAGATTGCATATGACTCAGTTGGCTTTGCTGACTCCTGCACAAGTTTGAATGAAGCCCAGGCTGACCCCAGAGGTCTGCAGTGAGTTCATCCTCTTGATGCACCCAGCTGGGGGATGTCTGATCCTGTCTCCAGCTGCAGTGCTGGCAGGAGTTAAGATTGCTACCCTGTGCTCAGAGCTGAGCATGGGAGAAGGAGTCTTACAAAGCTCACTGTGAAAGGGTGCTTCAAAGGAATAAATTAAAGGGTAATGGGGATCTCAGAGATCTTCTTAGCTCTTAAAATTAATTATACTAATAATACCAAAGGATAGCTTTCCTGAGGTGTTTAATAGCCCTGAGAGGTTCTGACAGCCCCAGCTGCTGCTGCAGTGTGTTCTTGGATATAGAGCAGCTACTGAGACTGACTGTGAGCAAGGCTCACACTCCGCTCCTTTTCCTTTCCTCCGCCTCTCCCCATTTCTCCTGTCTTTCTGTTTGATCATTGTGTACAAAATCAGTGGGTGTCTGTCCTGTTTCTGGCACTAAGGAGCCATGACTTCTGTGACTGCTGTTGGACACTGCTGCTAATGTGTCACATCACTAGAATGGCTCTTTTCCTTATGCCTCAAACTTTTACTGATGGCATCACTCTGAAAAGTAGCATGAAATGGATGTTGGACCAAAACATATAACAAATGAACACATGGGGTGGTGTTGAGCCAGTTAATGGAACTTAATATTTGGCAATATCCTGGTTTGATGAAGTATTGAAGATGCTCCAATACTTTCCTGTATTGAAGGCATGCAGTTAGTTTAGTGCGGTTGTAAGGAAAGTGCATCTTGTCCAAAAAAATCTGACGTCAGATTTCCTTGAGGCTGTGAGGTTAATGGATTGAGGTTTTCTTAAAAAACCCTCAAAAAATCAAAAACCATAAAACCCCCAACACACATTATGTGATATTGCTGAAACATTTGCTAAACAGATAAAAATGCTGGCTCGGGGTAGTTGACAGTAGCAAGTCCAAAGTAGGTGGATCCGGTGGGTTTGTGTATGGAGTGGTCAGGCCTTTTTTTAACACTTGAGGCTGGAGCTTCTAAACCACTGCTTATTGAACCATCTGCAGGATGTGAAGGTGGATCCAGTGCTGAATAATGACAAGAGCGGAGTAGTGTGACAGGTACATCGTCAGTCATTTGACAAGTTGAAACCCCCTGAGAAAAAGTTATTTTAGCACAACTTGGTATTGGATACTGCTGGGGCAGGAGGAGGGACACCTTGTCCTGGAAGCCTGAACTCTTGAGGTGGTTCTGAGTTCTGGACAGCAGTGGCAGTACATACACTGAGGTGTTAGAGAGTTTTATGCTGCTCCCAGGAGAAAATTACAAGTTGGAGAAAGTGCATTAAAGAGGAAGAAAGCTTCCTAGACCTGAATGCTTTACCTTCTAGCCTATCAGAAAAGTTGAGTTACTTGATGGCAATAGAACTCTGTACATTAAAGGATTCTTAATGCAGCAGAAAAAAAGCATAGCAAAAACTGGAGGCTGGAGACTGAGTTCAAACAAGTAAAATGTAAAAAAGTCATAAAATTTTAATAAGAAATGTAAAGAATCCCTGGAATACATGAAAGCTCTTGGCCTCCTGAAATCAAGACTGGATGTGTTTTTGGCAGTTGTGTTCAGCTAGAGTGTGTGTTTACAGGATGAGAGTAACTGAGAGAAATTCAGGGTCAGACAATGGGATGCAGTAGGTTCAGCAGTCTTTTAAAAAACAAAAGTCTTGAAAAATTGTATCACCTAAAAACACAGGGTGAGGCACAGAGCCAGTTTTCTCTCATGGATGCTAAAGGCAGATATTAATCATATCACATTCCTGCTAACCTTCACCAGATTTTCTTTGTCATCCTTAAAAGGGTCTGATTTAGCTCACTGGGAGGGTTTTCATTGGCTTCAGTAATGATGAGTGAGTCAAAATAGCATTACTTTTACCCTCAGATCAGTGCTCTGGTTCAGTAGTGTTCACTTCAGGTATTAAATGTGAGGGATTCACTAACTCCTTTTTATGCAGGCATCCCTTTTGATGCACTTTTACAGCACTGGAATGGAGTTGTTTGACAGATTATCTTCCTAGAGCTAACACAGAAATTAGAATTTGGATATTGCATTTTCCAGTGTCATTTGGTAACAGTTGCAATAAATTTGATGTATTTCTACCCATATAAGTTTACTGAAAGATTAGAATGAGACTTGTTTATATTTTCATGATTGAGTCATAATTGCTTTCATGTCTTCACTGTTCTTTTCATGGATATCTCCTTGGACTTTTGAGTTTGAAGAACTATTTTGAAAAAGGAAATGCAGGAAGAAGGGAGAGGATAAAGGCAGAGAGAGAGAAAGCTTTTCTGCAAGGCAGATTGTTTTCCAAGCTCTCACAGCTATATTTAAAAAGTACCTGGAGACAAGTTAAAGAAGAGGTATTCCTGTTCATAGAACCAGCATAGCTGGTGGTGCCTAACAACATCCTTGAGCAGCTCTTGCTTGAGCATTCGCCAGGGTATTGTAGAACAGATGATCCACATGATCTCCTTCTGTCCGGAGGAGAGGCTGCCAAGTCCTCATCAGGGCCCGAATGCTGCCTTTACTATCTGTTTCCCAGTGGCTGGGAGAGGAGATGGTATTTAATTTGAAAATAGGTTGTGGTTTTTTTGTATGGTGTTAGGCAAGTATCCTTTTCAGGCCTCAGCAAGGATCTCTGTTTCCCGTTGGATGTGTGTGCAGAATTCCCATGACAGCTGATGGGTGTGCAGTGGAAGAGGCTGGGGAGGGCTTTGGGGTCGGTGCAGAGAGCAAAGGGGCTGCCAGATTTGTCTGTTGCTGTGTGTACAACACACGCTGTGGCCAGGACACAGCCTCTGCCTGCCACGAGGGCCAGCAGGAGGGCTCTGCTGCCCGTCTTGTCCTAGCAAGAGCTGTGTTTGGGCATGGAGGAGAAGGAGCTGAGTTCCTCTGGGTGGTGGTAAGAAAGCAGGACTAGGGGCAGTGAGAGAAGTGGTACCTAATAGGAGACCCATTTGTAGCCTCAGGCCTCATCCCTGCTCTCCTCAGCAAGGTCTTCCCATATTACCTGGTGTTGCTAAGCTGCTTGATAACATCTGTCTCTTGTTGGCTAACCAGAGTGCCCACAACTGGAGGGCAAGTAATTAATTTGTGCATTGACACAAACCATTATAATCCTGAAAATTTGCTAGAACTAAACAAAAAACAAGTGGTAGCAGAAATGCAATGTGTGAATGCTGCCCTTCAGAATTCCCTGGTCACCTGGATTTGAGGCAAAGCGAAAGGAAAGAAGATGGCTGTTCTGTTTCTTGTGGTGCAGGTTGGTGGGATTTGTCTGATACCAGACCCAGCCTTTCTGTCCTCAGGTTGCCACTTGAGTTTTACAGCAGACACAGAGAGAAGTACACATTCCTGATGTTCCAGTGATTTCCAGATTTAGTCCAGCCACCAACATGTAGTTGGTCCCTTTGGCATGGAAACTGCTTCATCTTCCTGCTCATCTGAGTTTGAAGCATCACTGCAGTTTGTCCAGCCTCCATCTGTAGGTTGCCATGTGTGTAGCACCTTTTTTTTTAAGAACACAAAAGGATTGTTAGCTGTTAAATCACAGAAAAGACTGACAGCTTCTGTTATTTAAAAAAAAATATGATAGTACAAATTATATTTCTCAAGTCTAGTTTTTTGATACAGTGACAAAAATTTTGAGTCAGTCCTCTTAATTACACGTAACAAATCAGTGCAGAGTGGGATCTAGTACAAAATTAAACAAGCTACAGTCTTACGGACAACCTAGAAATGCATTCCTCAGTGTCAGAGCCATCCACTGGTTCCTCCAACCTAGTTTTCAACCACATGAGATTTAATTGTTGCAAATGGAATACTTGTTCTACAGAAGTCCAATAAATCTGCAGTCTGTCTTCCCAGTAATCAATCACAGATTGTGAATTGCATGAGGAAAAATCTATAAGATATGTTCTTCATGTCTAGTACGTTGGGTTATTTTCATGTCTTGTGGTTTGAATTTGGCCACTGTCATTTTAGAGGAATTTCCTGCCATCTGTGTTCAATTGAATTTTCTCACAGATTTGGGCTTGCTTGTAAATACTGGGATCTGGCAAAAGGAGTATCTTTGTTCTTCAGGGGCATATTCAAAAACCGTTAACATGGTGTTGGCAATGTGCTGGGTTAGGGAAGATCCAGGAGATAAAAAATGTATAAATTCCCCCTGCCCCTAACAGCTGATGATTTATCTGTGAAGGAAAAAGAACAACGAGTGCATGAGTGTGTGGTAGAGTTTAATCTCAAGCTATCATGGTATTTCATATTTTGCTTATTATTAGGGTGTTGGTCTTACTGTCTGCTTGTGACCACATACACGGGCAGCAGGCTGAGTAGCCAAAATATTACAGCAAATTCCTGGGGGACCTCACTGCATGGTCCCAAACAGATTGGGAGTTGGTTTACCACCAGCTCTAATTTGTGTTTTGGCTGCTGATTTTGCATTGAGTTAATATCCAAACAGTGATACTGGCATATGTAGATTCTTAGAAATCACACATACCTTGGGGCAAAGGGGCTACTCTATCTTCAGTTTAACATTATCAGCTGCAGTGTTACAAAATTCAAGGTAATCTCATCATCCTAATTGAAAGCTGGAGAGAGCCCTCTGCATTCCTTCCTGATAGAGTGTGTATAATCAAATAAAAAAAAATCCAAGCATTGAGGATCAAGTTTAAACCAACAAAATCAAAACAATTTAGAATGAAGTTTATTGCCATCTTGAGCTTAACCTCCTTACAATACAAAATGGCAGATAAAATGGATTTACATGTGTATTCAACTGTGTTACTCACTAGAGATGGAAGAGATGTCCCAACTCAGAAAGAACCTGCTTCAATTTATCTCATTTTGCATATTTCAGTTTGTCAGACTTTGTGTTGCTTGGGCATAAATCAAGGGCAGTTGCAGCCTTGCTGTGAAATGTCGGCCTGTGAAAACGATGGCAAGGGCTTCTAGGTTCTTCATGTCTCTGGTTGCTTAATAGCTTATTCCGTTTGTAGATGGAAAGATGTGTTTTCTGACTGCCAGTTTCTCAAACTAACTTTGGTCTTGATGAACGGGTTACTTCACCCTGTATGTCACTGGGCCAAGATTAGATCTTTCCCAACTCTTTAAACTTGAATTGTGCATTTAAATATGTGCAACTGCCTGGAGTTCAGCACAGTGATCTGTTGATAACACAGCAGAGGGAATCCTGCTTCTGCTCCCGTAGTTCTGCAGGAAGGGGAGAAACAAGTGTTTTGGCCAGCAATGTCCCTGGAGTCACTCAGTGTTGTTTAGCCTTTGGTTTCTGTAGCAAGCATTTTCCAAATTCTGTCAGTACCTGACAGCAGTCCCGTCTGAGATGTTAAACAACAGCTTAGCCCAGGCAGCCAGAGGGTGTCATTTTTGCATAATTTATTTTTTAGAAGAACTGCAGCATGAGAATCAACGAGTTGTTTTCAGTATTGCATTTTCCATGGTCTGGAAATAGTCAGTGCCTGTGAGGCACCGACTTGCTCCTTGCAATAGCCTTGGACACACTCGAAACTCACAGGCTTTGTCACTGCAGCCTCTGCTCTGCCCAGGGATGCTGAGAGCTGCAGGGAGCAAAGCAGTTTACTCTTACTGGCTCAAGCAGCTGCACTTGCATTTATGTCTCTGGCTGCTTTCAGGACGGGCAGCTTTACCAGCAAGGAGCAGCGTTTGCCCCGGTTACATGGGAAGATTGCTGATTCACATGAATCCCCAGGAATATTTGCACTCCTGCTCCAGGCAGGCTGGCAGTGAGTAAAATGGGCATAGTTCAGCTGGAGCAGGGTGATGCTGTGTGGTTCTGCCTTTTGGCAGTGTGCCACCCTGGCTGGCATGGACTTGTTCACTGCCTGGGAGGAGCCCTTCATGTGGAATATTCCTCCAAGGTTCACATATGTCTTAGGTTATCTTTCCAAAGATTTCAAATTTTAATGATACGCTGGAGGGATTATCCAGTTCTTGCTGGCCATACATTTCTTTTCTCTTTCCCTGTTTCCTTATTTTTTTATATTGGTCTCCCAGTCATAATATTGGTATAGATATTTGTCATTTTTGAGGGTATTTCCAATGATGTAACTGTATTTTAATTAACTTATAATACAGACAGCACTATTCTGGCTTCACTGAGGACCTGAGGCTGTTTCTTTATGAATAAATAGATGTTTATTCACTACTTCTATTTTTAATATGTCATGACTATATTTGCAAAGATTACCTATTTGATCTTGACAGCAAAGCCCATGACAAACATCTGGAAACACACCTTCCAACTTCAAGCCATGACTCTGAGAGAGAGAGGCTCCTTTATTTAAGTAAAGTTTCCAAGATTCTCTGGATCACCAGTTTAATTTGCTTGTTTACCAAACAAAGGGTTGCATTTTACACAAGCCAAATGAGCCTGGCACTGCAAATAAAAAACAGATTACATTCGTTGCCATTAGTCACTCAAACTTAAAAGGGCAGCTCCTCCCTGTAAAGCAGCTCTAAAAACGGCATTGAAGATTGCCATGGGTTTTGTCCCTTAGTATTTCCAAAGCATAAACACTAAAGCAATACTTCTATTTCCATGTGTCAGTCTTACACAAATTAATTTTGTTGACTGACCTGCTGCTAATAAAGTGTTTCACATTTGACAAGCCTGTCTCCTGTTCACTTACACAGTGCCCTCTGTGCAGGTTTTGCCCCTGATTATAGTGAGCCAAATATGGGTTCTGTTGTAGTCAAGAAGAGCTGAAACTCCTTATTTCGTAGTGATTTTTTTTTTTCTTTCGAGTGGATAAATGATGGGATAAATCTTCAGCATTTTCTTCCAGTGATTAGATCACATCATGTCCTGAATGAATCCTGTTGTTTGTTCCAGTGTTCCTCTGCTTTGGGTATAATATTTCTTGCTTTGTCTTCAGGAAAGTTGATAATTTGCTTTGTCCCTGATCATTTGTCACTTTATCACTTTATCCTGTTATCCTCTTGTTCCCTCTGTTGTGCCTTCACACATTATGTTACTATCAAACAACTGTCTCTATTCCTTCTGCTGGTTTTCCCAAACACATGCCAGGCCCTCACTGAGTTCATCTGCATGATGCTCTTCATCTAAGGCTCTACTGGAGACCAATAAAACCTATAGGGAATTAGCTGACAAACCCAATTGTTACTGTTATTGCATAAGAAAACGCACTTGCATTTTCTTTCTCTTTCTCTGAATAGCTAAATGATCCTAACAATAGTTCTCTTGTTCTTTCTCCTTTATTTGCTTCTCCCTGCCATTTTGTATCATGAAGTTAAACTACTGATATATCTTGTGTGCTGAAGGACATCTCTCAGGTTTGGTTATTGCAGAAAAAAAAACCCACTTAAAAATCTGTATGATTTTGATAAGAACAGGATGCTTACGCTGTGGGTAGTGAAAAACTCATAGTGGTTTTACTGATCCAGTCTGGCTTTCAAATGTTCAGGTTTTGTTGTAATTTGGCAAGTAAATCGTTGTTGGGAAGCTTCCCTGGATGTGCTAATTCAGTTTTATTTGGATCCTGAGCTGTATCTCAGTAAGAACATAGACAATCTATGCTGAAACATTGTGTGATTTTGCATATATATGACTCTTGGGGATTCTGCAGACTGAAGTTTCTGGTGTCAAGGTGCCCCAGCAAGATGGAGCAAAATAACCTGGAGCCTTGCCTTAATCTCCCACTGTTCACCTGAGCATTGCAGGTGTTGATGTTGCCATGAAAACTCAAGAGCTACTGATGAAATCAGATGAACTGAATACAATCTTGCAGTTACCCAAATGTTGCATTTGCTAAGACAAATGGATTAAAACCATATCCTGCTGCTTTTACTATGACTACATAGAGAGGCTGCTGCATACTCATGTGGCTTAGTAGTCTAAGCTTCAAAATACATCATTGGAGATTGCTGTGCTAAAAACTCTGTTAGATAAAGCCAGGAATAAAAACGAACATCTCTATTAAAGATTTCCACAAATCTTCACCAAAGGGTTCTGTTAAAGGTGGCATAAATCTGTGTGCTTGAACTGTGTTTACCCAGCTGAGATTTTGACACGTATGGCACTGATCATTGGAAAGTACATTTGCACTGCACTTACCTATCATTTTACAGAGGCCAAATGCTTAAGTGCAAGCAGGTGAGTAATTTAAACCATTGTGGACTATACATAATCCAGAGAGTAAACAGGTCATTAGAGTAAATAAGCAATGAAGCTGTAAAATCATGCCAGCTAAAAGATTTGATACATTATCCTTGCGGTTTTCAAAGACATGAATAATTATCTTCCTGATACAACAGTCTCAATTTAAGTCAGAATTTGTATCTGGAGTTAGTATGCAGCTCTGAGAGATAGAGGAGCCATGGGAAGCACCATCTGAGAGAGTGAAAAGCTCCACAGTAGGGTATCTGTGAGGGATGCAGGGATCTCTGACTCCAGCCATGTTATTATTACTTTTTATGATGTGTGACTTGTGCTGTGACAGATTAGAAATATGTTGTTGGAAGCTCAGAGAGGCATAGATACATAAAGTTCTATGAAAGTGTTTTAAAAACTAGTGACATTTCCTAATTATATGCATTAATTTTTTCTAATATTTTTTCCTGTTGCTTTGGTTTGTGGTTCTTGATAAACAACTGGATTTATTTAAACTGAAGCTCTGTTCTCCTCAAACCCTCAACTTCTTTGTGAGTTGGATGCACAACCCATCATTTGTGGCCTCAGTCAGTCACTGTGGGGATGTTCAGGAGTAATGTTATCACACATCTTGCTTGGTGTTAAGTAGGAACACTAAAGAGGTGGTTGAGGATAAAAAGAGAGTCTGTATTCACAGAAGAAAATTACACCTTAAAACCAGCACCTTTGCTCATGGAAGGTTGAAAACCTTGAGGAAAGAGCAGTTAAAATTCTTGGTTAAGTTTGTGTTATAAGCTCACAACAGGCTGCAGAAAATGTGGGGCTGTCAGGTTGTTCTCACCTCAGGATAAAAGCTCAGCTGCTCTGAAAACAGCAAAGGGAGCTGTAGTCAAGGCAAATCCCAGTACAGAAGAGCTCTCAGAAATCACTCTTTGGCCAAAAGTCTGCTCTGGACTAATCCCCAGAGTGATGCTGATACTGCCAAGAGACAAGAGGGCTGTGGCTGTTCCTCCTCAGCTCTTAGTGTTAAACCAGCATGCTATGGGAGAGATCGAATTGGATCTGCTGGCTTACCCTGCCTTTGTGCCTGCTGGAAGATGTGGTAGGGCTGCACTGTTCGGGTAGTGAGCGTTGCTGTGCCGTCTTCACTTGGAGTTCTTCCCATGCAGAACTCCTTGGGAATGATGTGGTTAACAGTGTGTTTGTTTAAGAGGTAAGGGGGGAGGGAAATTAGTATCAGGTAAAAATGTATATGGCTGTGTGTATATATAAATTCCCAAAGCATTCACAGCCAGCTACTTAATAGTTTTTTCATTGAATCAATTTTAAAACGGGAACTTTGTTTCCTTTATTTAATAGAACAAAACGGCTTCCATATTCTTGCCTGTAACTAGCAGGATTTATATAGCATTCTGCAAACAAAGTAAACATTAAAGTCCCTTTTGTCCATCTGTGGAATGAATAATTTTGTGCAAAGTATTTATTATAAGCACACGATACACTTAAACTTTTTACTGTAGTGGTGACAGATCCAGCACAGAACCGGATTGTTAAGTAGCAATCACACCATGCTTCTATACTGTATAAAAATTTACTGACGTTTCTAAAGGCTCTGGGGTTCAAAGGAAAATGTTAGCTCACCTGGCTAACTTTTGGGTGCTACTTAAAATGATTCTGGATGTTGGAAGTAGTGCTCAAGAGGCTGTGATGAGTTTCGGTCAGAATTGCACAACTTCACAAAGGTGACTGGAAAGCTTTGGGTCGGGTACATGTGGGCACTGGCCACTCGCCTACTCCCTGGGACTGCACTAGGCAGCAGCTGGGTACCCCTGGCTTAGATATCAAAATGTCCTTGGGAACCACTTCAGAAAGACTTTAAGATTTCCCTGTTACTTGGCAGAAGTTGGGACTAACGCAGAGGTGACATGTCACAAATAACTCCCACTAATGTAGTTTCTTTTAAGATGATTTACAATAGGTTCTGTAATGTACTAATGTACATGCATACCAGTCCCATTTGCTGTAAGTGAAGCAGTCCCTTCCCTTCTGTGAGTTGCACTCTCGTACATGCCAGTTAATTGCTCCTAGAGTCACACTATCCCCCCTCTGGGATTCAGTATGTGTTTAACATTCAGCTGTCTTGTCAGAACCCAGACTTTGGGCTCCCCAAAACATCCTTCACTTGGGTCTGTATGCAGAGAGCCAAATTCAGGCAGGGCATGAGGAGGTGAGATTTATGGATTAGCCACAGGCACAGAGAAGCACACACCAGGCTGGAGGGAGTCCATGTGGGGATGGCACACAGGCCCAGGGCTCTTGGAGGTGACCTGAGTCACACCACCATAGATTTCCTGTAACCTTGGTTATGCTCACCTCTGGGTTTGGCCCATGGGCTCTGCAGAATGTCTTGGAGATGGCAGTAGGGCCAGCTGGTTTAGTTTCTCTATCATTGTACTGGTATTGTTGGTTGGAGGAGAAAAAGAGACAACTTTTATGAAGATATTATTTCCAATGTTTTCTGGCAGACAAAGCACCAGATTCCTTTCTGTTGATTCCTTCCAATCTGCTGCCCTCACCCTTTGGAATTAGCTGCCTGCCATGCCTGTACAGCCAGTTGCAGGGCTAGTCTTGTCTCCAGCAAAGCCTCTCCCTCATTTATTTGAATTTCCCAGGGATGAGCATTCAGGGACAGCATCTCAGCTGATCCTGAGTATCTTCTTTTCTCCATTTATCTCATCCTCTTTCCCGGTGCTGTTTCCTTTGATTGCTTGAATTGTATTTACAGTCAGTGATAATGAATTCATGCCCCAAACCCATTCTGCATCATCTCCTTTATTGTCTTGATAGGGCTGCTGCTGTTCGGTATCTGTTCTGCCCTCTGAACTGAGGTTGTTTGTCACTGACATTTCATCTATGAAGGAAATGTCTTCAGCTTCTGTGCTGGTATATTCTGAGTTTTATTCTGGAAAAGTTCTCCAGGTTTTGCTGTAGTTGGGTTATGGCTGATGTGTAGAATGGTACGTGAAGTGGACTGAGGGATGAAAAATGTGTCCCCTCTTCCAGCTGTAGCACCATCCTTAAGGCTTATGGTGGACTGTCTGTGCAGCTGTTCCGTAAAGAAACTTTCTGGACACAGAGCTTGTGGAGCAACTCTCAGAATAAACATTAAATTCCTTTGAAATACAGCTGAAGTTCAGAGTGGGGGTACTCATATGATAGAGGATAGATATTGTCTTTTATATGCAACTGCTTTCTCTCATAGGTTGTTTTTTCCCCTCAGGCTTATAGTTAGTGAAAAAAGATCCCTGGGTCTCTTTCTCACTGTTCAGCAGGAATGCTACATTCCCTTTCAAGCTTTGCTTCAAGTAGCATTCCTCTGTCATCACTGTGTTTATAATGCTGCTTTCAGGAGAGATTTGCTCTTGTGCTTGCCCAAATCCCAGAGGGATCTGTAAGGAAGGTACAAAACCGGAGGAGCATTGAGATCCTGTACTCCCTTTGTGGAATAGGAAGGTGGAGGAGAAGACATTCCTAAATGCAGATCTCTTCATTAGGTTCTGTTGCTCCCAATTCTTTGAGCCTGTGTAGGTGCCAGTTGAGCTGATGCAGCAGAGGGCAGCTACTTCCCAGCATGTGCCATTTGTCAGATCCTTGAAATCTTGTGCTCAGTCTTGGGAATAGGTAGGAAATAACAGGTCTTTTGGTATGCCTTTTCCAAAATGTCCTCAGAGTTACATCCTGCAAGGTTAGAGGCATGGACAGTCACAGGGAGGGAGGAGCAGTGGGAATGTTTCATTTTATTGTGAGTTTGGGAAAATGTCTTTGGTGTGTAGTTGGAATGTGTTGTTGTAACTAAGAACAGTAAACATAATAGCTGAGAATACATAGAAGTATTTCAGGATGTTAAGGAGTGACCAAAAAAAAAAAAAGATTTGTCTTGTAAAAGCCCATTTTTTCTGCTGGATAATGATGTAAACCCTGTTTATTTTCAAGCAGGCAATTTGCCCATCTGTTCTGATGTTACTGTCCAGGTTTGTTTGCTATTATTCTTTGATGGGAATGCCTAAATTGTTTACAGTTCACAGCAAGACCTATTTAGTTGGGTCAATTGGTTTCTTCATGCATGTAAGACATTCAGGGAGTGGTTTGATATGCAGATGGGAGGAATCTGATGAAAAACTGTAGAAGTGGTGAAGGTGATTTTTACTTCTGTTGAGTCTTGCACCTGACCCAGCGTTAGCTATAGTTTTAAACTTAACACTTGTGTCAGGGAGAAACTTGAAAATAAATCATGTTTTATAGTCTCGATAATGTGGTGTCTGTTCCAGCTGATGCTTTATTCCTTCAGTCCTTTGATTCTTTCCATATGAAGGCAGCAAATACTTCCATCAGGTTGATACGGCTTTTTCTTTCCTTAGAAGTTGGATACCTTTAAGAAGTTGGCTTGAGCAAATGCATCTCTAAAATTTGCATAAATAAATCAACTGTGTACTGTGGCTTTTGTGATGTTCAGTGTCTTTATTATTTGATGATTAAACATAATGCAATTTACTAATGAAGAGATGTATTTTGAAGAGCAAAGGTCAGGGCCAGATTTGAAGACTTCCATTGCCTGAAATGTCTAAAGTAATTTTAATCAGGGAATTTACTTGCCATCATCAAAGCACTTTTCCTTTCATGATTTGAAAAAGTCTTGCTGCTGATGTTTATAATTATGGAACACCACCATCAAACCCTTTGCTCATCAAACTTCATTACCATGATTTATTTGACATGCAGTAATACTTGTAATGCAGAACAGAAACAGAGCTATTGATTTACCAGCAAATTCATTAAAATTGTGTAAGTATTATTGCCAATAGATACACAAGGAACATAAATTATTTTGTTCTGTTTTTTGAGTTCCAGAGGGACTGTCAAGGAGTTCCATATAAAGCAGGGCAGAATGCTGATATTTCTGTACATTAGCAGACTCTGTTGGAATAGGTTTTCGTATTTAGAGATCTCATACTGTCACATCTTGCTTACAAAAGTATTTTGGTTGGTGCAGCCCTGTCTTGCAAGGAGACATATTTTATGACCTGTGATGAAGCAAGAGTATGGTGAGTGAGATACCAAGACTGTTTTTTAGGTACTATATAGATTACATAATGGGGAGGGAAGATGGTTCGCATTTTTCTGCATCACAAGTTTCAGGTTCATCCAGAAGCTACCATGTGTTTAAAATACTTTGCTGATATCAAGAACTCCTTAAACTTGTTTTTATTTATATTAAAATGATTCCAGAAGTGCAGGGCAGGGCATTTGCTTGTGTTGTATCTCCAGGCTGTTCTTTTTTGTTGTATCTTTTAGATTTTGTAGGATGTTCTACAGCATCTGCTCCAGTGGAGCTGCAGGATTGATCAGTATCTGCCACAAACTGGTGGAGTGACTTTGCTGTTGTCATTAGTAAGTGCTGTGAATTGTAGGTACTGTGCAGGAAGGAGAGCGCCATCCTTTTACACCAGTGATGGAATTCTCTGGAGAAGCGTGAAGACTGAGTTGGGCTCTGGAGTGAGTTTGTCTCTGTGGGATTTACTCATGGAAGATTGGACATTGGAAGGAACTCCTGGTGCACTTCAACTGTGCTGAGTTCAAGGGCACATTTTGTTCTTCTTGTGTTTTACTGCTTTCCTTGGAGGGTTTGGATTTTTTTTTTCCCCTTGCTCTTTTCTGTAGGCAGTTCCATTTTGTGCTTATCAAGGCTCTGCCAGATGCCATGCTGAGCAGTGTGCTTCTTTCCCCAGTACACAGCACCTACTCCACTGTTATTTGGTTTCCTTGCCTAGCCTCAGGCTGGATTTGTTTTTTTAATTACAAAGTTAGTTTTTTTCTTTGGACACAATTCAAACAGCTAACAGTAATGCTCATATATCCCTTGATGCCTATGACAGGTTTTCCATGTAAACAAAAATTGCATCTGTCCTCAGGGACTAACTTGTATGAGTATATATAATGAAAACGTTGGCTATTTTTATAAGGTATGTAAATGAAAATGGAAAATACTGAGAGGCTGTCCTGGAATGTGAGGAGCTTATATTTCTGTCTGAACTTGAGTAAGCAAACCTGTCCTTGCTTTTAAAAATGGTTGTTTTATTTGATTCAGGGTTTCAGTTTTGGCTGATTGGTAGTGTATGACCCTTCACGTCAGTCTGGATCTAATGGAGATTCCAGTGAAATCACAGAATTGAGCAGTCAGGAGCCACATGAGACTGCAACAAGCAGATAGGAAATGAAAGCTGAGTTACTCACTGGCCTTAAAATTTAGCGGTTCTGCAAAAGGAACTGGAGTCAGTGCTGGAGTGCAGGGAATTTCGGTGATCTGCATGAGCTGAGAACCTGCCTCATGATCTCCCAGCAGCAGGATTTGACTGTGCTGTGCTGCGTGTCTGTAGATGGAGGACAAGTTGGGCACCAGCAGAAGTCCTGGGGATGTGTGTTCTGATCAGCTGGATCCACAGAACCATCCTGGGTAGGTCGGGCAGTCCCACACAGCACAGCATGAGAATGGCTGGACAGACAGTATTTCCTTCCCAGGATTTTTTCTGAACTTTACAGGTTTTCCAAGAACATCCATTCCATGTGTGCAGTCATTGCTCTTGAGGTGCATAAATGTTTCTGGTTCTACTAGAAGACAAATTACTATTGTGTTGATGTTTCGGCTCTTTTAAAGAGCCCGTGGATAGGAGCAGATGTGTTCATGGAAGCACTGGGCCTCAGGGCTTTGGCATCAGGATAAATTACTAGAGAGTAACAAATCACCTCGTGTCAGTTGCTCACTTGTGAGTAACCACATGCACAGTCCTTCCCTGCAGCACCTCCGCCACAGTGAAAGGTACTTCAGCGCTCTTTTCTGAAAGGAAAGCTACCTTAAATTAGGTTGCACTTAACTTCAGGAAGGTACCTGTATGAGACAGTATAAAGTGGTTGATAAGTAGAAAGTTGCCACCTTGCAGTGTGACAGAATTCTAGATCTCTTGAGTTTCCTTTCACTTTAAATACAGTATTTTTTTTCCTAGTCCAAAAAGAAACCAAAACCAGTTTTATCTTCTTCATCGGTTTCTGATTTCAGAGCATGTTGGTATCTCCCTGTTACTTTCTTTGGAAGTTCAAAAATGCTCTTGCTGCTCTATTGAAGAAATACCCTTCCTTAGAGGATTTCTGGTAGAATAAAAATTCGGCAGTTTAATTTCCACACTCAAATCACAGCATTCCCCTCAGAAAAATTATCTTTCTTTTCCTTTCCTGAGTGCTCAAAAAGAAGAAGAAAAAAATCAGGAAGTTCTCCTTAGGTTTGGGCTCTGTTAACTTGATTGGCTGATTTCCTTATGGTGTTTCTCCAGAAGAACATAGGATCTGAAACTCAGTGTTGATCCCAAAATCACATAAGTCCTCTAAACTGGATGAAGTGGAAGGAAGGGAACTGAAATGGGAAGAAAGGTGTCCTCCTTTTCAAGCAAGTATTTCTTTCAGTTGTTTTTGTTCCATGAGCACTGCCAAATCACTCCAGTGGAGATTGCAGTCTGGAGAAAGCTCTCTTCCCACCTACTCCAATGTCAGCCATGTTGAAGATCTCTACACCCAGTCCTGGCCAAAGACTGTGTTTGAGTGAGATGTTTGGCTTTCTCCTGAGCTGATGTTGAGAACAGTAAAGGATTGTTGAGAGCGTCGTGATGAGAGACCCTGGCCTGGGCATATCCTTAGTCTTGGAGCAGGATGAATCCTGCAGCCATTCCTACTTCCTGTGAGGGGGCAGCAGTCATTTGGATGGATGTGGAAACTGCAAACATCCCAGATTCCCAAGGCAGACTGGAGGGAGGGAGAGCCAGTTTGCCTCCCTGGTGATGACAGGCCTTGAGGCCTTGGAAATAAGGGTGTGAGGGATGGGATGGGAGGGCTGGGACAACCCAACAGCAAACAAGCTGGGGAAAGGGAGGGAGAAAGTGGTGACAAGGACTCCAGGGCTCCTCTTCTTTGTTTTGCTTTTGTCCCTTTCTATTGTTTTTCCCTGTCGATGCAACGATGAAAATGTGACTACGCCACAATTTAAGGTGAACGGGAAGTGACTGAAATCTGGTACTACAAGAAAATGTGTTAAATTATTGTCTTAAGCTGGACTTTCACATAGAGCCAGATCTCAGATTTGACTGAGCCTTGGGCTAACTGTACTGTGCCTGATTTCTGGCTGCTCCTTGGCTTGAGCTATTACTTCATTACCATCGAAACCCTAATTCCCAGAAAGCATTTCTCAATCTTCTGAGCACTAAATTCAGCTTACTTTCCCCAGAAAGCCTCACCAAAATGTGTTCTGGCAAGGCTCTGACTACCTGTCCTTTCTCCAGTGGGTGATCTGTTGGGGAATGGGCCTTGCAGTGCAGTCTGAGCTAATTTGCTAGAAATGAAGACAGACTGTAAAAGGTACAGCAGCCTACTCAAAAGATCTTTCTTTCTCCCTTTTCCTTTGCCTTTGATTTGTTATAGGAGGCATGTCTGGGGTGGGGACACTTGCATTGATGAATCCTTGGGATGCTTCTGAAGATCCTTCCCTGTGCTCTAAAATTAACCATGAAGGTTCCTCCTGTCTGTCAGTGACAGCAAAGGCTTAGGAGGTTTAGAGTTCAGGCTTAGCTCCAGTGAGTATCCCAAAATATATATGTCTGCAATTCTGGAGCCTGTTTGAATTATTCAGACTTCTTCCTGACAAAAGTCATGCAATCCCCTGTGTGCTCTCTGGCTATACTTCAAGATACTTTTTGTGGAGGCTTTATATTAGGTCTTGCCAGCAAATACATAAAGCATTGAAATGGGGGTGGCCAGACAGCAATGTTTTGACAGTAACTTCTCTATATAGGGTGATTGTATGGTCCTGCAGAACTCGGGTATCTATTGGTCTTTAATATATTTATTTTGTTAGTATGCCTGTGAGATACAGAAATGCTATTACTGCCATTTTACCAGAAAGCCATAAAGTGCAGGCTGAACTCAATGACTTGCCTGAGGGCCATCCAAAATGTGAATTATCAGCTCCAGTGTTCCAGTTTTTGCTGTAATCCAAGGACCATCTACCTTCCAGGCCATCAAGTAGATATAGGCAACACAGTCTTTGAAGAGAAATCATACACTGTTGAAGGAAAAGCTAAAAGTGTCCTAACCTTACCTTAATTAAGGTGTCCTAAGAAAACAACAATGAAATATATCAGCTGTGGTAGAAGTGTTGATCTCGACAGGGAGGCCTGAAAGATTTAGACAGTAAAGGGTCATTTTTGAAAGGATAGTAAAATATGTGGACTATATGGAAGATGAGTTCCATTAATCCCTGAAAATATATCAGTCCTATCTGTCATTTTTGTTAGTTGGCCACACTGGTGTTTCCTGCACTGAGGCGATGCAGTAAAACTTGGAGGAATTTGTACAGTTTATTTCATGTTGCTGGAATCAAGCTGGAGTTTGTCCTGGACAGTCACATTTACAGAACTTGCTGTTTGAAAAGCCTGTGATGCCGTTTCTTTCCTTGTTCTGTTGGGTGTAGTCCACCGAGACAGAGATTGTTTCTTGTTCCTGTAATGTCATGAATTAAAGTGATCCTACTGTAGTTTTGTTTCTTCTTATAAAGGAGTGCAATCTTCCTGAATTGCAGTTAGTAGTTGTTTAAAAGCTAATTTTTGAAAATAGTACTTAATTGTGCACGTACTTCGTATAAGCAGGGCCTCTGTTCGCTATTCATATCAAGAATTGTTATCCTACCATCTAATAACACTAATTCCATCCAGGAGCATCCAGGAGGCACCAGTTGCAGCAGAACACGCAACTTGCTGGGTGTCAGCACCACTTGCTGTAGTGCCTAAGACTTTAATTTCCCACCAAACCTGGCTGATGTTGATATGCTTGCAAGTCTTGCAAGTTCAAAGCATGAGTTAGGACAGCAACAGCACTGATGCATCTGAGGAAATTCTGGCTCCATTGACTTTGGCAAAGAATTATGAGTGGGTTTGAAGATTTTAAAAATACTTGGGGAATTAGCAGTCCTTTTTCTCTACATAAAGTATCTTTTCAAGAAAATTTGACTGTGTTAAGAAAAACTTGGTCTCTGCTGAACTTCAACTGAGTTATTAAAATAATAAATCTTCAGACTTATCGAAGCTACTAAAATGTTGGCAGCATGAACATGTAAGGAAAAAGAAATAATTCCTGGCATGATGCATTCTTTTTATTTTGCGTTTTGTTACATTTAGATATGAGTCCATTGTTGCCACTTGCTTTCAATAGAAGGCAGTCATTTCACAAACCCTTACTCTGGTCACTGAGACAATCTGCAATCTTAACAAAAAGATTAGATTCAGATAACTCAACTGACCTTTCTCAGAAAAATAGCCTGATAATATTTAAGGACTGCCTTGACTGATGGTAAATTTATCTTCCAGTATCCTTATTAAAGAATCAACAGAGATGTCTCAAGCACTTCACCAGTAGAGAGAGAGAACTAAAACCCCACAGTGGTGATGACTGTTGTTGCTGCAGAATGAAGACAGACTGTCTTGCAGATTTTTTTTTGCATTGTTCTGTTCGTGTAAACATCAGCATTTCAGTGGAGAATCGTTAGGAAGCTTTTAGCAGTGAAACACTCAGAAATGTCCGTGGCACACTGTTCACTCATGGAAAGTTAGAACCCCTGTGCTAAATCCTATAAACTATATGTAAAAATGTATTGTTTTGTTTAAGCTGAGGCCCCACCATTGATTTCAGGGTATGTCACAGTGCAGTAAAACTGTGGCCTTCGGTATCTCCCGAAAGCATCACTGTTTTGTGAATTACACAAGAGACGTTAAAACTTGATGTCTGGAGAACAAGATGTAACATGCCTTAGAGGGTCAGGGTCATAGTCAGTGTCAGCTTGGAGACGTAATGTTTTCCTGGCAAGACAGCAAGACTTGCCATCCCTTTGGATTAGGAGGAGAAGGGACGTTTATAGGTAGAGCTGAGTTTATCCTTGCGAGAACAGGGCATCCTTTAGGGCTAGGAATGGTATATTGTACACATTCTGTAGCACAACCTGGCCTGAGAGATTACAGGGGGGTGAAGAAACGTTGCTGGGGTGTGACCAAAGGTCTGCAGTGGGTGCTAGTGCCTGAGGGAAAATAGTGACAATTAAAATATGTGCAGGCAAGGTAAAAGAGTGAAAACCCAGTCCTTGTTGTTCTTACTGATTTTGTTATCTCTCAGATAAAAAAATTCACAGACTTTAGATAAGGTTTTGGTTGCAAGGTCGGGATTTGATTCACTAAGTATTCATTAATTAGTTCCTAATTAATTTCTAATAAAAACATAGAGATAAGTCATGGAGAGCTCAGAATCCATTTCTTGATTCTGCCTCATATTCTTGTCTTTCAGAGGGAACTTTGTCCAGTGTTTCTCATTTACAAAAATTCATTATCAATGTAAATCTCATCCCCAGGTGTTTGCATATCTCTGTAAAAATACAGTGGTTTCAGAGAAATTATGTTTAGTTTTATAAAAATCACTTTTCCCATAGTGCAACCCAAACTGCTTGAATTGAAGGGTCTCCTAAATAAGAAAACTTCTAAACTTCAAAAATGTAAGAGGCAAGGATGCAGTGCAGCAGGATGGAGATAATAAAACATAACAAAGATATACAAACAGATGCATCTGTGCTTCAGCAGCATCCTGTGAGCTGTCAGGTACCACCACTTAGCAGAGAGTGTAGCTACATTTGTGCCATTTGTTTCTGCTAAGAACAAAGGATGTATTTCAAGTGAGTTATTCTAGCAAAAACAAATATCTGCTGTTAATTTTTTGTTTATTTTAGTATTTATTTTATCTTTTATGTTTTTTGCTTATGTTATTTTTCAAATTCATTTTCCTTTGTATCCTTTTTGGTTTCCTGCTCTGTACATTGTGTGGGGTTAAGGCTTGTCTGTCTTGTTTTGTTTGCACATCACTAGCAAAAGAAAATTGACTTTAGGGCAGAGATTTTGGGCAAGATGGCAATATGAATAATGAACAAATACTCAGTTTCTTGTCTCCTTATCCCAATTGATAGTGTCACTGTATTGCTATGAAAAATAACTCTGTATATGGCACAGTGCAAATTGGGAAACTGGCCTCAAAATACCTTCATGTCTTGTGCTGAAATCCCCTCCTGACAGGCAATACTGAATTTAGAGTGCTAGGGTTTTAAAAATACAGGGTTTCTAAGCAACAGTGTTTATAGAGGGAATACTTCTTCTTCCCAGTTTTGCCTTTGACTGCTGTATCTATAAAATAGCTTAAACCAACAGGTTTCCATGTTGCAAAGTGATTAATTTTGATACTAATGAAATGGGGCCGTGCTGCCTTCCTCATGCTCCCTTGTACTTGCAGTGTTTTGTGGGCAAGGTGCAGGATCTTGTGATGAATGGGTTGCTTTGAGCATTCTCTTCATTTTACAAAGCATATTGTTCAGGGCTGGTTTTGTGAACAGCAGCTCAGTGATCCATAAAATAACATAAATCATAGGATAAGAACTTGCAAAGGAAAACCTGGCATGGACAAAAACTTAGCTTTATTTTAAACATTATATCCTAAGGAATGGAAGAATGTGGTACCACAAACTATGGAAAATGCTGTTTTACTAAGAAAACAAGTTCTGCTTGTCCCAGTGCTGCGTGTTTCCCCCCTTTCTTCCAGAAGATTTATGTAGTGACTTTCACAAGCCTTATGGCATTTTGTTGAATTCCAAAGGAACTTACATAGAGATGTGTGTGATAGGATTAAAACTCAAGCATCTGTCATTTAAATGCTAATCTCTGTGGATTAGGAGAATTTGGCAATAATTACCAGAGCCAGTGATGGTGCATACTGATTTGAGGTAATCCCTGATATCCATTGCCCTGTGCTGGGAGAAGAACCAGCACTGCCTTGTGTCAGGGCCAAAGCAAAGAGAGCTAATAGATACTGTAATAGATACTGGCTATGGATGGCCTTTCAGAGGATGCAGAGTCCTTTTGCATAGGATGGGTGTTTGTTAGCCCCAGCTGCTGGTTGAAAGGCTCCTCACTGCCACGTGTAGTTGAGCAGCGCAGGGCGATTGGCTGGGTGTTTATAAAAACTAGTTTAGAGTAGCTAATGCATGAGATCACTTAAAAGGAGCGCTGGGATCTTAAGCAGCTAAAAGAAACTGTTGCCTGTTTTAATTCAAAATCTTGATTTCAAAGACAGTCTGGTGTGATTTAATGATTATTCCTGATTTTATTTTTTTACAGATGATCTAAAACTTGGAATAGTGATTTGAGACAAATGGCACAAACATTTTCATGAGGCAGTATCAAGCATATTTGAAGAGAGTCTTTAGATTGTCATAATGGTATTAATCTCTACATAGTGTCCTGAATCCATGCAGTATTCCCACATACTAATGTTTGCATTGGCACTCTCACGTATGATGGATGTGCAAATCCAGTCTTCTCCTTCCTGATTTGACAATTTAGGAGGCTGCTGGGACAGCTATTTCTCCTGCAGCCTTCGGAGACTTCCTCATTAAATCTTGCCGAGTTTACTATCAGGTGCTGCATTTTGAGTTACGGAATACCAGGGTAGAAGGAACGTCATGGATCATCTGGTGCAACTGTTCTTGGCAAGAGTATGCTCAAAGATCATAGGATTGTTTAGTTTGGAAAAGACTTCTTAAGATGCAACTTCTAACCCAGCCCTGCTGAGTCCACCATTAACCCATGTCCCTAAGCACCACATCTACACAGCTTTTAAATTCCTCCAGGGAGGGCGACTCCAGTGCTTTCCTGGGCATCCTGTTCCAATGCTTGACAACCCTTTTGGTGAAGGAATTTTTCCTGATATCCATTATAGACAAGGTGGCCTAGCACCAGCTGCATCTTAAAAGTGACGGATGTTGGGGAATCCATTTTGGGAGACCTCACTCTCTTTAGGGAGTTCGTTGTTGTTCAAGCAGAATGTGTGGCAGCAGATTGAGAATATAATTTATAATATAAAGAAAAAAAAAGCCAGGAGGTAAAAGTTGGTTTTTAGGGCACCAGTTTCTTGTGCCTTTTTTTATTATGTATTCTTTAGTAACTAATTCCTCCAGGACAGTTTAGATCTGTTCGGCTTCAGGAGGAGCGTGTTGAGTGAGCATGGAGTGGAGTGCACAACACACAAGATCTAATCTAGCAATGGCATGTGTGCAAGTAAAACTCTGTATTCATGCATTGCCCCGGGGATTTCACTGGGGCTCTGCCTGGGCACCCACTTCTGCCTCCATGGAATAAATGGCAAATAGGAGTCATGTGTCTGAAAGCAGCACAGAGCTGTCAGATGCTGGTTATAGCCAGACTTTACTATTTGTATAAACACTGTAAGCACTCTATTGCAGAGCTTGGAAAACATTTTGCTTTCCCTTCTTTGTTTTGGTTTGATTTTATTTGCATGCATCGTTTTACATGTGAAGAGATTGACCCACTATAACCAACCAGATCATACAAAAGGTAGAAAAAGGTTTTACAAGCAAAATTTGTTTCCTTGTGTCCTTTCCTTTCTGGAACAAAGGTTCCCCAAAAAAACCCCTATTTGAAATGGTCACTGATTTGCTCATAATGAATGTTAAAAAATATAACCGAGATATCTGCTGGTTTGTGAATGTGGGTTTGCGCTTTATTGAAAGTGGATCAGGCTGAAATGTTTATTTTAGACAATGATTCTGAATACTGAGATGTACAAATATTAGTCTTTCATCTGTCTTCAGAACAGGCAAATACTGGGAGATGAACTTGCTCATACTTCCACTGCCACTTGGGTAAAGTATTTCAGACACTGAGGTACAAATTTTCTTTTTGCTGTTGGCTCGTTTTTCTATATATATTCAGGATAATAAATGTAGAGAAAAGATACATTCGTTATTGACTTCCTAGAGACTGGCCATCTGATTTATGGCTTCAAAGTGTCTCCATTTAATCTGTCAAAACTGATTTTAAACTTCATTTGTCTTCTGGTTTTGGCAGCGCTTTTTACCTTGAATTCAGCTGTTTGACATGCATTGTACTAGAGTCACATTTTAAAAACATTTACAGTATGTTGCAGAAAAAAAAGGTTCAAGTTGGTACATCTGCTTTCAATATTATGCATCTCTCAAAGTGAAAACAATTTGAAAGCTGGCATTGGGAATGTTCTTGTTGTAGCTGTAAGCACAGCACTTAGGTAACTTAGAAGAATAGAGTAATAATTACAGAAAATGAATTGTCACAGAATAACATTCTCCTGTGATTATCACCAATTACAGTTAACAGCTCCAGCGGCCTTGCTGATTAGATGCAGAACATGATTTCCCTAGACTGAAAGATGGGCCATTTCTCAAAAGATTTTGTTAAAAATTACTTTCAGAGATTGAGTTTCTGCGAATGGGGCATCAAGAGCCCCCTCAGGCCTGGCACAGACACCTCGAAGGTCAGGGTGACTCAGCATCTCTGGGGCTGATAAAACTTCCTGCTCTCCCTTTGCCCCAGCAGAGCAGAGCCTCAGCTTCGGGCTTCTCTCCAGACTCTATTTCAGGCACTGAGCACTGCTCCTCTCCTGACTCTGAGCTGAGTGGGAATAGTGGGAGGAGAGTGCATTTCAGGTGGAAGGGTAGTCCAGCACGATGGAGCTCGGTACCAGGTGAGACCTTCAGCAGTGGTGCAGCTCTGCTAGCGGGGCAAGAGAGAAATCTTGGCCAAGTACCCACGGCTCCAGGGTCCCCTGTAGTGCCTGTGGCTTTTAATCACAGCTGCAAAGGCTCATTTTTATCAGAACACCCTTCATCAGCCTTCCCCCATCTTGCATGTTTTCACCTTACTGTCACTGTATATTAGTTCTTTCCTGCACTAGTCTGGATGATTATCAGTGAGGGAATATTGCATGAGTAAAGCTGATATGAGAGGATGAATTAGCGAAAGAAACACAGGGTAATGGAAGCTGGGTGGATCTGCTGATGGTGCAGGTACATTAGGAAGGCCTTAGGAATATTCTGCAGAAAGGCCTGGAAACAGAGTGAGGGCCAAGAGTTCCAAGTCAGAGGTGGAGCCTATGTTATGAAGACCTCCTGGTAGGGGCTGTTGGCAGTAAGAGTGAAAGAAAGGCAAACTGAAGGTACAGCTGGTGGGACCTGTGTGTGGTGACTTACCGTCCATTAAACAATGCCAGAGACTGAATTTTTTAAGTGCTGGTAGGCAGACAGTTGTCAGTAGAAGCAGTATGATTATGCTATATTTGGATTTGTAATTGAGATTACAAACCAGATTGACTATGAAGGTCAAGAGGGAGAAGAAACACACAGAAAGAACTAAGCTCTTTGAAATTAAGAGAGAAATGAACAGGATCCACCCTCTGGAGAGTTCACTGGAGTAACTTCTTCTCCCAGTGCATCACAGGGTTGGTCATGACTCCCATGCTTACAACAGAATAACCTGGTGATGATGTGTGCAGAGGCTGATACTCCTGGTCTGCATTCACCTCATACCTGCATGGTGTGGTGTTGGGGGATTCTTGCCTGTATTCTCGTCAATGCAAGGGAGGCTTTGAGCAGTTTCATTTGTTTCTGCATGTGTCTGATCCTGAGCCTGGGGTTTTTATTCTTTCAGTTATGCTCTGTAGCTTGGAATGCTTAACAGAGCCAGGCACAGGCAGTGCATAGGGATGAGAGTGCTGGAATAGAAAAATAAACAGCGGAAACCCACAGCTGAACTACCAGATGCTGGTTGTTGAGACTTTTTTATAAGAACACAAGGACTCTGACTGGGGTCATTATCCCCACCAGCCACTTGTCAGTGTAAGTCCCTCTTTCTCTTCCCCCCCCCGCACCTCCACCATTTATCTCCACTCCTCCCTATAAAATGTCCCAGTCCAACTGTGACTGAAATAACTGATTAGCTACTATTTCCCTAGAAGAGAGGATGCCCAGTGTCCATCCAGGCAGGGTTGTGCAGGCCACCATATCACCTCTGGAGACATTGCTGTGACAGAGGGCTTGCCTTAGACTGTAGAGAAGCAGATCACTGCACAACAGGATGCTTAGACAGGATTTACTTTCCTTCTTTACTGAAAGCACTGAGGGGGAAGTGTGAGAGGTTCCCTGTTGCAGGGGCAGACCGTGGGGGTGTGTGTGTCTGAGATCTCTCCATACCCCTTCTCATGGTCCCCTCCCTACTTTCTGTCCTGCCAGCCATTAACTGCTAGTCTTCAGTACCAGTTCTGAGCCCAGCCCCACAGTTCTCTCCTACACTTCGAGAGGTTTGCCATGCTGTGCTTGGCCCATGATGCAGACAAAAGATACAGAAACCTTTAGCTACAGCTGTGCCAAGACCACAGCTGCTGTGCTGAGTGGCACTGCCTCATCACTCCTTTGTGCTCTGCTGCCTGCATCTGTCAGTCTCTTAGGCTGTGAACTTTCTGAGGCAGGAGCCACATTTCTGGTCATTCCTGTGCAGAGTAAACTGCAACGACATTACAATCTTTTGTGCTTTGACAATATTAATGAATAAATAACAGGATATGCTGTAGAAAGTTCTCACTGAATGTACAAAGAATGGTCCCCTCTCTGGTGCTGAGGAGGAGGGCACAAGGTTCCCTCACACCTCTGCTGTGTCATGCCTGTGTAGGACAAACACTACCTGTATCTCAGAAGGAAAAGCTGGGTATAGGTCCTTTGACATGACTGCACTTCAGTCAGGTGAGGGTGAGGAGAGAGGCCATGGATGATCCCGAGCAGACCACAGTAATTCCAATGCTGTGGCCTTTGCTGGATGGATGTTATGCAGCAGAGAGTGAAGAAATATCAATGGCTTTAAAGGGAAAGCAAACCTAAAGCAGGTGTTACATGTGCCTGACAGTGACTGTAGTGCATAGCAGTCATCAAGGGTCTGAGTCCAGAAAGAAAGTCAAGAGAGATTCCCACCAAAGCCAGTAATTGTTTCCTTTTTAGCTTGTTTATTTTCTATGCAGTTAGCAAAACGTGACTCTTCATTATGGGTGGTGTAACCAGTCATTAGCTGTATACACATGGCTGGGGTTCAGTTTCACAGAAACAGGATACGTTGCTTTTCGACACTGACTGAGAAGAGGAAAATGCACTGACATACTGGACATGCAGGCTTGAGCTTTGGGAAGCCACTCTTGCTTGTGTGGGACTGGTCTCTGCAGCACACGAGCTGGTTCAGTAGAGCTTAGTGCTTTCTAAGCATCTCCTGTGTAAGTGCCTGTGGCTGACAGTGCAGTGCCTGACCTGGCCTGGCCTGTGAACCACTCTCAGAGCAGTTGTGCCAGCCTAGCCCGGGCTGATACAGCCACTGGAGACAGTCTCGGATCCTTGCTTCAGTGCCAGGACTTGGAAGCAAATCCCACCAGCTTAGACATCTCTGCAGCATGCTCTGAGGAGCCCCAGTTTGGCTGTTGCTCGTGTCTTCTTTCCTTGCTTTGCTTTCTGGAAAACTACTGCTAATGATTTGCAGTGCAAATAACGCATGAGACTTGCTTCTGTCGTATCACAAGGAGTGATTTTGGAGCTGTGCTGTTCTCACGTTTTCCCTCTTGCTGACTTGCTGACAATGAGATGGAAAAAATTCTTGGTTTTCTCTTTTTGGGAACTTCCAGGGGTTGCATTCCTCCCCCTTTATCTCAGCTAATTTCTTAGTCAGCGTGCTCAGGATCACATGGATTCCTGCCAGGTAAGTAGGGATTTTTGTGAGCTGTAGTCTGTTCAGTTGGCAATCATTTTAGCTGTAAAAAGCCGTGGCTTAGCATGGGGCTCAGATGACACACACATTCAGCTTCCAGCTCCTTTATTTTTTAAATGGCTTTAGTTACTCCCTCTCTGCTTTTTTTTGCAATCCAGCCATAGGGTTTAGATCTGTTCTGTAAAACTAGTGCTAAACCAAACAAGGCAAACCTAAGAAAGGCTTAATTAAAATGACAGAAATCTCACACTCACTGAATCTATTGCTGGAGCTCTTTTCGCCCTGTAAACAAAAAAAATTCAAATGGCTGTCCCCGTCCCCCCCACCCCCCCCCCGCGACTTTCATAAGTGGTTACTGAGCTTCTGCAGTTGCTACATTCCTTAAAAAGTTGTTATTTCTTTTTTGGTCACACACTAGGGGACTCCATTGTTTTCAGTGGTGCCTATTGAGTTAGGCCCATCGACAGCAGAACTCATTCTGGGTCATTAACTTTGGAGGCACAGTAGTATAATTTGGTGACTTTATTCTGCTTCTTAGCAGACACTTGTATTAAAGTCACGCACACGCAAAAACAGAATAACCATCCTTCTCCCTTCCTGCAAACTCTGAGAGTCTTAAAGGAGCTCTTAAAGACCATTTAAAGGACCCGTTAAAAACCATTAGAATTCGTAAAGTTGTGTTTAGGCACATAGTAGGCAGAAGTAGCAAAACAATGCTTCTGTCTTACGTGTTCTAGTGTTGACAATTTAACAATTTAACAATTTCCTTGGAAAAACTGGCGGTGTTTAAGAGAAGATTCACACAAACGATTCATGATCTGGAGAATATATATTTTCTCACATATATATGTGTGCAAAAATGAAGAAAGCAGCCAGTTAATCAGTGAAGAAAAGGTAGGAACCAAGCCTAAAGTTATCTACAGAGGGAGGGAGTACCAGTTATGTCATGTGTTTTCGCCTAGCACACAAAGTTACAATGTGAGACCCAGTGCCTGAACTGAAGTCAAACAAGTTGAAGCTATATAAAATTCATGCTGAGAACCATGGAACAAACTGCTACAGAAGCAATTCTCCATCATTTATAAAGATTCCACTTTGAGATTTGATGTCTTGCTAAAAGATGCACTCAAGATCCAACAGTGTGTGGTTAAACTAGATGGAGATATCCCGGAGGAAATAAAATGCACCAGGCACACTGGCATTCTTTCTGGGCTCAGTCTGTAAACTGTGTGGTCTTTTGGAAGTTTCACTCTATTCCTGTGCTATGCTTGCTGTTCACAAACTCGGTCGCTTCACCCTTGAGGTCTGTTTCCTGCTTAGAAATAGTTCTTACACAACATTTGGTCCTTACATTTAGGGAAGCTCGCACACCTTTTGGCCGCACTTTGTGTGCAGTTAACATTTTCATCGCCATAGCTCTTAATCTGCCTTTTTTTTCCCAGCATCAAATTCACATAAAAATGCACATGATCAGGGTTAGCAGTGTGCTAAGGTAATGGGAAAGAGGAAAAGAATGGTCTGCCCAGATCATAGCAAGCTAAACTTCCTCCATCTGAGACCCTCAAATCTAGTCTGAATGGAAGATCGTTCTGTCCATGGCTCTCTGCTCACTTTGGTTAGTCAACAGTATTTACTGAGTTCCTGGCTGCACTCTTTGTATCTCTAATCGAGCACTGGAAGCTGTTATTAAAATGCAGATGTCAGAATTCAGTGTGCATCTTTAGATAGTTCTGGAAGACTTCCTAACTCTAATCTTGCTTTTTCTAGTTTTGTACTGCTGTTCATTTCACTGCCTGTGGCAGGGACTCCTGACTGACAACCAGACAAGAACAAAACTGGGCTCAGAGACATTATGATTAATGAATTACTCTCAGTTCCATGGGATGGATTGGATCAGCGTGTTAGAATGATTTCATGCCTTTTGCATATTCTTGATGGCAGGGATGGTCAGCAGAAAAAGTGCTGTAGATCTGAAGAGTCAGCCCTAATTAGAGTTTTGAGACTTCTCTAACACCAGAGTCTGGATGTTGTGCAAGTATGTGCACTTTCCTGAGAGTTTTTGTTTAGTGTTTTATGCGGCTAAATGGTATTTTGGCATGAGGGGACCTTGGTGGAGGCAACCTTTACCTCTGCATGTGTGCATTCAGTAAGTTCTATTCTGAGCTTTTTAGGCATTTTTCAGAGGGCGGTTTGATGCAACAGTAAAAACCAACAGGAAAACTGAATTGTGCCAAGGGTTCATTAATCTCATTATTCTTGTCTTACCCAAGAAAAAAGATAAACCAATCCAGATAAGATTTAACTGCTGTATCTGCCTGCCATTTTGCTGCTGGCTCACAGTGAAGGAAGCCTGTACCTGCTACCAGCTGCAAAGAACAGAATCTGATAGTGAAAAGTGTGGAGAAAAAAGGTGTATAAAATACAGAAAAAGGACTGCTGGAGACAGTTTAGAAGAGAGACAGAGAGAAAAGATCAGAGCTCTGGAAAACAAGATTTATGAGAAAAAAACTTGAATAATGAGAGCTATGTAACACTGGTGAGAGACGACTGAGTGGAGACAGCCTGCAAACACATAAAAGGTTGCTATGGAGGGCAAGAGAACAGACTCCTCTCCATGTCCAGTTCGGACAGAGCAGTATGTAACAGACTAAGTTGTGCTAAGGGGCCTTTAAGTGAGACATGAAGAAAAAAATTCCTAAGTTAAGTGAAATGACTGAATAGTTTGCTGGAAATGCTGGGGAATTGCTGGAGCCTGTGAAGTAGATTGGTCAAACACCCCCTTAAGTTTGTGAGGCTGGATTATGCTGTAGGGACACAGGACAGAGTAAATCATGTTCTGCAGACTCTTTCAGCCCTGTTTTTCATGATTGCATAATGTGTTTGTCAGAGCAAAGGGCTTCTCATGGTTACAGTGACCCTTCTGTATCTGTTTCTTCACTATAATATCCTGGCTTCACTTAATCCCTGAGATACCTTGTTCACAGGGCTTGTGTGGAAAGTGCAGACCCAGTTTACGGAAGGCAGCATTGCTAAATAAAAACAGAGAGTGCTCCACATACCTCCTAATCCATAGCAACTGCCTACTGTCATCACTGGAAGATTCACAGAGGGTTTCTAGCAGGAGCTAAATTTCTCGTTGTTTATTCAGTGTTCATGTAAGACAACACCATTCAGTCAGAATATTTTCCCTTTTTATAGCATTCTGTGTACTCTTTCATTTTTCTTCATCCTCATATCTCTGCTTTTCCTCTTCCCAGTGCCTTCCCCTCTTCACAGCAGATTCCACAATAGCCTTGTTCTAAACCTGTTCCACAGTCTGCTAAAAAACCCCACAGCAGAACAGCTGGTGGTGGGGGTGCCTTGGTTACCCCCAGAATCTGACATTCAGAAGAGATGGATACAGTCGAGATGTTCAGTCCTCCCAGCTGTTGTCTGAAACTGTCCCATTTTGGGTAGACACCTGCACTAGTTACATTTAAGTCATAGAGGTTTTTTCCTATGTTACATGGCAAATAGGTATTTATGACACCAAGAACTCATATGTTTGACACTGTCCTTCAGCAGACTGTGCTTAGTGGTGATGTTTGTTAAACAGGCACTGCATATGTCTGCAGCCCTAAAGCTGCAGTCAGAGGAGAGTCTGCAAGAGGCCCATTCACTGGCACTGAGTGCAGAAGGGTAAATTCAATTTGAGTAGAATTAGTCCCAAGCATAGTTCTGGTAAAATAGAAAATGACATTGCAAATCACTTGATGTTAAATATATTTCAAATCAAGCTATGAAATAATGCCAAAATCCTGGCAGAAAGAAATGTCAAACAATGAAAACAGCAAATGAAAAGTAGCAGGGGTAGGCTGTTGCCCTTTTCAGCATATGTTGTGGAAACTGTTTGTTTGTCTTGAATTTTCTTCTGGCAGTGTTAATTCTAAGCTGCAAAGAAGCCATTACTGTATTAGATATCAAGTGTTAAATGATCAAGGAATGGTGTAGGTGAAATGTTTGCCTCCATGTGGTAGCAATTTGAGTTTTCATTGTAAAAACATATTTTACATAAAAGCACAAAGATACTGATAGGGGATGTGGGTTACTTGTTAAGTGTGAGTGGTCTGCAGTGAGTCTGGATGGAGGTTGTGTGTGTGAGGATGTCTCTTTTTTGGTAGGAGCATGGAGCAGCCAATGCAGGTGTATTAGGAGAATGTGTAGTCTTCAGCAACCAAATGCATTTTTGCTGTAGCTTTTCATCCCTGATATATAAAGAACCAGAAAAAAAAATGTGTGGAAGAAGCTCTTGCAACAAGTGAGCTTGAAGCAAAGATAGCAGTGGAGAGGAAACACTCATGAGGCCTCTCATAGGAAAGGAGCTTAATTCACACTTCTTGGCAGACTGGCAAATGGAAGACAACCCATAGCTGGCAGTGATGTGCAGGTTTACTAACTCCCCTCCATTGTATTCCCTGTACATGTTGGAGCATTCCTATCACATAGCAACATGGAAAGTTCTTTCTAGACTCCAGTGCATTTTGGTTCCTATTATGACTCCTTTTCTGTCTCTTTTGCCTGTGAGTAGACTGGTTTCCAAATGTATGCATCAGAATTACATCCACAAGACCAGATGTTGTGCATCCACATCCCACCAGACCTTTTCCTCCACCCAGCTTGCATTGAAAAGAACAAAATGCTTTCTAGTTACCAGTTTCCTCCATTTCTCAAAATGTATTTTTCTGTGTAACCCCAGGTGATCTACAGTGATTCTGTCTTTGTGGCTCTTACTGACTTAGTGACACTTCAGGCACCTAAAACATCAAGCCCAACATCTTAATGGAAATATTTTTTGTTGTGTTGGCTTTTTTGCTTTCTAATGTATTTAGTGTATTGCTGAGCCAGGCAGACAAAATTCCTTCTTGGAATATGTTTATATAAGACATATGCAAGGTGCCATATGGCAAAACCCCAGCTTTCATTCCCTGCACATCCTTGTGTTTCAAATGTTTGGGAGAGCCTATACCCCTGTGGAGTCTTTACATGGTCTGCTGGCGAGAACTTCCATGGAAAAGAGACTAAATGGACTAGGTAAAATATAGGGGAGTGGAGATGTGGGAGTTTAAAAGTTCAGGGCTTAGTAAATAAATGGGAAAGCAATAACCTCCTGCAGTTCATAGTAGGTGTGTTCTGGCTATTACGGAATTAAATGACATAGAGGACAAAACAAAAGGAATAGATTTTCTCAGTCTGTGCATGTGGAAAGATACTGATTGCCAGTGGAATCATGTAATCAATGCTGAAAGCATCTTTACAATGGGAACAATTCAGGTACCTCATCACAAAATGTGTGAACTTCTGTCTTGAAAGAGTCGCTCTGGAGTTCTTTCAACCTACAGGCTCCACCTAATGACAGGGAGCTGTGAAAACCCTGATGGCATCCTTTTAGAGCAGCAAAAAAGACAAACCAAGGGGGCCAAGGGCAGGTGAGAGTGTATGTAACCATAAACAGTGTATAGGTGTCTTAAAGCTTACACCAAAGGCACAATGGCATTTCTTTGGGGGGCGTGGATATCCTACCTATCAAAAACACTGAGAATTAAACCTATTCCAAACATGGTCTTCTTAAAAAAAAAAGTAACACATCAAATTTCATTACATTGAGCTTATATTCTCCAAGTGCCCATTAGGAGGGTTTTGGGATTTCCTTTTAATTAAAATAATGTTTGTTGAGCTTAATATTTTCCTAAAACATTTATTTTAATGTCTTTTCCCCTGTTACTAAAATCCAAGTAGTAAAGAAGGATAACTGACCACAAAAAAGGCCAGATGTACTGCGAACAATATTTTTCAAATTGCTTGGCAACAGGAAAAGGGTGATTCCAAGCCAAAGAGACTCTGTAACAATGACCTGTGTTTCATCCAGTTATGAAAGGTTTTGTCCTGATTGTCACAAAAGAGGCCAATGGTCATTTTCAGTCTGCTCTCAGCACTGTTTGGGTGTGTAATTCAAAGGTCTGAGATCCAAATAGAAGCCAAGAATGTTGAGTTTCAAACCTGCTTGTAGGAAAGGACTCCTTTTAAAAGTAGACAGTGTATTTCTGTATTTTTCTGAGAATCTATTCACTATTGCCTAAAATGGTTCTATCCTTACACATCTAGAGCCTAACTCAGAACATCAACTGAGGCTGTGAAGTCACTGGAACCAAAGCTCATGGCGTGTGTTTTCCTGAATGTTGGCCATACTTGATAAGTTCAAAAAGTGTTGTGCAGTTCTCAGATGGAAATCTAAACTACGTAACATTGCAGCTGGTTTAGCAATGAAAGATGTAGTAGATTGTTATGTGATCTTTGCTGCCTTTAAAATATCATGATAAAGTCAAATATGGAAGACAAATCTATCCACATGCTCGAAAGTGAAAAGGTTACAGATTTGTAAACTACTGAACTGTTTTCAAATTGTGTTAAGCTGGACTGATATAAAATTACCCACACTTCTTTATTCAGTAGTGCCAACCCTACACATTTACTCTCTTAAAATACTGTATGTAGTCTGCAAAAATAAATTCCCCAGAACAGAAATACAATGCAATCCAATAACTAGTTTTAAAAATAAATTGAACATGAAATAACAAATATAGATGCAGCCAACACTTAGGGTCCAGAATTTACTAGAAAGACACACATGGGTTGTATTTATCTTTCATGAGTTCTCAAGATTGATACTCCACAAATTATTTCTCTATCTGGGTTGTTTTAGTTTACAAGGGTTTTCTTAGCCCTTCTGTCTTCACTCATACATCAGTGTGAAAGTAAAGAAATAAGTATTTTTGTTGTAGGATTTTATTGCATGGTTCATAAAAACTTGGAGGAAGGAGATCCTTTTTTATTCTACTCTTATTCAGTGCTATTTGTTTTAATCCTAATCTTTTATAGATGGATGTCATCCGTATCTATTTGGAAATAGGCAGAGGATTTGCCACCCCTGTTTTGATACACCAGTGTAGGACAATTTTGGTCTTCACTTGACTCTCACTGTATGGTATGGTCTCCTCAGTGCTAAAGAGTGTTGTGGCTCTCACTGTGTTTTTATTAAGATAATGCACAAGCATTTTAAATAAATGAAGCCATGTCTCTATAAGCTGTATGAAACAGACCTTAAAATGTGAACAGGTTGTAACTGGTACAGAGATCCACGGTGCACCTGGGGTGTGCTGTGAGCTGCTTTGTTCCTCTTTCACACAGGAACTCTTGAATGCAGAAGCGAAAATTTTGTGCTGTTACTGTTAACCATTTCAGTCCTCAGGAAAGGACCAAGAGCAACAAAAGAAACTCACAGTGGAAAACTTTCCTCTGTGAAATGGTGAAAATCCCAAATGTCTAGAGGTTTGTTGTGTATGAGATGGTGCAAATGACTGTGAAGAAACTGGCCAGGAAAAGAAAAGATCTGCACATCCCTTCTTTTTTGGATCTCCAGGCCAAGATCTGGAAGTCCCTGTTTAGGATGTCTTGTTCTAAGATCTAAATGAAAATACCAGTGTTACAGTTGGGTAAAGTCTGCAAAGGACATGATGGCATCCGTGGCTAATCACTCCAGCCTACTTCTACAATGTTCCTTCTCTTAAGCTGTGTCCATAATAGAAAAATTAAGACCGAAACTCATATTCCTGGTAATGGTGGTTCATTGAAACAAAGGAGAAGCCATGTTTTTCCACAAGGCGTAGAAAATCTGTCTCCACAGTCACACAGTTGGGCCTGCCTTGTAAGGGGTGTAAGAAAAACTCTAGTATCTATTTCCCATCCTTTGCTTTCCTTTCCTTTGCTGCTTTTCTGTCCCTTGGGCTTGGGGTCGAAGGATTAAGACAGCCCCTCCCATTCACCATAGAGAATGGCGTGACAGGCATAAAAAACTTAGGCAAAGTGATGATTTTGTTGTTATTGTTGAAAATGTCAAAAATGGCCTGTTTCATGAATCACTTTGAAGAGTCTGTGTTTTGAAGCACTCAGTTCATTCATTAGAGCTTTCAGTCAGCAGCACAGTGCTGTGCATCTCTCTGGACGCTCTTAAATTACTGACTGTGTAGGAGTTGTGGCAGTCACTCCAAACATACAGGGCTGGGGATTATTCAGCGCTCATTACATGGAATAGGATGCTGAGTGTGGGTATGGCACCTTCTCCACAATGGCTTTGCTGTGTTGGCACCTTTTGAGTTAATAATTTCCTCTCAGTGGAGGGATGTGATGGCCTCTTCCAGCGTGGATGATTTTCACTTGTTTGAGAAAATCTGGTACTGTTTGGTCTTTCACTCGTCTCACGTGACTCATCCAGCTGCCAGTAACGGCGTTCCATTTCTCAGTGTTGTTGGGGTAAATTTTGGACATCACATCCAAACAAAACCAAGAATGGCAGTTTTTTTTTTTTTAAACAAGAAGTAATTAAAGAGAATGAACAGTAAGAAAAAAAAAGCAAATGACCTAGTTTGGTCTTTGCCGCAAAACCCACAGCTCTCTGGGGATATCTAGTATGTTAGGCAAATATTTCAAATCTGTCTCTATTTTGAATGTGAGTCATTTCAATTAGACATCTTTCAGTTATTTGTTCATTGGTCTTAATTAGGTAAACTCCAAAGCACTGCAACATGCATTTATTGTTGAATAATTACCCTTTTGGTAAGTTCTCTTGCTCTTATCTTCTTAGCCTTAGTAGCTAATTTTGTTAGTAAGGGTGAAGCCTTCCTGAATGGTAAACGAGGTGTTCCCTGGGAAAGAAAGAGAACTATTGTCCTTTCATAGGGGTGTTTTAAATATTGATCTCATTGTTGGACAGACAGGTTTACCTTTGTGTAAGGAAATGTTCTGTTTTATTCTAGGAGAATTTGCTCCTAACGAGCAATGTAGGGCTGACCCTACACATCCTGACCAGCGTGAGTTGTCCTTCCCGAGGTGTGTAGCCTCATCCCATTCCATGGGACCAATTCTCACGTGACCTAATCTGGCATAAATCAAGAAAAAGCTACCCCAAAGTCAGTTACCCCAGAATGAAAGAAGCAAGATATCCAAAATTGAACTAACTTGATTACTCATATGGAAGGAATTGCCTGATTGCAGCCTTTGCACTCTACTGTATCACCTCCTTCCATTCCCTTCGCAAACAATTGCATGTGAAGATAGAAATCAAAACTGCAGGACACAAAAAGACAGAAGTTACCTTGATGGATTCCACTTCCATGAGATCCTTCTGGAAACCATTCTGCTTTTATTAGATTTACTCTCCGTAAATTAGGATTAGTTTTTATATGGATTTATGGAACGGCTATGGTATAATGCAAGCAGGGTGAACCCTCTGGTCGAAGGCAAGGGAGTGTGTGCTCTTTTCATCTGTTATTGGTAAGTTACAGAATGTAGGTTAAAGGCCCCTCGATACCAGTGAAAGAAGAGATCTGGTTCCAGACATGGAAAGTGCTTAAATCTTATGTGTGCCAGCCAGTGATATTAATATGGTATAGAACAGCCAGTTGTCAGAGGGCCAGATTCTGTTCTCAGTTACAGTGGTGTAAAATGGACTTTTTCCCTTTTTTTTAGAGGGAATGAATTCGCTTTCACATGTGCTTGGACACTTGAACACTTGGGTTGTCTGTGTTCGGAGATAATCTCACAGTTCTGTTTTTAGTTGCTGTGGGGGGAAAAAACCCATGAGCTGCTGCTGTTGTTCCTTGTCCGTCATTGTTCCAGCTCACATGTGGTGAGCACATTTCAGAGGCTTTGGTGCAAGTGCAACTGCACTCAGGGCACTGTTGTGCAAGAAATTTTTAGCTCTTACTATTGAATCTGTAAGGTACTTTGTGAAGGCAAATGGATTGACTGAAACACAGATTTCATGGATTTGGCATAAGTGTTCTGTTCCTTTGCAGAGAGCGAATGTGTTCTCTGATTTGACAGCTACAAGAGAAGATAATTATTTTTGACAGCACAGGGATAGTGTTCATGTTATTCTAGGAAATCTCTGTCTTCACACAAACAGGTATCCGTGTGTGCTACAGTTGGTATTGCTGAGCTGTGGTGGAAGCTTCAAGTTTCTATGTTTTGATAATATGATAAAATTGGTAAAGTACATATTTAGAAAGCCCTGGTGAATTTCAGACTTGTATCATTTGGGGAATGAAAGAAAGTGTTTTATTACAAGTCCAGTATAAATCTTAAACATAAAAAAGGATCTACAGTATTTTGGAGGGAAGATACATCTTGACTGTATTCCAGGTAACTCTGCTGTTGGAAAGAGAGGAACTGTGAATTGGGTATTGTAATATGATTGATTTACCATCTTCTCTTGGTGGTGTGGCCTTGAAAAACTTACAGCGTTCAACAGTGTATTTAGTTACCCTTTAAATGTGATTCATCTACCCCAATTAACAGTCAAAAGTCTTATTATACAGTCTTGCTAAGGTAGGTGTTAACCCTGAGGTGAGTTAAATTATGATGGGATGAAGCCAGAATGGGAATGGAATAAAGCCCGATGGAGCTGTAGACTCCAGAGGATATAATGATAATTTATGTCATGGTTACAGGCAGGGCAGAGCTAATAGTCAGAAAGACCCACTATAAGCTGAAATGCATCCAGAGTGATCTGAAACGCCTCGGTCTGAACCCACCAAATACAACTGACTGTGCAGGCCAGAAAATGCTGCATTTCTGTACAATGAGAAATAAACAACCATAGTTTACAGATCCAAATTCCTTTGCAATTAAATGTTGCTTCCTTGTGAAACCTTTCATTTCCACTGCCTTGTTGTAAATACAAGAATTTTGGAAGGAAATCCAAAATGAGTTTACAAAGTAGTTGTCAGTGGAGAAAGTTCTTAGTCAAAGCCTTATCTTTCTTTACGTATTTTTTTGACAGTGAACGGTGGCTACAATCACTGCAATTTGATCTCTGAGAAGAAGAACATGATGGACATGGAGATGACGAGTAGCTCAGTGCCTGTCTGCAGGCAAGGGCTGTTCCTGCACACGGGGAACTCCCTGATGCGAGAGCACGCGCTGTCCCGGGAGAGGCTGCTGCATGTGGGCCAGCTCAACTTGGCGCACTCGGATCTCAGGTATCGCTCCAGGTTTTACCAGCTTGAGCGCTTGGCTCCACCCCAATGCCATGGTGTCACCAAATCACTGCCTGGGAGGCAGGGATGATACTTACTGCCAGCCCAGTGGAGCTGTGTGTCTCCCACACAGTGGTTTGGCATGCCACCATCAAACCTACAGGAAGCTAGTGCCACGTTTATTTCTACAGCATTTGCTTTAATGAAGCATTTGCAGTGTTCCCATGCAGCCACATCCTTGGTACTTGTTTTTAAGGCCGTAATGTGAAAATTTGGTCTCTGGTTTTGATATATACACTGTAGTTGGATATGCTATGAACAGAATCTCTATTTAAACATTTGCTATAAATTAATTATATGAAAACACAGAACTCCATTATTTTTTTGTTGTTGTTACAAATTTAACATTACCAGATTTTAAACAAGTACCCTAAACAGACATCCATTGTGAATAGAAACCTGCTACAAATTAAAATCTGTCCATCTATTTTAATTATGCTGCTTTTTGGCAGGGGATGTAATAGGAATAATCTTGACCTTCTTGAAGAGCTGTAGAAAAGAAAAACCTCAATAAAGTTGCAGTCTTTATCTTAGGTACTTGGAATATTTGGCACTCTGTGGATGGAACTATCAGGCTGAAATTTCCATAGTCATAGCAACAGGAAATACGGCCTACAGCTTGGTCTTGAAAATCTGACTGTTCCTGATTTTATTATACATATTCATGCCTTGTTTCCCTTTTTCAGTTTACTGGTGGGGTAAGAACATCTGTGTTTTCAGGAGAAGGAGGCACGGTAATGTGGCAAGCAAGTGGAAAGACTTTTTTGCATGTTTGTTTGCTTGAAAAGGATAAATAATATCCATGCCACATAACAGAATAATCTACTATTGCTACAAGGATTTTGTAGATGCCTTTACAGCTGGATGTAAATCTGCTCCCTCCTGATTTTTTTATGGCTCAGTGTGGGACTGGTAGTTATCAACTTTTTTTTTCATTCTGTCAGTGAGGACAATTATGAAACAAAGGTAATTAGGGCAGGAGCAAACAAAAGGAGGAAGAGAATACTCTGCTTAGATCATTTTGAACCTTTTTGTAAAATCTATAATGAAGAAATGACAGATACCTTCATACCTGGCATCACAGTACCCTCCCTCAGAAATATGAACCCCTTCCAGCCCCCATTTGGAAGAAGATTCCCAGAACAACATAAAGGATTGTCAGCTGCATAACATGAGAAAGCAGCAGGTGATAGGCCTGATTCCCTCCCCTCTGCTTTGTGGCATGGTCTAAAGCCTTGAGACTCTGCTGCCTCTAAGTTTGGAAATGTTTGGAGAATATCCTAAAGGACCCTTCCACTCGTTACAGGTTGTTTTTGTGTCCCACTGGTCATGCTCTGCTTGTATGTCCACCTGACTAATAGTGCTTTTGTCTGCATGGGATTTGCAAGGTAAATCCAACGCCCCAGCTCTGCTCTGTGGTCCTCATAAACACAGTGTCTCATTATATCACAGAGCTTTTCATGAGACACACAGCCAAAACCTTAGCATTTGAGAGAAGGTGGACAGCATTTCAGACAATTTCTGTTCATGGTGTTTGTGATGCTAAAGGTTCTTGACAAGCAAGTAACAGAAAACATGGTCTTTCCCTGAAGATCTGAAAACAGGAGAATATAACTGAGGTGGGAGTGAGTGCCCAGGAGAGGAGTGAAATCAGTGGGAGCCAAAGGTGCTCTGTGCCTTCCCAGATCTCAGCCTTCATCAGAAAATGGATGAGAGAAGTAGGGCTGGAATTGTCAGATATTGGAGCACATGGAAATGAGGGCAAACTGTCTTTGGTTGTTCTGCCCAGCTCTAATGACCAGCACAGAAATAAAGGGAGACACAAATTCAAACAGTGTCTCTGGGTAGAACTTTGAGCCACTGTGCATTTCTAGGTTATGGAACATCCAAGGAAAAGCCAAACAAACCAGGGAGCACCTTCCCTAGCAATCAAGAATCTCCCTCAGGATTTGGGGTTTTGATTGTTCTTATTCTTTTTTTGCTTGAATGCACTGAAACTAGGTATCCTCTTCAGCTTCTCCCCAAAATTGCTTTCTTTTTAAACTGTATTCTAGGGATGACTACTTAGTCAAAGAATCATGATCCCTCTTCTTCCTGGCTCCTTTTTCCCACTCAGTTAATAACTTTTAAGTTGTGCAGTGTAATTGCTGCTACATTCTATCTGTGAATGCAGTGTGTGTGGGACTGGAAAAGTCCCAATACCTTCCTCACCACAACTGGAGGCAGCACACAGCTAATGTTGGCCTTTTGTCAAATAATCCATTATCAGCCACGGCAAACCCGCCCACACTGCGCTCAGTGCCCAGCATGTAAAACCCAGGGAAGACATCAGAGCGCTCGGATACTGTTGCACAGGGTCCCTGGATGTGCAGCAGAACAATCCCCTCCAGCTTCTTAAAACTGTCAGTTATCACCGGGTGCACATTTCCAGTGGCAATTGAAGGCATGTATGTTTTGTAAATAATCCGGAGATTTCAGATACAGTCATCTTTTCCTCTGAGGGCAGTTGGGAACTGCAGCGCTTCTGGTGTGGTGCTACTGGCCTCGTGCTCTGGCTCCAATTACCACGTAAGGGAGTCTCTTAGGAAACACTGCCTCAGTATCCTCTGAGAGGCTGCTGTTACTCTTCAAAGGCCTTACACTCAGCTTTCATGAGCTTAAGCAGCAATTCTGTTCCCTTAGACTGTCCATCCCTAGTGCATGGATGCTCCCTTTGAAGAGAGGGTTGTGGGGTATATTCTTCTGCTGACCCCACTCTCTTTCCAGGATTGCTTATCTGGAAGCTGTCCAGAGCTGCTCAGGCTGATCCGTGTGTCCACATGGTGCTTCTTACACTGTCCTGCTCTGCTTTGTCCCTCTCATCTTGCCTGTTTATTTTATATGCATTTATGTTTGGCTGCTGTCCAGAGATTGTGAAATCTTTATGGCCAGCACAGCTTGTGGGTACCAGGCCTGGAATCTGCTCCCTGACTGTAACAGCAAGATGCCATGGGCAAAGAGTCAATGGGTATAAGAGGAAGCCACCCTGCAAGTTGGCTGCCAGACACCTTGTGTCGCTCCTGCATTGATTTTGTCTCTGTGCCCCTTCTCCCTCCAACCCCCCCAGGACTGGGAGGAATGAGCAGGGCTTTCCCTAGAATAGTGATGGCAAAATTCTGCCAGGAATACAGGAAATTTGCATTAATGCAACCTTGACATCAGGTACCCCAACACTCAAACAGTGGGAAATTGAAGGAATGTCAGATTCTCCCAGCAGAGTTAACTAACATGGGATGTATAATGTATATGAATATACAGTGCTGCAGAGAAAATTGCAGGTCCTGGAGAGGACTTGGTTCTGATCTGCACAAGCAGCCTGTGCTTATCATTTTGTAGGCAGAGAATGGATAAGACACGTCTGTGGCAATGGGAAGCATGAATTTAGTGCCCTCATCCCATTTGCTTTTGAAATAAGGCATTCCAGCTTGTCTTTTGGTTCAGAACTCTTTTTTGTGTGTCTCAGAATCAGCACTGCAACATCACACCAGTACAGTCTTGGCTCTCAGTAAGACCCTGTGCTGGAAATGCAGGTCACTGTTCCTGGGGGTTTTGGAAACCTGGTATTTCTCAGGACAGGGGTGTTTATGTCCATCCTGCAGGTACTCTGCATTGACTCCAGCTTAGTCAAAAACCAAACTTCTCTCGTGGATTTCTGGCAAGATGGGAGCTTTACATAAAGCTTAATAGTATGACCCCAATTATCACAGGCTGAAATGTAAGGCTTGGGTTAGCTTTATGTGATGTAGGAAATGTGTTGTGTTTACTTTAGCCTGAGGCTTTGGGACCACTAAACTATGATACAAACTGAATCATTTAGAAGAGTTTTCGTGCAGCAGAAACCAAGTAATAGGAAATGCTGTGCCTGGCATGGCATGCTGTAAAGCCTTTCTCAGAATGAGTTTAGAACACCATGCTTTCTACTGAGCAGGGTTTCCCAAACATGTGCAATAAAAGTATACTTAAGCCACATATTTTACAGACATATTGTTCTGTAAATGTTAAAAAATAATGTATGAATATTGTTGGGTTTGGGTTTTTTAAATATAAATTTACCATCTGCAGAAACAGGTGCTTTAAGTTTACCCTGAGAACAACTGTGCAAACCTAAAGGGAGAAATTATAAATAATGGTTTATGGAAACCTCTAAAATTTTTAAATGTACTGTTTTAAAATTTCTGGTGGCAAGTGAACAATCTGATTGTTCTATATCAGTGAATGGTGGGGAATTTAACTTCTCTCATGATCTTAAAGGGATTTTTTATATTAAGCCCTGTTGGAACTTAGAAACCTGTCAGTAGTGAACGCAGTGTTGCCACTTGTGTGCCTCAGACAGGTGTCAATTTTTGACAACTGTAATTTCATGGGAAGGAAGTCTTTTTGAAGCTTTTTATTGTTGTTATTTTTTTCCAGCCCTTTCTGTTCTTTTGAGAGCTGTTACCAAGGAAGTTTTAGAAGTCATCCCAGCTTCCCATCTTAGTATTAGTGATGGATTAATGGAAATAATAGCGATAAAATAATCTAAGGTGTAAAATAAATGCAGTTTATTCAGCAGCTTCATTGTTTAGCGTATAAATGTCCAAAATACTTTTATGTACACGTTTCATGCTTTAAAATGTGTCAGATCTGTCTTAGCTGTGGTGTCACACACAAGTTGCCAAATGGTTGGCTTCTCTTCAGCTTTTGTGGTGCTAGCATCAAAAAAGCACAAAATTCATTTAAGTGGAACATGTCAGCTTAAGAGCCTTGGGGCACTTCTCTGGAGGGTTTATTAGCCCAGGTACAGCTTTCCTGCACACAGATGTACGGTTTCCTCTCCTTGGTCTGGCATGATGAAGCCATAGGTTAAACCCTCCCATGCTTTAGGGATATGTAAGGAGCACCCTCTGGTCCCAAGAAAAAACACACAGTTGGATCATCCACAGTAAATGTTTATAGCTGAGATAAAATGTTTTATTTTAAGCCATAAAGCAGTTGCTAACTGCTTGGAAGAAAATGTTAGGAGGAAATGTTTCCTAATGCAGTGCTTTTCTGAAAAGTCTTTTGTGGAGTTCCTCAAGGTTCTGCTTCCTCAGTGAATGGATTCAACACACATCAAAAAAGATGAAAAATCACTTCTGCAGGAGAGAATTGTGATTTACAGTCCCACGTACTCTTTATTATGAAAAATGGAGATGGGAGTACATAGGCTGCCATTTAAAATTTACTGGCTGTGAACTTACTTTGTGGAAGTAAATACTCAGCTGATCTCACATTGATTCTGGAGTGCTGTTTGAAGGAAGCAGTTCTTCTGCTGTATTCCTTTTTTTCTCCAGTGATCTGGCTCCTTTTTTAATTTAACAAAGGAAAGCATGTCTCTGACATGTAAGCAAAGCTCAGCTAGCCTTTTTTGTGTCAACAAGAATGCCAAGGCATTTTCCCAGTGTGCTCTGAGTAAAATGACAATATTTGAATAATTCAAAAATGCCCAAAGCTCTCAAACTTCATTCTCAGCTGTTGTTTTGCCCGATCTATTATGCACTGAAAGCCTCGATTGTAATTGATGAACTTCCTGTGGCAGTGGAGGGAAGATTCTCTGTTCCGTGTGTAACCCAGTGTGTAAAATTAATCCTGTGTAAAACGATGCTGTCTTTACACAGGGTGGAGAGGAAGCATTGCAGATCTTTTTGATGTAATTGCTGCATTAGACAGGCAACATTCACCAGAGAGCGCATGCTTCCATTCTGCAGGGCTTAACAAGTGTTGTGTCTTGTACAAAAATCATAAACTGTGTGGTGGTTAGCGATGGTTAATGAAAACTGTATTGCAGGTCACCCAGGTTTCAAGACTCAGTAGATTCTGCTGCTCCATGCCTGAATGGAAGTCACCCGGCTCAGCACATTAAACAAGAATGCCCCAGTGATTATAAGGTTCTGTCTGAGGCTTCCACACATAGGAGGATTACAGAGGGGATGGAGCTGAGAGCCTCCGGTAGTCTGCATCCTGAACTAGATCTAATGAATAATAGCTTTACAAATTCACTTTCATCCTACTTGTTTAATAATGAACACAGCTCCTCCCTGGGTTCTTTGTCACTTGGCACCCCTCAGCACTCGGCCAGGCTACAAACAAGCAACCTGAAGAAGAGATGCATCTCTGTTGTGCCGTCTTCAGCCGAAGGAATCGATATTACAGCAATCATCCGCACGTCGCAGACGTCACTGGTCACCTGTGTGAATGGACTGCGAACTAACTCAGCTGGCATTTCCTCTCATCCTGTGGAGATCAGTCATCACAGTGCTCAAAAATCCTCTCAGCCCCAATCTTGCTCTCAGCCTGGAAACCCTTGCAGTATTCCCTCCCCTCCAGCATGTCTTGTACCTCTTTCTGCTGAATGTGACAGAGGTGACTGTGAGCAGATACAAATGCAGCAAGTCGAGGAGAATGGCAGCCTCAGCCTTATGATGAATGGTACAAGCCTTCCTCACCAGAACTCCTCGCACAGCACCCAGAAGGTGAGTTTCCTAAAACAAGAACCAGCTGACGATTACTCCTCCACTGCTGATCTTTTTCGCCATCACCAGGGGCTGCCTCCCCCTTACCACCTCCACCAGCAGCTCAGCCAGACCCCAGGGACACTGCCTCACCTCAACGCCTCCATGTCTCCCAAGTCCCTGCAGCCCAGTGACGGCGATGAGCAGGACCTCAGCGGCGGCAAGCAGGTCTGTCAGTGGATTGACTGCAGTGCCACTTATGACCAACAAGACGAACTGGTCAGACACATAGAAAAGACTCACATTGACCAGAGGAAAGGAGAGGACTTCACTTGCTTCTGGGCAGGCTGTGTCCGCCGCTATAAACCCTTCAATGCTCGTTACAAACTGCTGATTCATATGAGGGTTCACTCTGGAGAAAAACCAAACAAGTGCATGGTAAGTCTGGATTATATTTGTTTGAATAGAAACATAACTGCACTGCTCTCTTTCTTGCTCCCTCTTCGATCTTATTCCAATATAATTGTTGTGCTTTCCTGTAACTTAGTCTGTAGCAGGCTAAAGGAGAATTGGAGAAAACCTTAATCTAGAAGGAAATGATTGAGTAAGAAATAATGTAGTTCTTGGAAAAGGGATTCAGTTTCCTTATATAAGAGCTTAACTTTTAATACAGTGCTTTGTTTTTTTAATATTCATTAAACCACTAATAAAGTGATGATCAAAGCACACAGCCGTCATTTAACGTAAAACAAAGTCACTGAGCCTCGGGTGACAATCAAGAAACATAAAACACATCTAATGAAATTCTTTTCATTCCTTCAACTGAACAATAACCCATAGAGCTGTGAGTGCAAAAGCTTCAAATGGTAGTTTAGACAAAAAAAAGAAACTTGTTAAAGGATTTTAAACAGTTAAAAGAATAAAAAGAATATATTTAATTAATTTTCAAAGGTTGTTAGGGGCTTTTTTAATTTGCAAAACAGAGCTTTTAAAATAAGTAAAAACCATTGTTCTCTTCTGATCAAGAAGATGTAAACAACAGCAGTTCCAAAAAGAGAATCTTGGGAATAACACCATCTCTGCATCTGCCCACCATGATGACAATATGGCCAAACTAAAATAAAAGTTAATGACTTCCATTAAGCTTTCCACATGTTTGAAACAACAATGATATAAGACCCTGACTGAAGCAGATGAAGCAAAACAAGTTTGACATAAACTTCCAAATTGGGCCATGAAATTTGGAAAGTCTCATTTGTAACACCCACATGCGTGTGCACGCACACACACGCACAAATAAGGCCAGACAAAGGGAATGGTTACGGCAGCAGGTTGGGGTTCCTGATAGGCAGAATTTTCAGCTATATGTCTATTTTATTGTTTTGATCAGAGCATGATACAATGGAAAATGCTTGTAAGGAAGTTAGATCATGACAAACTTTTCCATGGCAAGCTGTAGCTTTCTATGGAGGAATAGGAAAGAATGTTTATAGGAAAAGCTTCCAGGCCTGTGATGGTTATGGAAGGGAAAAGGAAGAAAACAAGAGTATTAAAAATGTTTTGCAGAGAAAAATTTTCTCTGTAAGTGATTGTTCTGATTATCATTTTAGTTCCGTTGGATAAATGAAAAACATTATCTTAGTGTCTGCACTGTGTAGTGGGTATTCCCTAAGAGAATACTGGAAGCAGTGCATATACTTAGGGAATACCATCAAATGTCCAAGAAAAAATGGAAACACTCTAAGACTTACATGTTTCTTTTTCCTTTAAAATCAGGAGTTGACTGGTTCAATTCCAGAAGTAGCTCAATCACATTTTCTAAACATACAAATGAATTTATCCTCCCCTGCATCAATTTCATTTAGTTATAAATCATCAAAGGATAATGCAAGTTTGCTTCTTTCCAAACAAAAGTGTAGGTAGGTAAACTGAAAGGATACTTAGAACATGAAGCCCTAGCTTTCCTGTGGTGCTGAAAGATCAGTAGATTCTGTGGGTAAGGGAACTTGTCTCTTTTCCTGAAAAATGCATATTTAACAGGTATTGTATGGCAGATTTCTAATGTTACATTCCCATTCCTACAGAAAACATGGTAAACCAGAGATACTAAATTATGTAATATCTTAGCAAATGCTAAAAATGTCCTACTTTCAATTAATTTCATCTGCATTAAAGTATCAGCTTCTGATAACACTTGAAGGTTTTGTGAATAGGTTGGAAAAACCTTTGCATCTGATATTGCAGGTGGCTTTTATGGCATATGTATATAGCCTTGGCACGTAAGTATATAAAGATCTCTTTTACTGGAGCAGATACTGTAGTCGTTCCCATACATGGAATGGCCCAATCAGAATTGGGAGCTCTACATTGCTCAACCTGGAGTTAACTCTTCTATTCCCACAATAAGAGCCTTCCACTGTCAGCAGAGGTATCGTGTATTAAATGTTGCAGTCTGGAATTCTGCATGGAGTGAAGTGGATCCAAGAGAATACACAAACCCCATGTCTTCTTCGCAGATTTAGTTTTCTACCCTGGAAAGAGCTTGATCTAGCAGGGGCAGGATCCAAAGCTGCAGCACGGTTCCTTAAAGTTACTGATACCAAGTGGGGGATTATTTGCCCAGTGGATTCCATTCCATTCCACATGAAACAGGGGTTGCTGTTCAGTTTTGCATTGTGCAGTGATGTCATGCCATTTTAAATGATGGCTTTTCTTTTGATGTGGTAATCATTGTGCTGTTATTCCTGCAAATTAAGAAGGCAATTCATCCTCTGTCTGTAGAGGTCTGAGATTTTGTTTCGTTTTTGCTGTAGCTCTGTTAAAGTAACTTTGCATCTCTTGGTATTTGTAGTGGAGATTTTCTTTCACTGTTCACAATTACCCATTGTACTTTCTTTTTAAGCCCTCGATCTCGTTCTTCCCTGTAAGATTACTGCCTGACTAGGTATGAACTGCTCAGGAGAAGCTAACAGTGAGCAGCACCCCGCCCTCATACATAAAAGTACTTTTCCATGTAAAATTATTAATTTCTTATGACAGGCTTTGCTACTATGTACTGTAATAGACAAAGGAATTTTGGAATTCAAGCTACTTGAGAACAGGAAATACATGAGACATTTTGATTGAAAAGTAAATGGTTCACTAAAACTGCAGTTAATCCTTTTATTATCTTTCCAACAGCAGTTTCCACAATACTTTCATGAGGTAAGCTTCCTTCAGTCCAACTGTAACACTCTCATCGTTGCAGCTGGTTTGAATTTAGCAAGCCTGCTTCTTTCTCTACTACAGACAGACAACAGGCAAAACAGGATCTGGTGTGGAGCACTGCTGATGTTCCGGGTCTGTGTTCTGCTCACTGTGTTCTATTGCCAAGGCCAGTACTATGAATATTCTGTTTTCATATTCCGTTAAATATTCTAATTAAGCAGTGCCTTCTCGTCATTGTGTTCCTCCGTTTGGTTTTTCCTTGAGCTCTGCAAGTAGTCTAAAGGAAACTACCTAATCTCTTTGCAATATCCTGTTATGTTTCATACTTAACTCATGTTATTTTAGTTTTATTAAATTTGGGGTTCATCTGCATTATAATCAAAAATATATCCAACAAAAATAATGATGCAATGCCTTTAAGACTTTAACTTCTGAAGATTAATTTCATGCTTTTTTAGATTTGATGTCCCAGACAATTGGAATTTTGATTGTCTGAGACAGCAAAAATTAGCAAGCTTAAATGGTTTTTATAAAAAAAAAAAAAAAAGAAGAGAAAAAGTTTCTCATAACTGCATCTTTTGCTGCCTTTCAGTTCTTCGAATACTTTGGTGAGTAGAAGTGTGCTGATCTCCAGATATTGCATCCTTGGTTTAAGCCTCTGCTTGCAAATGTAAATACAGAGCTGCTCATTTAGTTATCTAGAATTGTTTGATTTGGACAAATCTGTGCTTGGCTTATTAGCTTACCCTCTTGCACTCTTGTGGCTTCATAACGAGTAGAAAATATGTTCCCATCGCTGCATTCATATGTGTTCAGGGGCCTCCCCAGACAGGATCAAGGTAAATGATTTCTCTTTGTGTAATTTCTACATGTGTAATTAGTGTTTATAGAAATTGGGTATCATAATGTATGTGATATCCATGAAAGGAGCTGGACAGGGGTAATATTTATTGTTAATGTCTTCAGTTTTTGTATTTCAAAGAAACAAATGCCTCCTGCGTGTGTCCTCGATCTGTTTCTGTGTGTTTGCCTAGAGAATTAAGACTTTGAAGCAGAATCTTTTTTTCATGTACATATTCACCATACTCCGTTTGGGAGGAGTCTGAATGGAATTATTTGGGTGCTGTATTGTACACAGTGAAATTCAGCACCTGTGCTGTTTGTAGTCAGTTCTTTTGAATCCCTAAGGCTGAGGCACCATAGGTACTGCATTAAACATGGGGAAATTGAGACAGAGAAGATAAGTAACTTGCCTAAAGGTGTCTTTAGGCAATTCCAGCATTCCAGTGCAGATCTTGTGTTCCAATCACCACTTCATACAAACTAACAATTTGCAATTCACCTATGAAACAGATTTTTGTACAGATTGCACAAAAGATTGTGCTCTGGCTGAACTTCCTGTTATTTTTTTACCGCACGTCTCTGACGCAGGTGGTTTGACATGATGTGAGTGTGTGAGAGCTTTCATCAGAAGGCTTGGCTGCATCTGTAACACTTCATGGGCAGCGACCTGGTTATTGGGAATACAGGAGAATGCCTGTGGAGCAGATTAGTATTATTGCTTCTGTTTCTGAGGAGACCAGCGTGGAATCTCTTTTCTCAGTAGACATTGAGTCTGATGCCGTCTGCAGTCCATGGGGAGCATGTGTCCAGCAAAGCAGGGTGAGAAATGAGATTTCTACAGGGTTACAGCTACAGAGGAGTCTCAGGGACAGCCCTGCATCTGTGGGGAAAATCAGTCTGTGTGCAGCAGCTTATCGGCTTGTGAGTTACTTCACCTAAACAATGAGTTTCCATGCCTGACTCGGGGGAATGTTGTGGAAGTCTGGAAAGTATTTTCAGCTTTTGGAGTGGAGGGTGTCATGCACTGATGCCAAAGGAGTGCTTTAAAAAAACAACAATAATATTAGGCTCGCTTTGTTTCCTTTGAAGTCAATAGTAGGAAACATCCATTCTATCAAAGCTGCCTCAGCAGAGATCTCTCTTTTTATTAGGTCTCTGATGGCATTTCCCGATACTGTCAAGGAACCTCAGCATTAAAAACACTCTGATTAGAGGAGCAGACAGCAATTCAGTGGTTTTGTGGAAACGCAATGTTTGTTTGTTTGCAAAGCCCACTGCAGACTCCAGGGCAGTACAAATGGGTTTAAGCGTGCCCCAGCACTGGAGGGCAGGCTGGCAACGGGCTTTAGGCTTGGCTCTCTCTCAGCTCATGCCCAGCCAGCTGGTGAATTTGAACTTGTGTCTGCCCACAGGAAAGCTCCACACTAACAGATCTTGCAGAGCAAAAGCGGTAGAAATTACTGAGCCCAGATTCCATTGTGAATGGGATTGTCCTGTGTTCCAGTACAGTAGGACAGAACTGCAGATGAGTACAGTGCAATGGCCCTGCACTGCCCTTGGGGCTTGAGACCTGCCTTCTTGAGCTGGGCTGCAGAGGGAGGAGCTGCCAGGGTTTTCCTGAAGGGTTATCAACCTCCCAGTTTGGTCCTGGGATTGCTGGCCTTCAGGACATTCTATGAGGTGCATCTGCTTTATCAGGCTGATAGAAAAATGGTGTAGGATGCTGGACCTGATGGAATTGTGCTCTGACCAAGCAAGGCTGGCTGCCTTTTTTGTTACTTTCCAGCAGTGTGATATGGGTTAGGTCTGGCTGACATACTTCCAGGGTTGTTGTTTTTTGTTTTTTGTTTTTTTTTTTTTTCCATAAATCTAAATAAATTAAAATTAAGTAAATTCTGAGTGTTGCTGCCAGAATGCAGAATGGTTTTCAAGTTCACTTGTGTGCCTTAAAAATGTTGTACAGGACACTGAAGAGATCTGAGAAATGGAATATGGTAGTTAGAGGTATAGCATGAAGCTTCCATGGAGGAGGCTTTCAAATACGTACTTTCTTTATCCTACAAGAACATTTAATTCCACTAGGTTTAATTTCATTTGACCTGATAAATTATTAAATAATTTGGGACCTGTTTAAAACATACTCCTGAAGATTTCCTGATACATTTATACAGATCTGGTGACTGTGTGTAGGTATTGCTGTTCATTCAGTGTGTTAAATAAGAAACAAAGTGGGATATTAACAGGAATATCACCACAACATAGTGGGCGCTCCCCCTGTGGAACTCCCTGCCATAGGATATAGTAATTAATTGCCACTATTATGGTTCTCAGTGTTGGACAATTTCCACTAACAATACTTGGTATCTGCTGAAGGTAAGGTGATAGGCAGGTAGTGAACACGTTTAGGGAACAGATAGCCTTGTGACAAAAGCATGGATATTAATTTCCATCCTCCATGATAGAAATTTTATTAGGTATTTCACCAGGTTTTTCAAACCAGCAGTAGTATCACAGTAAAGCTCTGAAAAGAAAGCCATTAGTGAATCTGGGTCACCTTCAATTTGGAAAGCAAGTGATGGGGGACAGCGAACAGGAGTGGAGGATTATGTTACTACTTACATTTTATAGACAATGTGCTCTTTTGGAAATGAGTCACTATTTTAACTCGTCGTTTTTTACTTTTTGTTTCAGAATGAATAAGGGTTAAACAAAGACACTTTTTTTTGTTTAAAAGCTTTTTCCCAGTTGATTTATTCAGTATTTTTATTTTGTTAGTACAGTCCCTCAATCAATTATATTTCAGCTCATCCTGGACTGGTTTATCTTTTCTTCATTCTTCAGCGTTCTGATTTGGCTACTGAAACACATATTTTTGTACCACAGTTCCAACTGTGACCTGATTGGAGTACAAGGAAAATGATCCACTTTCCTACAAAGCCACAGATATTTGTCAGAATCCTAAACACTGAGCTTTTGACAAATACCTGACAGTGGTCTGATTGACAGAGAGCGTCTTAAAGGAAGGGAACAGTTTTGTATTAAAAGTGGTTCTCCACAAGGACTGTGCTGCTGGCACCCTTGTGGCACACAGGAGGGGTAGTTGTACCAGAACTCCTCCACGCCAAGCAAAGTCATTCATGTTCTTTATCAAATAATACAGGCTGAAGTATGCCCAGCTTCGAAAAGTGAAACTTATTAGTCGTGACCTACCATGTCTGGCTGCCAAACAAACTTCTAGGCATGTCTCCCAGGTCTTTTTTGGAAAATTTATTTTAGGCTCCTTTCCCTTCCCTTTGCCTAGTTTGCATACAAAAATGACATCTCGATACTGTGTTTTTATCTTTATCCTCTTGTCCCACAAAACTCAGCAAGTAGTGATTCTTTCTCATATTAAGACACTCGGAATTATTTCCAGCTCTTCTGTGGCCTGGCTCTGGATAAAACTCTACATGGAGATTTATTCAAACCCCAGTCTCAGCACAGACCTATAAACCTCTCATGGGGCATCACCTTTTGAAGATATCTTGCAAACAGCCTCCTAACTCCCAATTCATTCCAGCTGCACCACAAGATCACTTTCTTTGCCGTGCAGATCAATGGATTTTATCAAATAATCACATCTGAAGAGCAAAAAGGGAGAAAGGCTTTCCAGCCTGTAAGCACTGGGTTTGCAATAACTCTTCAGGATTTCTGTAGCTCACCATTTCCCATGTAGCAAAAGTGTGACAAGGTTTCTTTCTCACGGTCTCTCCTGCCTTGGAGTGAATCATCCATTGGTTTTACTGTTTAAATCTGCACAGTAATGAAGATAAGTGATACACCCTCAACAAACGCATTCTCCACTCTACTAAAAAGTTTTACAGAGCAGGAAATGTAATTGTGAACTACCTGTTTTCCTGTAGGAATATCTTAATACACCTCAAGAGTACCTCAAATATGTGTCCAGAAGCTGTGTCCTAAAACCGTAATTCTGCAGCATCCAGCATCATTTTGGGAGGGTGAGTTATCTCCAGAAGATCTGGGAAAGCATGGTGCATTCAGTGATTTAAAGGCAGTCTGCAGTTACCTAATATCTAGGAGCAGTGAGAGAAGAATTTCCTTTTTACCCGCTGAAATTTAATTTATAAAAAAACCCCTTGATTCTGAATATTATTAATCCTGTCATTTGGTGGAAAACTTGGCTGCTTGGTGGAGATCTTCTAAGTTCTACAATTTTAAACAAAGTATTTGTGCTTGTGTTTCTTGAGGTTAAGTGCTTGGCTTTGTTTTATTCCTTTGTATGTGTTCTGTGGGGATTATTAAAAGTGGTAGGAATTGTTCAGAATTCTCAGTGATTTGGCCTCTCTGAATAGTGATTAACCTAAAGAAGGAAAAATAGTTTGTATCACCTGGCAGAGGGCTTGGTCAAATTAAAAAGCCATAAAATTAAATATTGTTTAAAAACCGTGCCAGCGATATACTTAATAATATTTCTTATTAGGCCAATACATTTTAATACTTTGTATTAGTGAAACCCATGTCATTTAATAAAAATGTTAATCTGCATTTGTAGGCAACAGAGAGGCTGTATAGTGTAGTCTCGGGGGAGAAGGAGGAATTTAGTGCACATTAAAAACTTTATACAGTCATTTATGCAGTATCTCAGTTCTCAGTGTGACACATTTGTTTGTTACTTTGGGGCAAACCAGCAGCAGTTGGCCTTTAATATCAGATGAGGAATGAAAAGCCATCGTTGCACAGTGCAGGGTCACATTCTGAAACCTTCACTGGCTCGTTTTGCAAGTGGTCCAGTGGGCCTGGTAAAAAACCAATGTGCTGGTAAAGCTAAATATATCAAAATGTGACCTACTGGCATCTGACAGCTCACTCTGAGCTGTTTCCAAGAGCAGGCCTGGTTTTGGGTAGCTTTGTTTTGGGGGTGCCCTGCTTTAATAGGGCACCTCTGAAGTTGAGGTCCTCTTCCTCTCAGACCAGGAACTGAGTTAGTGAAATTTCATGTACACTTTGGGATATTGTCACCTTAGATCTCCTTTTCTTACAAGTACAATGAAATAAATTTCTCTGGAGCACAGTGAGGGTGAATAATCACAGTGAGGTACCGAGGCCAATAACTTAATGTGTCCATAATGCTATTTTGCATCTCTGGTCGTTCCTTCTGCTGAGAATCTCAAAAGTTCTTTCAAGCTTTTGCCTGCCTACAGCACTTCCTGTGTGGTGAAGACTCCTGTGCCCAAGTTCCAGATATAGTTGAATTAAATCAAATTACTCTGCTACTTTCTCTCCCTGTTTAAATTGGTATCATTGTAAAGAACAGCAGATTAACTGCCTGGCAGAAAAGGCAAGGAACAGATACCCTCCTCCCCAAAGTATTTTCTCTTTCATGTATTTTGTAAAGTTGGTGTGAGACCTTTGCTGACCAGAAAATCCCTTCTACTTCAGAACATTATTCTCATGGGTAGAGGTGTGCAAGACAGTGATTTTATTCAGCTGTATACTGTGGCTTTCAAAGAAAATGTCACCATTGTAGACAATTTAGTGCCCTGTGTTCTGTCTCAAGGACACCTGTATTTTCTGTATTTGGTTAAGTCAGAAATGGCTGCATTTCAAATAGCTGTGCATTTAATCACAGACATTTGTCAGTGCCTGACTTTTCTATTTACATCCCTGGCTGATTGTGGAGTCAAGGAACAATAGGAGTTCTATTTCAAAGTCTGCCCTAGTTGTCTATATCAGTGTCTTCCCTCCATCTCCTTCTTTTATTGTTGTGTACAGATAACATATGTGTGAAGAGATCCTCCGCTCAGGTACAGTGGAGCTGCAGTGTTAAATAATTGATCTTGATCTGTCTTTTGAAACTGCATCCAAGGCATTTAAAAGTGGGAAATGGAAAAAGCATGTTCTCATAATCCAGCTCAGTAAAGTTTGCACAACTGCTCTTTGTTTCATCATGCCTACAATAAATCTTTCATATTTGCCAATTGAGAATGCCTACTAAATCTGCAAATGATTACTTCCCTGAATTGTGTTGGGATTCTTGCAATACATTTTTCTTACATGGGTAATGATAAAATAAGAGTCCATCAAAAAATACTTTATTGCCTGGCAGAGAGCCTTTTATGAAATGGTTTTGATTCAAGGAGATGCTTCCAAGTGTTTTAGAACTGTTACTTACAACTTCCCTTTAACCCTTGCATGGAGGGCTGCCAGGCCCTGGGAATGTCAGGAACAGGGTCAGTCGATCAGCAGCTGGTGGAATGCAGGACCTGGGTATCAGTTTAACCTGCAGCCCTTGGCCTGAGAGCGCGAGCGCTGCCTGAGCGTGTACTTGTAAAAGGGATTGTGTTACCATGAGATTAGAAAGCTGATGAATGTCAGACTGGTGGGAACCTTGTAAAACTAATCTGCTGTATCCATGTTGATATGATTTCACCCTGTTTCAGTGAGAGAGTGAGGAAGATGAAATATTACAAAAAGGAAAACACAAGGCAGAACTGGTGGGGCCATCTGGGTCACTGAGCCCAGGCACCACCTCACAATAACCCTTCAGTACACCCAGAGGCACAGAGCACCTCTCTGTCTGTGCCTTCGGGAAAGGTGTATTGTCAACACTGTGACTTGTAAGTCAGGACCTTTCAGTCCTGTGAAACAAATCCTGCCCTTTTCCCCCTTGATTTCAAATTGGGTACAGCTCAGGAACCAGCCAGCTGTAGGAATTGCTTTCCTTACAAAGAGACACAGTCTCAACCCAGTTCCCTGCGGACCTCGAGCAAGCTGTCTCCACATAAAACAAGGCCCAGGGGGCTGCTTCTGGAATGGCACAAGTCATGATGCCTGAAAACACATTCAAGTGCTGCAGGGAGAAGGGATCTGGCAAGAGATGTACCTTGTGGTACTTGCTCGCACTCACAAAACAGCAGTAGACCTGACTCAGTGTGGGGTGCTCTCAACAAAACCACATCTATTGCTTGACATGTTGGCCACTTGCCTCCATGTAATAAACTGTCCCCTCAGAAAAGACATGGGAGATCAGAAAAAAAGCAGATTGTGTGAAAATATTTTTAAGTATCACAGTTACTCACGGGGTTTTATCTTCCTGCGTATCCTCAAACGTAATGACATTTTTAATTGCATGGTCGTAGTGATCTCAGAGTTCACTGTTTGCAGTACTTTGGTCCAACTGAACACTTTCAGGTCATGCTTTGTCTTCAAGACCAAGGAGTGAAAAGATGACAACACCCAGGAACCAGACATGGATCAGATGCACAGAGCACACCAGCTTAGTCAGAGTAAGTCTTGTTGCCAGCTAGGTGGTAAATAGCATGTTTTACATTTCAGATTGGCAAACCTCTTCCTGTATATACCTTGCTTCTGAGCTGAAGTGACAAAGCTATCTCAGTTGATCACTGACCATTTCTGTTCAGATTTTGAAAGGAGACAATCAGAAATACTTCCAGGTGTGAGGAGACTTGGCTGAATTTAGAGGGAGAGGTGTTGGAGGTACACAGTGAACATCACAGGAAAGGCTGGATGAGGGATTCTGCATCATCTCTCCTCACAGATGGATATTGAAAAGCAGAAAATTTAGGGCTTTGTGAAGGGAAGACTTTTTAACACTGAGCAAAGTTAAATGGATCAGAATGGAAGGAACCTTTGTGAAGCTTGGGTATTCTTCTCAGGGGACTGTGATACCCCCAGCCTTCCTTAGTACCTCTCAGGCAGCTTGTAGCTGGGCCACTAGAATGACAGCACGTTTAAAGCATGAATATTTGTATCTGCATTACTTCATTTCTAGTGCTGTAAAAATACCATTCGCATAATGGGGTAATGGCCTGCAAGTTCTCATGATTTCAACTGTTTTGGAGTTACAGGAGTTCTGTTCCTTTATGGCAAGCATCCATTTCTCGTTTTAACATCTTTGGCACTCGCCTAAAGGATGGGAAATTAAAAAATGATTAAGGGGGATGGAGAGACAGTCTTTTAAGGAAAGATGAAAGGAATTAAACTGAGGCTAGGGTGGGGGGAAAAGAAAAGGGAGGGCTTGTTTAGGAAAGAATACAAAACAAGTAGGGGTGATCAGACAAAATCAGGCAAAGGAGAATTTAATTTTTCACTAAAGGTTTCCCAAGAAGGAGGTCTGTTTTAGAGTGGAATAATTTCGTAGTGGAAATAGAAGATGCCCAACTGTATGAGTAACATAAGATAGGCTGTCTTTAAAAAATGGAAAAGAAATTGTAGGGAATAATTTTGAGTGCAAAATTACTTCACATTTCTGCCACTCTCTGAAAACAGATTACTGCATTACTAGGTGTAAGAGAAGGAAGTGCATTAGCAGGCACAGGGAAACAGTTTAGGCCTTCACATGTCTGCATTCTGAAGGTGTTACCTGTAAATTTTTGTCCTGCTAATGTTGCTATGAGGTATCTGAGGATAGTTCCCATACAGAGCTGCTCAGCATCCCTGGAGCTGGAGACCCCTCTGTCCTCCCAGGCCAGACTCTCAGGCCATTTCACATACAGATGCTTGCATTTCACGCTGGCAGGTGTGAAATGGGGGATGACTGGCTAGAGAGTCAGTTTGCCAAGAAAGATACCTTTTGCTTTGCTTTGCCTTTGCCAGGTTTGACCTTTATAGAACAAAAAGTTTCTCCTCATCATGAAGCAAAGCTTCACTATTGATTCCAGTGAGTGCTAACACACCTCGTAGACCTTTGTGCCAGAAACCACTGTGCCATGACACATGGATGTTTCATTTCTGCTGTGAAACAAGGCAGAGAGAGACTGTCTAGCACAGCAGGAGCTTCACCTGCAGCTTCCTGCTCCAACTTCCTCAAAATTCAGGCAGTGGAATTTAAGTGTTGGATCCAGCTTGTTTGGTGTGCAGTGGTGGGTGTCCCAAAGCCCTGGGGAGGTGTCTGTGGCTGTGGAAGGGAGCAGGGTGCAGCTGCCCTGAGCATGTGGGAGCTGCACAGGCAGATGGTGGGAAACAAAACCTGGGGAGAGGGAAAGAAGCCAGATCCTTTGTAGGCATCTCTGCTAAATCTGTACCTGGGCTTATGTTTGTCAGTTTTTTGCTCTTGGTTGGCACCAGCCATTTTGAATGAGTTGTTCCCTTTAGCAGCTGAAAGCACTGCCATGAAGAATGTATGTGATGGTTATAGGTAGACAAGAGCGTGTAAACTTAGAAGTTTGGGTCAAATATTTCAGCTTGTCAGATAAAACTTCTGATATGTGTCAATTGTTTTACAAAAATCAGGGTTGGAACATATCTCTGAATGGCAAGAGAAAGAAATGGGTATTGTAGTCATACCAGATACTTTCCATTTTGATTGTTTATAGCAACGCTGACAGAAACTAACACTATACACAAAACTGGTTTTGAAACTGCCCTTTTTTCAGAGTTAATGACCCACAGGCTAATGGAAATTTGCCAGTTTTTACCAGCTGGGATCTGGCCTGATTTTACTGGGAAACAAAAGTGCAAGGCAAAGAAACGATTTGGATTTCTGAAAGTCTGTGATGGTTGTCTTCCCTCATTGTAAAACCTTCGCTTTTTTTTGTATGTTGTGCTTATAATCGACCTGTGCTTAGCAGAAATGCTGGCTTTGTCCAAGGACAGCATACCCTGATCGCCCAGGAATTCCTTTTGACAACTGCCCTTAGATCCATTGCTGTGCAAACCCAAGCCCATCCCAGCCACTGTGAAAGGAGTTGTATTAAATCACGACTTTGAGGATCCACTGACACAGCTCAGCTGCTCTGACTCCATCCAGTAGAGGGTAGTCATTTTATGCATTTTATGGTCTGCTCCTCCATTTATTGCACTCAGGGTTTTCCCAGGTATTACCTGGGGACTTCTCACGCGGTAGGCAGGGCTGGTTTGGTTCCCATAATTAACCTGGGAAAGGCAGACTCTGTACCTGAGTGCATTTCTTTGTAAAGTCAACAAAAGAGTGGGAGTAAGCTATTTATATTAATTATATATATAAAAAATAATTCCTAAAGGCAAGACTGTATAAGGTGCATTATGTTCAGGCAAGTATGGGATCATTAGTGTCATTCATGATAATTTGATTTACCCCCATGGCTTCCAAACAATACATGGCTCGTAGCCTCGTGAATTGATGTGAGTTAAGAATTGCATGGCAGCCCCACATTTTTAGAGGGAAAGCTCTTAGGTCTTACTATGATGAAGGTTCTTTTGTTGTAAAGTTTTCTTTACTAAGATAGATGTTACTTCGGTTCACACTAAACAAATTGACTCTGGAGTTTTCAGTCTTGGTTTGCCAAAGACAAATTGTGAAAGCATCTAAGTGTAGCCTAAACAAAACCATATTTTCCTTAAAAAACATGGCAGTGTGTCATTCTAAATCTGTGGTGCTTTGCCCAGGAACCCATTTCAAGCAAGAACAAAAAAAAAAAAACCTGGGCAAAATAGCCACCTTAGACAAAACAGACTGTCAAACCTGTCTATTAAATTGAGTGCTTTTGATTGTAATGCTGCACTGAAAGTGTTGCATTGTTTCAACTCTGTTCCTCCATGAAGTCAAAGACACTGGTGTGTACTTAAAAAAATGGTAAATATAGAATGCTGGCAAATGTAGCTTAAATGACATTACGAGTAAACAACAGTGGCTGGACTGTCTAATTTCTAGGACTGATTGCAGCCAATTTTCACTTAGATTATGAAGGATGAAGAACAGTGAGCTTTTAAATCCTGATTCCTAGTCCTTTACATTTATCAGTGTACAGTGGTCTTACTCATGACATGAGTCTGGTTCTGATAAATCTTGAGCACTGTTTCATAATGTTATTTTAGAAATCACAGACACATCATTTCGGCCATCAAGCCGTTGTGCTTATGTGAGGGGAAGGGCTTAGAGCACAGGGGCTGATTCTTCTTCTAAAACTTCAGAAATACTTGCTGATGAGAAGTCAGCTCTGCTGTTGGGTGTGCAGCTGGAGTGGCCATTGCACTCCCAGGTGGAATTGTAGCTGTTCTCCCACCTGTACTTGGCTTTGTCCTGTCCGCTCTGGAGCATCCGGTGAGGGAGAGACACCTGTGTTTCCCCACAGTGTTCCCACCTGCGGGCTCCATGCAGAGCAGGGTCTCCATCCTTCATGCACCTGCATGGAACCTTCCCAGCTGCAAACTTCAAGCCTCTGCCAATTCCTAAAGGCAAATTTTAGCTGTGCTGAAAGCAGGGGCAAAATTCCCATTGACCGCAAACAAGTGGGAGCACAGCCAAGGCCGGAATGATACAAGCTCAATAATCAATGTCCCGTTCCCAGGATGCTGAGTGGTTCTGCTGCAGAGGGGGATGACCTCCCCTGCCTGGGCTGTGCTTTCCACAGCTCCTGTGTACAGCACCTCTGAACACCGCTCCCCATGTGTTTGGAAGCAGGGTGATTCAGTCTGGTGATTCAGTTTAGGAGGCTTTGAAGGTTTTAGCTCAGGTTTAGGGAAAATATGCAACATGAATCACCCAGGAACTTTGTTTTCTCAGTGAATTCTATGGTAATTGCATGTCACAGCAATGTTTAGGGCAAAACAGTGTAAGACATTGGGGCTGCCTTTTGTTACAGCCAGTCATATCCCACTGAAAGCCAAGTGTTCCTCAAATTCAGGAGACAACACATATCTGGTGGTCATTTGGGAACTGAGAGGTGACAAGAGGAGAAGGCATGTCTTATCTGAATGTATCAATGTGCAGCACTAAAAGGAAAAGAAAGGGAGCAAATCCTTTATCCTTTCTTCCTTTGTAAATCCAGCCCTCTCTGTTTTATGGTGGATGCAGAGTTCTAACTTTACCACATGGTGATTGTTTTAATTTTTGGTCTTGGTGTAGCCAGGAAGCAGAAAGTTAGGATAAGAATTAGTGGGTAAAGGACGGTTTGTTATATATTGGGACAGTGTACTGGTTAATTAAGAAATTATTAAAACTGACAGCTGACAGTGGTGCTTGGGCCCCATGTTTTAGTTGTATCCCCATCAGCATGCTCTGGGGTGATACCACCTTTGGCCTGCAAGGAGCCACATGCTATGGGAAAGTGAGCATCCATGGGGGCTGTCTGACCCCCATGATGGTGTGGGGAGCCAGCAGAGGGTTCAAATACTCTTTTTTTACCCATCTTTTGTAATGGTCACTCTCTGAAGGGAGCTGGTGGAGAACAGGAAAGGAGCTGTGAAGAGCACTTACATTTATAGAAGCCTAAAGGCTTGGAAGTGCCGGAGATGGGATAGACAGTTGGTGTTTGGCATAGGAGAGGTGGTGATCGTGTTTGGGTTCAGGACACGGGCTCTGTTTCCCCTTCAGGAAGGCAAGAGGTAGCTGTGTGGGAGTCCTGTGGCTCAGCCACAGGCCCTGCATGTGTTTTGTTTGGATATTTCTGATCTTGTTGCCTCCTTGGCTGGTACTTTGGGTTTTAGCAGCAGTGTCCTATGCAGTATTTGTTTTGGAGCTTGGCTTCCTGTGTTTGTTCTGGGTCTGTTCATTAATAATAATGGAGTGTAAAATCCTAGCTCTTTTTTTTAACTTACCAAAACAAATTCAGTCTTCATGACCAGTTTTAGTCTTTTGTGGGTATATAGATCTCTTGTTACTTAACTATTTGCTCATCACATTACCTTTTTGCTGCCTTTGAGGGATTAAGTTCTCTGAGAAAGGAGAGAGTTTCTCCTTTACTTCCAGAATTACTCATTGCATGTTTGGAAAGACAAATACAAGGAGAACGCAGACGAAATGTGAAGAACACCTATATGAGCTAACGGTCTCACAAAGGGAAATTAAGAAAATCAGAGGTTACATCATATTATTGTAAGAATACATTATTTTGTTTTCAAAACTGTTATTTAACAGCGGGATAAATCCTTTAGTCATTTAGTGTTGGAACTTCCAAAATGGCTTGTGGTTGTTCCATCGTTCTTCTCACACAATTCCCAAAGACACAAATGTTGGAGGCAGTGATTAATCTTTCTGTATTAATGGCCTGATCCAGCATTTACTGATGTCAAGAGGAACCTCGTCATACACTTCAACAGACTTCAGAGCAGGATGGTAATTTTTAAAAAACAGATGTAAGCAGCAAATTAGAAGCAAGTTAGAGAAATCTATCCAAATCCTGTAGTTTAAGAAACTGCTGTATTCTGTTGTAAGACTGTCTAGAAACCTTAAAATGTACGTACAAATACAGAAACACATGGCTTGGAATTCATTGTGATCCCTCCTGCCTTTGATCTTCTGCTTTACTTACCATCACTTGTGTGCATATGTGTGTATGTGAGAGTAAACAACATAATCCTAATTGTCTGAAAATATACATATGCTTATATAATGCCATAAAGGAGCATAGTGTTGGTGTGTAAATTTCCTATGGTATATATGGCCAATAGAAATAAATTCTTGTCACGGTTGTGGGTTTTATCTATATATTTTCCTCATAAACTAGCAGGTAATAATTTAATTCAAAAGCTCCTTCCAAAAATGCAATTAATGTCTTTTGTTATAGTTTCCCTGGGTTTAATAATCCCCTCTTCCAGATTTATATTGGTTTCTGGAAAGTAATGCTTATTAGAGTGTTTTTCCAAATTGGCCACAATAATCCACTGAAATCTGCCAGCTGAATCATTGCTATGCTTGTGAAATTGCCAGGATCGCCTGACAGTTATTACTGGGGTAGAAGGGGAGGGGGAAAGGGAATGAAAGTTTCATAATATATCACTGTTATTGATACCTTGGCTATGGCTCTTGGATTTGGATTGATACGTTTACTGAATTCTATATGAAAGATGGAATGCCTGGTGGTGGATTGGCAGTGCTGCTATAAAGGAGAGAAGATTTAGTAATTTTTTCAGACAACTGTATTTTATTCTGGGCATATTTTAAAGCATAAATATATGTGTGCATGCATGTGTGTCTATATGTAAGCATACACATGTGTGTATGTGTGCAAACTCCCTCTACCCCCTTCCCCAGCCTGGTTCTTGAGAAAGGAAGGGCATGTATGTTCCCTGAATTAGGGTCATGCTTCACATGCCAAATCCCACCACTTGTGCCCAACACACAACCAAGTCAGAGGTAAATCATTCACCTGCTGCCACATTTTCATGTACTCATTCACTTCTATACACTGCAGGTGATGTTGGAGGCAGGGAGTGAGTCTCCATAGCTCTAATAGGTGTTATTTTCTCCCATATTTCCAAAATAATTGAAAGAGGATGATTTTTGCAGTGTCTGAATTAATCATCCTTGTGAACTCCTGCAGAACTGGACCCTAACTCTTGTTTTGAGAGGGATTCTGTGACACTGGAATGCTGCATCCTGCTGCCTAGATGAAAAGGTATATAAAAGAATAGCAGGGCTCTGGCCTGCCAGGGCTGTGCCAGAGGGACAAAGACAAAATGCCTCTCCCATTATGAGCCTTGGCACCACTGCCGGGACAGACCCATGTGGGGATGACTGCTGCAGGCTCTGGGTGTCTGGGATAAATATTGTGTCCAACAGCCATCCGTGGTGAGACTCTGCTTGGGGCAGTGCCCACCCCCATGCATGGGATTTATATTCTGCTGGTGTAAATGAAATTTTGTTAAAATCATCTGTCTGAGTAATGGGCAGCTGGGGAGGCATGAGACAGGTGAGAGTAGCTGCTGGGGCAGCTGGGCAGTGCTGCATGGACATACCTGGACACACTTACAGGGAACAATTGGTGTCCTCTGGGGGTGCAGGGCTGTTACTGCCCTGCTCAGCTCAAAAGTCTTCCTGATAGGGGGGATAAAAGCCATTCTGGCTTGGGTTTTTCTATCTGTGCTGTTACAGCTACAGCTGCCTGATTATGAAGTTTTGCCTTTTTTTTTGTAATGTATGGGTTGAGATGGTGGATGCCCAGTTCAGTGTAGCCAGAAAAATAAGATTTTCAAATATTCTTTCATTCCCCAGTATGTGGTTAAAGATGATTTCCATCTCAGCAGACACTTGTGCAAAAGGATGCTTTAGAGCAACACGCCTCCCCTAAGCTTTCCTTGTGATGAGGGGAAGTTACCCTTAAGCACCAGTCAGTGCATGAGGCACATTGCTTTGGAGGTGGCTTTCTGGTCCCTTCTGTCCACTGGCATTGCATTTGGGGTCAGCTTGAGTGCTGCACACTTCAGGGGAGCAGCCACATGGACTTGCTTCCTCCTTACATTCACTGTGATCTGTCTGAGCAAGCCTAAGGGACAGGCAGCATGTGAAGAACCAGCAGTGCCACTTACATTTGAATACCAAACACTAAGTTAGCATGAGCCAACTGGGCTGCAGAACCAGTCATCTTCAATTTTTACAGCCTTATAATTTTTAAGACAATTTTTATGACTCTGATTGGAACAGAGATGATTTTTGTAATGTCTGTTTATGCCATTTCAAACTTGAACATAAATCTCATTTTTTAAGGCAATTTTGTGGTTTTCTGGGCTTTATGAATTTTTTTTATCCCTCTTTTATGCATTCTGCTAAATTAAACCAAAATAAACTCGGGGGAAAAAGTGATTCTTTAAAACAAATATATTATTTTATCCCTTCTTTGGACAGGAATTTTCACCAGGAGACAAGGATAGAACATTCTATTCAGCCTTTGCCTGCTGATTTACGCTGCTGTCGTTACAAGAGCCATAATGATGTCCAATAACCAGTAACAGGAACTGTGAGGAGCTGCTTTGTAATAGAACACTGCTCCCCTTTTTCTCCAGCAGCTTTGTTGGTGGTCTAAAAATAATTCCAAAATGTGTTGGATGGTTCTCAGAGAGAACCGTGCAGCTTCTTTTGGTTAGGAGGATCCACGTCTGGGATGGTGTCGTGCAGGCTCCTGCCGTGGCTCTGAGGTGCAGTGACTCGCTGTAAAACCTGCAGGCAAAGAAATGGTAGCTGGTATTTTTCCTACAAAGCAGACCATGGATTCTGGTGGGGTGGCTTATAGGGAATGTTTCTAACCATGCTGTGGGATTCTGCCTTAAGTGTGAGGGATAACATTTAAGATTAGAAAGTGTCTACACAGCAGTGTGTGCCTGCAAGTCTGATGGATTGCTACAAGAAACCAAAGGTATTTGATAAACCCAGCAGTGGTTTATGGTATGTGTTGATGCCAGCAGTTCTGTTTGACATGTATTAGTACTTCTAGGAGGTCACAAGTGCTATCCAGCTGCGTATCTGATACTCAACTATGAGTTTGTTGCTGCAAGGTGGTAAGAAGGGGTTGTCACTTGAAATGGAATTTGATGGTGTAATTCAAAAGGTCCATTTTGAGCTTTGCTGTGTTAGCAGAGCCAGTGGCATCAGAGACTGAGCCTCTGCCAGCATCTACCACAGAGCAGCAGGTGAGACATGACTGCTCTTTACTGTGTTTACACACAGAAAATGACTGTGGTAGTCCTGTGGGATCTGCTAGCAAATACTGACTTGTTAATATTTCCCAATATAAGTGGTTGATATTTTATCAGCATTACCAAAGCTGCCTTTTAAAATTTTGTTTAGTCCTGTCATTTTCAGCTGTTCATTATTATGGTAGTATGTTGTTTATGGAGGTTGTTTCCATGTGGGTAGCTGGAGTTGTGTGTTGGATGAGGGAAAGTTGGCTGTTTCGCTTTTCTAAGTGTGTATATAGTACTTGATCTGGCTTTTGGGTTTTTTTTTTCAGAGTAAGATTTCTCCCACTGCAAAAAGGGATGTTGGCCTACAGACATGACCACAAGTGAACTGCACTTGTTAAATGTTTAGATGAACAAATGACATCTGCAATAAAAAAATAATTCTCTTATATGGAAAATTTAGGCAAAAATGTTTATGCAAAAAAGTCTTTTGTCCCTGACTCCCTCTTCTCAGTACCATAGCAAGGTCTTCGTGGCTGCTTTGGTGCAAGTGGGATCAGAATGCAGACCCTTTGTGCCTGGTACCCTTTGATTGACTAGACAATGCAAAAGACACATGCAGCATCAAGTTGGTTTAGCAACTAATATTTGACAATTTTAAAAAGTTTTCTTTTAGGCTGAGTTTTATGTAAAGCTGTTTACATTAAAGTGACATCCAATTAAAGTGTGTCATGTAACCCACATCACAGTTCAGCACACATTTTCTGTTTTAACTGACATATGGCCCCATTTATGAAAATAAAAATCATCATGTTTTGATGATATGTTCACATAATTTATGTGGAAAAGCAGAGGGAGAGAAGCAGGGAGAGGGAATACTTTTGCTGTGTAAAGCTATTATTTTCTGTGATTCATTAAACGTCTTTTAACCCATGTGCACGAGCAAATCCCTCCTCCCCCAGTTCCTGCCCAGCCCCCTTCCCTGCAGTGTCCACTGGACAAAGGGACTTAATTTCTTCTGTGGGCAGCGGCAGCAGACAGAAACACTTTGTATAGCATCATCCCATCCCACAGACGTTTTTACACTAAGGGATTCTTTAGTATTCTGTAGAGGAGATAAATCTGTTAACCTAAAAACAGATCTATGGACAGCAGAGCTAATTCATTCCATTTTCCTTTGGTTGCCTCAAGGCTGAGAGGATTCTCTGATGTCTAGGAAGAGATAGTTGTCTCCTGATGTCTTTTCTTCAGTCTCCCCTCTACTTAGCTGCCAACTTTCATAAAAAGGAGTAGGAACTTAATATCTTTGCAACCAGCAATCCTTGGTCATTTTGCCTGGAATTTTCTTTGTGTATAGAGAAGTCTGTCTCTTGCACACCTAGGTGTTTCAGGAAAGCCAGGTTGCTTTCATTAGGGTAACCTATTGATAAGATAAATGATTCGTTTTGCAAAGTGGCCATGAATCAGAGGCTTGTCAGCACAAACAGAAGCTATCTCAAGCCATCTACAGCCGAGGCTGGCAGTTTGGTGTTTCTGTCAGCACCCTGAGTCTTGCTGACACTCACCCTGCAAAAGAGAGTATGGTTCTAAGCTATTTTAAATCTACTTAAGGCAGAGCCGTGGCAAAACATTATTTAAAAATATATCTTTGCATTTTCCCCTTTTAACAACTGCATATAACCCTTCAGGCCTTATATTTTTTATGTAGCAGCACATCAGTGGAAGAAAAGTCACTGCCAGCCAACAAAATCCCCATCTGCAGAGTAGTCACTCAGTCAGTGTGCACTGGAACCAAATTAATTCCCGGCTTTCCCACATATATTGAGGGATAGATTAAGTGTAAGCAACATAACTACAGTGAATCTTCTGTCTGTCCACTGTTTTGGGACCAGGCAATGGGGATTATTGTTTAAATGGTAACTGTTGTGCACATCAGAGGGCAAGGCATGTTGGTGGTAGTTGGATTGCATAAATCAGTTTGCCATCTTCTCCTTGCCAAGGTCAACTGGACTGTACACCTGGAGCCTGGTTATTTGCAGTGTGAGACTGGCAGATGAAACCTTTAGACTGTACAGTTTTGGTCAGTAAATGTTTGTCCACTGTCACAGAAAGCCATTGAGTCGTGTCCTCTGTGAGTGCACTCTTAAATGCTACTACAAAAAGCACCGAAGAGACATCACCCAGACATTATATTTGGACTGCCCTGTTTCTTGATAGATGTGATTGTGATGCCTTACCAGCGTTTCTCATTTGTTGGAGCAGGAACAGAATATTGTCAGTTGTAAGGTATTGTACTGTAATCACTCTGCATTTCCTGCTCGCTAATGCCTTTTTAGCATCATCATTCTTGACGTACGTTAACACATAAAGGAAAACCCCCCCCTTTCTCATTTACCTCTAACAATGGAAAAACCTAATAAATGTTGCCATCCAAAGTCCAGTAGGATCTAAACTTCTGATGATAACATTAAATCCTAAAAAATATAAGCGTTCCAATAGAATATGGCAACCTCTGGCAGAACCTTCTTTTTCTAATGAAGTCTGTGCATTATGTTTAGTTGGCTGGTGATCCTAATCAGGGTACTGAGATCTGTGCATTCACTCTGGTTTTGATCATTATTATCAAGATTAAATAGGCGTAGAGCCAAGATGTTGCAGTGTAATAACCTGGGAGTTGAGGAGAGAGTGAGGGATTATTTATTGGTTGGATAAATGGGGTTAGCAGTTATTGAATGTAACAGAGACTTATTTTCCTGAAGTCAATAGCCATTTAAACAATGAGGCTTATGAATGAAGAATGTCTGTCAATTAAGAAAGTAGAAACAGTATCATGAGTGAAGAAAGCCAGAATCAGGCCCTGTGACCCTGAAATAGCTTTGTTTTTAGATTTCTAAAAAAGCAGTTGAGTAGGACTGCACTTGGATAGCAAATGTTTGTCCACTAGTAATCAGCTTTTTGTCATGGTGTTTTATGGCAGTCTTGCAGAGTTAACCTCAACATTCTGCAGACCATGGATGGAAACCCCCAGCCTTTTGCTTTCTGAGGTGGGTGTGTAGGTTTGTGCATAGGAATTATTCAGCAGTAGGCAAAAAGAATTATTTTCCATCTTTTAAGAACACAGAAATCCATTACATATGCTCATAAGCTTCACTTTCACCAAGTTCATTAAATACAAGTAGAAATTCCCTCCTCAGTGCAGAATTGTGCTGTTTCCCATCAACTCATCACCTCAGAGAGGCTTTCAGGTTCCCTGGGTAGGTAGAGTAAAGCTGGAATTGTGACGTCTTTTCCTGTTCTGTAATTTGATTCCTAGAGTTTTGGCAGTTTCTTTAAGGAAAATAATGTTACAGGGTTGGGGTTTGTTGGCTTTTTTGTTTTGTTTTGTTTTTAATTAAAAAAGCCTGCAGCTTTCATCAGAGAAATTTTTGTATCCATCCAAAGGAGAAAAAAAGCTTGCAAAACTACCCTCAAAATTGTTCTAATAAGAATTAAGGAACACTTAGAAGGAACAGAGGTTAATATTCTTAAGATTTTGGCTTACTCTGATGTAAAAGTTAACAAAAGCTAATGGGAATGTCATGTGTTTCTTGGGCATAGCCTACACCATGCACATACAACATGCACATGGCAGATCTAATAGTTGGCTTCCAATCCCTCTTGGCAAAACGTTTCACTTTGTTTGGAAAGCAGAGTTAGTGGTCAGTGCTCTCAGGATATTCTGCACAAAACAGAGACTCTGCTGTGTTCCTGCTGCTTCTCTGTCACGTGCAGGGCTGCTCCCCCATTTCACCTGACCCAGTCTTGAAGCAATTCTTTTAATTATTTAGTGGGAACTCGGCCTCACTGCTGTGCTCAGGTGGTCTGTAAGAAAAGGAACATGTTTATTTTGACAGGGACATTTTAATTTCTGTGCCCCCAAAAAATCGTTAAGAAACAACCAGTGACTGAACCAAGTGTCAGCACAAAGGACAGAGGGGACAGATTTTTACTTGACAACAAAGTATTCCAAGTTGTTTGAAATACATGCTCAGTTTGGTTAAAGAGAGAAGTGATGTCTGAGAAAGAACAACTTTTTTCAGCGGTTCAAAGTACTGAACACCTTTAAAGACAGACTACTTTTACTACTTTTACAGGTATTTAAGTAAGGATTTAGGTGAAGAATTTGGTCTAGTTTCAGTTGAAATTAATTACTCACTTCAAGCAGTGTTAAACAAAAGAATTTTCAGAACAACAGAGCAGAAATGAAAACATTAAATGCAGTTACCTGCAAGTTTCAAAAAATTCATTTCAGGTACAGTCTGGAAGGTGCAGCCTGTGGCTGTCTGCTTAGGTTTCTTAGTACAACAAATTCTGCTCTCTGTAGAAAGGTTATTTGCCAGGTATAGTAAATCTTCCCTCTGCTGCTGAGTTGAGAGCTTCTCAGAGAGCATTTCCATGTGCCCACATGATGTGAGGTAGATACAGGTTGCCTTCCCGTGAGGTTTGAACTGTGTGTGTTTGCCCCTCATTCCTGTGTGCCTGTTCCCTCCTAGCTTTCAGTAGGTTATGAAGAGCACATGTTGTACTCAGCTTCATAGGAATGTGTTCTTGCTTGAGTTGGTGAATTCTCTTTGGAGACTCTGATTAAGAACTAAAGTTGTCCAGAAGACAATGAGTCATGTCCTGCTGTCTGTTCTATGTGTCCACATCTGACTTTGTCCCTTTTTCTCCTCTTTTACAATCACACTGTAATGATTCAGTCTAAGGCTTGCGGTACCTTCCCTGTTAAAGTTTCCAGTTGACATTTTCTTCTCATCTCAAAGGACTTATTTGCTGTTCCAGAATGATTTCCAGTGCTTCTGGTCAATGAGAAACACCTGTAAACCTGACACTGAGGAAAAGCTTCACAAAGGACCTTTTCCCATTCTGTAGTACTTAATCCAGTTGTTGTGGGAGAAACGAAGTATTGTCATGCTATTTTCAGTTATCAGGAGGGTCCTAAAAGGCTGATTCTAAATAGTAAAGGCTTGAGCCTGAACAAGGTGGTCAGGTAAACACAGAGAAACTCATCAGGAGTCTTTCTGGCAGTGCAGCGTGATTTTTGTCTGTCTTTCATCTCTGACTGTCCTAGATATGTAGATTTTTGGGTAAAGCTGTGCTATGGTTTGGTGGGGGCAAGAAGGCTCTGAGCCAGCTTCCATGGCCAGTGTGCCTGTAGCACTGTGCTTTTAATCACACGTTTTGAGTCATCTACACTGCGAAACTGAGCCTGGGTTAACCCTGGATGGAGAAGACTGTGGTTGAATTTGTGATGGAAATAATTTTCAGGTCCTGCATTAACAAATAGGCACAAGCCAAGTGGAGCCTGCAATGTTCTGCTTCCATTGCAGACAAGTCTTCTTTGTCAGAGGCATTCAGAGTTGTGATTTGAGGTTAGGGAATTTATGGAAAAGAAATTACGGTGGTCATAAAACAGACTTAGCCATACTTACTCATCTGTAACAGTGCAAGCACACTGCTTCTGTTTTTTCTTCTGGAATCAAGTTCGGTGAACTCACTTTAATAACCTGGCCAGGATGAAGGGTTAAATACATACACCCTGCAGAGCTGCTGAACTCTTAAGGCCTTGGGGACTTTTTCAGCCTCGATGAGATCCATAGGTTTTATCTGAGACTGTTAAAGACCTCTTCTTCAGCTGGCTGTAAAGACACCACCATTACTGAGTAACCTGGTGAGATGGGCCACAACTGTTCCCTGAAGAAGAAGAGGTGGAAACATGCTGAACAGATTAGAAGGCTCATCTGACAGCAAGTCCTTGCTGAATGGTGTATCACAAAGTGAATACAGCTTTGAAATCTGGAACACATGGCCTCTGTCTTGATGCTGTGCAGGCTGACATTTGAACAGCATCACCATGCCTAAGTCTACATTACATTTTTCTTTAATAAATAGGTAGAAAATCAAAATGATTTCCAGAGATTTGTAGTACATTAATGTCTTCACAATAGACTTTGAAAATAGACATGAATTTTCTTTTCAGTGGGGAGAGAATAAAAGGTGGACATCAGACTTGGAATTGTTGATCTTCCTAGGCCGCATTCCATGTTCCAAGAGACCCTGTTTTTTAAGTTGCCTTCTTTACAAGCCTTTTAATGCACAAGGCTTTTCACTCTGTCCATCGCTGACATGGACAGCACATCTTTAAGGCCGTGCTGAGCAAACCAGTTTGTTCAGATCATTACCTGAATAGTGAACCATCTTCCCTGTGCCCTGGCTGCAGGGTTGGGGTGTAGGGCCTGCCCCTTGTGTGCTCCATAGGCAGATCATAACTTCTCTTCAGTGTTTTCTTCTCTCATGGATTCTCATAAGAGGAGGCTTTGGGCACGTTCAGTCAGCCCAGCAGAGTTCCCAAAGCATCATGACCCATATTGGTTGCCAAAGTGTCTGTCACTCAGCACTGAGTGCTGTCTCCACTGCCACAGGTGTGCCAAGAGCAGATCAAGCCGTGTGGAGGAAAAGCTGTTTGGAAGAAATAATTTTGAAAAGAGCCTTGCATAACAGCTCTGGATTCAGGACCTTAACAACTTCATAAAAGCTTGTTGCTGGTGCTGTAAAACCCTAATACACAAGTTCATTCCACATAAGAACACGGCTGTAAGTTTTTAGCTCCAGATGCCAAGGAGTGATCCTAGCCTGTTTAAAATGTGTTAAGCTGCAACATGCTTCATAAGTTAATACCAGCTTTTTACTTTTTACCTTTTCTGCTTGGGGCTGTGCCAGTGCCAGTCACTTACATACTCCTTTACCTTGATTCACTGTAGGAGATGAGGCTGCCAAGCCAGATATTTACCTTGGGAACACACATTCTTATCCTGTAACATTTCATCAGCCACAGCTAAAGAAAAGATTTATGGACTTTCTAACACTAAGATTATTTAAGTCACTTGTTAGCCAAAAATAATGTAAAGACATACAGTGCTTGTTTCAAAAAAGTTTGTAATTAGGAGCCCATACTTTGCTCTGATTTACAATGTAAGCTTGATATCCAATTAGCAATAATAGCGTTCTTTTAACTAAAACACATATCCTTCCAGAATTATGCAGACTTTCCAATTACTGTGCTATGATGAAATTATAGCTAGAGACTCATAAAGTTGTGCATAGTTTATAAACGCAATATATTCTTAACTACCTTGCTGTACAGTATATACTAGCAGGGCTCATATGTTCTCTGTGTTATGGAGGCTTGTTAAAAGGCACATACAAGATTATTGAAAAAGTATGTCAAATAATATTTATGTACTTACTACCATTGTGATAGGCTGTTACTGGTCTTTCTGATTAACACTTCTGGTCAGATACAGCATGATCGTGTGCCTCAATCTTTAAAATTCAAAAGGCAGTTTAGAAACTTACCTTCAAAGCACCTGGAAATTTAAACCCTTGAGGGTTACCACTTACTTTATTTTTCAGTTTGTCATTATGATATCCCCTTTATTTTTCATAAAAGGAGAAAAGCTTTTGCTCATTTTTAAAGCAAATTGTAGTGCCTCATCATATGCAGCATCTCCTCATGCTTTTCTGTAGCCAAAGTCAGAGCTGCAGCTATTTTTGCTGGTGTGGGAGCAGACTGATAATCAGAAATGGTAAATGTTGTCCTATAGTTAAAATCAACAATAAGGGAAAAGGCTTCCAAAGTGCAGAACAACTTCTAATTACCATCTGGCCAGTGGGAGAGGGCAGAGAGGAGCTCCTTGCTCGGCTCGTAGCAATTCCTTTCCAGCCCTTTTGCAGAGGATTATTGATGAGAAAACCATGTCTTTTGGAATGGGGCAATGACTAAGGCCTGTCCAACACTGTGAAAGTGTTGGTAACACTTAATGAGATGACTAAACAGGCTGCTCCAGGGCTTTTGCAATTTATTTATTATTGTTATTTATTACCCAGAGTTTGCTGAGGACTGCTAGTCCCAGAAGGAAACTCCTATTCAGCTTGCAGAAGAATGCTGGGGAAAATTACATGGATAGAGTTTAAGAGGAGCGTGTATGCATTGTATTCTCTGTGACAAGTATGAACGACTGTATGCATATAATCTTGCATTATTCGACTAACTCAGGTTTGCTATTACTGTTCATTAAAAAGTATTTCAACTTTGCCAAAACCTTTTGAGCTCTGTATGATGAGAGTGGACAAGGAGAGGATTCAGGGAGGGTGACTCGAGCTCTGTGACTTGTCCCATCTCACCCTCCTCTTCCTGAGCCCTTTAGCAAGGTATTGTGTGGAACATGCTCTTTTTCAGGTTTTGGGGGAGAGGTTTTTATTCCTGGTGGATGGAAAATGAAAAAAAGAGGTTGTTAGGTGGGGACACTGCCAAGCCCTGTGTGGTACCGTCCCCATCCTCAGAGAAAGGAAGGAAGAACAGGCTGCCCTGTCATCACCAGTTGCAAGGCCCTGCCTTAGGGCAGCTACATGGCTTTGCAGTGTAATATGGATCAAGAGATTAGAATTAAAAGAAAACTGAGTAACCTATGAATCTCCAGAGAGCTTGCTCTTTCTTAAAATCTGTCCTTATTTTTACAGTTCCTCTAACTTAATAAATGAGGCGTCTTCTTTAGTGTGAGTCATTCAGGGGGACAGTTTGGGTTCTTCAAGTTTTGAGGCTATTTTAATTTCTCAGGCTGTTCATTGTCTGCATTTGCTTTGTTTCATTTGGTTTGGTTTTCATTCGAGCTCTCAGTTCTATATAATATAAAAGCACTCTGAGCTGTATAAATTATGGCTCAAGATGCCTCAGGGGAGTTGGTAGTGCGTTACAGCACTGTGTGCATACAGTGTCTCAGCTGCTCCGATTTACTGGTCCAAGTGGAAGAGGCTGCGAATCATTCCAGCTTCAGGAGTGCCTGATGGCTGATGGCACTCGGTGCAGTCAGTAAATCTGACCTGTGCAGACAGGGATTCCTGCTGCCAGACTGCCCTGGCACACCCACCTGAGGTGTAGGGCTGAAGGACATGGAAAACTTGATTGCAGCATTTCAGGGTAACCTTAAGAATTGTCTGCTTTTTGGCCCTGGGATGGCTGCCTCCAGAACCATCCTGTGAAATTTCTGGAATTGGCAGCCAAAGTCTTGGTTGTTCCCAGTGCCACCCACTGCTTAGCCCCCTCCCTGACCATCCTGGTATTTGTCTCTGACTCTCTCTTCAGGTTTGGCTCTACCAAGAAAAGGGACTAATTCAAGAAGAACACACTTGGGTCATGTCTGCTCTACAGCTGGCTGGTCTTACTGTGCCAAATTAAGTTCTCCAATACCCTGGAAGAAGAACAGTACAAGCAGGATGGAGAAGAGACAGAATATTAAGTGCCAGGGGAGCAGTCAGGACAAGGCAAAGGCAGATTTAGGATAGGTGGGGTCCAGGCTGCACAATGATAGGCATCCAACAGCTGTGGAAAACAATAACAAACGGATAAAAGAAAGATTTATGGGAAGATGGTGTGTGCAAATTGGGGCATCAGAACTGCATTAGTTCCTGTTCAATTATCTGTTGAAAACTTCAGCAGCACAAGACAGGCCCTCACTTCAAAGGCCTTGGGTCAGCTGAGGAGCTGTGCTCCGCGGCCGGTGCCTGGAGAGCGGCAGAGGCTCCTTGCAGCTGGGAACGTGGCCGTACCGGCAGTATGGAAGCACTTTTACATTTGTGCTTGCAAATATTTACACATTAGGTCATGGCAATTAAGAATAATTAGAGTGGAATGTACCTTGTGTTCACAGAGCCAGGAACTGGGCCCATGTCATAAACACAGTTTATTTCTGCTCAGACTCAGCAGGGTAGGACATGGAGTTTGTGGTGCCTTCCCAGGGCTGCTCCCAGTGCAGGAACACAGTACTGGGGTACAGGTGGTGCTGGGAATCGTGCTGGAGGCTTAAAGCTCAAATGCAATTTGGGGTCTTGAGCTATGCACTGTGACCCCTCTCCAAGGCTGTTAAATTGCAATCTATTTTTTCATATTATCAAATAGTTTGTGGAGTGATACCAAATACTCCCTCCCAGCTAGCCAGGAGCTAGGTTTGCCTTCTCGCAGGAATACATAATAAGAAGCCTTTCTGTCAATACTGTTCCTCCCAGCCTTCCTAGAAGAAAAACTGCTACAAATGAAAGTCAGATTTAAGAATAAAAGTGGAGGGGGTTTATGTACTGGCTAGCAAAGGGTCCAGAGAATTACAGTGATCAGTTTTGCTAGTGAGGTTGTAAGTGGCACTGAAACTGCTCTGGTGTGGAAAACACATACTTGATACCCACTAGGTGTGCTTTGCAGCTGGATTGCAGTAGGAGTTGGAGATGGTACTTAAGGCAAATCTGATTTGTAGGAGCTATGGACATCTCTAGCCGCCAGGACTAATAATGGGCTGCTTTTGCTTTGCCTGGACCACAGCTCTATTGTTACTTCACAGTGTTGTGGGGCATCGTTACTCATAATTGTTCATAAATCTGGTGATTAAAAATGACAGTGCACATAAACTGCTTTTTAATACTTTGTATTTATACCAAGCTATTTATTAATTATGTGACTTGCCAACATACTATTACTTCACCTTAATTAGTGCCTGGCAGTGTGTTAATCACTCCTCTGCCACTGCACCTCAGGGCTCTCTTTAATTGCCATTGGCTTTCTCCCATGTTTGCTGTTAGCATGTGCTTGGTGATCTCTGGCTTTGGGTCCCTGGGGACAGGACGTTGTTGAGGAGGTTGAAATGATTTGTTTTGTGGACAGTTTTAGCATAGGAGCTCAGTGCTGGTACAGCAGTTGTGAAGGTCCCCAGACAGGGTGAGATTCAGGGACAGGTTACATCCTCACCTGCACCAGAAGTGCCTCGGCAGCACTGCCAGCACCAACCTACACCTGACTGACCCAGGCACATGGAAGCCCCATATTCCCATAGATTCCCTCACTCCCCAAAGGAATGATGGCCTGGGGCTGTGCAGCTGTGCCTGAAGGGTGACAGTTAACAACAGGATAATCAAAATCAACTGTGCCTTAATACTGTAAGGTACTCTCCTGGCTTGGAAGACACATTGCCGACTCCTCTCTATGTTAGGTGTGTTTTGAAGTTGGACAGTGATGTGAGTAGACTGTGTAGTTTTAAAGTGAATCCAGTCTTTAGAGATAGTTGGAATCTCCAGCTACCATGAAATATGTTGTCACTTCAATTACAGTTGCAAGTACCTCTCTCTTATTTGTTTCCTGTAATACCAGACAGACTAGGTAAATATATATCTTTTTTAATGAAGCACAATATAGTTTTTAAATGGTTTATATCAAATTGTTTCCAGTTTCTTATAAACTCCTGATTTCTAAATATCTCATTATTTGTTCCATATGTTTCACTGAAGTCATTGTTACCAGTACAGCAGAAAATACATAAATAATCTGGTAATTTAACATAAGTTTGTGATTTTTCTTAAGTTACTGTCAATCAAATATCATTAGTATAAACTGAAATCAAAGCACAGCCAAAATCTGTAATTAAATCATGGAGGATGTACTGAGACAATGAGAAAATCAGGAGTGCTCTCACAGGCTGTTCCACACACAACTCTCACTGTGTGTGTTGGGAGAGACCACAGAAGTCTGGAAGGAGGGAGCTTTTCATGACAGTGACTGTGTTTTTGTCAAACAGGTTTCTGAGTACAGTCATGACAGTTGGTATTAATCCATTAATTGTGTTTGGTTTTCACTTAAGCAAAATATCCCATGCTATATGAGGGACTAAAACCAGCTCATTGTGGTGACATAAGAGAAAAAGTAAAAACTGATTGTGGAAGATGCTCCCAACCTGTTGTTTGAACCTGATGAGAACAAGGCAATGCTGTAGAAAGTCTCTGTTCAGTGAAAAAAGGGTTCACAGAATGGAGTTGGCAAAAGAGTCAAGTTATGCCGCATGAAAAACTTCAGCATTTCCTGAACAATGCCCAATGCAATATACAGCTTTTTTCTTGTTGTCTCCCCTCCCTCCTTTATCAGAAATGAAAGAAGGAAAAGGAGAAGGAGCAGATGATAAAAAGAAATACATAGAGGATGAAAATGGGGAGGGAAAACAGCACAGAATATATAAAAGTTTTTAGAAATCTTTTTAGAAACATTTAGAAAAATCTAGAAGCTATAAACATTTTCAGATTTGTGAAAATGTAATTTGACATCAGAGATAGAAAAGAAAAAGCACACCACTCCAGGCACTAAAAATGTCAGTTCTCACAATGAATGCAAGATATCACTGAGGAGAATTATTTATGTGACCAGTGTTCCTTTTTTCCCCATTAAATACATTTTTCCAGGCTTTGAAGGTATCTTGGTTAATAGTACATCACTTTGTCTGACATGGTTTTCATCCATCTCGGTGTCAGTACATCAGCTAACAAACCCAACTGTACTTGTGAATCAGATCAGCAGTTCCACCTGCCTTTAAACCTGCATGTTTTCTCCTCCTCAGGCTGTGCTCTTGCCCTTGTGCCCATCTTTGATTTTGATCAGTGCAGAGGTGTTTTCAGACAGGCCATGTAAGTAGGGATTATCCTGATGAAGTAATTGCATTACTTTCAGTCTGTGGCTAGGAACCCTTTCCCAGTTTTCTGTGATGACAAGGTTCTCCATTCAACTCAGGTGAAAATCCTAGGCAAATTTAGTGTATTCCCATTATAGCTTTTATATTGCCAAGTTCATGAAACAGCCAATTTAATCACATCATGAACACTCATCTGTTACTTGGTTATTCTCTGTTATGATTTTCTTCTTTCCAGAATTTTCTGCCTCTTCTGAATCTCCACTTTTCTTCACAAAGACTTGCCCTGCAGACTGTAGTCCACAGTCACCCCATGGGCAGTCACTGAGGGGTGGCAGGGAAGGACATTTCTGCTGCCAAGGTGGAAAGCCAGAGGCCGACAGTCAGCTTCAGCACCACGGGGTAAACCACAGATCTGAGAGGGAGATAGGTGCTTCCTAAGCATGAGCACAGAAATCAGAGCAGGGCGCAGGACACGATGGACAGTGCAGAGTTGCAGTGCCCAGAGGTGGAGGTGGGAGGTGCAGCCATTTCAGTGATTCCACAAGTCCCTCTGAGAAGCCAAAGCGATGCTGAGGAGGAGGAGGAGGGGATGAATCTGGACTTCACCAGGCAAGGGCAAAGCAGTGTGTTGGGGCTGCTGCAGTGATGGCTCTTCCAGTGTTTCTGCTGCAAGCTCCATTTTTCAGGGGTTTATAACTTGCTCATAAAAATTTACTGCAAGCTATAATTTGGCACACAGGGTTCCAGGCTGAGAGCATACTGCTTTCCTTATTTAAACTGCATTTGGTTTATTGACAGGCCTGTTTTCAGATTGCAAAAGAGTGACGAGTGAAATAGAAATCTAATTGTTTCAGAAACTCTTTTTCCCTTTTTTAGGACTCTAGCCCCCAAACAGCTTTAAACATCTACTGGTACCTTTGAGTATTAAAAAGAATTAAAACTATTTAAGAAATTCATGTTTAAATAGTGGCTACTGTGCATATTGAGGAATTATACCTACAGTGTATAGCATCTTTCAGCCTGAATAATCCCAGTGCAGCTTTCCAGCCTTCTAAAACACAGCTAAAACAGAAATACAGGCAGGATAGAAGGAAGCAGTTAATAATGTAGACCTGTATAGCAGGGCTGATTATGATTTGGGCCAGGCCGTTCTATTTAATTCATCTGCTCTTGCAAAAGGCACCAGAGATGCTGTGGATCAGGTTTTCAGGTACTGCCTTTCTCTTCTGGAGAACACAGGTAGGAATGAAAGCAATTTTGCAGTTGCAGTTTAAGTCATTACTGTATCAAAGCTTCTGATTTAAAATCCCAGTCATGGATATACATTTTATTCTGTTCAGCACTGATGCTGCAGTAAAGAAGTCAGGCTTTGCAGATCACGATTGTGGTGTTGGGGTGATCATTGGAAGACTAATTCTGATTGCTTCTCCAGCCCTTGCCAGCATCCTGCCCTTCCCTGAGTGTCTGAGTACAAGCTCTATCCCACGTTTGGGCTGGTTAATTTGATTTTCAGTATCTAAGCCAATGGGAAATTGTATTTTTCTTGACAAAATACACTTCTGAAAACATATTCAGAATGCTTCTGTAATATTTTGCATCCATACTGTGGTAATGTGAGAGGAGGGGAGGTTGGCATTTTATGACTTCAGCAGGTAGTACCTGCTAGATGTTTTTCTGGACCTGTTGCAAAGCTGGTTGATGTTTGTCACTGTCTTACTGGTGACTCAGGGGCTCAGGCTTGCTAGATAAATCCGATTTCAGACTTGAATTTTTTGTGTGGAATGTCACAAAACTGTCAGATCTAAGTCTTCCTCCTTGCACCCAGAAAAATGAATTTTACAATCCAAAAGGTGCTTTTGCGGGTGTTTGTAGCCTCATGAAGCATAAAACTGTACTTCTTGTACCTCCCATCCTGACTGATCTCAGCCTTTCGAGATTTGCCTTGGCTAATTCAGGACTCCTGTTGCACTCTTGGGGATACAAGTTTGAATTCTTTTTTAATAGAAAGGGTTTGACTACATAGGTACAGACCAAAAAGACCAAGCAGAGGAATTTTCAGCCTGTGTGTGGTCACAGTACTTGAGCAAATCAAGTGGACAGATTGCTGCCATACCTGTTTCTCTTGGCAGAACTCTGACAGTCTTCTGGCCTCCCCTGCAAGTGTCCTCTGCTGTTTGTGATCAGATTCGCTCTGCAGATTGTGTGTGCGTAGGGATTTGCCTCCTAATCTGCATGGCTGACTTTAGAGAGGCTCTTCTTGAAAGGTAATGAATTACAGATGGAATGGTCTCTGTAGATGCATTGGGGAATGATCTGGGTGTTTGCTGTTTGTTCTACTCAGGGACTGCTACTGCAGAGATGTTATATGGACTGGGCCCTTGGCACTGAGGCACTGGAGAGAACATGGAAGTTGGTACAACTCAGCACTGTGGGAGGTGAAATGAAAAATCAGAACTGTTCTCACAGAGTGCCCCATTCTCTGCACCATTTCTGTGCCACCTCCCAGCTCCTCTGGTCTCTTTGGGAGGAAGCTGCTCGAGGAGGGAGGGTCAGGCAGCACTGGAGAGGCAGAGAAAAGCAGAGAAGTGGGACAGAATGGGCATTGTGTGGCTGGGGCTGTCATTGCCCAGGGGTTGAGGGAGTGTAGAGTGAATGAGAGTGATGAGAAATTATTGTTTTAAAATCAAAGAAATTAAATGGCACAGAATTCTGCTTACAGAGTTGAGATTGCCCAGTGGGTAAACTTACACCTTTGAGATTTAAGACATGAGGAATTCTGGCACTGATTATCCAGCCTTAGTTCACTCTTTTCAGGTAAGAGAGGACAGGGAAGTGAAGTCCCTTAGCAGTCTTGATCTCTGTGGCCACATGAGGATTTCACTGCAGATGTACATGTGAGTCTCAGCTGTTCAACACTACCCTGCCCATATTTTCTTAACAAACAGAACAAAACAAAAAACTTGCCAACATGAAGCTCAGTTAACCTGGAGCTACAGTTACCTAGTGGCAACTTGCTGTTCTCTTCTGGAATATCCAATTCAGGTAAGCACAGGCTTCTGAAAACCATGGGAGAAGGAGTTAATATAAACTGGACTGAGAAAGTCCATGGCTCACAGATGCCAGCACAGCCTGAGCTGTCCTGCAGGAGCTGGCAGGAGCCACTGGGCATTGTCTGCCTGCCTTCCCTTTGCACAGCTGACAAGCTGAGAAGGTCCATTCCCACAGTGAAGGGACATGGTCAGTGTTACCTTTGCCAGCCTCTCATCTTCTCCCCAGCCAGTGCAGCACTGGAGAGCAGGCAGCAGCTGCAGCTGTGCATGGGGCTTGCCTTCCTTCAGCACTGAGCTGTGTGAGCAGGGCTATCCCAGCCTATTCCTGCCTGGGATGCTCAGCAGTGTGTGAGTGTTACCTGCACATATAAACCAGCTGCTTATAACACTCCCTTGGGCATAGGCACAGGTTTGAGATACCAAGGTGAGGTCCTAGGGTTTGTTTTCATGGGCAAACCTCAGCCTTTGTATACCTGACAAGTACAGGTGGCTTCAGTTCATTGTAGCTCAGCTCACTTGCATTTTCTCCAACAGAAAAGCACATTCTGCAGCACGAATTCTGAGTGGGACTTCCAGTGTTATGGGCCACTGCATAGAGAGGGCAGAGATAGGATGGCTTTGCTGACCACTTCTTTTCTGGTTTTCAGAATATGAATTTTTTTCCTCTTGGCTTTGCTCTTCAGGCGATACTGAGAAGAAAGCACTGAAAGAGCTTGTCAGCAAGTACTAGGGCCACACAGAATGCTTATATCTGCAAAGATTTATATTGGGGTAATGAAATGTTCTCTCTCCCTCTGTGTTACTGTATGGAATGATAAATATCATCAGGGCTTTTTTTTTTAATTTAGCAAACATTTCTCATCTGCACCTACTAGAGGGTGGGAATCCTAATGTCTGTGTATCTGTGAAAATGTAAGCTCTTGAAAATGAATGGAAATTGCAGTAGTAACAACCACTTACATTTGTATTGAGTCTAATTTCAGCAAGTCTGAAATTCACCAAGGCACCAAGGTCAGGAATACAGTGTCTGTGGAACACTCCAGGGCATGGAGACTTTGGTAGTTTAGGGTAGGAAGAGAGAGATCATACAGAGCTAAGCAAGGATAAGAGCACTAAGCAGGCTGCAGTTTTACTGTATAATTGGTGTTTATTTAAGAGATTGGGAAGTGATTCCCTGTGCTTTTGATTAGCACCCTGCAACCCTGGCTGGACTAGGCCATGGCTACTCCAAACACAGTTTAACAGTGCATGGGCTTTCAGCAGCAAACATGGTTTAAAATGCTTTCCCTGGCTGTTTATTCATGCACCAGGGTCTGAATACTGCTGTCCCTTCTTTCCATTATTTGTCGTATGGGATCCACAGTTTGAGTTGAACAGATGTGATTAAAATTGATGTTCTCTGATTTTGACTCTGGGAAAGTCACTGGTCTGGTTCCCAGCAAGACTCTGCAAACACTTGCCGTGACTGAGCTGAAGGCATGCAAAACAATGGAGGAATGAGCAAAAAAGGGTAAAAACAAGGGCAAGAATTTCTGAAGTCAGTATTGGTACCAAAGTGCCTGCTTTGTGACGCTGGGCCCTGAGTTGAGGTGAGGTGACACTTGCTGAACACACCTGGGATGGATTTTGGTCATCCTCTGGATATGTGACAAATACAGCTGACTTCAGTTCAGTGCAGCTCATCCAAGCCATATTTGCTCTGAGAGAAAATTCCATGTTCAGCACCATTCAGTGCTGGGTGTGACTTCCAGTATTGGGACAGGGCAGGGAGGGCAGTGATGGGATGGCTTTGCTGGGTGCTGAAGGTAGAACAGCATTATTTGAAAACATAAAATAGTGTGTATGTAGTGCTCTGAAGTTCCTTCCTCTAGAGGTGAAATGGAAAGAGGCCTTTATTCAGTACATCCTCTCTTCCCTCTAATTGTAGTGGTTAATGTAAATTACTGTATCGCACTGAATGTAGCAGTCACCGAACCGTGCTGGGGTGCAGCTACTATTTTGATGCTTTCTCAAGTAACCAGCCTGATGTTCAATATTTAATTAAAATCAGAAAACTTGATACAACTAAAAGGCAGGAATCTGAATGACATGGTGGCCAGCCTGATATTTCTTAACGTACTAGTTGATAAATCTTGCTTTACAGCTGCATCTGGGACCAGTCTTTGTATGTTCTTTATCTCTTTAATTCCTTTTGCACAGAACAAAACAAATTGGAAATGAAAAACACTGGCTTATTGTATTCATTTTAAGGACATGCTAATTGAAAATGATTGTTTCATACTGGGCTGGATTCAAAAATACGTACATCTCTCTTTCTCTCTTTTACATATAAATCCATTAATGTGTTGAAATGGCAATTGCTAGGTCAGAGGGAAGTGAGATAAGTAAACCAGAGACAGGCACTTAAGAGGTAGCCATACAAGGAGGCAAATTCTTCTATGCTAGCTCCCAGATCCTTTGGCACAGATATGGTTGCCAGAATCTACATTTTCCTTAAAAGCAAAAGAAAACAAATTTTATGTTGAGAGCTTTTAGGTCCACAGAGATAATTTGGAAAACATGAACAAGAAAATAATTTTTTTCAAAAAAGAAAACTTTAGATTTTCTTAAGCACGCTTAAAGCTACTAAAAAAGCAGTGTGGTGTGGTTTTAGGTTAATCTGGAAGAGGATTTGATGGAAAAGTTGCTTGTACTCTCTTCAGCCAGTTCAGTTTCTTTCTCAAATGAGCTTGGAGTTGTAAGGCAGTTAATGAGGAACCTTAATAAGGACTTCATTAAAAAAAAAAAAAGATTATTTTTAATAATTTTAAAGTCATTGTCCAAATTTTGGTCTAAACTCTAAAGGGATTTTTTTCAGGTTCTATCACCTCAGCAGAATGACTTTCAGCTTACTTGGAGTTCAGGCTTTTTAGGGGGGGAAGACTGATACCAGATGAAATGTGTATCATGTATGTTGCATGCTGGTAGTGTCAATTTGGAGGATTAAAGTAAAATAAAAGACCAGTTAATATTATAAATGAACCAGAGCACTACTTCACAGAGCGTATGGCCCTTGTGTTATAAGAGCACACACTTTTCCAGTTAGAATTGCTGTGCACACAACCAGAATCTAATGTCCCATACACAAGAGCAGATCAAAGAATAGCAGTAACTGTGTGTTCAGTTGAGAACTGTTCCTGACAGATCACAGATCCATGGCAATGGGCTGCTTTGTGGCTCAATTGCCAGTTACTGAACAGTGGCCAACAGTAAAAAGGCAGTCATGATGACTTTTCTTTCCCCTGCAGGATTACATGTTTTTCTTGTTTATCTTCACCATTATTGCCATTTACATCCTAGATCACCTACCCAGCACGGAAAGGGCATGAAATTTGGGTGGCATTGTGCCATCCCAAGAGTTTAGAGTCTAGTTTAGTCCTAGAGTTTAGAATTCACCAGTTTTTCATAACTTCTCAGCTGGCATGAAAAGAAAAAAAAAAGTTCTCTTAATTTACTGTGGTTCCTGCCTCCAGATCGCCAATCTCTCATCAATGCGAGCATGTATTTGGAGCTGGACTGTTGTATTTGGCATTAAAACTTTTTGGATTTGTTTGTTTGTTGTCACTTTTAAGATATCAGATGAAGTGCCAATGGGTTTGTATCTTGGACAGCTGTGTCAACGTTTTACTAACAGTCCAACCCCACAGCTTAAGGGGAGCAAGGCAGGATATCCCAGGTGAACTGGTGAGAGTATGGATTTGTTGACATTGTGTGTGGACCAGTGGACTTTGCATTTTTTATGTGCTGGGCTGTTCGTCAGCGGGATTACAGACAGAGGAGAAGAGGCCAGTCCTGTGAGTTAGCACCCAATTCATCCTTGTCTGTGGGAGATGGGAGAGCTGAGTAACTTGACTGTTTGAACAAGAAAGGATTCACAGAACTTGTTTTGCTAAAAAACAAACCTGACTTTTCAGAACAACCTGCGAATGAACACAACAATTACGTGCTTTTGGTAAAAGCAAAATCATTTCTTCCTACACTTAGACCTGACAGCACACTCGCTCTGTCGGTTCAGCTGATGTGCAGGGAAGGCCAGCCTGGGGAAGAAGATGGTTGAACCCAGTGCTTGTAGAGGGTCTCCTCCATTGGCCACATCTTCCCTGTGCCCTGATGGAGGATCGTTTACATTGTCACTGGCATTGTTTGCCAGAGATTGCTGCGTGTGGCTTTTAATGGTGAGCGCACAAATGTGTCTGTGGTAATCTGTTGGCGTAGTCCTTTGTGGCTGAGTATGTCGTTCGTGTTGTTGTTGTGCCAGGGCATGCTTTAACTCAGAGCCTGCGGGCTGTACTCTTATGTTTAAGAGCTGTGATTTTGTCATGGTAAGTTTTGAGGGAAAATCATGTGTTAGTTATGGTGGAAAATATCAATGGAGAACCAAACAAAGTAACAAAAACTTAGGGTATGTTTTGTGCTGCCTGACATGGGGTATTTAGGTGCATGGACTTGGTTGGTCTTAAGCAGAACTAGGTTTAGAAATCACTGGCACATTACTCATTGTACACAGGATTCAGAGACAGGAGTATTCTGTACCCATTTTGTAATTTTTTTTGTCACCATCTTGGGTTCTAATTTTAAAATCTTTTCATTGGGCACAGTCTGCCCCACGGGTTGCTCAGCATTTTTTCTGCTTCCTTTGTCTTGTGTTTCTATGCCAGTCTGGTTTTTTGGTGACTCCCCTGTGAAAGAAGACAGTGAGTGCAGTTGACTCTGTTGAGAACTGAACTGCTCCATTTTCTCAGCTGAAACCTCCTCATACCTCACCTTTCCCAGCCCTCCAACCCAGTCAGGCTTTGGTCTTGTCCTCCCAGAGTGATGCTACCATTCTTCCCTTCGTCCTTTCAAGACTGACTTACTCCATGAAATTAGCTTTTTTGCTTTCCTGGCTTGGTGGGAAAATGTGAGGAGATTGATGAGGTGGATTATTTGGCTGTGTACAGGTACTGGCTCCTGGTGAGGATTAGGAAAATGTGTTGTAAAGGTGATGAGCCATTCTCAGTTTAAGAAGTCCATCCCTCTGGCTGTGCTTCAGTGGCAGACAAGCCCAGGTCACAGATCTGAGGCAGTGGTTTTGAACACCCGTAGTACCGTGTCTCAGCAGGGGATGATGTTCGTGCTGGCTTGAACCCCGGCTCTTGTTGCTGTAGCAGACTGCCAGCCTGTAGCTCAAGACTGAGTTTTTAGGGCAGATTTCTGCACATCTTCTACTGAAAGAGGCAAGTTCAAGAGAGCTGTTTAATGCTGCATCAGTAGTGGTGTGTGTGGTCGCACATACAAGGGCTCTGTAACTAGTTACACTTCTCATCATATGACACAAGAACAACTGTGCAGTCCCTGTTCCAGGATATGCAAAAGATTGATGCTAGTGGGTGGTTTCAGAGATAAATTTCTCTGGCCAAGAATGTTTTGATGACATTCAGAGCAGAGAGAATGGCCCTGTTAATGTTGTATCGTGTAATTGGTGAGGTCATGTGTATACAAAAGTCATGAGAACAGGAAAGGCTAGTAGTAGGTTTGTCACTCCTGCCCATTTTATTTTCCTTGCATACATTTTCCAGTTGCAACTTGCCTGTCTGCTCTTTAACTTCGCTGTAAGTAGGGACTAATTAAAAAAGCACCAGCCTCCAAGATGAAATTTAGAGAGTTTTTGCTTCATATGCTCACGTTTGGCAATGAGAAAAGAACACATAAAGCTCACAAAGGAAAAGGTGAGATTTTTTTGTCCACACAAGATACTGATCCAAGATTGTTTGGACAGAACGAAAGGCTGCATCTCTCCATTCCTGTGAGCCCCAGCATTTCCAGGATTGCAGTCAGTGGGAGAGGAATAGGAGTAGGAGGGACTGAAAAAACTCCTCCATTATGCCAAGGGTAAAAAGTGAAAAAGAAAGTGGAGCAGTCCCAGGCAGAGGCTGTTTTACGTGGCCTGCTCTGTCCAAAGCAAGGCATTCCCATTCCACCCCAGAGGACGGCTGCCAGCAGCCATTTCTCTGGGTCCATGGTGTGCCTCTGCACTAGATGGTGCCCATTTGGGAAGCTTGGCACTGCCTGCTGCACAGCTGGAAGCTCCCTATCCCAGCTCTGGTGTCCTGAGTCTGGGTTAATGAGCTGTTCTGAAAAGGCGGAGGGGAGCTCATGCCACGCTTTGCTCAGGCCAGTGTGGATATGCCCCCAAGGCTGCTGTGCCCATCAGACCTCTCTTTGTAGAGCAGCATGGAAATTGGATGCATCTGTCTTTTCTTTGTCTGGCTACAGTTCCTTGTGATCAGTCTGGAGAGAGTTGTACATGGAATCATAGAATGGTTTGGGTTGAAGGGATCTTAAAGATCATCTCCAAAGAAGATGCTGAGAGCCTCTCTGTCTTTTTCAGCTGCGTTAGCTGGTCTAATAAAAGGTACTATTTCTCCCAGCAAACCTTTCCTCACTGTCATTAAAATACGTGTTTGTTTGCTATGGAAAGTTGAGGTTGTTTTGGATATTTTTCTGGGGAAGGAGAAAAGAACATAGCTTTAAAAAAAAAAATGTTGGCAGCTTTCAGAAAAGGTCTAATCATTCATTAAACGAAAAAGTTCATTCTCCTTTTCAAAGAACACATTGTGGTCACAAAGATGACCGTGAAATCAAAGCAAGTTTGCTGCAGAACTCATCTCTTGCACAGAAAATTAAACTTCAATTTTTTTTTCCCCCTCAATTATGAGGTGACTAAAGAAGAAAGAGGAAAGGTAGGGTTTTAAAAAGACATACTGTGGATTAATTCAGAGTTCCAGCCTTTATTCACATAGCATATCATTTAAAAAGGTTTATCAGAATTCTCTATAAGTAAATGATGGGCCAAAATGGACCAAAATTTTGAAGTAAGAAATAAGCTGTGAGGTTCTGATGTGAAGGTGCTGGTAGAATTGGAATAAAAGAACAGAATCTTTTTAATGTTTCAGAAGAGAGTCACAGAAAGAAGTGCTCTGCAGAAGAATCACAAAGCAGTGTGGCCTAAAACTGATGAAAATGAGTCTTTCCTGGGCAGCTATATGAAGAGCAAGGCTGGGACTGTCCTTACCTAAGGAGTGCTCACCCAGTGCAGAGATCTCAAGATGCTTTAGAGAATTAAAGCCCAATGAATTAGAGCTCAATACAAGCCAGAGAGACCCAAATGTATTTATTTCCACATTTCGTAGATGATGAATGAGTCACAGAGAGGACACATTCAAAAGTCTTGCTTTAAGTTTGGAAATACAGTATTGTACTTACTCTGACTGGAGGTTGTACATTGCCTGTGCCCTTGAAATAACCTTACTCATCTGCACCTGGAAGTTGTTCTCCATCCACAAAACCCAGTGGGGCTGTTTAAAGCCAATTCACAGGTGTCTGAAATTTTACATATAGAGGTGTGAGACTATTTAAAACATATGTGCAGGTGTTTACATTGCAAAGTGCAGGAGCAAGGCTGTGCACATCCAATTTAGGTTTCATGTTGAAAGACAGGGCTACCTTAAAGGAAGTCCAGGAACAGGTGGCAAGGTTGGCATGTTCCCAACTGTATCAGAAAGGAGATAAGCCATACTATAAAGGGCTCATTTTTATGCTACATAAAGTATATATGCTGGTTGCTTGTTCAGTGTTACTTTCTTTTCAAGTGTGTAAGAGAATATTAGAGAGCTTAAAAGCACAGTAAAAACTACCCGAAGATGCTGATGTGTCCAGCATTCTCTCCTATGTTATGGTTATAGATCTTCTGCTGGAAGGCCTGATTCTCCAGAGCTCTGCTCCTGGGTCAGAGGCTTTATCCCAGTGACTGATACGGTCAGGATACTCAAGAAGTACTTCACAAGTGGTGATGCAGTCCCTGCTGAGGAGGCGTTTGAGTACAGTCAGAACACACGAAGGACTAAACTCTGCACAGGAGTTGAAGTGATTTGCTCAGGGTCACCCAGTTTGACTTGGCATGACACCAGTTGCAAGAACAACTCCTGGACCAGGCATGAGTTGTTCAAAAGTGTCCTGGGGTGCTGATGGCTTCTGCTTTTCAGAAATATTGCTGCTAGTAGCTCTTTTGTCTAGTTGGACACCAGCAGTTTTATAAGCCAGTAACTTCTGGAAAGCTGTGTGGAGCAGAGGGCTGAAATTGGACATCTTGAAAGATGTCCAGGAGAAAAGTTAGGTCTTCATAAAGTTTGTGGTCTTGTCAAGTGCCAAGGCTGGCACCCGAAGGAAGCAGAAGCATTCCTTTTTCCTGTTTCAGAACCAAAGTGGACAGGCCAGGTATTGAGGTATAGCAAGTCCATGGATGCAGGCAGCTCAAGTGCCTTTTGCCTCAAGTGATACAGAGGACCCAGGTGGGAAAGAGACTGATTATTGGGAGTTACAGCCCTATACACCTCCTTTATCCCAGTTAATTTCCCTAGGAGGTGAGAGAAGAAGTACAAATGCTCACTTAAGCACCTGGAGTTTGCACACAGAAGAGACAGGAGTTGGAACAGAAGCTTTCTTTGGGTGTGGAAGTAGGTTTGCAATAGCTTCTGTCCCTGAAACAATTAGGTCAGGCCCCACCAGGAGTGGAGGCTTCTCTCCCTCACTTCAGTCGGAGCTGGGAGATCTCCTCTGGGTTGGTTCTGCCAAACCTCACATGAACTGAGCAGCACCAGCAGCCAGGAGGAGCTCAGCATATTTTAAGAGGGACTGCACAAGGGCTTGAAGTCACCCAGCACCTTCAGGACATGGACCCTGGATACTGTCCAGAACCAGGAGGTGCAGGGTCAGCATTGCAAAGGTGAAAATGAACCATTCAAGCCCTGGGAGGTTTGGCTGGGGTGTGGTCCAAGTTCTGCCTGTAGTTTTGGGTCATTTTTTCTTGATTTACCCAAGTTGCTCTGGCACATGCTCGGCCTCGGACTCCTCATTCTGAACCCCTAGAACAGGCTCAGCAGCACCTTGTGTGACACAACTACTGTGTCTGGTGCATTTTGCAGAGGTGGTATCTGGGAGCATCAGGGCTCCAAGGACAGTGATATGAGGCATAAACAACTTGAAAAATAAAATAAACTCTTGCTATCAGAGTCACAAGGCGAGCTGTCCAATACAACATTAGTCTCTGATTTTATATTTAATTTTAGAAGCTGAAACTAAATGTTTTAATTTTATATTATTCTCAACATAATGCTAATTTGCTCCAGATGTCCACTCTGAGCTGAACGCTGCCATTTTGCATAGAAAGCATGTGTGTCAGTGATTTATTCCAAATAGCTTCTCTTTTACTGCATTTCATTTTATTCTGAATGAAGTACTTAACAACATGTTTCTCTTTAAGAATCTTACTTAATCATATGGATATAATTTCTTCAATTTACGTTTTCAGTTCTTTAGTGTGGTGGCCACAGGGTGTTTCTTAACCTAGGAAGATTAAATGCACATGTTGAAAGCTGCTTATATTTGATTTTGAGGCACTTTCATTTCAAAGTCCTTCACGTAAGGTACAGAAGTGATTGTGGTTTCCTGCTAGGTTCTGGGATAGAGGGATAACTCTCAGGAAAACCTTGCAGATACCTTCTAATAATCATCCATGAAAATAACATAATTTCATTTCTTTCAAAACTGTGGTCTACCGAGAGTGTTTAAGACTTTTTTTATTGGGGTTCAGGAGAAAAAGAGATTTAATTTTCTTGTCATTTCTGGGCTACAGTTCAACATTTCAACTTAAAACCTATTTCCATTGAGCTCCTTTCCCAGTTTTCCCTCAAAATATTATCTTAGAAAATGTCTTTTATTCAGTTATTTTTTTATTTATTTAGCAACATATTAAAAATTATGTGAGACAGCTCAATATGAAACCTTTGTTATTTGAGCCTGGCTCACTCAGCCATTCCTGTACATGGGCTGCTATTGGTCAAGTATGTCAGGAATGTCCTTTGGCAGCGGCCTGGGAGCTGCGTCATGCATATGAAGCAGCTCCTATGAACTGCTCGGCGTGGATGGGAGGCTGCTCTGAACCTTGGAACAAAGTCCAGGGAAGATTTTATTCGTCTTTCATTTTAAAGCTGACCCGGGGTATGTAGTTTGTAGTAAGATGTGATGCTTCTGCAGTGGTCACACAAAATGTAATACACCAGGTTCCTCAGATACCAAAACCTACTCTTCTTCCCTTCTAAAAATCATTTAACTCATACAGTCCCTTTTCCTCTTAGGCTTGTAGACTGCAACCTATGCCATGGGATATAAATTTCATGAGGTCACATCATTTGCAAGGCAGGTTTTTCCCACCTGAAGTAATGTTCATCTATATTAATTTACGTCTTCTTTTTGCATTTCTTTTTCAATCCTAACTTTTAATTTTCAGAACTAACCTTGCTGTTATTCTACAATTGTATTAGTTTATTACACTAAATTGTTGACACAGCTGGTAGGGAGCTAAGTGCTGTGGTTTCACACAATAAAATTTCAGACAATGTGTGTAGCACTTCTTTTTTATACATATCATTTGAAAGCCATATGATTCACCAATATGTGTTATTGTTATCCACCCATGTGGGATACAATCTATTTTAAATTAGTGAAGTGACTTGCTAAACTCCCTGTAAACAATAAGACTGTGGGAAAACATTAAGTACTATTCAGAAAAGAACATTGGTATACAGCCTTTTATCCAGAGGATCCCACAGTGCTGTAGAGAATGGAGGGACCTGGCACTGCTCTTCAGCAGAGCTCATCTTCACAACAGGCTTTAGGAGGCAACTCCAGCACTTAAAAATGGAGCAGGGTTTGGTGGAGAGTGCAAATGCTCACACCAGTTCAGTGGGTGTGGTAAAACCCTGAGTGAAGAGTAGCAACAGGGTGTTTGTTAGCAAAATCTTTAACATCTCCTTTATAGAGAAAACTGACTTCCTCTAAAGCAGGTGAGGTCTTGAAGCCATTTTCCTAGGAATAAATCTCTCCGATTTTCCTTCATGTAATGAACGTGGCCAAGCAAGACAAAATGCAAACACTGGCAGACTGAAATTAATGACTTAGGGTAAAGTGAGGATGAGTTCCTGATTTGTAGGGGAGAGAGAGCCAGTTCTCTCAGAAGGAGAAGGTTATCCTTCTCCATGTGTTACCCTCCAGCTCTGTGGGATTCTGCTGTAGTGTGATGAGCAGGTCCATGGGTGAAGGAGAGCTGTTTGTCTTGGGGTTCTGCTTCACGACCAGGGTACAAGGGAGAGCAGAATGAGGTAACCAACCCTCCAGTGATAACAAGCTCCCACCACATCTCACAGCCTCCCAGTGATTCACCAGTACCTCTTGTAGGGCTCTTCGCTAGAGCTCAGCTTTACACGTGAGGAGGTGTCAGGTACAGTCATTTTAGCTGATGCCTTGCCTGCCTTGGATTACAGGTTGGACCTCAGCCTTCACTTATGGATAATCAGGTTGGCTCAGCATGGCACAGAAAGAGCAGGAGCCTATCTGAGCCCTGCAAGTCCGACTGACTTTCCTACTCCCCTGCTGAGAATAACCTTGGAGACAGTTGTATGTTCTCCTCATTGCTTTGTGCGAAGATTAATCCAGCATTGGTAAATTCATGCAGTTTGTCAATTTGCAGGGAAACTTTACTCTTCTGAGCTGATCTTCAGAAATAACAAGTTGAGATAAAAGCTCCATCATGTGCTTGTGGAAATGAGCACAGGGTAGAGTTTGAGAAAGTCAGTAGGTTTTAAGATTTAAAAAAATCCACCCTAACTAAAATGGGAGAAAACCCTAGCAATAAAACTACAGACTTTGTGAAACAGATTTAGTGAGGAAAATGAACGATCTGTGTTGAACCAATACAAAAAGTTGTATTTGCAACAAAAAGCCCACACAGATGGGCAAAGAGTTACCTTGCTGCTATTTTTCATCTTTCCTGAGAGAATTTGGTTGTGCTGGACTAGTTAAGTCAGCTGCCAGCTATTTCCCACTGTAGATCAGATTTTATCCACAGGATCCTCCTGTTTGATCTGCCAAGGACAGGAGCCACTTTGTAAGCTGGGATGACATGTTACAAGCTATGATTGTAAAACATATTTATTTATTGGTCTTGACAAAGGTAGGAGCTGGGTTTTCCAGGATCATAAAAAACCGAGGAGTCCAGGGGGGTGAGTGGGAAGTTAGGATGGACACTTACTGCTGCCAGATGACACCGTGTTTGTGACACACAGGCTTGTCACACGCTGGTCTCAAATCTTCCTGTGACTGGAGACAGAGCACAGACCTAACCTGGGATGTTCTGTCTGTGGTACATTGGAAACCTGTGCTGTTCCTAGACACACTCTTGGCATGTTACAAAGGCAGACTGGACTATGTGCGGATCTTTTTATTCCTTTACTGGTTCATTAAAAATAAAGAAAAATATGAAATAAAGAGGGAATTTTTTTGTTTTGTTTTTTTCCATGTGTTTGTTAGTGAATACATTCAGAGTATTTCAATAGTGTCTGATGCCAGTATAACAGCTTGTTTGCTTAATTCCTGAATGTACGCATTGTTTTTAGCAAACATTATTAATTTCTGTTTGTCCTGCCTCTCTTCCAATCTCCCATTGGATTCAGAATGTAAACCAGGACAGGCAGCTTCTCTGCCATCCTCTTTGCAGACGTCTCTCCCAGACCCAGGAGTGAGAAGTGCCCTGTGCTGGGCACAGAAGGGTTGCTGAGTTCCCCAGCGTGCATGAATGTCCTACGCTGAAAGAGAGCGCTCAACACATTACAGGAACAGCTTACAGAAGCAGGGTGTGTAATTTTTAATAACTGGGATAAAAACCCCTCAGTGACATCTTTAAAATATAAATGCCTTTTCTTGTTTCTTTTATTCCTTTGCCCCCCCTTATTTTGCCTTTTCATCTCTTCTCCTTTCAATTCCATTAAGCTTCATTGTACAATAATGTATTGCACTGGACTTTTTTCAATTATGTTTTTGATTTTTTCCTCCTTGTTACTATAAAACTCCAGATGTTTTGAGACTTCATGGTTCTCTGGATTATTTTTTCCTTTATTTTAATCTTCTTTTGTAACATGCCACACATGTGGTATTTTGGCCTTTTAAGATGCTACGCTGTGCTAATCAGCCATAAGTTTTGGGGTAGGATGTTTTTTTCTTTCCATAATTACTATTTTTCCCCTTCTTTCTGCTGTTGTCTCTTTAATTATTTTCTTTTTTCTATTTGTTTTATTTTTTGTTGCCCCAACTGGTTAGTCTACATCAATCATAATATATTCTCCCTTTGCTCTGAGGCTACATTCTTTATGTTAAACAAATTAATTCTTCACTCCAAACTTTCAAGCTCTCATACCTGTGAGTAGATTATGAGCACCTTTTTCACCATGCTTGTTGGTACAGAACAGTTTGCACTGTAACTGGCCCCCCAGACTAAGAGCACAGACTGTTCTTTAAAGATGGAGATGGGTGCAAATAGATGATACTTTAGATGCAAACTGGAATGGAAATGTTGCCTTGGAAATTAAGACAATGAATTACTGATCCAGAGAAATGAGTTTTTGAAGTACATGTAGGAAATGATACTTTTTATTTAAAAAAATCTAAAAGTACTGGAGGGAAACATTTTAATTTATTTGTGGTTCTTTGCTGGCATGGATGGAAGAGGGATTTTAATTGACTTTGTTCAATCTTAATTTTGTCCCCAAAACAAGCAGATCTGGCTTCAGATATTAGAACAGCAAATCTTGGATTGTGTGCTGTCCTTTAATTTCAAATAGCTTGTAAACTATTCAAAAAATCCCAAATAAAGAATAGTTTCCCAATTACATCTGAGGAAATAAAGGGGCTGACATGGGGTGTCTCCTTTGCTGATTACATGGCCCTATGAATTTTGCATTTTGTTCTTTAAAATGTTGCCTCATGTAATGTTATTTTTGCCTGCAAGCCATAATATTGCATTCAGTCCAACTGTAATGAGGTTTCAGAAAATTGTTTGCTTTCCAAATGACATATTTAGCAAAACCTTATGGCAGAGTCTGTGGCTGTCAAGCTGCTGATAGTAAAATATTCCAAACTTTCCTGGTTCATTCTCATATGTTGTGGCAAACAAATGCAACTACCCCTGTTTTGACAAATGTTTATACTTCTGCTTGATTAAAGAAGGATTACTAAAAAGAGTTTTAATACTAGAAATTGGGTCTTGTGAAAAGGATAGGATACTCTGATAGTTCCCCAGATACTTTAGGTTTGCTGAAAAACGCATGGAAAACTCTCTTTGCACACTGAAGTGCATGACCTACTGGCACTAGAAGAAATAAATGTATGAATATTCCAGTGCTTGAAGCAGTGTTTGCCCTGTGCAGGGGATGTTGGCAGGCAGGTGGCTGCCTCTGCAGTCAGAGGTGTCTGTTTGTGTGTGGGAATCGCCTCGTGGGCAGAATCAGACCTGGTCACTCTTGGAACCTCGTGACTTAAATGAGTCCTGCGTGGGCCAGGTCTGCACTCCTCATGCATCCATCTCTCCTGGTACTGCCCGAGGGGGTTCAGGAATGCGGGCTTAGGGGCTTATAAAATTCATAAAATTGAAATAACAAGAGACAGCCCAAAGTCTTGTGTAATTCAGTGATGATCAAACACCTCCTCCAGGATTTTCAGTGTATTCATATTTCCCAGTTTCATGGAAATTAGGAAATACATGACCTGTCTAACAGCATAAAGAAAAATGAACTACTGGTGGACAGTGTCTGGATGTCAAATGGTTGGCCACAACTACCCTAAACCCCAACAATGTGAAGGATACATTGCATTTATACTGTGGCTTACTTGTCTAAGTTTTTCTTCTTCCTGTTCTGAACCTTTTAAGCTTTTCATCTCTTACGCACCAGCAGCTGTACAACACTCTGGCTAAAGCCCTAAATGCTTTTTTAAAAGACAAACAATAAAAAGTACAAGCATTTTTGCCCAAGACTCAAATGAAATAGCATGTAGTGTCACTTTGTAAACATAAATTGTTCAGGCTTCAGAAATAAAACCAAACCCAGAAACTGGCAGGTCCTTTTATGTTACCACTACCTGCCATTTTATTGCAATCACAAAGGGGAAAAAACCTAACAATTTAAAATTCTAACAGTTAAAGCTTCTAACAGTTTTAATCTGTAAGTTTGAATCGGGCTAAATAAATCGGGATCCTTTAGGATGTTAAAATCTCATTCCATGATTTTTTATGTACCCAAATAATTCTGTTGAGTTTAATAAAACTCCTTGCATGAGCCACGTTACTCACCTGCAACTATTTGCAGGATCAAAGCTTTACATTGTAGCTACAACAGCGAATTAAACATTAATCTAATCAGGAGTTAGCTGGGAAAAACAAAGCACCAAAACAGATACTTTGATTGTCCTGTGGGTGGAACAACTGATGTGTTTGAGTTCCTGAGGTTTGTAAGGTTCGGAGCCCCATGTGCTTCCAGCCAGGGCCCCGACATTGGCCTCAGTGTGCTGTAAAACATTGATGCTATTTAAAGAGTGGTGTGGCTGTTTCCTCCCCTCCAGAAGGGATACGCAGCCTCACAGGATCCTTTTTCTCGTAACATGTTTTTCAGTAAAATTTTCCCAATTTTGTAATCAGTTGGGAAGAAAGAACATTTCACAATGTTCGTAAGGCTTGTGGATGTTTTGACCAGACATCAGATTTCCTATTGATAGCATTAAATGCTTTGGAATGAAATGTTTTGGGTTTTCCATCTGTAGGCTGTCTGAGATGTCAGCAGCCAGTATGACCTGCTCTTTCCCTTTTAGGTCTATAAATAAAAGGCAGCTTGTTTAACTGATCTTGCAGCAGAGAGCAGAGGTGTATATTAATGAGCTTGCTCTAATGGCACACTGGACCTATTTAGCTCTACGACTGTGAAGGCTTCTCTTTTTCAGTCATAACTCATTTCCTAAGAAAATGTCAGTTATTGCTTTGCCCTATGGTCTGAGCTGGTTAGTTTATAGTTTATTTCTCCTGATCTGTACCACTGACAGATATTCTAGACATGACCGTGCTTAAATACGCTTGTGAAAATGGTAAACATTTGATAATATAAACCCTCTTGGGAACATGCTATTATTTCTGCATGGCAACATTCTCAGGTGCATTCAAAGTATAATCTGGAAGCAAAGAAAAAACATATTAAGCAATTACAGTTATTAGATTAAACTGTTTTGTTGGGAAAATTGTGATGTGTTTAGATCACTGTGAGATAATTCCGTGTTTTTATAAATATGGCTTTTGAATGCATGGTATTGCAACAGCGACACTGCAGTGAGATTTTGGTATGAAATAAAGATAACACATGTATTTCCATATGGTGATGAACTAGTTTAGTCCCATAAATTTCTACAAGGTATTTTTTCCTGGTAGAAGTTGTGTTCTAAAAGCAGCAGTAGTTATAAAACCCAATAACTGCATTGTGTTCTTGCTGTAATCATGTGGCATTGTTTAGTGTCTGTGCTTGGGTGTGTGCAGCATTAACAATCTCACAGCAAAGAAAAAATTAGTAATTGCAATTTAATTATTATTTTTATTGATGAAACTTGTTTAAGAGCTCTGTTGACATTTACAGACTTTGAGGATCATGCAGCATTTGTTACTGTTATCCCAGGCATCAAACGTCCACAAAATGTTTAGGATTGTAGGATTAAGCAGTGAGAGATTGGGGCCAGGTGTCTGGGAGATCCTGTAAGTGGCCTTCTCAGTTGATAAAATAGCTCTTACCATCCTGGAACCCTTTTGAAACTGAACATCAGTTCTTCGTAGTTGAAGCTGAGACAGTTGTGGGATGGCTGGATCTTCCTGGAGGTTATTTAAAAAGGAGAATGAGCACCCCATTTCTCCAAGAGTAGCTTTATTTAGTGCATATATAAATGTAAATACACTCCCAAGTAGCAAGAGTAAGTGGAAGGGTTGAAAGAGTTGGTGAGTAGCAGTTAAACCCAAGAAGAACCTTACAAAGCTGTCTTAACAACAGCAACCCAGGTGAAGTTACCATAGCCTTCCTCTTCAGGGAAGCTGTTTCCATATGTGGACTTCCATAGGGATAAACTGTGAGGGACACAGTCAGCAGATCCAGCAAGAAATAAGAGAGTTGAAAAAGGTGTCCTTCAAAGTGCAACTCTTTTCTGCAGCTCTGAGTGGATTCTCAGCCCCACCCTGCTCAGCTCTTTGTACCAGCTGCTTTCCTCCCTCCCTTTCAGACCTTTCATCTTCACCTTCCCCTCTTCTCATCACTTGCTGACAAAGTTTTTGCCCCCACTCCTTTCCCATTGATTTTCTTCCTGTTTGACCAACCCAGCCTTTGCCAACTTGAAAATGAGTACTGCAGTCACATCATTCTCTTTGCTGTTGTATTGTTCCCCCTCACATCTTTATCCTGAGTTTATCATTGCATTGGGACTGTCCCACTGTCTGTTATGCAGTTTAATCAGCTGGTTAATACAAATAATGTGAATTAGGAAATAATAACATAAATAAGAAAAGCTCTGAATGTCCAAGCATATGTGGTGATGGAGGAACCTTACTGCTGAAGGCATTGGACATATTTACCAAGAAAAGGCAGCTGACCACAGTAGAAGGGTCCGTAAATAAGCCCGTATTTGTTTTGAGTATTGCTGCTTACACTGTAGCTCTGAGCACTTCTGGTAGGGCCTGCTCCCTCTCTTCCTCAAGTGTCGATCCAGAAAACTCTTAAACATATGTGCTTTCATGTGTTTTAAATTAAGCTTGTGTTTAGATGTTTTAGGACATTTGCTGTTGGAATTTTTGCTACTGACATCAATGAGAGTGGAGCTGGACCTTTAATGAGTTTGGATTATTCTGCATACCTTCCTACTTTGCATTAGGCTCTAGATATGGAACTGAAGACTGGTAATCCATTAGAAAAACATTCTGAGGGTCAAGATCCTTCTCTCTAAATTGGAGAGAGATGGAATTGAAGGCTGGAGTGTTCAGGGAATGAGGAATTATGGTCACATCCAGAGGGTAGTGGTGAATGACTCAATATTCAGATTGGATGTCGGTGACAGGTGGTGTCCCTTGGGGGTCCATGCTGGGACCAAGTGCAGTCTCGGCAAATTTGCAGGTGACACCAAGCTGCGTGGTGCAGCTGACACTCCTGAGGGATGGGATGCCATCCAGAGGGACCTGGACAAGCTCCAGAAGTGGCCCGTGGGAATCTTGTGGGTTTCAGCAAGGCTAAGTCCAGGGTCCTGCAGCTGGTTCAGGGCAACCTCTGGTATCAACACAGGCTGGGGGATGAAGGAGCACAAAAATGCTCCAAGGGAGGGAACACCTCTTCTGAGAAGAAAGGCTGAGAGAGTTGGGCTTGTTCAGCCTGGAGAAGGTACCAGGGAGACTTAGAGCAGCCTTTCAGTGCTTGAAGGGGACCTGCAAGAGAGATTAAAGGGATAATAATAGTTCAAAGGGATGCCACACTATGGGCACACTAATCAAAGGAGGCTGGAAAGGAGGAAGATTAGGAACAAAAAGGAAAAAAGTGATCTTTAGGACCTGAGAACATTCACTCAGCTTGATGGAATGTCCTTATGAGAACTATGAATTTGCTGAACTCTGCTCTATTTTTCATAGACTTCAGCATTTTTGCACATTTCAAATTGCTCCATTCTGAATCTTTGTCAGATTTTTAGTGATGGTCATGAAGAAAGTTTGTTTCTTTTGAAGCCTTGGTGGCTTTGGTCACTTCCAAACCTCCCCACCTCCTTGCAACCAGCTCAAATGTTCAGAAGTGGGTTGTGGCCAAACAAAGCTTCTGAACTCATAAACTGCATGTCTCCAGGTGATTTTGTGGATCTGTCACAATAGCTGTGATGGGTAAAGATGGAAATATATGAGATACTTGTCTGTACAAATAGACCCAATATGGCATTTAGATGGGTTAATACCTGCCCAGGGCAGTAAAATATTTATGGCGGTAAAGGCCACACTGATCCTTTGATGTGTGAGTGGCTGGGACAGAGAAGTGCCAGAAGCCCCTCTGCCTGCAGTGTGCAGAGCTGATCACTGGTTCACTGTGTTGGTCACTGTGTTGAGGTATTTACAAAACACACTGGGCTGAGCAGAATGTGGTGGGCCTTTCTCCATCAGTGATTTAATTTGCCTTTGGCAGGCCCTGGGAGATAGGCATCTCCAGGGTACAGCATCTTCAGGGCTCCTGCATCTGCTCTCCCTTCCCATCCCTCCTCCTGCACAGCTGGATGCAACAGCCAGCTCAGCAGTTTGCATGCACTGATATGTGTAAGAGGTGTGAGTGACAAACAGGATTGGCAAGGTGATTTCTGTGACGCCATCTCAGGAGCCACAGGTTCCTGGAAAGCTGCTGAACAAAATCCTGACTCTGCAAAAGGAAGTGACAAAGCATTTGCTGATTTTGTGAGAGTCAGGATTTCACTGTTTATGACCATGAATCATGCAAAAATCTGTGGCTTCCAGAAACAGTGGTTGGAACAGGTTGCTCAGAGAAGCTGTGGCTGCCCCATCCTTGGAATTGTTCAAGTCCAGGTTGGACGGAGCTTGGAGCAACCTGGGATAGTGGAAGGTGTCCCTGCCTACGGCAGGGCTTGGAACTAGGTGACCCTTAAGGTCCCTTACAATACAAACCATTCTATGAAGATACACCTGCATTATTTCAGAATTGCTGTTAGAGTTGATTTGAAGGTGAATTGGGTTGTCTTTCTCAAATACATTCCTTGAGATCACAAATCCTTGAGGAACCAGGTTTTTGTCTGTGTAGAGGCATAAGAAGATCTGCAGTGCCATGAAACAGCAATATATGCAGAGTGGGCAAAGAATATGCATTCCATCACTGGAGTATTTGCATGCAAGTATTTGAACATGTGTAAGCGAGTGCATTTTATGGGTGTGCAGGTGCACGAACGTGTGTGCACACGTGAGTATTTGTGCTCACCTGGGAGAGTTCCCAAAGCACATCCTACAGACAGTGCCTCCACTGCCTGTTGTCTGTAACACTGACACCTACAGTGAGCAATGCAAAACACCCTTCCCTGGCCTAGTAGCTGGCAATTTTACTTATTTATTTATTCAGATTTAATTTGAAACAGTGACTTCTGTTATGAAAGCTATGCAGCGTTTTATTGCTGAGCTCCCTAATGAAACGGGTGCTTAAGAAGTCAGAATTTCTCAGGTTACTGGTTGTATAAATACTGAGAACAGCTCTGAATGATACAGCTAGTAAAGAAAAGGGTGCAGAATAACAGCAGAGTTCCTTTGGATTGATCTTCAAATGGATCAGGTCTTCCTGTAATAGTCTGTGCTCATCTGCCCCAGTGTATAATATTTCAGACACCTGAAACCAGGTTCTAACCTGCCACAAATAGCTTCTCTTGCTCTCTGTCTGTAGCAGCTAATTGTTATTGCCCACAGTGGTTCCTGTGCCAGTTAACATCTCAGAGGACTCCTCAGAACACTTGTTCTTTCTTTAAATTTTCTGTCCTGACACCATGTCTTCAAGTGTTCAGTACTTCAGACAGAATGTGTGAGATATTTATAACCCTTGTATTATTACTGAGCAGCACACCATGTCTTCGGTGACAGATTAAATGAACAGCACAATATGTTGTGTTTCATCAATAAATTTCAACAGATGTTTGAATGTTGGTTGATTTATTGCATGTCCAACTTGGTTCTTACACTGTTCTCATTGTGGCTGCACATGGTTTATTTAATAGAACCTTACAATGATTTTTTTTTATGATGTTTTTCAGTTTGAAGGGTGCAACAAGGCATTTTCTAGGCTTGAGAACCTCAAGATTCATCTCCGGAGTCATACTGGGGAGAAGCCATACCTGTGTCAGCATCCTGGCTGCCAGAAAGCTTTCAGCAACTCCAGCGACCGGGCAAAGCATCAGCGGACACACCTGGATACCGTAAGCATGATTTCATACTGGGAGCTGCACTGAGTTTTCCAGCAGTCCTGGTACACAATCAGTTCTGTAACTGCAGGGGGACTTGGCCTTTTCATGAGAAGAGTCTTGGAAAACTCAGCTATGAGCAAGTGTATTGGTTTTGAACTGTATGTGCTTTGAGAAATGAAAAAGTCTTGATCATAGAGAGGCAATTAGTTTGGTGTTAGTCATGCTGAGAAGTAAGTTATGAAGGAGTAAGTTACTCAGCAAACTCTCCCATTGTTCCTGTTCCAGTAAGAGGAGGCAGCAGTACAATAAGGTGTAGCTGAGTGAAAGCTGAGTCACTGCTGCTGCACCAAATCTGTGTCATTGTCTCACTTCCCGTCCCCTTCAGTGAGAGTTCTGAGTGAATGCAAAAGCTGTTCAGACCTCTCAGGGCAAGGTAAATGCACCTCAGTTTTGGACAGTAATTTTGTAAAAGTGAAAATAAATCTGTCTCATAACTCTGGAATTGGTTAAGTACCCTCCATCAGAATTAACTGTGAGAAACACATTCTGTTATTCTCTAGTTGGTAGACTGGGCTTGACTCTGCAGCTCTTCTCACTTGTCTCACAGAGAAGATGGGAGCCTGTCAAGCATCTTGGGCTGTACTGAGATGAAATCACCAGGTCATGGGGAAAGAAGGCAATGAGGCAGCTCTGCAGACGAGTCATGTCCTCAGCATAAAACCTGTAAAGAGTAACAGGCAGAGTTGTTCCTTTGTCTTTTTCAAAGAAGTGAATACATGGTTTAGTTTGGCCAAGTGTTTATGGGGCAGAACTTTTGAGTTTAATTGATATTTACTTTTTAAGCAGTTACACATTTCAGACAGTGCAGCATTAAGGAATGTCTAATGTACATTATGCCTTGCAAAAACAAACAAGTGAGAGAAGCGAGTCAGTCACATTTTCCAAACCAAAGCACACTTACAATAACAATGTTTTATTTATTTGAAAGTCAACCTGAGATATTTGAATTTGTAATTTGCATCTCTTTTGAAAGTGGATATACTAAATTGCGTGCAGTTTTTAAATTTAATTGCATGAACCTAGTAGATATATTTTTTATTATCCAAACTCACAAATAGAATGCCATCTATTAGTTTTAAGAGAGAACTTAAAATGGTTACTAGAATGAGCACAAATTCTTTTTGTGTGTTGTCTGTGCAATATTGAAAACAAATGTCTTAACTTTCTATTTTCTTCTCTTCTCCCTTTATCTCTGTCTTTATTATCTGAAATGCTCATAAATCAGGAAAAAGGTACAGTAATAATTTTCTACTAACTTTCTTAAATATCTAAAAACATCCTCCATGCTGTTCCATTGCAGGTTCTCTACAACTGTTCCTGTAGTCGTGCACACTGAGTTCCAGTTACCTGGTTTAATTGAAGCCCTGTGGTTTAAGCTCAGTAAATTGTGTGCTTATGTGAATGTGAAAAATAGCAGAGCTACAGGATGGTGCTGCTGCATTAAACAACTGCCTAGAATGTCAGAGCAAATAGCCATGAACCTTTGTAAGGGTAGTCAGATTTTCATCTAGTTTCCCTATCACTGAGTTGAATCATTTTATCACTAATTTGAATGACATCAGTGATTTGAAAAATACTCTGCTAGTTTTTCTGCCAAGGGATTTGTTAAAGTTTTCCATAGCTTTTCCTCAGGTGTCAGTTCTCTGTGCTCCAGACACTCTCAATAAATCTCCTCTGCCCTGTAACTTTCTGGGTAGGTGCTGTGTTAGCCTGTAAGGTCATGAATTGGTGAATGATTCTATTATTCCTTCAGAAATTTCCTGCTGGCTGGACAGAGTAGCAATACTTATTCTCTGGAGGTACTTACAAAGAAAGGGGGTTTATATAGGCTGCTTATTCCTTATTGAGTGCGTTTGGAATTGGTTTTAAAGCTTCTCAACGTAGGTCACTCCATCATTTATCTTCTCCAAAGGAGAATCTGTAAATCATTTCACTTACTGGTGTACGCTGGTTTGATCGAATCCCTACTAAATCATCTGGAAGTAGATCCTTCTCCTAGGCAGAAGCAGAACAAAGGGAACCTGTCTGTCCTTGTGGTAAAAAGGGCATGTCAGCACTCCTCCAGGAGCAGAGCAACTGGTTTAGAGGACCTCACAGTCACTTCTCCCAAAACCGGTGGGATTTTTTTCCCTTCTGTGCATCCTCCTTCTGAAACCAAGGGGATTAAAGAATGTGACACTGAGGTCATGGCAAACCAGTTTTCTACCTTTGAGAAGACACCAAAAGGATTTGCTAGTCCTGGTGAGAAGGCTGAGGTAATGTTGATAGATGAGGCAAGAACATAGAGGGCAAAAGAATGTTCCATTCAACTTTAAAGCTTTGTGGGCTGTGCCATGCAGCACTATTTTGCTGGCGCTTAAGTCAGTGGTTACTTTAAAGTGCCTTTGCTCATTTTGGCAATTTCACCTTCATTTGGAGTTTGTTCTGTAACCCAGAGATAGTGTTCCATTTGTTGGGAGTAGGCATTGCCAAGAGAAGAATTCGGTGAGGATTTCAGTTTCTGGGTGTCCAGAATCAGCATTTAAATTAGAGCATCTCATTTATTTATTTGCCTGTGAGAAGAGGACACTGGAATTCTTTCCCAGACTCAGATGGTTTTCCCAGGAGGTGCCCCAGAATCCGCTTTGCTGCATTTCACAGCGTCACAGAATTGTTAAGGTTGGAAAAGATCCTTAAGATCTTTGAGTCGAACCATTACCCCACCACTAATCTGTGTCCCCAGGTGCCACATCCACACAGTTGTCAAACACTCCCAGGGATGGTGATGCCATCACCTCCCTGGGCAGCCTGTTCCAATGGCTGACCATCCCTTCTGTGAAGAAATTGTTCGTAAAATCCAATCTAAACCTCCCCTGGTGCAACTTGAGACCATTTCCTCTTGTCCTGACCCTTGTTTCATGGAGGCAGAGCCCAACCCCCACCGGGCTGCACCCTCCTGTCAGGGAGTTGTAGAGAGCAAGAAGGTCCCCCCTGAGCCTCCTTTTCTGCAAGCTGAGCCCGCCCAGCTCCCTCAGCCACTCCTTGTTGTCCAGACTCTTCCCAAGTCCATTGCCCTTCTCTGGACATGCTCCAGCACCTCAATGTTTTTCTTGTCATGAGGGGCCCAAAACTACACCCAGGATTTGAGGTGGGGCTTCACCAGTGCCCAGCAATTGTTGTAAAAACTATGTAAATCAGAACTCAAAAAACCCCCAGATGTCTGTCTTTATAATTATACTGGGTGATCTCTTGATAATTTTGTTTGCTGTAAAGACTAGGGAGAAAAGAAAGGCTCTCAAAACCCATTCAGTCCCACCTCACTAGCATTTACCTCAGCCCCGTAGTCCACACCCAGTGTGCCAGTGCAGAATCAGTTCTGTTTGCATCGTGCCTGGTTTGTGAGCTTAGAGGAGACAGAGCAGACGTGGACCCAGCAAACAGAGCAAGCAGCTCAGGTTCAGCACTGCGTGTCAGCGTCCTGCAGCGCTCCCTGTGCTGGCTGTGGCAGGCAGAGGGGTGTGACATGTCTCCCTTTGCTCCCGTTCCCAGAAGCCCTACGCCTGCCAGATTCCCGGCTGCTCCAAGCGCTACACGGACCCCAGCTCCCTGCGCAAGCACGTCAAGGCTCACTCGGCCAAAGAGCAGCAGGTGCGTAAGAAGGTAAGAGCAGGCAAAGAGTGACACATCCCCAGAGCTCCTCAATACAGCCATTTTTAGTTTACCTTTAATTCATATATTTTCAGATCAGAGTTTTTCTGCAGTATCACAGAAGAAAACTTTAGTGGAGCTGATTTTCCTGTTGGTTTTTAATCACTGTTGTTAACCAGACCACCTTATATATTTGTACTTTCAAAGGCTGCCACCCTCTAATTCAGTTTGCCCCATGCCTTCTGTCCAAGCGTTTCTTTTCCTGTTCATCTTTAATACACAAGCCCAAGCTGTGCTGTTATTCACATAAAATGTCTGTGCATTGAGTCTCTGCAATCAGCACTAGCTGATTGTGTCTACTAAAATACATGTTAGCAGATCATCTAAAATGCAAATGAAACAGCCAGGATACAATGGAAGTGTAGGAAAAGAGCTTTTGTAATAGAAGAGATGTCCTTGTGTCAGCCATGCCCCCTTCCCTCTTGCTGCCCTCTTGTACAGTTTTCACCAGTTTGAACTTAGAGTCCTCTTTCCCAGGCCAGCCGTGTGTCCCCTAATTCTCTGTGGAACCCTTCTCTCCACCAGATGTGTGCAGTCTGAGTAGCAGTTCCCAGCACATCAGTGACCAGAGCTCTCTTCCCTGTTTCAGATACTCATGGAACACTCACTGTGTGGTGAGCTTTGTCCCTGAGAGTAACACATGCCCAGCACCATCCAGGTGTCCATGGAATCAAGTCTTTGCACATATCAGCTCTAGTCAAAAGTTTTATCTAGCCTGGCCACTGCCTAGTTTTCCGTCCCAAATTTGTATTACCAGGCCTTGTGGTTTCCCTGCAGCTCTCAGCTTTAGAAGGTTCCACAGGATGTGCTGTGCATGTGTGTCCCACACCACAGGTCACAAAATTCCCAACACTTCCCTAGAGTAACCTTCAGCTCATAGTGCAAGTAAGAGTCAGAGTGCCATGGCAGTAATTGATTCATTCTACATAATTAATTCTGTGTAATGAGAGTAAGAGTCAGAAGGCCATAGTAGTAATTGGCCACAGAAAGAGGGTGACTGTGGCACCAGAGTCTTTTGCAATTGCAAGATCTTTGCAACAGGAAGGTTTTGTTACATGAAATTCTCAGCAGATTGTGGAAAGCAACTGCGCTCCCTATTCCAAAGAAAAGAACTTCCCCATTTTTCCTTCCTCTGGTTTCTGGCGTACTTCAGGGAAACAAGGAGGGAATTACTTCCTAATACCAAACCTGGGTATCATTTGTTCATCTCTGTGTACTGAGCTGAATGCATTTAACATGTCACCATCCTTTACATCTGGGGGACAGTCCCCACTGTTACACCCTGTCACCTGCTGAGGCCTCGTTCCAGTTCTCCAGAGCAAGGTGGGAAAAAACCCCCAAATCCCAACTTTGCATTGGAGGGCAACAAGTACTTCCTGCATCAGTAGCAGGAGGCCTGAAGAACAGAATCAATCCAGGACAAATTTGGTAACACCAACTGCAAACTCAGGCTGCTTGGATGCACCAAGACATCAATATCCAGGGTTTCGTATCACTTAATCTCCTGCCTTGAGGAGTTTTCCTTTGTGCATGTAAATAGTCTCCTATAGACTTATCAAATCTATCTTAAAATAATGTTAGTAACTTGCCTCCCACACCTTATTTGGTAGACCAGTCTAAATCTGCACTCCTCCAGTGGTTTGAAATCATCTTCAGATTTCCTGTCTCATTTATCCATGATAACTTTATGAATATTTGATCCTGTGACTTTTTTTTCTCAAACTGAAAAGGCACCTGAAAAAGCAGCAGATTTAAAGTGTGTTTTGGTCAGGCTCTCTTAAAAAGGATCAAAGCAAACGTAGTTGATAAAGAAACAAGAACCCCTCCAAAATATTTCACTTCTATATATTAAAAAACCCCGACACCTTTCACAGCTAAGTAAATCTCAGTGTTACTGAACAGCCTACTTTGGATTTCAGGTTTAGGAAAAAGAGGGAAAAGACTATTTATACTCACTTGCTCCATTTTGGTTCTAACTCAGCAAAGGCAGTTGTCCGTTGGTATCAGCTTCCCAAGAGTTCTGAGTGGAAATGACTTAGCCAAGAAAGAAAAATTAACAAACTGTTCTGCCAACAACTCTTGGTTGAGATATGTTACCAAAATGTGCCATCTCTGATACAAAACAAAATGCCTGAGCTTAGACTTGTACCAAAGGAATCCTGAGCACTCAGTTCATAGCTTAGAGGATTAGTGCAGGGGTGATACTTGGTTGTTCTGAAAGGCTTTACAGGAACAAAACAGGAGAAAGTTAGCTGTTAATTTAGTAGTAGTTTAATTGGCTGCAGATGCACTTTGTGATCCAAATGTCAGATGTTTATCTCGAACCCACAAATGGCTGTAGAGCCAAATTCTGAAAAGGTTTGCCTGGGCCTTTTATTTAGAATACCCAAGCCCAGGGGAGATGGGTATGTGAGGCTGTACCCATAAGGACAATAACTATTTATTAATGGCTGTAGAATATGATGGCTGTTTGTGTAATGTGAGCACTCTGTTATGACAAAAGCTTGGCAGCATCAGCATGTTTGAAAGAGAATTAGAAATGCTTTTCTTTCTTAATTCTCCTCTCCTGCTGTTTTTAATATGATCGACATTGTGGTTTTCAAGAGTTTGCTTCGGACCCTTTTGCCAGAGCTTTAATTTACATGGAGCACAGCTGACACGTGGGTGATACCTCTTACACATCACTGACAGTGCCTTGCTCTGCCAGTTCTAATCTGATAAGCACAAACGCTTTTCTTTGCCTATCAAATGTCTTTCCAAGTGACCCCAGTCACAGGGTGATGCAAACCTTTTGCCACAGAATCCAAGAAACTACAGAAAGCCTCAAAATGTGCAGTTCAATTACTCAGGATGATTTGAAGAAACACAGGGCACATTATTTTCTGAAGCAAACTGGTTGTTGATGTAAGATTAGCACACTTGTGCACTTCAGAAAACCAAAGTTATCTCTAATTACAAGTTACAAGTACTGCATACATCCTTAATTACACTGAGTTCCTGAGAATGGCATGTCTTCCTTCTGTATATAATCCTTAAGGAGATATATGAAGTTAATTATAAATAGTTTGGTTTGACTATGTAACACAATGTTTCTTAATCCTCCTCTTGTAGCTAAAGTCCTGTACTGATACTGAACAAGATGTACTAAATGAGTGCTTAGCTATACAACAGCTCCACACACCTTCACAGCACATCCTGGATGGGAAGTATGGCAGATCTGTAGGTCCTCATGATTTAATTACAGGTAAGAATACTTCTAATAAGTGTGGTGCTAAATATGTCATATAACAGAGGATTTAAACCAGAAAATATTTGTCACTGTGGAAGGTGAAAAGACCTCCAAACCAACAAATCAGATGAAATAATTCTTGAGTTGTTTGCTAAGGCCTGGCTTTTTTTTTTTTTTTTTAACAGAATTAGTCAGAGAAATAACTACTGTTAATTTCAAGTGAAAGGGGCAGCAACCCTGCTGAAAATCTGTCTCCATCCATTTGTTCTCCTTTCAAAGTGTGCCTTGGCCTGGGCAGAGTGCAGGTGCAGGAGCTGTGCTAAGTCCAGGCAGGTGCTCTGGCACAGACTTGCAACAGGAGGGTTTTATTCAGGAGCTGCAGGAAAGCTGATGAGGCTCAGTGTTATGATGCACTTTGAATCATAACAAATAATGTGGTGATTCATGAATGGGAAGAAAACTTGAATTTGAAATGTCAAACCTTGTAATTATCTTTTCTAGTATTTAGTCTTTCTTTCTGTATTTTCTTGTGATTTGAAGAAGAGCAGGCCCTTCTTAGGGACCTTAGACTCTTCTATACATCTTAAAGGAAGAGAAAAAGATGCTTCCATTCCCTTCCGTGGGAAATAAGATCTAGATTCACAGTTTTTGTACCCTAGCAGAGTATCCTGAATCAGGGATTTGCAATTGGAGGTTCTGTGTTAAGCAGCAGAGAGAGGCACTCCCAAAGGCTGGCAGTGTAATTGTAGTCTGCCTTCTGCAAGAATCTCCTACTTTTTTGTGATTACTCCAAATCTTCAAAACAAAAAATGCATTCTGCTTGACATCTCCTATCCTCTTTTCTGGTTCAAGTTGCATTAAAATGTTGGAATGTAACTGGTGAACAGAATGGAGGAGAATGGGAAATACCCCATCATTGTGGTGTGGTTCCCCTGGGAGTCTGCACTCAGGGTTTACATGTGGCTCCTCAAAAAGTGGGAGAAAGCTGGAGGGATTTGGGGGTTAATTTCCAGTCTCTCCCTGTACCACCTGCACTGAGTAAGGTCTGAGGGCAGCACATGGCTTCTGCTTCCCCTTGACAGCCCCATGTAGCTGGAGCATGACTTGGCCTCCGCCTCCCAGGCAGGGCAGGAAAGAGCAGTGACATTTTCCTCAAAACAGGCTGCACTTCAGAACCCCAGAAACTGCCTCAGATTTCAAGTGACAACAATAAAACAGGAAAAGAGTTATTAGCTCATAGATAAACAGACCATCCCTAACCTCTCAGTGTCATTTCGGTGAACCTCTTGTGAAATGAAGGATTTTATCTGTCCGTAACTTTGGCTTTGTCTGATATGATTTCTGTGTTGATTATATCAATCCATCACCAGGATGTTGTCGAAAAACTGTAAATTTTCCCTGACACGTCCATCAGGTTGCTCCATATGAGACCCCATCAATGCACAGTATGAGCAAATGCCAGGGAAAAATAAATCAATATTTGAAAGATTGTTTTGCAGTGAAACAGAAGCTGCTTCATATTATGCGGAGTACAATCCACAGGCAAAACTGTTCCTTTGTCATTATTTAGGGCATATAAGCCCTAAATATGCTGATCCTTATGGAATTAAAGCTTAAGGACATTCCTGCTGCCACCTATAGTCTGCAGTGATTGCACATTTGCTCTTTCAGATAAGCTGAGGTAATATTTTTTGAGAAATTGGCTATAATACTGCATATAGATTATACATGGATAAATACAGTGTATGATGGCCTCATATTCCACTTGAAATATGAAAACATTCATGGTTTGGGCTTTTGAGTTTGGTTTTTGTGTTGTTTTTTTCAAAGAAACCACATTATTAATGTGCAGAGCTCTGGGCTTTAGGGATCACTTGGATTCCTGGAGAATTTCAATTTTGTCTTTCTCCAAGTTGAAGCACATTTTAAATATGTCAGGGATGAAAGCCCATCACAGAAAAAAAGAAATATTAAAGAAGGCTCCATCCCTTGTGTCTGACTTCAAAGCAGGTAAGACAGTGAGCAGAGGAATGTTTCTGCTGTCAGAGGAACCCATTGTTTGCTGAGATCTTCTTTGTTTTTCCCTCCTCATAACTAAGATGCTTCATGGCTACATGCATTTAACTCTGCCTGTGGACAAGAGCTTGTATCACTCTGGTCCCACTCAGGCATTTTCTCTGGATTTTATTATTGTTGCCTGGTCTCAGCATAAAGCTGAGGGGGAAAAAGGCTGCTAGTCACAGATGCTCAGAGCACCGTTTTGGCCACAGATGTTAAGGTTAAAGGCCAGGCCATTTAAAATACTGATTGATGACTTAGATTTACAATCTGAGATGGTCAATGTGTGAAGAGGCCCAGGGCACACAGGCCTGGCGTGGGCTGCACTTGCAGGAGTCATTCACAGCAGCTCCAAAGGCCTCTGTGTGACTTCAGGTACAGAGTATTAGTGCTCAGTGCTGGGAAAAAAGGAAGAAAAACTGTGAAAGGAAAGGAATTTTGGAAGTACTGAAAATTACACTGAGACCGGATTAGCAACTGCTCTTCCCCCTTGGCTTGTTCCTCCGTGGGGAGGGAGCTGGGGTGAGGCAGCACAGGGCATGATGTGAGTGACATGGGGGAATGTGGGAGAATGTGGGGACAAGGGACACCTTTTGTCAAACTGGGCCTGAGTGGTGTTGCATAGAGGTGTAGGGAGAGGAGAACTCACTGATGACAAACCCTACAAGCCTCAGTGCACACATGGTCCAGGCAGGGGCTTGTGATCAGGAAGTCGAAAGATAGATCTAGGAGATGTCCCCAGCTAGAAATTCTTCAAGCCCAGCAGTGGGCACTGGGTGTCCACCCCAGCAGAGCATGAACAGCAGTTCCACAGATGGGTAAACTCCTCTGCAGAGTGGTTGGGGTGGCAGAAACTGGGGTTGACAGGGATTCTGTTTTCATTTGGTTTTCTGAAGGGGTGGGTTTGAGTGCATGGGATCATGCAGGACTCAGTTGCTGCACACACAGAGTTGTGGGGTGTTCTTTTAACATATTCTTGCTCCTCTAGAGGGTTATGCTGATTGCAGGTACTCAGCTACTCTGTCTTTCTCATCACCTCAAGGAACAGGCAGGAGAGAGACATCCTAAACATTTCTGAACTGTTCAGGGGTGGGATTGAAAGGTAAAACATTGAGTGTGTTTGCTGGCCACCACACTGCTAAGATGACTTTTCTTCTGAGGGCTTTTGAGCTTTTTGCACAAGTTATTGCTGGGCCAGCAGTGTGGGAGCCTTAGAGCATGAACAGCTTGGTTTAGGTTCTGCAGTTTCCTCCAGGCTGTGCTGTCGCTATAGCTGAACTGGTGATGTAGGAAATGGAGCTGAAGTGTGAAACGACACTGAGCAGTCAAGGTCAAATCTGGCTCATCTCTCATGCCTGATAATGAATGTATGAACAGTGAGGATCTGAGGGAAGTGGAAACTGCTGTGTTATGAAATGGACTGAAGCCACCAGTGGAAAAGCATTTCCACAATGTAGCATCCTTGCTACTGACTTACTGTTACCAGAAGAGACTTTAAATAAATCCTCGCATCACCTGTGAACATCTGACTTCTTAAAGCCCCTTCTGTCTGGTGTGCAGTGCAGAAAGCAAGTTGGTTTCACTGGCTGGTTGACAAATGTTCTGTCTAGTGGGAGACAGAGATGATGTGGTTCAGTTTTGTTGCTTTAGATCTGTCAGCAGCTGAGGACTCATTGTTCATGAGGGGTTTTTGACTCATCTGAAGCCCTTGACAAAGGTGGCTGGAATCTTGCCTTGGTGGTTCTGCTCTTCAGTCACACACAGAAACAGATGCTGACATTCAGATGTTGCTTCGCTACCCCGAGGGTGTCACACATTCCCCACAGCTCTGGGTTTTCATGTTGCCCTCTGCTTGTTCCACGTCACTGGGAGGGTTTGGGAGGTGTGCAGTCCAGGGCCTTGCCAGCGACACGGGACAGGGCCGAGCACAGCTGGTACATGGCTCTGTCCTGGATGTGCAGCTCTGCACACACTGAGTGGGAAAGGACAGATGAATGGTACAGGAGGAGAAGATGGCAAAGAAAGGCCCCAGAGGGAGCGTGGGGTCTCTGTACTCTAGAGCTGGACACTGTGGGAGCTGGCAGACCTCACTTGGTGCTCACAGCTTTCAGATCACAGTGAGAGCGGCTGTTCTGGTCCTCATCCGTATGCACATTCCCTGGGAGGGGGTGGGACAGAACTGTGGCAGATGTTGAAGGCACAACTTGAAGAGGAGAAAGGCAGAAAAAGTGAGAAAAGAAGGACTAGACTTTTCCCAAAACAGCATGACAAGGAGCCTGCCCTTTTCCCCTGCCACAGGGTGGCATTTGCACACTCCATGCTTGCACTCCTGTGATGTCTGTCACCACAGAGACCTGCTGTCAGTGCAGCAGCCTTCACACCAAAAGTCAGTGTGAGGGCCCTGAGCCCAGGTAATGCCTGTCTTGGTGCATGGTCACTCTTCATAAGGGAGAAAAAAAACTTATTTCCAATATCTTCATCCGAGACTCCTGGACGAAGCTTCCTCAACAAAGGGTGTGCTTGAGGGCCTGGTAGGTACTTGGCTATTGATGCCTGACTGCCATGGTAGAGTCCCCAAAACTGGCACACCCACGCCCCTTCAGTAATTCTGTACTAGTGAACTTGTTTTCATGATCTCATTAAAAATTTTTCCTTCCTCCTCTTTGCATTCAGTTTATTGGGGTTTCATTTGTATCAATATGTGATATTTATGAATGGTCTGGGATGTCCAGCAGCATAGTAATGGAAAGTCAAATTACAGAGTTTGAAATGAACAGCAGAATCCCAGGGTACCATGATCTGTTTTCTGTGTGAGCTCCATCCCCCGAGTACTGCGGGTTCTCTCTCACAGGGATGGGAAAGGCAGGGTGGGAGTCCTGCCAAGCCCTCCTGGCTGTCAGGAGGGTTCTACAGCTCTGTAGAGTCCAGGAACACCTGGACCACCTGGGAGGGTCAGAGAGGAGACACTCACACGTCAAAGTACCACAGCACAGCTCTGAGTGCTGCTCAGGCACAGGGGCGTTCAGTGACACACAGGGGCTCTGCTGTGGGGTTGTGTCTCAGGGTTGGGCAGGGGATAGGGAGGGAGCTGGAGACTCTGCAGGACTTAGTGATGCTTCCTTGCTTATTTTGTTTTGCCAACTGCTGTGTGTTCCCAGGCATGTACAGTGGATCCAGCTCCAACCACAATGGCCCCTCCCAAGCTGTGCTGCCGCCTCCTCATGACATCCCTTCAAGGCACCTTCCCCTCGACTCGGCCCTGTCCAGCCCACATCACCACCAGTCGCCGCTGGAGAGTGCCAGGGAAGGGTATGTGTGTGCTGTGAAACACACTGGGCCTGTGCCTGGCATGATAATGAACGATGAATTCTTTCTTTTACTTTGCATGGGTGCTGTTCAAAAGAAAACACTGGCCCAAATGAAGCAATTTTGTTTGTTTTAGAATCACAGAATAATTTAGTTTTCAAGGGACCTCAGAAGGTCATGTCATCCATGCCCTGTGCAAAGCAGGGTAAACTTGGACATAATTATCAGGTTGTTCAGGGCCTTGTCCTTGTCTTTGACAAAACACAATGGGATTTTTTCTTCATAGCATGCAGTTACATTTAGATTTTGTGTTTTAGTTCTTGCTGGGTGACTTCTCATAGGTTTGGATAAGCACAGAGAACTTTCTTTAGCTAACATGAGAAACCTCTCAAAGGGTAAAACCTGAACTATGACTCACTCAGGAATCAGGCAGTGTTTGCCTTAGTAATACTCACTCAGTGTCAGAGTCACAGGCTTTCTCACTTCCTTGCTCTCTGATAAGGTTTTCTGCAATGCACCTCTCAGCAGCAGGCTTTACCCAGCCAGATCCTAATCAGGGAAGAGTGTTTAATCCCACTGATTGTATGGATTGCACTGCTACGGATACAAATGCATGGCTACAGAGTGTGATATTTCTAAAGCACCGTTTGCTCAAGGCTCTCATAACATCTTCTCAACAGTAAAGAATCTCTGCAAGCCACAAAACTCTGCTCTGACCTTTTTACTCAGATTCTTTTGGTGCCTGGCCTCATGCAAATTCATCTTCATACTTAAAGTTTTACTTCCCAGCACTTTGGATGGGGAAAGGACTCTGATTTGGCTTTACTGATGGGAATTTAAGATACAGAGAGATTAAGGTATTTTCTTTCCCTAGAAACATGTTGGTGTCCTTTAGCAAATACAGCAATTGAATGTAGAGTTTTCCCATCCTAGTCCAGTGACTGACCTTTCCTTTCTTTTATATGGGCAAGGAAAGCCCAGAAGGATTTTAAGCAAAGGGCAGAAGACAGAGTGTGTGTGGCATGGAAGGGACACAGTAAGGAAAATTACACCTGGGGTGGTTGGAGAACAATCTGATTGAGGAAATTCAATTAGGAGCAAACTACTCCTTCTTATTTTCATAATTGGGCATGAATTCTGCAGCAGGCTGAGCTTCTGTACCCTCTGCTCCTTCAGCCTTCTGACCTCAGCCAGTAGTAGGTACCAGTTTCCTCTCCCAGTATGATGCACAGACTTACCCCGTCTTTGTCCTGTAAAATGCCTGTGCCCAGCCCTTCTCCTCTACCCTGCCACATTCCCAACCTTGTATTTCCTGTTGGCAGATGCATTCCCGTGGCAGTGTCGTGCCCAACAGGAGGCATTGGAAATTACTCCAGAAAAACAGGAAATTTTCTCTAGCAGAGAAGGCAGTGAGAGCAAATAGGAGAAATAGAGACAGACATTCCAAAGTGAAGGTCGTCCATGAGCTGTTCTTTCCCTGCCGAAAGAGACTGCCTGAGCCTGGGGGAGTGGGATCCCTCCCTCTGACTGCTCCCAGTGTGTTGCTCAGCTGTTTCCTCTTGGAGTTGGTTCCTAGGGGAATTAAGGCAAAAAATCCCAACCAAGAATGAAATAAAGTAAGGATATACTATGGGAATGATTTAGCAGGCTGTCAGGGAGGGGGATTTGTTTCTAAGGCACTTTGTGTTCTGGTGCTGCTAATAAGAAATGAAAGCAAAGGCCTGACCAGGGTGAGTGCAACAGACAAGTTTCCAGTTTGAGGGGTCGGAAGCTCCCAGATGAATTCTCATTCCTGCCTCTGGTGTCTCCATTCCAGAGCACAGCACTTCCCTTCCAGCAGGAAAACCATGATCAGTGGGCTGAGCCTGAGTTCCTGCTGCAGACACACTGAGTTTCCATCAGAATTGTCCCTGCTGATTCCAGCTTTAGCGCAATGTGGATTCTTTCTCGGAGGAGACAGCAGTGCTGGTTTCTTACCTCAGTGCTCATGTACCTAAGTAAAGTCCTTGCCCAAACATCCTATATGTGGGAGTGAGATAACAGAATCCTAACCATGAGCCAAACATCAAGGAATGGAGGCTGGAATGTATTTCTGAATAGTTACTTTAAAACAGGGCACCCAGTTTCATGACATAGTTACTTGGAATTTTTCAGCATCTCAAATACCATTTTCTAAACTCAAAATAATCTTCATTCAGCATCGTCATTCCCAGTCCAGGATCCTTCTGCTGTATTTAATGTTTTATGCTTACATTATTCATGACTGCTGAAATGCAGCCCATACATGACATCTTAATTGCAAGTGCAGAAACTTAGTGTTTAATAGCCCTTGAGTTTCATTTAGCACAGTTTTGTTTAAAGCATCCATCCATTTAAGTGGGCAAAATCACTTCATACTCCCACACTTGGAGCCCGTGGATTACAGGGCTGTCCCCCCTTTGCCAGCTTGTGGCAGTGTCACCCCTCCCGGAATGTACACAAGGTTTGCAGTGGGAAGGGAACCCCTCCCACTGCCTCCCTCCGTGGCACTGCTGCAGCTCCCTGGCACACCCAGAGTGTTCAGCCTCATTTGTCAGCTGTCTCAGTACTCAGGTTCGAGCAAATGCAGAGAATTCCTGCTCTGTGGATCAGGACCGTGACAAGACGGGATCACATCGTGAAGTCTGTGGCAGGAACCAAGTGATGACTATCAAGAAATCTAATTACTGAGTCATCAAATGTGCAAGATGCCAAAAACTACATGAGGCAGAGTACAAATAGCCTACTCAAGTTTGACATGAGATTCAGAATTTGATTTTAAAGGCTTTTTCTTTTTTTTTAACAAAAAAAACCCTCTGTTACACCATTCTTTGCCAAAGTCAATACCAAGTGCAGCAGTCAATTTTCCCAAATGGTTTGCTGAGACATTTAAATAGTTTGACAAAATTATCTAATTCACTTGAAAACGTTCTAACAAAATCTGACTTCATTACCAAATATATTTATACTGGCTTTATTCAATATGGAGCACATTTTTTCAAATTCTGGAATGAAGTGTGTGCTACACCAAAAAAATCTACTTATATTGATATTAATTTAGCTAAAAGTGGTTGACTGAGAAATAGTTGGGCATGCAGAAAGTGGGCTTGGCATGATCCAGGTTAAAATGTATATTTATTTTTTATTTCAGGTAGCAAGGGTTTATTTTAGCATTTCTTGTAGCATTTGCCATGTTTAATGTCAAACTGGGTTTCATTCTGCCCATCGCAAAAATAGTCTATTTTGATTTGTAGCAGTGAGGACAGAAAACCAGCTTTTAGTATTAAAGCTTGGGCGAATGTTGCACTTGGCTTGCTCTCTACTATTTTTTTAGCTGTTATTATCCAAGTCATCTAAAAATGTACTTAGTTTCATTTGTAGACTATCTCTGTAAATTCCAATTTAGAATATTCCGTGTGATAAATTATCAGCTTAAATGGAACTGATCTGACTGAAGTTAAGTGAGTTTGAGTGGTGGCACCAAGTTTGGGATTTGCACCAATTTAGTGCAATGGCCCAACAAGGTCACTCTGTAGGACCTGAACACGATCCCTCTGTGTGTGACTGAGGCTCTCTGTCACTTGTGCTGCTGTGACAAACAGCACTTCTGTTCCCAACAGGAGCTGGGGCACTGACAAATAATGACTTGATTGGGAGGGTGATGTGTCTCCAAGGGAAAGGAAAGTGAAACTATTCTTTAATATTCCTGTGGTAATTTAGGTCATTTCTGCTCTGTAAACACAACAGTAAATGAAGAAGTACTGGGATTAAGACATCTGTAATGTGCAGAGGTGGTGATTAATGAGGACTCTGAGCCCAGTCTGGTGAGCCTTTAATATAAAGGATTAGGTCTAAGCAAGGCTAGAGGGAAGGGCTCACACAACTCCCTTTGCCAGCCAACTGCAACCAGCTCAAACCAGGGGCCAGACCCCCCTGAAGTGACACTGACCCACACAGAAAATCACAAGAAACGGGATTTAAAAACTGTCAAGTAAAAAGAGACATTTTCATCAGGGCGCTTAAACTTTAGAGTTGTTGTTTGCTTGCTTCTTAGCACCTGTTATTTCAAATACCACAGGAATACTTCAGTGTAAAGAGTTCTCTGTTAAAAACTTAGTCCTTCACTTCTTTTTATGTAAAGTAACACGAGGTACACAGAGCCTCCCTTCTGCTCAACCAGGGAACACCAGATTTGAAATCCCTGATATTTTTAGGCTTGAAACTAAAAATGTGGGATAAAACCTTGTGAGTTACATGGGGGAGAGTCTTTCCTGTGCTGTCTCCTTGAGCTGCCAGGATCCAGGCCAGGTAGGAAAATACATTTGTGCTCCTAAATCTCATTAATTACTTTAAGAGACAATTAGGTGTCTTAGCTACTTTTGGCTAATTTTTATTAATCTTGATTAATCTTTTAAATTAAGTTTGTGAGCTCATATAAATCAGTGGACTAGGAACTGACCCGTTGTTAGAATCTTTGTAGGAAAAAAACTCTTACTCTCTAGAAGTACTTCGGAAAACTAAATACCTGTACAGATTTTCTAACAGACCAAGGAGATACATCCCTCATGTTCTGTGGATTCCATTGGAGAATACTCTTCATTTATAACAGAATACACAAGTCAGTGGTTTAGTCTTCCCTTCAAAAGCACTAAAACCAGTAACAAGAAACAGGTATCTCTGACAGCTGAAAACATTTTCAATGGAGGAAGCCAAGAACCCATCATAATTTATCTCACTGTTATAGATCTGAGCACGCAAAAGGGGCATCAGTACATCTGTCCAGAAAGAACAATGTACAGGTGCGGTGCTGAGCCCCACGAAACAAAGAAAATCAGTAATTAAAAGCATCTGGTTTCAAATCCCAACTCATTTATCTCATTGTAGAAAATGTGATCAGGATTCATTTATAATCATGTCCAGACAGGCTTATACATGTTCCCCCCCTTCCCTTAAAGCAAAATTAGCATTAGCATAGGCTTACTTCAACAATTACATGCTTAAGGATAATGTGGTTCTGGATCCTGGGGTAAATATTGTTTGTCCATCAGCAGAAATAGGTGGGCAAGTGTTTCATTTGTGGTTTTGAGAGGGCTGGACTGACACTCAGGAGAGAGCCTTCACCAGTGCCTCTCAAAGTAAGGGCCGTGGTGCCTGCCCAGAGGAGACACTGTAAAGAAAACTGTCTCTGAGTGAGAAATCAGGGAGTTCAAGGAGAAGGTGGGAGGTTAAAGGACATGGTCAGAGTAACTCAGAAAGCATTTAAGATCGATTCAGCCAGAGCTCTTCTGTATTACGTTAATGATTTTAGCCATTACTGGGTTTATCTGCAGTTAAATTTACACAACATCTGTAAAGCTTTTTTCCCTTTATTTTTTCTACATTCTGGGTTTTTTTAACGCAAAGCTGCTTAAAACTATTTGATGTAAACCATATACACCAAACACAGTAGTTTATCAGGGTGTAACAAATAATGAAGCTATTCTAACATCTCCCACTTTTGGGTAGTGTGTTCTACCTGGCAAACAGAAGACATCAGTACCTGTCCAGAACCCACCTGCACCTGGAAGCATCTTGCTGCCTGTTTGCCAAAGAATAATGACCTTAAATGACTGAAATAAGATGGATCAGTCAAGCATGCAGCACATGCCAGCTAATCTGGAGTAGACAGTCTCTGTGTTTGATTACACATCTTTGTAATTGACTTCCTGGCAATCACTTGAACCTAAGGCACTTCTCTTCATTTAAATATGTTTTGATATTTCTTTGACCATATTAATAAGAATTTTCTTTCACTCCAAAGTACCTTTTCCTGCTAGATTGTTAGCAAGAATAATTTTTCAAATCTCTCTCATGTGTAGCAGCTTCCACTGTAGTGATTCATCAGCTTCATTTCAGAGGTTACTGAACAAACCCTTATAAATACAGATATCTCTTGGAGTGGCACAGTTCCCATAATGATCCCTGTGAGGAACTGCTCTGCAGAAATTGCACATCTCGGGTCAGAACAATTGCAGAGATATTCATTTGACATAGAAAAGTGTGTTTGTGTGTTTTGAGAGCTTGTGTAGATGATGAAATGCATGACAAACACTGAGTTATGTTCTGTGCCCCAATCAGACTTGCACGTGTGTTTGTTAGAGCAGATAAGGAGCATTTCAGTATTTCAGAAAGCCCCTCTGGGCCCAAGAGAAGGCCCACACAGAAAACCCCTGAGTGTACCAGAAGAGGACTCTTTGGGCTCCTCTGTGATTCTGAACATGAAATTGCTTTCATATCACTGTCATTGGTATCACTAAAAATATTCTAAAGCAGTTAAATGTCCTGAGACTGTTCACTCACATCAAAGTTCCTGTGGATAGTGTTCTCCATAATATTATTAAGCCCCTCTTACTCCGTAGAGCTGAGTAGCTCCTACACTTGTGGACTTGGCTCAGAGTGTGAGTGAGGGAAGGTGCAGAACTGGATCCAGCTAATCCAAGGCAGCATTCTGAGTGAAAATTAGTATTTTGTATTTGTGTAAAAGCCAGAAAAAGGCTGCCATTGCCTCGGCTCTACTTCAGGATGTCACACACAGGTGTGTCACAGGCTGCAGCAGCAGCAGAGCAGGGATAGAGCCCAAGTCTCCCCTTGCTGGCCATGAGTCTGGCCAGAGGAGGGAAAACCAGAGGCACAGTGTCATACCTTGGAGTCACAGCCCTGTGTCACAGCCCTGGGACTTGTGCTCATTGTTCATAGGAAAAGGTAAGAAATGCAGTGATGCTCAGCAAGGTGATCTGTGTTGAAGCATTTATTATATATCAGGGAGAGAGGGGGAGAAGAGGAGAAAGGAAGAAGGAGGGAGAGAAGGAAAAGATTCCTTGCATTCCAGAAACGTAGCCAGAGGCACCTGGCAGTGATTAGTGCAAAGGTTCACCAAACTTCAGATAGAGTCTGTCTTAGAAAAAGTCCAAAAGAGTGAACGGTGTAACTGTTTCCTGAGCATGTGCTGACAGAAATTCCCGTAGGGCAAGACCCAGAACAGAAACACGTGGCCAGAGATTGGGCTCTATCCAGGGACCTGATTAGCAGAGCTTTACACATCATTTTTAATATTATGGGAAGAGATGAAAATCCGTGTTAACTTTTTTTTCCATTAAAAAAAATAATCTCCTGGTCCTGGAACTGAATTGGACTTTCTCACAATATCAGTGACTATAATGCTTGGGGGAGGGATTTTATGAATGAACTGGTTGGTGTGCTGGGTTTTATGGGAGAACCTCATCTCATGGAAACTCTCAGTTCCTGTAAGTGGCTGCAGTGCTGCACTTCAAGATAAAATGTGGAGCTGCTTTGGTTTGTGCTTCTTACTCTGTTGCTTTATTAGCTATTTTTCTTCATGTTAATCCGAGTTATAATTCTCAAAAGTCAGGCTTGTTCAATCTGGCAATACTGCTGTGGATGGAACAGTTACAGAATGGTCTTATAACCCAAAATATACAAAAAATTATTTGACATAAAGGACAGATGTTTTTCAGTCTGGATTTGGTCCCGTTTCCACTGAACTCAATGGGATATGGGTTGAGGTTCTTTGTCTAGCTGAGGAATCTGTCAATCAAGCCATCACACCATTAAAGATAAAAACAAACCCAGACAGTTTTCATATTGGAAACATCCCTGTCTTACATATTTCCATTTGCAGTTATACTTCATTCCTATTTATAATTCAAAAGTCTTAGTTTGAATTTATTTTCATTATTTTTCAATTTTCAGTTCCACTAAGTATACTGTGTGTAGTGTTTGACAGTCAAGGTCTAGTCAAGCTCTTTTATCTTGAAAGAAGCTTTATAATTTCTTACTCTGTTAATTTGTCCTGGAGCTGATATTAAACAAAGACTAAAGCAGAGGGCAAATCTATTTCTTCCTCAGACTAAGCACTGTGGGTGAATATAGAAAACACCCATCCAGACATTGTGATGGAAATCTCAGAACAATCCATGTCCATCTGTATTTATTTTTTGGTTCTTTATGTTGCACTTATACTGGAACAGGACATTTGGTGTGCATTGTGAGGATACAGAGATCATTAAACACCCCTGCCTGCCTGGGGAGGCCGAGAGTGCAGACAGGATCAATAATTCTGAAGCAGTCATGGTACTTGTAGCCTTTAGGTGTGTTTTCTGTAGGTCACTGATAGCTCAGGTAGTCCCCTCACACAGGCCTTACTTAAAATTTAATATAAACTAACACCTTTCAAAATACATGGTTAAAGCATGATCACAAAAAAGTTCAAATAAAAAGTTTTACTGGGATTTCTGTTCGAGATTCCTAAAGATGTGCACTTAAAAAGTGAGAGAAAGATCAGTCTTTTCTATGTTTCAACTTCTAGTTTTCCTTTTTAAAAAGTCCTTCTGTTAGGACCAAGATTTCTGAGCATTCATATTCATGTGAGTGACAAATGATTTCCAGCAGAGCTGAGGAACTGGTTTGTTGGCCATGACTGACACTTGGTTTCATGATTCTTTGTGGGTAGAATCCCACTTGACTGCAGGAGTTGCTGTGGGAAGGGCTGTGGAGCTGGGTATTTTCAGGCAGTGTTGGTGCAGGAATGTGTTCAGTGCCATAGACAAGGTGGTTACTCAGTTAGGCTCAGTAATTCCCAAAGTTTCTTTTTGGTTGTGTGTATGAATCACGTTAGATTTTTCTGAGTAGTCCTTTTCCTTGATTGCCTGCTGATGCCCCTCAGAGGAAGTGTTGGCCCTGCAATCCCACCTGAAATCAGACAGGAATTCCATCTCCGGCACCATCCTACAGTGGTGCTTCAGGGGAAACTGGAAAAGGCCCCCAGTGCATGGTCAGTCACCCTGAGCTGTGTGGTGAGTGAAGAGAGCAGAATTCCTCTCTGCCTCCCTGGGCAATCACTTCACATCCTGAAGCACAAGATGTGATTACCCCTCGCTTAGCGTGGAGATGTTGGTTTTGGCCATTAAATTATTCAGTCCCTTTGTAAAAAAATAGGTATTTTGTTTGATTCTATGGCTCCTGTGGCTGTGGATGGTACAGGCCAGGGCATGCTGTGTGAGCAAAATGTTCCTTTTGTTTCCAGCCAAGCTCCTTCTCTCCGGGGTGCGTGTCCTGTTGCTCCCGTGTCTTGGACAGGGTGGAGAGGAGGCTGGCTCCCCCATCACACCCTTGTATGGCCCTGAACAGAAATATTACATAGAGCCAGGAGCCCTCAAATGTAATGAATTAAGGAAGGATAAGGATTTTTTTTTCATGCCTGTGAGAGTATTTATATCTTTATATATAGCTATATATAGGCACAGATATATATTAAAAGGCCCCAAAGGACCTGCAAATTTACTGAATTATGCAAGTTACAATTAAGGTAAAATATATGGTATATATTTATTATTACTATCCAAACCAAAGCAAACTGTGGTTGTAGTACAGTATTAACAGGAAATGTGCAGGCTATTAGTTATTGAAACACACATGCCTGAGCTACTGCCTGGGAATTTTAGTGTATCCAGCTGAGTTCCTGCTGTAAGTTGTTCAGTGTTTCACCTTCCACACAGAAGGCATCACCTTTTAGGCTCTAATGCATTATCTGTTTAATTTGTATCAGGAATGATTCCCCCTCTCTTTTAACAACCTGAGTATCACAGCAACCTAATCAGCAGGCAGATATTTAGGAGAACTAAAAACACAGCTCTGGGGACTGGACAGTTTCGCTGACGAAAATCTCCCCTTGAGCGTGCCAGAGCACATTCACACATGCACACACACACAGAGGGTAATATTTTAGGGACCAGCTTGAGCTGTGAGGATTGTGATGAATATTTTAAGGACACAGATCCCCATGTTGGCCACTTGTGCTAACATAGCCAGATCTTTCTGCTGAGCAAAGTTCTTTCCTAGCTGAAAACTGTGTCTTAACTTACAGGAAACACATTAAATTCCCCGTTTGGGGGAGATGGAGCAGAACGTAGCGGATTTTTACGGTGAAGTGCTCAACTTTGTGAAACTCTCTTGATGCAGAGGAGGCAGCAATGCTCAAGTGTTCCCCGGAGCTGTCAGGGTTTCAGCTCAGGTTCCTGCTCCTAGGATACTGCTGCCCACAGCCAGCAATGTTTGCTGAGCTCCAGCACCGGGGCAGCCGTGCCCAGCGGGAGCAGCGAGCTGGCAGCTCCACACACTGCTCAGCATTCCCAGCTGGAGCAGGGCCTGCACCCCTCTGGCCTTGCAGGGGACCTCACCGCCCTTAACCACTCATCTCAAAGGTTTCGAAGCACGAACCCTCTCACAACTGTTGAGCTCACACACAGGAAAAACAGGAATGCAAGAGTGTGAGTGGGGACAAGCACTGCTTTAAAAATAACAATAAAAACTTAAAATTCTTCTCCCATGGTTAAGATTTAAGTAGCCTCTGGGAGTAGTTAAACTGGGTAGGGAAGCTGGGGTTTTCAGTATTCCCTCAGCTGGATACCTAAGTGTACCATTTTTGTTTGACAAGCAACATGGTTGCATAGAATTTAGAAACACGATGGCCCATCCTGACAAAGCACTCGGAGCAGCCCGGCAGGTCTCTATGGGGTGCTGCGTTTCCCAGCAGTAGCCACGACAAGACATTCCAAGAGCAGGCAGAGGAAACCCAACACAGGCAATTGCATAGGACTCGCTCCCCAGAAGCATTTCCCTCCCCTATTCAGAGTGGTTTCTGGCTCATCCCGGCATTGGAGTTTTTAGTACGTCTTTTGTTTCTCTTTTAAATATGTGTGTGGTCATTACCCATATAAATGTCACTATCATGAGCTCTTTAGTTATTATCTTTCCAACGAAAACAACTGCAATCTTTTTAATCTCTTCAGATAGAAGCATTTCCAGGCTTCTAAGAGCGTTGCTGGCGCGTGGAGGACGCTGTCTCTGTCCCTGTGTGCCGGAGGAGGGGCCGGTGGCTGGGCTGCAGTCCCTGCTCGTGGCCGGGCTGTGCCGCAGCCTCGGCAGAGCCGGAGCGAGGGCTCCCGTGTGCTGGGGCAGCCTTGGCTGGGAGCCGCCGCTCGGCACAGGCGGGCCCGCAGAGCGCCCGCAGGGAACGCGGCTCACGACGGCTTCCTGAGCCCGACCGCGGCCCCACTGAGCCCTCTGAGGAAAAGCTGCGGCCTCAGGGGAGCTGGGCCTGGCGTTTGGCTGCTGCTGAGCAAATAAACTCGGTGTTTCCTCCTGCATCTGCTCCTCAGCAGCGCGGGCTCCAGAGAGCGTTTTGTCCCTGACCTGAAGGGACCACAGGTCGCCCCAGCACCCCCCGGTCCCTTTTTGGCACCCCTGCAGCCCCAGGCCTTTTCCAAACCAGAACAAATAAGATATTTTTCTCTTTACATGTTGGTTCTTAGAATTCGACTTTAGTCCTCCTTATTTTACATATTACTGGTCAGCACTTCCTGGGGGTGGGTATCTTTCTCAGAAAAAAAATTGTTTTCTGGTTCTTGTGTATTTGAGTCAAAAACATCCTTGCCTTCACCCGTCCAGCAATACTAGTTTAATTTTTCAGTTTAGTTTGGGGATATTCAGTCTCTGTGGTTTGTATTATAGGTCGTTTCCTTCTTTTGGGACATAGAATTACTTCAGATTAGGCTAGGCTTAGATCAGTTGATTTAAACCCCTTTTAATATTTAGAGCATCACTGTGACAGCTTTCGGCAGTGTTTCTCTGCCTCCCGTGTTAAATTTGGCTAAGCTGTTGTCACCATTAATTCACAGTTCCCTGTGTTTACTTCTTGCACACTCCCATGTAGTGCTTAGCCCTCAGTCGAGCACAGCCTCACTCCCAAGGTCAATCCAACTGCTCCAAGACGTAGTTGTGCGAAATGATGGTTTATGGTGTTTGAACAGCTTGTGCAGGGGTAGAGGAGACACAAGTGAGAGACTGAAGTTTTTATTTAGTTAATTCTTTGTCTGCCTCCAGTGGTTTGTACTTGGTATTTTTTTCCAGTTTGGTGACATCTATTACAACCTGCAGAGGTTGTTTATTTCTCTGCCTCGGGGCCTGTAGCTGGGAAGTTTCCGCAGGGTGGCTGTCAGACAGTGAGGTGGATTTTGCATCATCTGAAGGTTCTGGTGCTGCTCAAAGAGATGCTTCTTAGGTTTAGTAAAAGTTCCAGAGGCGGCAGAGTGTATTGAGAACTCCCTATGCTGCCTGTGCTATTTGACAGGGCACCACTGGGCTGTGGAGCACAGGGCCCCTTGTCACAGCTGTACGAGAAGCACTCTTTGCTCATCTTCAGAGTGAAACTAAGGCTTTTCTTTGTCTTGGCTGCAGCTTGACCCTGTTACAGCTTTACCCTGTTACAGCTACGAAGGCACTTAAACAATTTACTTGCATTTACTCATTCTGACTACATTTTCCACTTCTGTTTCTGGACATGCATCTCAGCTCACAAAATTCTAAATTAAACTGAGCTGTGTTTAGGTTGTTCACTGAGGAGTGTTGTCATTCTGATCCTGTCATTATGACGCGTACAGGAAGTCAGTATAAAGGAAAAGAATTCCTTGTCTAACTCTCTTTCCTCCTAGCAAATATCTGAAGGTAGCACTGCATTGTTGTCCTTTTTTTTTTTCCAATATAATTTGTACCTGCAAAACAGACTTCTCTATAATTTGGCCATTATAGAAATAGTTCATTCAATATTTCATTTTCCCATGTTATGATGTGATATGTGAAGTTTTTCTGTTTTTTCTTTTTCTAGGCTTGCTCCCAACATAATCTCTCCACTTGTCAGCCCCCTGAAAGCTTTAGTTTCACCCTCCCTCTTGCAGAAACATGGCTCTCCATCATCCCACAGCCAGTCACCCAACGGGCAGCAGTTTTCTGGGATACCAAATGCACCATACACCCCATTTCCCAACCAGTCTGTACAGCAGGGATCTCAAGGTAACTCTTCCCTCTTCCTGTTTTTTGCAACTTTTCTAATTCCTAGCTGGAGAGAAAGAGTTAATTTTCGTTTTTCATATTTGGCTAATACTAATTGCAGTGGGAACTCCAGTTTTTAAACTGGATTGGTGTACATACAGATGGAAATTTTCAGACAGGTCCATGCTGTGATACGTTGTCATAATGGGGAAAGCTGTCCCAACAGCAGATTTATTGCATTTATGCAGGTTCTTCAGTAGAAGGCTGCTGGCCATGCACCTCTCCTGGCTGGTCATCCAGCCTGGAGAGTGACCCTGTAAGAGCCATCCAGTCCCAAAATACATGGGCTGAGGCACACCTTGGCAGTGTCCTGCTCAGTCCACTCATAGAAATGCACAAGACATGAAATTAGACAAAGAAAAAAACGCACTTTTCTATTTATTATTTGGCTTTTTGGTTTGTGTTACATTATATAATAATATGTAAATGCACTCTGTACAACTGTAGAGTGCCTGTGGGATTTGAGGACAGGAATGGGAGCAGTAAGCAGCTGTCCCACAGCTTAATTTAAAACATTTTTTGTTCTAAATTGCTCAGCCTTTTTAATTGGGAGCTTAAATACCTATTCTGGAGTTCTGCTGTGGGAACTAATTAATGTTCCTGAAATTTTTGAGGCACAAATTAGCAAGAGATGTTATTATCACAGATTCTTCCAGTAACAGGAGCTTGCATATTTCAGAAATCTGTTATGCAATCCAGATGGTGAGCTGCTAAAGGGTGGTAAATATTCCCAATAAAGAAGTGTGCAGGACATCTGTCTGCTTGCAAGAGCCTGAGCACAAACCCATGAGCAGCTCTCAGCTGGAATGGGGTTGGGTATCCCAGCAGTTCCCTCTGTCCCCCGTTCTCTGAGTAGTGCTTTTGCTCTTTGGTTGGACAGGCTTAGTCTGAAAAGTTAAAGCATATTATATTTAATGATTTGTGCTGAAGGAAAAACTAACTCAACCTGATGCTCAACAGATTATTCAATTTAAAAAGATTAACTCTGTAAGGGAAAAGTGGCAGATTTATGATAGCATATAATGATATATGATTATGTTGCTATAATGAGCTAAATAACTACAAGCCACAAGAGGAAAGTTTAGCAGCTCATTACTATGGCAGAAACAAATGCATAGACAGAACAAGTTTTGAACCACTTAAATAAATTGACTTTATTCCTTAAGAAAACCACATTTCCCTTTGAATGAATTGTTGCTTTCTAAGTGTTATGTCATGTGGTTTTGAAAAAGCAATAATTTTCCACTTTGGCCAAATGTTGAAGTATTATTATAAATTCATTATGGAAATGGTCATTCCAAAATCAGTTTTTATTAGCAGCCTTTGAAACCAATTATCTGTAACCTGTACTTAGCTGTACTTGCTCTACATTTTTTTTTGCCTCGCAGTTCATTAATAGCACATTTTTCTAATGGAATCTGTAATAATTTGGGAGTTTTGAGTTTTTGCCAAAAAAAGGTACACCACATAAGGCTAGTGTAGAACCAGGCATCTGTACAGAAGCACATAAACATTGTGGAATTTTTAGGAGATGGCAGCTTTGTCAGGCTGGTAGCAGAAATATTGATAATGAAAGAACAAGCTGACATTATTTATATGTTTAAACCTAGCTGTAGTAAGATCACATGGAAATTATTACATGCTGAAAGAATTTGGCAGGCAATGGAATCCTGTAGTTATTTATACCTGACATGATTTCTTGTCAGAAATTTTATGGAATTTGAAAAGCTGAGATTTATTTGCAAATACATGTAAATGACATGACATAACAAGATGGCATTTATTAGGCATATTCCAATTATTTGCTCATTACATCATTCATTTTAAAGCTGCTTGAAGTTTTCTAGGCTGTGCCTTAGAGAAGCAGAGGCAGCCAGTGCACTGTGTGAAGTGGCTAAGTGCAGCTTTTCTGCCACAAATTATTTCAAAGCAAAATTTAACTAAATGTTATGTTTGGAACTCAGTTTATTCCTTTATGAACTGTTATATTTCTACATCTACTGTACATAAAACACTTAACAGTGATCATTTAAACTGACAGGGCATTTAGTAAATTCTTCATGTGAAAATAACCCCAGAAAATTTTTGATTTAAATCAAAACTGAAGGAAAACCTGAAATCCATGTGGCAAAAAAAATATTGGTGAAACACTTATTGCCAAGTTGGTACTACAGATTTGCACTCTAGAAGGAGAAGGGATGTCTGCACTGGACCAGCCTCCTTGCCTACTTTGTATTTTAACCCCTGAAGGGACTCTTTTTTAAGAACTTGTAAAAAATGTTCCCTGTTTAGTTTACTCTGATCAACCATATGTGGTTGTTAATTGAACACTTGGTTATGGGATTTTAATAATATTTTAATTCCTCATATTTTCTCTTTGAAGCATTTCAAGAAATCTAAAGGAACCACAACTAAATGCCATGAACCCAAAGGGTCAGAAATCCCATTTTTAGTGTCCTGATTTGTTCTGCCTGACCTGTGTTCCTGCTGTACCCTTTCCCTTCCTCACTCCATGTTTCTTCTTTAGTTTTCTACCCGCATTTATCCCACCTGCAGGCATATTACAACAGGGAAGGTGCATTTCTCTGTATTTTCTTTGGGAAGCACTTGGCAGAAATCAGGTCCCAGTGAACTCAGTGGTGCAGTAACACCAGGATTTTCCTACATCCATCTCTTCACTGGGTGGTTCCAGGAACACTTTTTCCTCTGCCTTCTCAGATTATCACACAGTGGTGCTGAGGCATAGATACTGCAATCCAAAAAGAGGATTTCATTGCTTATGGCAGTTCTTTTCCAGACTCTGATTCTGAGGCAGTTCTCTGCTTCAGGTATTTCCAGACAGTGTAACTTAAAATACTTCAAAATAACCTTTCCCCACAGGTCTTGGGAAAACCCTGGATCCAACTACTCTCAATCCAGTTCTGTCATGCTTGGCTGCGCTCTGCTTTTCTAAGCCACTGTGCCAGCCCTGTAGATCATGAAAATATTTAATTGATGTTACAAAGGCAAGCCTGGGAGAACAAGTGAAGGACAGCAGTTACAGGGACAGAGAAAATACCTGTCATGCCTTCCCTAGGAGTGATGTCTATAGCAGGCATTCTGGAAAAAGTTCATTTTTTTTTCTCTAGCAATGCATCTGAGTGCTCTCTGCAACCAGTTGTGCCTCCTTTGAAGCCAAGTGTCTCTTTTTTTCACTGCTCATCTCAAAAGGATGTATTTTTAGAAGGCTTACAGCAAGGAGTTTGTGTTTTGTAAACAGAAAGTCAGGATAATTATCAGAGCCGATCAGTAAAGCACTGTACCTAAAACCACATCAAAAGAGGGCTGTGCTACCTCTCATAAGAGCTCCTTGGTTCTTTGAGCCAGACTCTCCAGGCAGTAAATAGAGATGGCTGTCTGTTTATTCCAAGGAAGGACATGCATCATTTAATGCTCAGATTTCCAAATTTTTGGGCCACCTTCTCCATAGTAGCAAATATGAGCAGCCATAGTACAGTACAGAGTGTGTAGTGTCTTTATCTAAGAGTCATCCATTAGGACTTCACTAATCATAGACTTCAACAATTTAGGTATTTTGTAGTGCATCATACGGTCTCAAGAAATTAATCATCTAATCCTTGCAGATTCTGCCAAAGCACATATTAAACTGGGAAACTTCAAAGCAAATCTTTCACCACTCAGTGAGTTTATTGCATTTCTACTCAACAATTGCCTCACTTGGCCTTACTTACTGCCACTTGAGGAAATATGAAGTGACCAGACCCCAAGTTTTGCCTGGTATTGCTTGGTCAGACTTCAGTAGTGGAGGGAAAACGTAGAGAAGTATGGGAGATCTTACTGAACAGGAGAGGGCTTGTACATGGCATAAATTGTAAGGGACACATTCCACCCCATACAGCCCCAGGTACTCTGGGGACAGGCACAGGGATTTAATTTCTGAACAAACAGACTGAAGAGCTGCACAAGCAGCCCAGCAGGGCAAGTCTCTGCTGTGAGTGGGGCCAAGCTGTCAGCTGGAAACGGGGAAATGCGGCTGTGACTGGGATACACTGAACTGCTGCAGGAGTTCCTGAGGAAATGTTTCAGTCTGAGTAGGACTGAGGGAAGAAAGACAACAGCTCCGTATTTTTTCTGGCAGTTAGAGGAAAATCCTGAAGCACTTTCTGCTAGAGTTTAAGCCTAATTTGGTTGACTTCAGCTGCCTTTAAGGGAAGGAGCATTATTCCAGGGAAGGTAGGAAAAGGGGTAGCTGATAGAAATGTGCCGTTAGTGTGCAATGCACCTGCAATCAGGAAGAGGTTATTGAGGCAGGAGGAAGAAAGAGAATTAAATCAGGCCATGGTTGGTTTAAATATTGATATACTTTGAGGTCATCCTTATGGGAACAAATTACAATTTCTTTTAGGATGTTGGCACAACTTGTAAAATTACTTCCTCAGCAATTCATATGTCCTTTACTCTTAAATACCTTCTTTTGTTGTCTACAACTCATTCACAACCTTTGATGGCAAAACCCAAACGGATACCAAACTGGGTACTGATAATACAATACTTGGGGAAAAAAAAGTAGGATCTAAGAAATGTTCAGTATGTGGGGGACGGAAGTCAAAAATGCCCCAAAAGCAGAATGACTGAGGCAAGCAGAGACCATACAGATCTATGTCAGCACTTTCCAGAAGCAGAAGAGCCTCTGGCTGAGCTCAGTCTTCACCTGACATCCATCTGGAGTCAGTCCTGCACTTCCAGGTCAACTTTACCTGCACACCAACTTTACCTGGCCCCCTGTGTCCAGTGAAAGGGGGTTCATTTGAATCAAGAGCAGTCTGGGAAAGAAGTTTGAGGAACCTGCGAAGGTATTTTGGATAAACAGCGCTGTCTCCAGCAGTGCACAGCACACACCGAATGGGAAAAGACTCAACTGAAAACAAAGCAGTGCTATTCATTTAAATACTGCATTCTTGTATTTAACAGTGATTCATTACAGAGACATTCCCTTAGGAGCTGAGCATACTGGACCTGATCCAGTGGACAGCTTTCTACTTAGCTTGGAACCAAGGGTGCTGTTGACTGTGTTCAGCTGATCTATTGCTTGAAACAAAGCCCATCCTTGAGATTTTAGCTTGATGGGGATCACAGTCCACAGCACCTTGTGGGACGGAGTCTGATGCAGCTCTTCTGTTACTGCAGTTGATAGAACAGCATGATCATTTTTCCAAAGTTAAAATGGAGGAACTAAACCCCTCCAACAGTAATGAAATGCTGTGGCAGAAGTGGAGGTAATACCATTGCAGGAGGGTTAAATTGTGTGCAATATCTGCTTTCAGGTTACCAAGGCAGCTTTCACTCCATACAAAACTGTTTCCACTATGGAGATTGCTACAGAACAATGGACCAGTCTGTCAGCAGTGATGTGCTCACAGGGGAATCCCATTGCTTCAATCCTCTGAGGCAGAATGGCTATCACATACTCAATGCACCTTTAGCTTCAACAGGTAATTTATTCCACCTATAAAGAATTATCCATATGATATTTGTAGCAGGAGGGGGAAAGAACACATTTAATACTCAGTGTTAAGACAAAAATGTGTTTGTATAAAAAATAGCCCTGAAATTCATTTTCATCTATAAAAACCCCAGAAAGAAAGCAATTTTTTTTATTTAATCCTGCTGTATTTGACTGATAGACAAAGTCTTTTCCATTCTGCTGGATGTCATAGGCAACACCTGCCTTCAAGAGAGCTGACAAAACACTTCCCACATTTTTTGTATGGTCTGTTCATTGCACATCTCAGGTGTGCTCAGCAGGCTTTTAAAATCTGGTCAAAGTTATAATGGCAACATTACTATAGTACTGCAATATTTTGGTATTCATTTTTTTTCTACCTTTAAAATTAAGAATTGACAGAATTGCTGAAATCAAACAAAACATGAGTATTGTCAGAGCCATGAAACACAACCATTTGCTGCAATCTTTACTTACATATGTCCAAGAAAGTTCTCTTCATGTCTGCACTCAGGAGGGCACCTCGGTTAAGAACGATACTGAAAACATATGTTTAAGTGCTTTTTGAATTGGGGCGTGAGTCAGACCACAAAATTAGAGTTGACTTTCCTGTTTGTTTTCTATTAAAGGAGACTCTGTTCAGAGTGAGTGTGCACGCATTTGTCTGCTGTTCCATTCTGGGAAGTGCATGCATCAGTAACCAACACAAGGGAAATGTTTAAGATGAAGTTTCAGCTTCAACTTTGAATTCTTTAGTGTTACTCATAAGTTTGATGTTACTAAAACATAGGTTTTTTTCATGTTAACATCAAATTTCAAGTTTAGATTGACAGCCTGCAATATTTAAAGAACAGACTAAATAAACTTTCCAAAAGAAATTGCAGTAAAAGAATAATACTGTGGCAAGACACCAACTTCAACAACAGTTGATTTTTCTGTCTAGGCCTAAACTATCATGAAATGTTTCTGTTTAGTATTTTTGTTTTTAGAGTGGTTATTGAGCCATGCAAATACTTAAAAGGCTGAAACATAAACATATATGAAATATATAAATCTCATCTCATCTCATCTTTTAGTGGGTAAAATAGAACCATTCAGGTTTGTAAAATTCATCAAGGCTGTGCATTAATTTTTTTCAGGCTTTTATAGCACCATTAATATTAAATGAGATCTCATCTCACAGGAATGCCAAATGTGACTGGCAAACAGCTGTTCCATGAATCACATTAACAGTCAATAAATTTTTATTTTCTGTTCAGGACTTTGGATAGTTTACTCTATCTGGAATCTAATAATGATTTCTGGGGTGTATGCTTATCTTGGGTTTTACCCATCTGTGGTTGTGTATCCACCCTGTATACAGGCTCATCAAATAGAAATTAGCATAACATAAACACTTGCAAAACTTACCAAAATACTGGTCACTCCACTTGGCCCGACATAGATAAACACGCCGAGGTCGTCCTCCAGAACCTCTGGACATTCACTGTGTGCCAGATTTCTGCAGACAGCAGAATCTGACCTGTAAACCAACAGTAAATTAATAAGTCTTGGAAAATGCAGAAATGTAAGTAAGTAGAGAATTTGATCTCAAATAATAAAAACATACCTAACAGTAAAGTAGCCACAATTAAGTGGACAGGTTTTCCTGCAGCCAGGACTGGCTGTGTAGGAGGCATCTGTCCCTGGCTGCTGGTGTGGTGCCACATGGCCTTGAGGCCCCTGTGGAGCCTGGGCAGTGTTTGGCTCAGCCCCACCCAGATGTGTTGGCTCAGCCCCACCTTGCAGAGGTGTGGGCAGGTGGAAGAGACAAGGGGAAAGCTAAAGAGAAGGAATTGCCTCATTTTCCACTGAGGCACAGAAAAGCAGTGATTTCCCAATAGCCCCACAGACCCCTCTGTGGAGCAGAGAATGGAGCCAGGTCCAGTGCTTCAACCATGAGGATCGGCCATCCCCACATGGAGTTGCCACTCTGTGTAAGGGCTTGACTTTCTATGTGAGGCACACAGGCAGAGGCATTTGCTAAACTGCATCTTTTTCCATGTGCTCCCTCAGCTGACGATGCTGCTGCTGCTGCTTATTCCAGTTGTGGTAGGTGGGCTTTGGCATCCCTGGGAGCTCAGTCCAAGGGTCAGAACGTTGTGCTGAAGTTCACACAGATGCTTTTCTAAAGACAAAACCCAAATCAGGTTGTACAAGGGAAATCAGAATATATATAAAGGGTGTGAAGGTAAGGGGGCAAACACAGCAGAGGAGAAGTAAGGAGGAGCTGGACTGCAGTAAAATGACCATGTGCATGACTGGCCAGTTGCAAAAGCTGGTTATAGTGGGTCATAATTTTCATGTCCTTTGGGGTACACAAATCTTTGTTTTAGACTCCAGCTGCCATAGCATCTGGTAGCACAGCAAACCTGCTCATTTCCACAGGGATGTACAGCTCAGGAGGTTTGTAATAGCTGTGGAGGTTTGGCATTATGAAAGAAAGAGAAATTCTTCCTCACCACCATGGCTTTGTGGTAGCCTGGCAAGCAGCAGCCAGCTTGGCCTGGGAAGGGGCTGGTGGGCTTTGATGGGCTGAGGTTCACAGCTCCTTCCATGTGTCCTGTGAGCCTGACCTGCCCCAGCCATGCTTCCTCAGGCCTGCACTATGTGGAGAGCCAGTAAATGTAGGATCCAGATTTCTTCTGGGTCTTAAGAGCATCTGGGAGACACATGGAATATTTTTTCGGAGTGCTATTAGAAGGAAGGACACAAACCAAGAGGACTGCGTCACTTTAGTGCACACTTAGAAGGATCGTTGCCCTCTCACTGTTTTGATGTCCTATTCAGATAATGACTGTGAGTCCCAAGAGAGCCATGCTCTGATACTTGCACTTCACTTGCAAGTGCACAGCTTTCCACAGAAATGAATGGGAGCACCAGCCACGATGACACAAACACCCACTGAAGTTTGTGCATCTCCTGGGCAAGGCTTTGATGCTGACCACTGTTGTCTTCCCTTAATGCTGTGCTTAATGCTGAAAGCATTAATGCTAATGCTTTCCTTAATGTCCTGTCCCGTGTGATCCCAGGCCAAAGCTGTGTTGCCCTCCTCACATGCACCGTGGCACTAACTCATGTCCATGCCCTTGTCACTCTTCCAGGCTATGAGGGGATCTCTGAAGCACAGTGTGTATCTGAAGACATGGTCTCCAATGGAACGGATGAAAATGGATTCTTCCAGAACAGCGCCTTTGATCACTGCTTGAATCACATTCCTTCCATCTACACAGATACCTAAGAGCAGTGCTGGCCTTGTTTCCTTTATTGTACCTATAACTGCGTATGTAATAACAAAGGTGTTGTTCAAGTACTTTTATTTAGTCTGTATCCCTATGTGTGCTCATTTAAATGAACACCTCACATTTACCAAACCATTTTATACATGAATAGTCTGTATAAAATAATATTGGAACCTGTTCCTTTGCTGTGGCACTTTGAAATTCATGCTTTAAGGGAATGAGGAGCATTTCAAGCAGCTTGTTTTGTAAGTTCTCTCAGTAAAGTGTAAATGTAAGTTATATAATAAACTTGTAAAGAAGAGGTTTTTCTTCTTGGAAAGTATGTTTCAATTTGAGAATGTTGTTCCCTTTAATCAGTTTTCATTTAACTTGTTGGCTCAGTCTTCTCTTTTTTCTTTTTTTTTTTTTTTAACTAAAAGGATTTTTTTAATCACAGACCTCATGTATATAAAGATCTACATTTGCTCAGCTGGTTTTGTATTTTCAGTTTTACAAGAAAGCATTAAAAACTGGAAACAAGTGTACTGTCATTTCTTAACACCATTGGGCTCCCTGATACTGCATTCTTAACATGCCTGAGAGGGATTTTAACAAAGCAGTGACATCTCAGTCACTGTGACATTAAAATAGCCCACGTGTAAGTGAAGAAAACCAAGCAGCTTCCAGTGGAACAGGGGTCATATGCAGCAGTTTGGTTCCTGTCACTGTGGCCTTGGCCCCACTGGGCTGCACTTCCCAGTGTAGTGATGATTCCTGGGAGAGACACATCCTGCAAGGGGCCCGGTGCTCCTAGTTTGTGCCAAGCAGGCCTGTTGGAGCTGAGCTCCTGAAAAGTGTCCCATGGAGGTCTGGGAGAACAGTAAGGAAAAACTAACTAAAAAAAAAAAGTCTCATTTACAAACCATTGCAAGTTAGGCTTAAAGAGCGGTGTACAGACTGTGCATCAGTCCATGTCTGCTCACTTACAGAGCTACCCAGGCTGCCACAGGGCACCACTGAAAAGCCCAAACTGGGCTGAAGCCAGTCTGTGGCTGAGGATGGTGCTTTCGTTTTTTCGTCTTTTCTCTCCCCAGAAACGTGGAACACAGCTCAGGTCCAACAGGGCACCTGTGTCCCAGTGCCAGAACCCTACAGCTTTGCTGCTATGGGAGCATCAGGATCCCTGGTGTTCTGTGCCTCTCCTCAGCCCCCACAGCCTCTGCAAACACAGAAACCCTCCCTGTGCCAAGATTGATCCAGGGTAACCACAGAGCCTACACGGTGCACTTGCATCTCCAGGGCCAGGTTGCACCTAGTTAGTGCACTTGAAGGGGCCTCTGTATCCAATTTAGCTTTCTGTCCTCTAGAAATTTGAATGAAACTTAGACATTCAGGAAGTTTTAGTCACTACAGAACAAGGTTTGTGGGGTTACGTGACCGGACCCCCCCTGTTTTAGTAAGGGTTCCTCAAGCTCTCTGGCTCTCAAGGACACCCAGTGCCAGCTGCAAACCCATTAATTGTGGCCAAGCAGCCCTGGCAGCACTGACTCATCATTCCTCTCCTAGAACTGAAATGCAGAAAGGCTCCAAATTGAGCTCTAAGCCTGCACACGTGGCTTTGCTTCTGATCATGGCCACATTTGGCTTTCTGTCCTGTTTATTTATTCTGATGCATCAGAGTTTGGGGTTTTTTTGGTCTCGGACATAAGTGGGCAGAACTGTCTCCCAGAACATTAAACAAGGAGGCAGGTAGTTTAACAACTGCCAAGAAGGAAAAACTAGGGCTTTTGAAGGAACACTTTGAAAAATATCCAAAGCCCAACAAAGCTGTAATGTCTGAGAGAAAAATCAAAATAATTCCTGTGCTGCAATTAGTTGGAAATACAAAAAGGAAATCATGACTTAAAAACAAGATTAATTCAATTTCCTAAAAATTAAATAAATTCTTCTTAAAACGACTTTTTTTTTGTTAAAAATATAAACCAACCAATCCTAAACATATTTGATCAATTACAAAAATACTTACGTCACAACAACCAAGCTGTTCAAAACCACACAATGATTCACAAAGGTTTGGGAAACTTAAAGCATCGCAGCTGGGGTGATGATTTAATTCCACAATCTGTGTGAATCAGGTTTTCTGTAAATTAAAGGATAGATTCAGAGAAATGCAAAGGCACTTGTTTGAGTCTGTATGGTTTGGAAAGTTATCCATAATAAAGCCATTAAAATACACAATAGCACAAGTTAATGGTTACTCATGTGCTGTGTACCTCATTATTTCCTTTTATTACATGTAAGTAGGGAAGTATCTCATGTAAGCTTTTCCTAAAGACACAAAGAAACCTTTCAATAGAATTTATTGCTTGGCAAGTTTCTCGTCGTGGTGCTGTAAAAACCCCAACAACTAATATGTATAATAACTGGAGTAAGGCTTTATATATAATAGTAGAAAATTATTACCCTGTGGAATTAAAATGGAACTGCTGGTTCCAGATACTTTTTCAATCTAAGCAATAGAATTCAACTAATAAATTACACTACTACTTTATAAATAGCTACAAATCATTTCCCCAGTGAATGCAAACCCCATTTACCCCGTGCATGTACTCTGTGTATGCAGGACGCTTTAGGAACAACTGAAATAAGATGACCTTCAGTGGCTGATCAAGCTGGGAGAGAGAAAATTAATTTCAAGTTGACACTGAAGCAGCAAAGGCACTTCTCTGCACTCTCCACCAGCTGGGCTGGAAGCCAAACGTTCAGCAGGACTTCGAAGCTTTTAATACAATCAAGCTCAGGCTTTTCATTGTATAGAAAACCAAAATGCTTGTTCTGTTCCTGTCGTGCTGCAGCACCTCACAAGCTACAGAAGTGATGGTCCTGCCGTGCTCCAGAGGGGCCTTTGCAGGTGAGCTAATGAGATGTGCACACAGAATCACAGCATCGTTTAAGCTGGCAAACACCTCCGTGATCATTGAGTCCAACATGTGGCATATAATGAGAACACTCTTGTAATGCCCTCATTTCGATGTGGCAACAGGGCACAGGAATGTTCAAGCCCAAAGGCTCAGGTCTGCAGCAGGAATGGCTACAGCCTGCAGCAGGGATCGGATGTGCTCCCAGGGAAAGGATACAGGCAGTGAGTACATTTTCAGATCATATTCTCTACTTACGTGCACACCCAACAGCAGGAACAGCAGCTGCTGCTTGTGGAAAGGCTCCCCTGTTTCTGAGACTGTCCTTTCAACTGGATACATTTTCTAAATGGTAAAAGTCCAAAAAGCCAAATTCCAGAGCACATTAAGAGCACCGGTTTGATACTGCAATAGCTCTAAGTTACGCAAGCAGTGCAAAAAAACCCCAGTGCTTAAAACAACAACCAAGTATGTGAAAATAAACAGCGACTGTAAATTGAATTTAAATTGCATAAGAGAGAAAGATTTCAATGGGTTTTGTTATGATCTTATTAAAACCTACATGATTTTAGTTCAGCTCTCCAGTAATGTATTTGTATTAAATTAGGTCAGTGCAACAGAAGATGAAAAAACAGCCATCCTATATAATTTAATTCACTGACAGCACAAAGCCATCAGAATATTCCCTCCTGAGATAAGCCCTTCTGAGATCTGCAGAGTTACACTAAAAGCTCCTCTCTGCTTAAATTTCAAAGCAAACTGCAAATTCCCTGAGGTGATTTGGAAGTCCATGGTCCAGAGTCAGCAGAAGGAGGGCTGTAGCCATAGATTGTCACAGCCTTGCAAGGCAGCCTGTCTCGGTTCCATGGGCTGAAAACCACTCAGCCATGACAGAACTTTTCTTTAAACCATCAAAACTGTACAAAGTCCCAATGTAGCTAAAGGCCTTACAAGACTGAGCTTTTTACTGGATTCCTACTGCGGTGAAATTTGCCCACTCCTTTGGCAAAAAGATTTTTGTAGTGGTAGTGAAGCCAGAAAAAAATAAAACAATTCTTCAAATACAGATTTGCTGGCCAGAGCCAGTTACTCTCATTCAAAACCAAGTGACTCAACTTTAAAAGTGCATTTCTGGCCCTGTATTACATAGAACTTCTCTTCAATTCATCAAGGACACCAAGAAAAGGATTATGCTAATTTTCAAAACTTTTGCAAGTTTGGGCCTTCTTGATTTGAAAGAGTTTCTCCCTCCTTTCTGAGAGTCTGCAACTCTGAACCCTCCAAGTGTGCCTGTGTGGCAGACACTGGACTAGAACGAGCTGTTGGGCACAGGGACAATACAGAGACATGGCCTGTGGAGACACTGGCCTGGGACTGGGCTAGAAAGGGAGTGCTCTACTCTGCTTTATTGGAGGATTAGACCCATCTTCCCATGCTTTAAGATTCCCTTCATTTCAGAAGGGCAGCAAGACATCTCCCATCCCCAGGGCAATGGTAACCCAGAGAGCCCCAGAGCAGCTCTTCCCCTCCCAGCGCCTGGGATCAAGTGTGTGGGTCGGACAGCAGAGCCAGGGTTTTCAGTAACTAAGGGAAGGCTTCCTTTCACCCTACTCCAAGTGTCCATGAGTGGTCAGACCAGCACCTTGGCTTCCCCTCAGGTGCTCAGAAGGAAAAGATGCCTCCAAAGGGGGAGTCAGCCTGTCCCAGGAAGGTGTTGAGGAGCCACTGTCTCCACTGATGGACATCAAAATGCAGACCTAATAAATACCTCCCAGCACATCTCCTGTGATAAGGAAGGCTGAGCCTGTGCTGTGCCAGTATCCTCCATCCTTTCCAAAACAGCCAGTGCTCCTCTCCGAAACAGAGCATGCCCCACACAGCAATCTGAGCAAACCTGGACACCACTGGGACCAAAAGAAATCCCTCTAAATCAGAGTTTGACCTGAATAAGTGATATTGCTGAATTGCAATGGACTGAGGAACAGATTTTTAAAGGTGTCTGAATGCCTAAAAACGAAAAAAGAGGGACTAATTGGTTTGGGTTTGTTTGTTTGCTTGTTTTTAACACAACTGCCTTAAATTGCTTTAATTTCATGTTCAGGGTTTTATTTCCTTCTGAGAAATCCTCTTAGGTTCCTATTTGCATCTTCAGGCATATTCTTCAAATCTGGGCTATATTGCATAATGAGTTTTCCTTCCTATCTCTTTGAATTGAGAATCACACATTTGCCTAAGAAATTCTCTGTGGAGCTGAAATCTGTTAGGATTATAAGTACAGGCTGAGCTGGGAACAGGCACTGGAAACTGCCATGAAGACCATGTACAGAAAACAGGGATTCTAGTCACACAAGATACCTGATACAGTTGGCAGGAAGGCAAAGCTAAACAAATGCAGGTTTACATTTTACTATTTAAAGAATAAAATATTCAACTTGAGTTCCATTAACACCTGTCAGGACTTTGGTACATACTCAAATCCACATTTCTAATTTTACTGCTAAATAATCCCAAACTTGGCAGTTAGAAGGTAAAGCAAAATACCCAAGCTAAACATCTGAAGCAAATTGTAGCTCTCTGGAAGAGCCCTTCTGCTGTATAAATGAAGGTCACATGTATAAATGATCAGAAGCTTAAGGAAATATGTCTTCTGCTTTCCTAAATTGATAGCATACATATTGCATTAATATTCCCATATCAATTATTGGACATGCTCCCTGCTGTAAGAAAAACTATAATTTTTTTAAGTAATCCTGTGGAATAAAATTCTTATACTAGCACAATTAACTCTTGCCAAGCAGAGGGAAAAGAGGTTGGTTTAATAAACTACATCCCAGAAAAGGAGTGTGTCAGTCCCTGGAGATGCCACCACCTGGGTGCACCCTGGTTTTAGGGGATGGTCTACAAAATGCAAGAGCTGTCCTTTGCCTGGTGACAAAGGGACAGAGGTGACAGCACCTGGTGGGGATGCGGTGGGAGGAAGCAACCCAAACACTTCGGCTTTGGTGTTAAAAGTCATGGCAGCTGGACCAATGGCAAACCCAGGAGCTCTGGTTATTTATCATCAGCAAAATAAACCCAACAAATGTTGTAGAAGACTCTTTAAACACTTGTTTCCTCTCTGTAAGGAGCAGCTCCTCCTTGGCAGTGGGCATGGGGCAAGGTGTGACCCCAGCAGGAAGGTGGGAGGACCCCCAGTTCCCAGGCTCTTATGATGGATGGGCTGTCCAGGCCCTGCCACAGCTCTCCCCAATGAAGTCACGCAACTGGTGACTGTCACCCCTTTGGCTGTCACTAAATCACACCTGCCAGAAAGAACTTAATCCTAAGGCTCATAAAAATACTTCTGAGACACAGTTTTTCCCCTCTGAAGTGTACCAGATCTCATGAAATACCAAGTATTTTCCATAAATGTTCCCAAGCTAAAATACACCTAAAGACATCTATAAGGTCTCCAATTTCATTCTACTGGATAATATATCCCATTATAACCTGAGCACCCACTGCATGTCCAGAGACCCCCCTTTCCCAAGGGAGATGGTCTTGGCATGGACATGAGGGAGCCCAGCTCTGGTGCTCCGTGCTGAGGATGGCAGCAGAGTCACCAATTCATCACAGCTGATGCTGAGCGCAGCGAGCACAAAAATGCAAACAGTATTTATCACTTCTGACAGATTCCTTTATTTTCTGCTTTTTATTAGCTGACATAAAGTTAGGCTCTTTTTGCCAGAGACAAAAGTCACTGGGGGGTGTGGAACTGGGGAATTTTTTCCATTGAAAAATACCCCTGTATTTTTATCATGCATCAGAACTCTGTGACAGATCACAGCTAAGTACAAATTATGGCACCACTTTCCAATTTTGCAGGCTGGTAGCTTCAAATCCCCTGTTTTCTTGTCCCAGTGGATGGAGGTGTGTGCAGACTTACAGGAAAGGCTACCAGGAATTGCTTCCCTGCTGAACACCACCTTCACTGCACGCTTCCAGCTGACAATCCTGGACTTTTCCGATATTTCTCACAAGAGGGAGCTCTGGCTCTGGCATAATAGTATGAAAATGTCCTGCCCAGGCCCTGCTGCCTCTGGAAAAACACCCATCTCTTATTCAAGGTGAGGCTTGCAGGGCTCCTTTGGCAGTTAAACACCCTTCAGTAAGAGCTTGAAAATCAACATGAATATCAATGATGAAAAAAGCTGCCATTGTTATAAATTTTCCAAGTGAATTTAATAATTTTGAACAGTGCCAGAAAGAGTAGTGATTGTATAACAATTTTTTTCCTCAAAAAACAGATGGGTGTTTTGGCTGAGCAATGAAATCTCATCAGTCAGAAGTAATAAAATGGAGCTATTGAACAAGAATACCAATAATCCTTATAATCTCCATTTTAGTATTTTTCTGATGTTAAGACCTCACAACAAATCACAGCTAAAGTAACATTTTTTACAGTTTAGCTTAACCCCTCCCTCTATCCAAGTCCAATCCTGCCTCTTACCCAGACTTATGGACAGGTCTGTGGTCAGCCAAACTGGTGCACCAGAGGGTCATGTTGGCACACCTTGGATTTTTGTGCTGATCTCATTATTAATAATACTAAGAAAGAAGTCTCTTCCCAAAGAGATTCCTATCAGTAACAACTCTGCCTCTAAGCCCTCCTCCTTCCAGCACAACCCAGGTGGCCCCACGCAGCAGCTGCACAGTTTGGGGGCTTAAAAATAAGTTATTGCAACACTCAAAGGCAGAGAGTTTATGTCAGGAACACTTCAGCACCCAGAAAACTGCATTGGTCCGAAATCCTCAATTGAGACTGCGTGTCCTTGGGCTCCCTCTGCTGATCCCAAGCTTATTTGTAGATCCAAACCCATGAAGTGCGCTGCCACCACAGTGACGTCTCGAGTATCTGCAGTACCACAGAAAGGCATCCCCAGGCTGGAACCAGGTGCACAGGGCTCCTCTGGGGCAGGGAGAAGGGAGATGTGCCGGAGGCTCCTACTTTTTACGGAAACCGAACATGATGGGCCCTACACATGACCCAGGCAGGGGCCAATGCCCCTCAGGAGCTGCAGGCAGCAGTGACAGGGGAAGAAGGTCGTGCAGCCCAAGGCACTGTGCCCTCCTGCAGAACGTGCTGGATCAGGCACCGGCAACTGGGCGTCCCACAGGAATTGACAGGCAAAGCACGGACGGGCTGCAAATCCTTCTGATTTATTCTAAACAACAGATCTGTCTTGAAAATGTAAGTCTGCTAGGATTTTCTGCGACCAGCAACCCAAAGAATTCCGTATTTGCCTAAGCCTGAGGTAGAGAAGGTGTAAGGGGGTCGGCTCGGCAATTGAAGAGCCACATCCCCGTCTTGCGTTCACCACCGCACACGAGCCGAGTCGCGGTAATTAAATGCAGCACAGATCTGTGACAGAGTGTGAACAGAAATATAAAAAAGATTAAAAGGCGACTGTGGAAAGCTAGCGTGCTCCTCACATAATTAAAACAAGTTGTTCAAAGGCTGCTGCTCGCCTGCTAGCACAGAGGCTCGGGCAGGTTTGCAGGCCGGAGGGCGGTGCTGGGCTCGGCGGCTCGAGCGGAGGCAGCGCGGGCTCCTGGGGCCGGAGCAGCTCTGCCTTGTCCTTAGCACAGCGCCAGGGAATTGACAGTCTGGGCCTGCCTCAGTTTCCCTGCATGTAACACATGTTAACATGCTCACTCCCGATTTTAGAAAATGATTTTATATCCGTGGATTAAGGATTTATATCCATGGATTAAGGGTCTAAACTTATCTCACTGCCTTCCTATTCAGCTCGGCTTTGTTTAATTAAGACTATGATTAACTGAGAGAGGGAGTACAAATTCGGTGCTGGCTAAAGGCTTCTTCAGACAATGATAAAGTCTGTCTTTAAAAATACCCATTTTGTTCACAGTCTATGGCAAATACAAATGCAATAGAGTCTATTTAATACAAAATGGGTTTTGAAGTACTATTAGCACAACATAACAGCTTTAGCCATGCAATAGAGTCCCTCTAATCCTATTTTATTTTTTCTAAACATTATACACTATTTCTGTGGAACATTTATTATACAATAAATACAGAATATTTCACTGCAGCAGTATTTCCCAACTGGCATTTACATTATGCAGCATCAAACACTCTAATCAACATAAATACATTTTTCTATATTATGTAAGAAAAACATTGGTTTAAAGGAACTTTTAAAATATTTTTTCTCTTTTTCCCAATAAAATTAATACCCTACTTCCTTTCTCAGATCTATTTTAAACACCCAGCAGATTCCAACAGTTACAAGTTAAATATTTGAAAACGACAGAATTCACCATCTCTCTAAATTTAAGAATATAAAAACCACATGTCGACATCTAAATAAAAACTGTCAAATGTTGAACTTTTTGCCAAAGTGGTTCTAGCAGTTACAGAAAATCAAAGTTTATAGGAAAGGGTAAAGCTCACTTTGGGGAAAGGAAAAATAAAAGGAAATTCTGCAGCTCATATTGAGTCACTTTATTTCCCTCCCAATTTGAAATTTTAGGGAAAGGCTCAGCTGGCTGATCGCATGTGATGAAGCAGCTACCTGAATTCCAGTCAGCTCCAAGCTGAAGTTTCAGTGTATTTTAGCCAGAAAAATTCCCTAGTCAAGAGACCTTTGTGTCCCTACCCCAGAAGTTTGCAGCGGTGCCCAGGCTGTATCTGAACTCACATCCCTGATCTGAGCTGGCCGTTCCCAGCACTGCCTGTGCTCCCAGCACACCCTGATCCATGGAAACTGCCCGAGCAGCTGCAGGCTCAGGTAGAGCTGCAACGTGGCCAAGCAAATTGCACCATTGTTTACTTAATGATGCAATGAAAATCAAAGGACAACTGAAAAATCCAGATGCGTTACGGTGGGAAATTCATTATTTTCTAGCATGGCTGAAAGGACCTCAATTTTTATTTAGGGATTACATTGGTGAAAACAACTGCTCCCCAGGAGCAATGAGCAAACCCGCCTGGCCACCTCTGTGAACTTTGTAAGTGGCAGAGCCTGTTGTGTTGGGTCTCCATTTTTTGCTTTTCCAGAGGCAGAAATTCATCTGCAGGGAATGTCAATAGAAAACTATCCTTTGAAACACAGCTACCACCTCTCTGCCATTAGAGCCACTAGCCTTCATTTTTACAGCAAGAAGGAGAAAAGAGGCTGAAATGCACAGGTAGGTGATGGATTCGAATGTTGTGCTTTCAGGATTAGACTTCTTCATGCTAATGTGCAGTTTCCCATCTTGCAAGCTGGCTCGGACTTGACTGCACAATGAGTAACAGGAGGCAGCACCAAGCATTTCCCTTCCAACCACCACCCTGTGACAGCAACACTCAACATTTGCACTGGAATTCAGTATTACAGCAAGAATGGAAAAAACCTCGTCAGGGAACAAATTAGCCTAACTGGAGAAATGTCCCTGACCCATTCACTGCACCAAAACAACACAACTTTCCCTCTGATCCTGTGTATACCCAGTCCTCTCACGGAATTTTGTTTGAAAATCAGCCCAAGTGGGACACTGAAGTTTTGATGCTGACGTTTTGCTCTTGAATTGCTTAGCAAAGTAGTTGCTTTTGAGAAACTGGTGGAGCAGAGATTAAATCAAACACAGAGGCAAAGTATTTTTAGTGAGAGAAGTAATTAAAATCGTGAATGTACCTTACTGCACATGTGCACTTCTGTATTTATGTTCATTTTTGTAGCATCTAAAAATTATGCCTGCCACGTGTATCTTAAAATTAAATGCTGTATTATTTCTCCAAAAGAAACCATAATGGTCTTTTGTAAATAATTTTATCTACTGGTCAACCTTTTACTAGTCTTGCTATGTTATACTATAGCATTTATTGTTTTACAAGTGTTAGCATTCTCTGGTGGGAAATGCTGTATAAAACAGAGAAACTGAAATCATTTATTTCATCTCCTGGATTTATAATAAACATGGGACTCAACAGACAGTTCCTCAAGCTGGAAGCCATTTGGTTTGTGTCAGGGGAAACGCTGGGTAATCAGGACAGCCTGCTGCTCTGCACTGGCTAAACTAAGGGAAACATGCACAAAGTTAAACCTCTTTCCCTCTCTATTTGGGATTTTACAGCTAATGCAGCTTAGCAGATTGCCCAATGCTCGCCCAAACCTCCTAGCTGAGCCTTTATGGATCATGTCCTAGGAGAACAAGGGCAACATGCCTGGACAAAAGCAATTCTCAGTTCTGGGCATTTGCTCCCAAAGTCTCTGTGAACTGTTTGGAAGTCAGTCTGGCTCTGCCCCATCCTGCACTGGCTGTGCCATGGGATTTTCCAGGACTCTGTGACATCCCTCCCCTTGCCCAGGATGGCCCAGGTTGAACAGTTCATGGCACTGAATGAGCTCCTGGCACAAAATCCCACTCCCAGTCTGATGGAGGTGTATGGCAATGGGTCACAGCTCAGTGTCAGCGAAATGAGGTTTCACTTTTTCACGCACTTTTAGAGTATTTCAGTCCTAGGCTTTTCTCTTCTTTAAAAAGCAACAGATACTTAAATTCTTGGATTTATGAACTGCAGTTCCTTTCCCTGGTATTTTTGGCGTTTCTGTATGCTGTACACAGTCAGATGGCTTCCTACTGTTATTTCATCTTTTATTTTCTCATTTCCTCTGGGGTTTTTGGGAATTTTTTTTTTACCCTTTCCCCTGCACTGTGAAGCCACCCACAGGGTCCTAATATTGCTTCACCTTTTCAGCATTTTCTGCCCGTAAGGTGCTGGTGCTTTAAGCTGTAGATCAGCAGCAAATGTTGCTCTCTGAATTGTTCATAGACTCTAACAAATGCCTTTAGTAGGAGCATGAGTTTTGTTATTAGCACTTTTAAAGTTCATTGTGCCAGTCACAGTGAACAAAACCAAAAAACCTCACAGCCCATCTCTGCCAGAGTGAAGGATACCTGGAGATACCTGGACATCCCACTTGGGGACACTCATTAACAACCAGGAAAGCACATTTTAATTTTGGAAGGCTTTTTTCCTTCCAAAATCATTACTGGATCTTGTAATGAATGAATTTGGTGAGACATCTGCCTTGCCTGGGGGCAAGGAATAGCAGACCAGGGCCAGAGGAGGGCTCATTCCCAAACCCAGGGCCCAGCATACCAGGACAAGCAAATGAGGGACAGGGATTTGGGTAGAGAGCCTGAGGCACAGCCCCAAGCTAGGATTCATTTTTAATCTGGCTCTTTGAAAATCATTTCTAGTCACTATGCTGCCACAGGGGGATACATCCCCCCCTCTCAGCAGCACATATTTTCCAACATTTCATCAACTTCTTTCTGAAATAGAAACTGTCATTTTTATATGATTTCTCCCAGTATTGTTAATGAATTACCAACACTGATGTGGTATTTTACCGGTTATGGTGCTCATTACTAAAGATTTCAGATCTCATTTTCAACTGCCTGCTTATGTTTATTTAATTAAAAATATGATTGATTTGAGGGCAATAATTGTTAAATGTTATTTTCCAGTTCACTTTTAGATATTTTGCTAATGAAAACCACATTACATTCATGGTGGCACTACAGCCTTTGCTTATCCCATACAATATACTACATTTACTTCATGTTCATTGTATTTAATCTTCATGTGGCCCCTACCTGAAGCAGAGGTGGCATTTTGGAAGGTTAAAAACTTGTAATGTGAATAAGTCTCCTTCTCTACAGCAGCAGATTTGTGGGGGTTTTAGTGAGAAATGGGTAACACTGCAGAGATTGCTTTTCCACATACAATTATTATCAATATAGACAGTAACTATTAACAGAATGAATCGCTTCAGATCAGCTGACCACATCTTTAAACAACCCCTTAAAAATGACAGGTAAAGTCACTAACTATTCAAAATATCAGAAATACCAAATTTTGAATGCTCATCTGAGAAGAGACAAGATTGGCACTGGAGGTAATGCAAGAGGCAATTAAAGGTAATGCAAGAGAGATGGAGGAAAAAAAGGATTATGGATATGTGGAAGGAAGCCAGAACTGGTATGTGGGTGTTTATGCTGTCTAGCTAATAGCTTTCTTTAATGAATATATTATTAGATGACATTTAAACACAACTTAATAATGGCTGTATGTCAGAAATTATCCTAAAATTAATTGCTTCTGATCTAGTAAGTTAATATTAATTTAAGGCCAAAACAATGATGCCAGAAGATTCCTAGAAATGTTGTGGAAAGAAAAACAATCAGAAACTCTTCTAAGTTTCTCATCACTGGAGAGTCTTTGAAACAGTCAGAAATACAATATGACAGCTTAGAAATGCTGTTGTCAGACCATGCTCCTTCAAATAGAAAGCAAAAGACACAAAGACACCTTAAAAAAGGTGACAGATGCCTTTGATATTTGTGTCTGTTTTCACACTGGCTTCTCAAACTACCTCAGCAATAATCACTGGATTAAGTAAAGCCTTACAAGTGCTAGAACTGGAAGGTATAGAAACCAAAAGGAAAGGGAAGACAGTTTATGTCCTCCAGGCAGAGTTAAATTCTGGCAGATTAAATTGGAGTGAAAACATCTTGTCAATTAATTAGTGCCTTTATTATTTTAACTGACGCTCTGCTGGCCCTGAAAGGTTGTAGCTTTTAAACACCAAAACTGAAAAGTGAAGCTCCTCCCTGAAAACCCAGTGGGCAAATTCAGAAGAGAAAATGTGATCTGACATAAAGCCACAGAGGCTGCTGAGCACCAGTGATTGACTGGGAAAGGACGGGACAGTGCAGGATGTGGAGGGACTGGAAGGAGTGGGACTTGCCAGAGGAGTTGTCCTAGAAAGGAGCTGCTCATCACAGGCAGGGGAAGCTCAAAGCAGCTATGCTGGTGCAGGAAGGTGAGTGGGAAAGTAAACTGGAGCAATTGGAGGGAGCCAGAACAAGCAGAAAGGCAGGATCTGAATGTGAATTCAGGTCCAAAACCTGTAGGTAACAGAATTAACACTGAGCCATATTGTGCATGATTGGAAGAACAAGAGCCAGTGTAGCAGCAAGAAAGATACTCCTACAAAGTGGGCATCTGAGGAACCATCCAGAATGACCCATCCCTGCTTCCCAGTCAGCCTGCAACAGAGGGCTGTGAGCTAAGACTAGGGATTGGGGCTTTTAAAGTTTCTTTAGACAAAAGCCAAGTTTTCTTAAGTTTATTCAGAATGTGCACAAATGCACCCAACTCTGTAACACGCCAGAAAAGAAAAGGCAGGTTCTGCAGGCAGCTTTTCAGAATATGACACTCTCCTCCTATGTTTGTGTTGAACTAATTCCCAGTTTGGTGCTGGGGAAATTGAGCTGCTGGAAAGACAATCTTTCTTTTAAAAAATACAACCACAATCTTGACCATTTATTTTTCAGCAATTACATCATGGTACTTTAAAAGAAAGTAAGAAAGATGAATTTTAATCTTAAGGTCTTGGCCAGCTTGAAATTTCTTCCTCACCAGAAATTTCAACAGAAGTGATTCCTCATGGGCTGTTGGATGTGTCAGGAGGAGAGAGCAGCCAGATTCTGGCTGGCAGTGATGCTCCCCTCCCCATGGCTGACGGCAATTTGCCCCATGCTCAGCAGTTTTAGGCCTCTAAAACGAAATTAATCAGCTGTAAAACTGGTTTAATAAACTGGATAAACCAGGCTTAGGGCTGCACAGACACCAGCAGCTCCAGCAGAGTCATCAGGTGATGACAATGCTGGTAACAGGCTGAGAACTGAATGGGATGAAAGAAAAAGAGAGGCATCTGAGAGCCAAAGAGAAAACGTAGGTTCTCTGCTGGCACCAGTTCTCCCTGGGATGAGTAATCTGGATGCAGCACTGGTGTTTGGAGTCAGGGAAAAGCAGGAACACAATCACAAGCTGCACCAAATGGCTGCAATGCTGTGAGAAGCTTGGGAGGAAAGCTGGGGAAAGAGATAGAGAAGCCTCACAGAGGGAAAATTCAAAGGGGTAAAACCAAAATACAGGGAAATGCAGTATTGGTTCTCTGACCAAGGGTGGCAACAGCTTACTGTGTGCATGCTGCCAAAAGGAGAAAATGAACTGTTTTCCATTAAAAACAAACTGATGAACAACACTAAGGAAGCCTTAGCTCCTTCTTCCCAAAGCAGACTCCACAGAACTACATGCAGAACAAAGCCCGAGGTGATATCCAGGCTGCCAATGAGCTGCCCTGGCTCTCAGCATCCTGCTCGGATTTGTGTGTTTCCAGTTCCTTTCTTCAGTCTTCTGCTGGTTTTGTTCATTTTGCCAATAGAATTTTTAGAGCAAAAGGATGATGGTGTTGCAGCTGTGGCTTAACTGAGTCTTAGATTTGCTCTCAGTGCACACTCCTATAGCACAAATAAAAATCTATGATAATGACATGCAAGTGTCTTATAGATGATCCATTCCTGGCCACAAATGAGGTGCAAATCTCCATTTTCAGGCTTCCAGATTTCTTCATAGTATCTGGTAACACTGAGTGATGCAATTGTCTTGCCTTCCATATCCCAGAGGGACAATCTCTAGAAAGCCCACAACTAACTCCACTTTTTATCATCCGAAAGGGGTTTTGTTTTCTATTTTGGGGGTTTTTTACTGTACCTATTGGAGAGCTGGGCACATAAGCAGGATGTGCATAAAGGCTGGGCTGCACAATGATATATATGAAGTCAGAAACTGAAAGAAGCTTCAGTACATTCAATATCTGAGCCTGGGCTCGTTCAGTGTCTGGTACAGTTGTTACACAAGCAGACAGCCAAGTGTAAACATTAAGCTGTGAAGTGTCTCACTACTTGCCAGGTCTTCCCACTATGCATGAGTTTGCATTACAGAACATTTAATTACAGTGTTTTGACTAGAACCAGCTTTTTCCTTTCAGCCAAGCAGAAAAGTAACAGAGTAATTAAAAAAGTAATGAAAACTCAGTAAAAATTCCTTAAACCAAGGACCCACATTCAGTTGTGATTTCAAAGAGCATATGTCAAGGAAGACTCCTGCTAACTGTCATTTAGCAGGTTGTTAAAAAGTTTCAAAAATGAAATAAAAGTTAATCCAAGTTATGAGGTTTATTCTTTTGTCTGAATTTTTAACTATCTTTCCTATATGGAGCACAAGTAGAAAGCACAAAACACAGTCAAAGTAGTAACTTAGAGAATTTCATCCTGTGGCTCACAAGGTTGTTTTATGCAAAAAGCCATGTTGGCTTCAGTGGAAGAATTTGCACAGCCAGTACATGTAGGTGGCAGAATTTAGGCCCAAAGCTTTGGAATATTGATTACACTTACAGGTAGCTGCTTTGCAGGAAAATCTTCCTAGGAAGTGTGGCTGATATTTCGGTATGCCAGACTTGCATTGAAAAGCAGTGAAGAAAGCTTCCTTTCATGGCATCGGGAGGTGCTGAAAAGATGATGGTAATTGAAACCATCATCACAAAAGGTATCCAGCCTTATGCAGATAGTCATGTCAATTTACTTTTGTTGTCAAAAGCTTGCTTTTAAAATAAGCCTTGACTTAGGATAGCATGTAAAATAACATTTTAGACTGAATTTTTAGGCAATAACCAAAGTCCTATTCCTCATTTGCAGTCAAAGTCATAGTACTTCAAAACATTAATTTAGTTTAGTGTTTCTTTCTTTTATGGGAATTTATAAAATATTATATAGGAAAAACACAGCAATCAGGCTTAGCCCAGAATACAAGGAGCTTTTAGGTCCTCTAATGAGTTGTGTAAGAACAGTGTACTACAAAAAGGCCTGCATGTCATATATCTCTCCCTCATTGTAAAACATTGTTCTAAGCTTTTACTGCAGCCAAAACAACTTCATCTTTTTAATTAAAAAAAAAAGGTATCCAATTTCACTATGCTTGTGCACGACAAATACGTTCTGAGTTCTTGAAATCACACTGCAGCACCAGTGAATTGAAAGAGTCAGGAGTGCAAGAGTATGGAAGGGACAGCGTGAGCAAAGCCACTCTGATGCTCACTGGTGCCAAGTGATGCTTTCCCACACATCACGAAGTCTCAAAATAAAATACTATGTAAAATGTAAAAATCTCACCTTTTCTGGAAAAGTAAGCACCATTCCATTCCCTTCCTCCCAGAGCTCCTGGAGGAGCGTGCTGTGTCCTCAGCATACTGCCCATGCCTGCCTTTCCCTCCCAGTGCTGAGCATCACTGGAGATGTGGAGCTGCCTTTGGCCTTTAGGCATTATTAGAGCACAAAAAGAGCACAAAAAGTTGCTTTACTCTCACAACACAGGAGAGCTGCCCAGCTTTAGGTAACGAAGCCACCTCAGTGTTAAACACTTCATGCTAAAGATGTCTCAGCTATCTGGGACACAGGGCAGAGAAGTGGCATAAAATAAACAGGATGTGTTTAGGGCTGTAAGACTCCAATTCTAGTAACCACCAAATAAAGAATAATTTTAGGGTTTGGGTTTGCATGTGTTTTCAGAAAATGTGAATTTCTGCCCATTTAGTTGTGATTCGTTCTGTTTTGACTTTCTTAAGATTAAGTGATGGAGGTCAGAGGTCAGCAGGTCAGAGTCTGAAGATACCCCCACACTATTTCACAAAAATGCTATTTCAGTCACTGCAGTGAACAGCCTTTTCAAGCAGTGCTGGATTCAAACACTCCATTCTTGTAACAGGCTAAATCCCACCATTAAGAGGTTTAGGCCAGCTATGATTGTCAAAAGCTGTCAATCACAAAGGCTCTTTCTCCACCATTCAGAGAATTAACAACAAATACACTTTTTGACATGCTAAATGAGATTTTGGGACACTTTACAAGACTTGGCTCAAAAGTGCTACATCAAGAAATATAAAATGCCAGCAATGTTGACACTGTATGACAAATTATATGTTCCTTAATATACTGTGTCACTCCATTCAGTTTTATAATTGGCACTGACTGTAGCTGAAATCTGATCCAGAGTATACAGAATTAACTGGCATTTGTTTTGTCCCTCAGCATTTTCTAGACTACAGATCTTTGTAAATATTTACTTAACAGGGTAGCATACTAATTTTTCCCATAAAATATACATGTCCAGATTAATGGTATAATTATTTTTTTTCTGTCAGATGATGGGCTAGCTGTGTACAGCCAGCCCAGACTGCAAGTGATGCCTATAGAGTACAAGCAAAGACAAACCTATATAATAAAGATTTTTGTACCATTTGACTTCTGCCCACTTCATTAAAAACATTGAAATTACAGAGGTTAATAGCCAGCCCATACTTGCCCAGCAGAAAGACTTTCAGGGAACCACTGTTCCAGGGAGAAGCACCATCAGCATTAAGTCCAGGGTCACATCAATTAAACTCCTATTCAGCGTTCTGTTCTGGTGCCCTGGATATTGTTGTGTAATAGCTCTCATGGGCCTCTCCCTGTTATTTTGTCCAATTCCCACTGAAATAATTTCATCTTTTTGGCCTTGGTAGGATCCTGCCACCTAACACCATGTACCCTGGGGTCTCCTGACTTTTTGCAACTGAGTGTGTTTTGCATTTGCTGGCTCCCTGGTGATTAGGGTTCTGTAAGCCTCTGTTACATCCATTCCCACATCTCTGACAGCTCAAGTCCTAACCAGCTCAATCCCTCCTAGCATGGAAACACCTCCATTACACTGCCTGCCTCTGCCCTCTCTCTGGGTCAGCCTCAAGTGGATCAATCCCAGGAACTGCCCCGGCTCTCTCCAGCTCCCTGTGCTTCAGGAAGAGTTGCAAGGATGGGCAACAAAGTGCTGAAAATTCTCATGGATGTTGGGAGGACCTGAAGTCAGGACACCACCTCCTCACTCCACCCCCATTCCCTTTCCCCAAACAAAGCCACATCTGGACACAAATGACTCACTAATCCTATTAGAAAACAGCATTTCAGACCTGTGCTGTAGTCCAAGCTCCATCTGCATTCACAGCAATGTAATTCAGGAGTGACCCAGATTTAGAACAGATAAAACAGTGATGTAATGCTAATATGAGCTAAGAATTATATCCTCATATATATATATACACACAAATAATTAAATAAAATATATACATTTCTTAGAGAACATTGCAAACTCCAATAGCCTCTCAGTAGCAAAATCAAAGCATGTAGTTTGCACTTTTCTGGAACATTAGAACACCATTTCCTTCCTAACAGAAGAAATTCAGACTATGGTTGGCTTTATTTTCCCCAGAGCTGGTCAGAGTCATTGTGGAGATTTCCAGAAGTTTTGGAAGTGCAGAGCTCTCCCTGGCACACCAACCAGGATCACTGCTCAACAGGTTTGTATTTGGACATTACTTTTAGAACCATTTCCAAGGATTTTTAACTGGGCCTGAGGATGTGCCAAACAAGTGAAACTTATTATAGACTCAAGCTCCTAGCATGAGAATTGTTTGAAAGGGAGAAAATCTGCACTGGTTTTAATTTACAAAGAACAGAAACAGCCTTTTGGTTTCATTTTGGTTGCAGATATTTTCAGGAATTAGAATTATTCATATATATATATCTGACCTCTAAATGATGCTGGTCTTGTCGATGCAAATGTTTCTTAAATATCATTTTCTAAGCCAATGTCTGCTTACTTCCTCAACTCTTTCCCATGCAGTTATTTGGTTCACACTTTTTGGTGCTGCCCAATGCAGTAACATTTTGGGCAGCAGCACACAGTGATCAGCAAAAAGGCAGGGATTATTCAGGCTGCATTATATGACACCCAGCATGTGCATCAAGCCACTTCCAGGACATCTACCCTGACATAAAAGAACCAGTGGAAGATTCCTGAGCTGTGCTGAATGCTCACCTCATTCCTACAGCCACACCATGCCATCACTATCTTTATTTATTCATTTTTTATCATAATCACTTGGGCCTCTGGGTAATTGGAACAATTAGGGTGATTAATTGCATGTTTGCAATAAAAACAGAAGACCAGGGAGGGTTACATTACAGGCTAAATATTTTCAGAAAACTCTATCAGCTGGTAGACATAACAAATGCGATCAGTTCAGTGCAACATGAAGCTGAGCACATTGTGCAAACTGGTTTGCTCTGGAACTCGAATCTCCTCAAAAGAAGCCAAAGTGTTTAAAAAAATAAACGAAGTCAGAGTGCACAGGGGGAAAAGAAATATTGACATGTGAGGCTGCTGTACTTCTAACATAAAGAAACATTGTTTTCCCTTCGGTCCTTTTATTGTCTAAATAGAAAGTGCAAAGAACTGGGAAAGCGCACAACAAGGCAGAGTGCACAAGTGAAGGTCAGGAGCTTGTGCTTGGAAGCAATGAGTTACACTGAAAGGAAAACTGGAAAAGCACACAGCGGGGTATCTACAGAACCAACACATTCCTCACTGACAGCAAGAGGGCAAACTAATCTGCCTGCCACTACACTCAGACACCAAGGGCTTTGGAGAGGGAGGTTAAACACAAGAACAGAAGATACTCCCACTGAAAGTTTCATTTGTTGAATCCTCTCTTACAAATCTGGGCTCTCTTGTCTCCTCAACAAGATGCTACTGAAAGGCAGCTTCAACCCATGCCTCTTTCTGGATTTCTTTGCAACCACCTGGTCCCCAAAGATCCACTTGAACTAAATGGGGCGTGAATGCTTGCTTACACACACTGCCCAAAGGAGAAACAAGAGTCAAGAACAGGCATTGCCCATCCCTGCCATTAAAGCTGTGCCAGTATATGGCAAAATACCAAATTCCCTGTTCCAGAGGGAATCTCCCACAGCAGTGCCAGACATGGCTCAGCTATCACAATGTTGTTATCGTGGCCATCACCTTCCTGCCTGTCTCCTGAAGAATGTGACCACTGCCAGGGTTGTGCAGCTCAGGTGTGCCCTGCAGGAAGGTGCAGGGCCTACAAGCCAGGGGATGGCTGCACACTGAGGCAGGCAGAACCACGTCAGCTCAGCAGCCACAGCTCTGCCCATCACCCACAGAGAGATGCCTGCCCCATGCTCCAAACCAGTCTTGGACACCAGTGACTCTACAGGATCTGCTCCATGGTGCTCATCAGTTAAGAGTCTTATCTTTGGCTGAGCCTTCACCAGGCTCCTCTGTGAGGCGCACTATCAAATTTCTACATAAATAAAAAGCCAGCTTCTTATATTGCCCACACTCCCACATACCTGCCTGGTTACATGGAGAAAGTGAATAGTGAAAGGTTTTATGTTCCACTTGTATGATTGGACACTTTGTGCTTTAACACAAGCACAGGGTCATAGGTCAGGAACAAGGTGTTTTCTTTCCAGTCAGCATGAACCTGACATTTATTACATGAGGGTTTTGTTCTACTTGTTTTAAGTCAATTACATTTTAACTCAGTTCAACAATGCTGGAAAACCTGACAAAATATTCCAGAGTGTTTAATCAGCATGAATGGACAAACATCCAAAAGTTAAAAGAAGAGCATATTGCAATTTGTTCTTTACACCAAAAGGTCTTTCTTTTTCCAGTCCCTGACAAGCATTTGTGTCTCTGGGACATCTGTCTTAAACATTTCTCTTTAGTTGGGAAAAGACTTTTCAGAGAAATGCCAATATTTCTTGTGATTAATTATTGAAGAAATTGGCTTTTATTTTCAATTTAACTGTGGAATTTTTGTCAGGCTCATTAAACTGCCAAGTCCTCACATGTTTAAGAGAATAAGCCACATGAACGTGTAAAAGGAGTGGAGGGCAGTGGAAGAGAGCTACACATCAGCATTATTTCTGTACATACCCTTCAGAAGGGGCCTGTATTTTCCATATGTGTTTTAAGGTATCATCACATTCAAGTCAAAAAAACAAACAAGGCAAAATTAAAGGACTGGCTTCTCTGCAGTCAAATGTACATCTACTATCAATCCGAAACAGGTTAAACTCCAAATTTCTGAAGGCATTTTCTTGCATTCTCCCTGGGAGTCTCACTTCCTACACAAGGGTAAAGAGAGGTAAACTACATACTAAAGCTTTGAATTTCCTTAGCCACAGGTTGTTACTTTTCAACACAAATAAATCTGTAGATGGGAAGAAACATCCTTCTCTAGCTCAGACCAAACTTTGCATTCAAATATCCAGTTTGTTATGGGGATATTGACTTTGGTTTGCTCACTGCAGGAAGGGGAGAGAGTACCAAGAGAAATGCTTAGTCCTTTAATGTTTCAGCACTTAATTCACAGTTACAGAGAAAAGTGTTCTGAAGGCCATGGAGCTCTGGCTTCATGTAAAACCAAGGTCCAGAAAAATCAATATAATCAACAACAACCAATTCAGTCAGAACTTCTGCAAACATTAGAATCATTCATGAATATTTGATTAAAATGGTTATTTCTAAAAAATGCAAAGCCATTTCAATTCACTTCTCACTTATTATTCAGTACACTACTCCTAACACATTTTTATCTTGTAAAATGCTCCTCAGCAAGGAATAGAAAGCTAAAAATTCTGCTTTTCTGACAAGACAGTTTTGTAACCTGTAAAATATACAGTCTCTCTGTTTAATGGGTAGCATTCTAAAATAGTGAATAAAATTTGCTACTTGATGTTGCTCACGTGCACGTAAAATTAACCACCTGTTGGAAAAGATCTTATTTTCCCAATCAGGGCACTAAAACCAGCCTCTCAAACATGAGCTTGATTATGTAAATATACACGGTGCCTATTCACACAGGTAGTGTTACCTGAGGATACAGCACTTCGTGGAGAATTAAATTTAACTTTTGATGATCCAAAAATTATCCTTAGAGAAGATACCAATCTGGCCTCTTTATTTCCATCACTGCTCAGATTGAACAATTCTATCACCAGTCACTCAAAAACCTATAGATTATCCACATTAAACACAGTTTAATTATTCTACTTGCTCAGCAACCTGCTCTAGTGGAAGACGTCTCTGCCCATGGCAGGCGGGTTGGACTAGATGACCTTTAAAAGGTCCCTTCCAACCCAAACCATTCTGTGATTCTGTGGCAAGACGCAGCTCACCCAAAGTCAGACACTTCTGACTGTATCAGTTCTGCACGTGTTCTCCAAACAGTGACTCATTCCTGCTCCTACTGAGAAACTGCCCCTCACCATCATCGTGCAGGTGTGTTTTATGCTTTTAGCAAGGATTCTACTGAAAATGGTAAATTCTGCTTTGGAATTTCCATTTCAGAGTAACACTGCTGGGATATTCCAGCTAAACATCACACACTGTCGTTTGCCAGAGATATTTACAGCTTTGCTTTCGGGATCACATGTTGCTTTTCTCCCAGGGAACAAACATCTTGTAAGGCTCTGAGCCTGTGTTCTGGTTGTAGTTCAATGTATAGTTTTCCTTACATTTTTTGAGAGCTAGCCTATGTTTTTCTTGCCTCTTACTGCACATCTCTCCAAAAGGCACTGAACTCACTGGATGAAACACTGGCCCTCCAACCACAGTAATTTGCTTTGCAAGTTTCTGGTTTCTTCACCAAATTTATTCCTCTCAACTGCGGCTCTCATTTAGTCAAATGTAAAAGATTTGTGTTTGAGGGGAGAAAGTCTTGTGTCTGGTATGGATGAAGGCAATCTTCCAGAACTGCTGTGCTTGAATGTATCAGAAGACATAATGTAGGAAATCGCACTTGAAATACATTAAGTTGAGAAGTGAACTGTGGCCAATAGTAAATACATTTGTGTGACTGCTGCAAGGTCCCCATTAGCTCCTTGTAGACTCTGAGTCCTATTTTCTCTACTACACTGTGATACATTCTAGCTCTGTTTCTGCAAAGATTCTTCATTTCCTCATTCTCTCACTCAACTTTGACAACAGAATGCCTTTTTCTTGGAAGGGAGGTTTATACTCTAGGAGAAAAAAAAAACTTTAAAACTGCCTTTAATTACAACCCGCTGCTCTAGAACACTAGCACAAAGGACACCATGCACAACAAGTCTGTACACAAGCTGTGCTTCCACAGGTTTATATAATTTAAACAGCTCTCAGACATCATTTTTCTGCAAACATTTCAAGTCCAAAAAGGTTAAGACCATTGATCTGACAAAACCAGGACAAGAAGAGAATTAACTGCCTGACTTTACTCAGTGGGACTGAGGTCAGGTATTGAACAAAGCTTTCCTGACTCAGCTTCAACTACTACAGCACCCTGCCTCATGAATCACCCACTAAGAGCTAGCTTATTTAACATCTACTTAGAATCTGTATGATTTAAACACTGTAATAATCACTAATCAATTTGACAAGCTTGAGCTTAGAGGGGGAAAGCCTGAAACTTGGTATAAAAATATCTTTGACCAATTCTTTTCCTACAGTTACACAAAGAAGGTAATTTCTTTATATTGCTATACAAATATATGTAACTCTCATGCAGAGAAGTCCTCAAAAACAGAGACTTGAACTGAAAGTAACACAATCACACTGAAACAAATGGACAGTCCTGAAGGCACAGCACTCTCCTCCTTACAGTGCCCTTTCTTACAGCACTGGATCCTTTCAGCAGGCAGATTGAAAATTGCTTACCCCAGAAGGCAAGTGCCTTCCTGAGCTTCCAGTCCTTTCTGTGGCTCTAAGAACAGTTTGGATTATCTACTGCATGAAACACACATTTCACAGAACCCACCTGCATGTTTTCTAGAGAAACTTGCTTGCTTGGTTTACACTTAAGAGAAAAGGAAAATTCACACCACCGTGTTGGCAATCTGTTCCCCTGGTTAACTCTCTTCCTCTAAAATTTTACTTTTGAACTTGGAAACTGGTGTCAACAAACCAAATTAGTTTAGCCAGTATGAAGCACTGTAAAGACATAAATTGGTCTGAAAGAGTCAGATTTCATTTGACCTTGAATCTTAGACTGAAGTTCAACGTGAATCAGCACAAGTCTCATTAGGGTTAAATGTCCATTATTAGCTAACTTTAGGTCCACAGAATCCAAAGCCACAAATAATTGTGTTGAATTACTTAAAACATAAAGGTATTCTAGGTTAGGTTTTAAATGTTTTCCTTTGCTGTTTTTATGCTACAGGTGTGGTGTTTTCTGTATTAAGACTTCTCAAATTGTAGTAATAGTCTGAAAGCAAGAAGTTTTTAAATGGGCGTCAAATGCAAAGCTGTATCAAGTATGGGTAATGTCTTTTGGGCTTGATTTATACTGTGAAAGTCCAATACCATAACTGCCTTCCAAAACTTGGTTATAACTGTAGGCTTGGCCTGGGTGCACCCCTTCCCTGGAGCACTGTCAGAGGGCTGTTTGCTCTGCGCTAGGTAACAAACACCAGTGTAGCACGGAATAACCTTCTCCATGGAAATTCTCTCCTCAGAATCGCCAAGGCTGTAGAATCACAGAATATTCCGAGTTGGAAGGGGCCCACAAGGACCATGGAGTCCAGCTCTGAAGACACTGGCCCATGCGGGGACAGACCCCCCAGTCTCGGTGCTGGCAGCACCGCGCTCTACAGCAGCTGAGCTGACAGAAGGGCAGGTGCTTGCCCAGCTGCGAACCAGCAACTCCACCCCAGCACGAAGCCATCGCTGCGCTCTACCCGAACCTCTGCCCACACTGAGGAATTGGGCACCATGTGTGACTACCGCGGCAGCAAAACTCCACGGGACTCAAGACTCAACCCCCGAGCCTATACCTGTTTGCCCAGTGGCGTGAATGAACAGTCCATTGCCGCAGAGCAGGGGCGGGAGCCCGACACCCACGGGTAGCAGGGGCAGGACCCGGGGAGGGGCCGTTCGCTCATGAGGTGAGAGCGCCATGGCTGAGGCCTCGCCAGCGCCCCCTAGCGGAGGGCCGCCCCTTTTCCCTCTCCGCCATGACTCGCTCCCCAAACTCCAAGGAAACGAATCGGTATTCTGATTTTCCATCTCCCTCCGCAGCGTTCCCTTGGAGTACGCCAGGTGATTTGCGTCTTAAGGTGAATATTGTTATTCCTCTTAATTTTTTTTTTTTGGAGGGTTGGCTCTCTGATTCATTTGTTGCACTGGCCATGCAAAAATACCGTGAGGTGTTTTGAGGGAAAACAAAGCGCAGCTGCCGGCTGGGACAGCAAGGAAGGTGACCCAGGTTGGTGTGGGCTCTGTACATCCCTGAAACTCCACACCCTGAGATCTCCAGCCCTGTGTGTGCCTTTGGAGACAGGCAGGAAGGATTTGTAATCCCAGGATTGAGGAACATTGGGAAGCGAACAGCCATTTCACAACATGAGGGGGTACGTGAGGAAGGGGATGTAACAAATCAGCCATCTGCAGGTACACGAGGTTTTTGAATTTCTGGAATTTAAGTGTATATTTACTGTTGGAAGAACATGAGAAACAGTCGATTTGCACCTTGATCAAAGAATACAAGTCTTAATGAAAAACAGACTTTTGTGAAAAAAATGGTAAGGTTCTCCCAGGGAACTATGTATGTGACTGTTATTTAAACCACATTTTCTGGAAAAAAAGGACAATTTTTTAAAAAGAAATGTTTCATATTTGCTGTAGCTTATGTGGCTTGGGCACTTTTGAATACTCTGTACCAGTAAGGTTATAAAACCCTGACAGTAATTAGTAAATGAAACCAGACATGCCTCCAGTGAAGGTGGTTGTGTAAAACAAAATAAACCTGTGTGAAATCACAACTAGATCTATAGGGGATGACCCTATGGAATCAGAAGCAAGGTCACCACTAATGTTGCCTGGCTGAGGACAATATCCAAAGAGCCAGCAAGAAGAAATGAGAAAAATGTTACCCATTGTAATTAAAGGTAATACCAAAATAAATCTGGTTTTTGTGGGGAATCTTTCAGAATTGTTGAAGCCAAGCTTACTTGTGTATAATAAGATGTACCTGTAAGGATATAGAAAAGTCAAATGCACAAGGTGGTTGTGTGGACATGTCACTGCCTGGGCATCTGGGGTGGATCTGGAGCTCTCCCTAGGCTGCAGTAAAACAGGCAGTCAGTCCTTCTCTGATTTCAGGAATAGTTTCCACAAAGTCTCTCTTTACGTTTGGATTTCTCCCTCACATTCTGGCAAGCTAAGCAGAGACATAACTCTGTGACTAATGCTAATGTTGCAGTAGTAAAATACTGGGCAAAAAAATGGGAAAAGCAGACCCACTTGCCTATAAGAATGATTTAATTAAAGTTTTCACTGTTCTAAAATAGTTATGTTTCACATCATAAGGAATTTTTCTGTCATGAAAACTATTTTCTTAAGGGGAAGGAGATTTTTCTTTGCAGCAAGCTGACTTTATTGGTAAGCAATTAAATATTTCTTTGGATTGCAGTTTAAAATTAACTGCTCATTAATGTGGAAAAACCAGCTATAGTCTTGCTATGGATTCAGAGGTTTCCAAATGGGTGCATCTAATTCCAAGAAGAAAAAAACCTAGAAGGAGTATTATAATTACTGTCATATGAAAACCTGCTTCAGTCCAGATGTAGAAGCCGATAGCCTGAGAGTGTTAACATTGAGCAGTCTGCTGCAGGGAAGTGACAGATGAATCCTACATATGTTTGCAGAATGGACATATTATACTATCCTTGTAGAATCTCTTGGGTTTGTTTTCATTTTTTCAGAAGCTCCTACAAAAAAATATGCAGATCTTCAATAATCTGAGGGTTTTGAGTGTCACAGACACCTCTGTATAAAATCTGGATCCTAAACTTGCGTATCTAACCAATGCTGTCCACTCTCTACCCTCACAAGGAATTCCACTGAAAGTAAGGAAATTAGTGCTGGGAGTAAATGTTCAAGAACTGCCTCCTCATTCCAGGTTTTCTTCTTCAAGGAACAAACAAGAGCTTGTGGCTCTGTGATGACCCAGGGACTTGCAGCAAGGACAGAGAATTGACAGAAGGGTCAGGTGTTAGGAGTCCCATCTTCAGAAGTTCAGCTCAAGGGAGTAAATCCTCAGAAATCTGAAAATAGTGATGATGACAACTGCATATATGCAGATTTCCTACTGCAACCAGTAGCAGCTTGCATGCAGAAAGATTTCAGAAGCAAAAGGAATCCTTTCCTTCACAAATTTTATTATTTCAACCAAAGTCTGTGTGGCTTCAGCCTTAATAAAAAACAAAAAAATTCTGGGATGATTTAGGCTGGAACAACCTCTGAGTGACTTGTCTAATCCAAATCATTCCATTTCAATCCAAACTGATTTCATTATCCCTAAGTCATTTATTTAAATAAATGGAGTCAGAAGAGATCACAGAGTTTAATTATTGGAAACACTGGTTGGCACTAAGTTTGGAATTAAAATTACTCACTTTGAAGTATGACAACACCAGTTGTCAAGGAATTTTTTTTCCTTGGTTAAAGAGGACAAGCTGAGCACAAAGTGGAAGAATGAAACCTTGAATTACCCACTTAAGATAGTTCATGCTGTCAGCTGGAGAGTTACCCACTTTCAATTCTCTTAGCAAATCATTTACTTTTCTAGGCAGGGATAGGTGCAAGAACATGGGGACAAGTTTCCTGAAATGTACAAGTCTGAAATGACACCACACGGAGTTTGACTGATGATATGATTAAGCATATTAAACAGGATTGGCCTGTTTACCTACAGCTGTAGGAAAACCAGTTGACTCTTTGCCCCTGGTCACCTTCTTGTCCTTCAGTGTATAAAGCAGCAAGGTTTGGTAATGGTTTTACAGCTACTCAGCCACACCTGACATGTTCTAAAACTGAGTCTCCTCCCCAGACTGAAGAATCTTTTTTAGGATTCCCCCAGTGATCAACTTCTCCATCCTTTTAGTTTAGTTGACTTTCTCTGGCTCTTCCTTAAACTCACTACATCCCTCTGGAGATGCCCATTTATCTGCAGCAAAGCAGTGAGAGAGACCCTCCTGGAGTGCCAGACCATCCTTCAAACAGCCAAAGTAAAGGCTTTGGTTCACTTGATGATAGTTCAGAAAGATGGAGGAAAAGGAAAATAAGGAGTTTGGCTTGGCAATCTGGAAGCAGTCACCAGCCCAGTAGAACAGAGAGCAAACAGTGCTGTTTGTGCAGTATATCTACAGTGTGTTAGAGTCAGTGAAATAGGCTGGAATCCACCTTACTTTGAGATTTAAGGAGTAATACAACACTGAATGTGACTTTCCAAAAATACGTGGGAAGGAGCCGGTTCAAGTATTCATCCTGGACCTTAGTATTTTCTTAAATCATTATGTTATAAAAACCAAACCCTCCATCCACAGAGGAACTTGTGGGCACTTACAGTATTTCTATTTGTAGATTATTCTGTTTTGAAAACAAAGAGGTATCCAGACTTTTCCAAGCAGACAGCAGTTCTGGGACATTCCTGGAAGCAAAGATCCTATTGTGAATCTGATCTATAACAAGCTGTACATCAGATTCTTTGCTATAGAGAAACGTGTTTCTCTTTTTTTTCTCTTGGCAGTTCTAAATTTGCCACTTTCACTTTTGCCCCAAAACACAGTGCTGCAAAGCATTCCAGCAGATCATCTACTACTTTAAAGAAAAGATAAATGTTCAGCCTAGCAGAACTTCTTTACTTCTTGCATTGAGCAGGGAATTATTAATACAAGTATCAGAAAAGAAGTCTGTTTATTTTACTGTGCTCACCTCTACAGAAGCAGACAGACTAGAAAAAAAATACTGAGGCCTAAATCTCTCTCCAGACAAGTCTGTTATACAGAGCTGTTCAGGACAACATCTTGACATTTGGCTAGAAAAATTACATGCAGACACACATCCAACCATAACAACAGTTTAATGATCTTTTTTAATTATACAAAAGTCCCACCCCAATTATTCAAACATTAACAACTGATCCACTTGATACAAAACCAATTCGTCCAGGCAAAACAGTAATGTCCCATTCATTTTTAATTAAAGATTATCATTGACAATCATAGTATGGATGGATTTGACTAATGATTATTCTAACTGGTGTTTTGTCCTGGGCAAATCTCTCCACACCTTGGCTACGCCACAGTGCACTTCCAGTACACACGTGTAAAGCTGTCTACAGGAGCCCTTTAGAAACAAACAGTACTGCTTAGTTTCAGCTGTCATGAGTTAAACAACATTGAAATCACATGTAAATCATCAAGGACATTCAAAATGTCAGATGTGAAGCCTGTGTGACAAGAGGTGATTCCAAATAACTTTGTCCCCAACCTACACACTACACAGAAGGTGCCTTGAAGGACCCAGAAAACAACGTGGAGGCACCAGGCCGTTCCACGAGTTCCTGCCATGCCCTTCCAGACCAGCACCTACCCTTCCCTTGCCCTGCTGAATCACGTTCTTAGGCAGCCAAGTGCATCAGCAACCCAGGCTGTCTTCACATCCCCTCTCAATCAGTCATCAGGCTCCACATCACTTAACTCTTCTGTAACATTCAGAACCAGACTTCCTTTACAGCAAACTGATACAAACAACATCTTTCTGACTACTGTCATAAACATGAAAATGCTGCAGAATGCACCTGGCTCAGAGACCATGTTCTGGGAGCCAGGTAACCTCAGCAGAGGAACAAATCTGGAGTCATAATCATTTGTTGCTTCCACTGGAAAACCTTTTAGGAACATGGGCTTTGTAGTGCTTGGGAGGCAGAGCTGTGAGCCTGGTAGTTTGAACATTGATCATAAAGTAAGGCAGGGGACTAATCCCTTTCTAGCTGTTGTGACTGCTCAGTGATTAAGGTTATTCTACCCTCATTAACTAACACTGAGAAATGAAAACAGTGCTGCCTGCTCTCAGCTCTTCTCCAGCCCATTTACTGTGTATAATATACAGATTGGTCTCTTCGTGTTTATTCTGGGGAAGAAGGAGGTAGGTCACGTTCATGAACCACCCCTGAATCCTCACTGTCAGCTTCAGTAGCTAAAATGAAGAATAGAAGAATGTCAGAGTTAAACTCAAACAAAGAACCCAAAACCCCAAACCCTGTTTCAGTTCTTGTTACACCTGGAATCAATCACATTTCCACATTTGAAGCTGCACTGGAATAGAAGTATGAGGCAGACACTTCTGCCCACTTACCCACAGTGAACCTGTGCCATGCCTTTTTAACACTCTGTGAATTCTCAAAGGCCTTGACAGACTGATTCATAGTCCCTTTTTCAAATTCAACTAGGGAATTTCATTTTATAAAGTATTTACTTGCCAATTTGCATGAAAAGCTCCCTCATCTCCTCACAGGCAAGTTGGGTTTTGGTTTTCTGTGGCTTGCTCTTTTAGAAAACCAACCATTTGCAATCAGTCTACCATCAGATGCTTTACTGGCTGTTTTACTGGACATACCCTGTGTTTGTCAAATCTCTGTAACATGACCAGTCAATACAGCATGAAATTGTGTAACAACATGGTCTATACTTCACACCACCCCTGCCCTCATATTAACTCAAATCCTTCAGGAAGCAGCTTCTAGCCTAGGAACGGCATTTTCAGGTAAGCCTTCAGGTTTTTTTATTTTTTATTTGTCTTCATCTGAGATTTCCTTTCAGGCAGAGATCACAGACATTTCTCCTCACCAGCTGTCACCGTGGTAGGGCTTTCTATATCCATTTTCCTGCAAGAGTTTTCCAGAAAGCCCAATTCACCTCAGTTCTGGAGGCTTCTGGAGAAAGGATGTTCCCAAGTTTAACTGCAGGTTGGAGCCAGTTCCATTTTGGAAAAAAAAGACATTATGCAATCCTAACACATCCTTATGCACTACACATTACAGCTTTTCTCTTTTTTCAAGCATCTTGAATTCCAGAAAGAATTATTCGCTTCACTCTTCCCTTTACATCTGCATCTTCTGCTGCCAGACTGTTTTGTATGACCTCATGCAGAATTATCCCCCCTCACTGGGTTACAATTGCAAATTCCTACATATCCTGGAGCACAAATGCTATGCAGTAGAATTAATTTCTACTTTCTCCATAGCACGAAGGAAACTGGATTGTTCTTTGAGCAACACAATCCATGATGCATTGTTTCCTATGGCACTGCGCCTGGGCTGTGATTTCCCTGGTGTGTGTTAAGGGCTGAGGTCATTAGATGGCATTTTGCTCCCTGGGGGAGGCTGCTCTCCTGGTGTTTCTTTATCCAGTTGCCTGTTGTCATCAATTTTTGGCCAGTACAACTTCACTCTACCAATGCAGGACTGGATTTCCTCTGTTTCCCTCACGCAATACTGTAACTTCACTCCATGTCCCCCATGTTTGTGTGCTACTCCCAGTTCCTTCCTGTTCCCTCAGAGTCCAGCAGAAAAGCTACAGCTCCCTTCATGTTCTCTGCCACTGCAGCATCCCCCAGATTTTTGTCCCCTCCAAGCCACAAAGCCCAGTAATCCTCACACATACTTCCTGATTTGCAGGCTAGCCCTTGTTTTCCTCTCTTCCCCTCGAACTCAGCCCATATTATTTCACCTCTAGTGCACCAGTATCTCCTACGCACTGCCTTTATCAGTATCTTAAAATCACTTTACATTTCTACAATATCTATACACCCCCACACTGCCATATTCTCCATATTCCCATTGTCCACCACATCTCCTGCTTCCTTTTCTTTGGCCTTCCAGCCAGACAAGGAGCAGGGATGCCCCGAGTGTGTCCCCACTGCTGGGCTGACTGGCAGGCAGTTGCTTGTTGGCCCAGGGACACACACACCAGTCAAGGACTGAGTGCATGGTGACAGCCAGCCACACACCACGACACGGCTGCAAGCAAATGCTTTGGTGGGAGGCATCTGCTTCCCTTGCACACCAATATTGTGTAGGCATGTGATCACAACAGATATGTTTGGCTGAAAATAGCTAATGGGTTGAAGAGTTATGAGAGGACTGACATTAACAGAAAATGAGGTTGCACGAGCCTTATGTTGTTGAGGAATCAGACCAGAAAAACCCCAACTTATATTTTGTCCCACATAACCACCATCAACATCTTTTCAGTTCAAATGAGATAATTATACTTCTCTTATTTCTCCTCCCTCTTGATTTTTCAGTGGGTGATTATTGTAATTTGTTTCATAAACAACTTAATTTTTTTATTCTCGTTCAAGAAGAGAAGTTGTATTTATTTATCATCATTTTTAAAAATCTAAAATAAAAAATAAATTTAAAACTAAACTGGCTATTTGCACATCCAGTATTAGTGGTTAATTCTCTGAGCAGCTCTACCCTCTTGTGGTCACAGCTAAGCTGCAGCCAGATGAAAAACTTGTGAATATAGTCACAAATATGTCCACATGTAGGCACAGTACATAACATAGACCTAAAACAGAGGGGCACAAAGACTTAATCTATGCCTGAAATTTAAAATCCTGTGGGAATTAAGAGATTTTGAAGATTCAATCCTTCTTTTCCAGCAATTAAAATCTAGGATTTTCAGATGAGCAAGAAATTTTGTATTAATTATGTTGTGTTAGTCCGCATTATTTTTTAACAATTTGTCTAAATTGAAATACAGCCAAATAATTTTTAAGATATGCCCTGCAAACTAGCTATGTAGAAAAATATTTGCTTTTTGAGAACATCAACAGATCATTTTCTGGAATATCTCTGTGTCCTGGGGCCTTTGACATCTGCCTGAGATTGAGGTGCCTGTCAGTTGGAAAACCCAAACATGTCAGGCTGTCTTTCCCTAGGTCAGCCTTTCCCAGAGCTGTACAATCTGTCACAGGATTCAGGACTTCAGGCCTGGCTTCATCACAGAGGTCAAAACTAGCTAGGATCAGGGTCTCTTGGGTTTCCATCTCTGTGGTTAGATACTGAAACCAGGTTAACAGTGAATCTCTCAGGGCTTATCTCATACTTCCTTACCATGTACTTCCTTGGTTGTTTCAGCCAGGATGTTCAGTGAAACTGGAGCTGGAATGTAATGAATCCCTGTCAGAAAACTTGGTGGGATGAACTGATGCAGAGGAGTGTAGTATCCTTGATGGAAATCTCCAGCTCCATCTGGAACCTGTGGAAACACGTGAAGCAGATCACCTTCCATCTAAAGACTCTCTCCAGGATGTATCTGCATGATCAGACCATTTCTGGGTTTTTGTCCATATGCTGCCATGTCAATGCACATACTGGCACGTGGGAAGTCTGTGCAGAGGGTAACATGCTGCAGCTGAGGAGCAAGAACTTCTCAGACCATGTCACAGCAAAACTGACCTATTAAGTCCTTGTGACCTGTTCTGGGATCTCATTGGACTAGTTGGTTTAAACCAGGAGCAGCCATCCTCTTTCTCAGTAACCCCTAAAACATGCCAGGGAATTTCTATACAAGCATAATAAATCTATTACTTATCATCTTGAGGCAGATCACTCTACCTTAACATCAACTGATGAATTGTACTGAAAGGAGGTCAGATAATTAACATCAACATTTGCTGATGTTTTCTTCAGTGTAATGTATCAAAATGCCGTGAAGTAACTGATAAGCAGCGTGACTCTTCATGGTTACTTCAACAGAGAAAAGGCAGCTAAAATAAAGCAGTATTAAAAAGGGTAATTAAAAGCGTGCTACTCACCGATACAGTGGTTGCATTCCCTGGCACACAGTTGCCAGGAATGTGTCGGAATCCTCTCTGAAGGGATATCCCTGGAGGTGATGGTGCTTCCCCACTGCTTGACTCATTGATGGCAAATCCCAGGGAAAATGGGTGGTAAGGATATACCCCAGAACACCCAGGGTACACTTTCGGGATTTCTCTCTCAAGGTATTCTGGATTGACAGTGTATTCTGGAGGAAAAGCAGGGTGAGCTAGGAAACAATGAGAAAAGAACAAATAAAAATATCCATGTAATTTTATGCAGTTATGTAGAAGTAGCTGCAGGAGCAAATTCCACTCTCAGGAAAATCTGGTCCTTTGGTTTCATGTTTAGCTCCCCATGATTTTGTGATTTTTTTCAGGAACTAAGGAAAGGTACAGCAGACGACACTGTAGTGCAGTTACTCTGCATTCTTTTCTGCCTTGTGCACTGGAAAGTTTGTCCTTAGTAAAGTAGTGTCTGCAGAATCTTATTCTTTCAGTACATCAGCAGGAGCAAAACAACCTGCCTTAACTTTTGACTCTAGTGGCACTTAAAACAAAATTCCACAGAAACAGCAGAGTTCTAACTTTCGAGTTCTAATAATGGAGTCCTATCTGTCACTTTTTAAGTTAATTTACAGCACGCTCAGTTTTAGGGTCATACACAGGCAACTTCAGAAGCAGAAATCGGTTCACTTTTTATCTTGCATCTTGAATCTTACATGGCCTCTCCGAAGTCTTAAGAAAAGACGCAGAGTGGCTATTTGAATGTAAATAGGGTCTTCTTCCTTGTCTGCCGGTCCTCCGATTGGTAGAGAAGGCAAAGAATTTCCTTTGAAAGTAAGTTTACTTCTGGAGTACTATAATTTGTGCCTAATCTTTTTTCTGAAGTTGGTCAGCAGGTTAAAAATGTTAAGGGAAGGACTGACAGACATCTGTGTAGCTACTGTCATCTATAAACAATTTTATTCCAAAACAAAGCTAAAAATGGGAAGTTATTGACAGTAATGTGTGGCGACTACAGATGTCCAAAACAAGTCCTTCCCCATGGCTTCTCTGGACAACATTTTGTCTTGCAGGCTGCCAACTCTCCAGAGACTCAGATTCATGACTACTGCAATCAGGAAGGATTTCTGTAACATTATTATAGCAACAGAATGGAGTTACCATAATACATAGTAATAAACTAGACAAGTCACATGAAAGACTCTATTAAAGGAAGCAATTTAAGAGATGAGAGACCATACAACTGCTCCACCTGCAAAGTCTATGCCCTTCTCTTAAATACCAAATGCACTTTTACATCAAGTCATTCCAGCCAAATTTCGGTTTTGCTACAGGTATGAATTAAGGCCAAAGGTCTTTTTTTTTACACTGCTACCATAAAATGCTTTAGACAGCTGCAGCAGTACCTTCCCCATTTACCTGCCATCGCTGAGATTTTTAGCATTTTTGTTATTGCAGTCTTGTGCCTGTGAGTTTATAAACAGTGCGACAGCACTCAGAGAAACATGTGGAGCAGACCCAGTTTGGTTGCACTCCCAGACTGATTTCCCTCTCAGTGAAAAGCCACTCGCTTAAGCTTCGAGCTCGCAAGCGGCGGCGAGGCCGAGCACGTTGTTCTCGCCCCGCGCTGCGGAGCTGCCCAGGGTCGTGATGATCCAACACGCCAGCCCGGTGCCCGCTGGGGAAAGAAAGCGGGACAGACAGAGGAGCGGCTCTCCGGGCAGCCGGAGCCTGAGGAATCAGCGAAGTGCACAAGTGGCAGCGTTTGATAGGGGAAAGAGGAGAACACAGGAAGATCTGGGAAGAGGCTTTACGGACAGGTCCTTACCGTCGTCCCTGAAGGGAGGCGGCGGCGGCCCCCAGCATGCCGTGCCCTTGCCGCCGCTGTCGGGCTGGGCGCCCTTCTTCCTCTCGTGGCTGCAGTGCTCGGGGGCACCGTCCTCCCGGCCTGCCGCCCCACGGCCTTCGCCCGACGGAACGGGCTCTGCGCCTGCCCTGGCTGGCGGCTCGGTCTCCTGCTGTCTCAGGGCTTTCTGGGCTGCCATGATCTTCTGCCGCTCGGTGATGAGCGAGCACTTCTCGCACAGGCACAGCTTCCAGCGGCAGTGCCCGGCGTGGCCTTTGACGGGCACCACGAAGCCGTGGTTGCGGCAGCGGGAGCACTTGGGTGCTCGCAGTGCCTTCGCCGTGGCCTCGGCCGCCTCCATGGCACCGCAGCACCCGGGCGGATCCCCCGGCCAGGCTCCCCCCTGTCCTCTGGGCTGTTATATGGGGCCCGGGAAAGCCCACGGCAGCGGGTGGGGAACGCCCTCGCCCCGCTGCCTCCCTGCCCTGCGCCAGGCACGGCTCCCCCGGGCACCCCCTGCGGCTCTTTGGTGCGGGCGGGAGCCGAACCCCAGCCACGGGGGGCTGAGCCTGCAGGAGCTGCGGGGGGAACGGGCGCCACGGGCGGGTCATTGCCCAGTGCTGGTGCTCGTAGGGATCGGGGTTCGGATGGGCCCGGTGTGCACGGACAGGAATGCATGCGCTGTCTCTTACTGTAGTACCCTAAAATACAGCTTTCCCTTTTGGCACTTTAACATCTGCACCCACTTTCATACCCCTCATGCATTCGCTTTTAATATGCACAGAACTTCAGTCCCGTTTTGTTTCCAATTTGCAGCATGCTTCTCTTGATCAGGAGGAGTGACTGCCTCAGCAGAAAAAGAACTTTTTTTTTCATCATTCTGTTTTTCGAAAGAAGGTACTGAGATGAAGGTGGAAAGCATATGTCATTTCAAAGACCTGTCTCCTTTTCTCAAAATTCCTTATTCTCTGGAAACAAAGACTGGCTAACAATTAGAAATACAGGACTGCTCCAGTTCTAGTACTGCTTTAAAAGTACTTGTTATTTGTTACTGCTGGTAGCTGCAAACCCACAGTTTACACAGTAGCCCATTTCAGGAGAAAACTCCCCACTTTGCAACTTAAGGCACAATGCTGCTGAATTTTCTCACCTGTACAATAGTTGTTTTAAAATCTTAAGTTGGCAGTATCTTCTTCTATGTTAAAGAGGACACCATAAAAATTAATCACCAACTAGTGAAGCTTTCTACTAAGTTTCAAGAGAACCAGGTAACATCTATCTGCTTGCTCTGAAACAATTCTAACTGCAATGGAGTTAGTTTCGCAGAGACCCTTCCAGTGTGGCAAATACTCCTGCAAAACCTGGGTGCACCCTTCAACACTCGGGGGGTGAGGCCCCAGCAGAGCAGGCCCGTTAGGGATTTGGCAACAGTGTTGTTTGGCAACAGTCTTGTTTGCAGTGAGCAGCCAGCCCCTGCGTCCACCAAAGCTCAGCCGAGATTCCAGGCTTCTCACTTTGCAAAAGACCCATGTTATAAACATGTATTATAGTATTGGCTTCTCGCAAAGTATTAAAGTAGATATTATATAATGTTAGAAATGCTTTTTGCTGTGTGGATGTAGTTTTCTCTCGTTTTAGCAAGAATATTAGCAAGTGTGAGCAAGTAAGATAACCTCCAAGCGACCAGAGGATGAGGCCCAAGGAGCTGCTAATCAACACTTTGTCCAGAGAACGAAAGGGCCCAAAGGCTACTCTGCCCGGAGAACGGACGGCCAGGAGGGTCCGAGAGCCGCTATCACCGCTCTGCCCGGGGGGCAAAGAGGCCAAAGCTGCAATCAGCCCTGACGGTCTGAGGAATTAAGAGATCCACCCTACCATCGACTCTTACCTAGCGGGCCCAACCCCAAGAATCAAAAGAAATAAAACCACAAGGCCGAAGACTACGCATGCTCTAAAAAGGCGGACCCAAGGAGTGGCCATGCAGATCAATTCCTAGAAAAGTTTTAATATGAATAGAGAACAGACAGTAAAAATGGTATAAAAAGGACTCACCTCGGGCATCAGGTGTGCTCTTGGCAGAGCGCCAAGGCACCCGGCCGTTATCCCTTTGCTTTATTTTATGTGTCTCTTATTGTCTTTATATTAAACTCTTTAAATTCTAACAGGAGAGTGAACCTCGTTTTTCACAACCCAGTAGGACTTTGCACCTAAGTCCTGCAGGTTTCCAGTAGGATTTTGCCTCCCGGGGAGATGTTTTGTTAGTGCAATACCGGCATTGGAGCCCGGACTTGCTCTTGAAAGCAATTCAGACCCAAATCCTCAAATGGATTCAATCCCTCGACCACTCAGCGCCAATCCCAGCCTGCAGATTTCTCTATTCCAGTCGCAGACGGAGCCCTCGGCAGCTGCTCTTCGGGAGGGCTCTTAGCCGTGCCTTTGCACCCATGCAGTCAGGGATCCTGTGCCCACTCTCAGGGGAGTGCCAGCAGCTCCTTGTACCCACTTGGAGCCAGTTTTTCCGAGATGGCTCCCAAAGCTTGGTGTGGAGAGCCAGCTTCATGTGCATGGGCATGTGTGTGTTACCATTTCTTCCCAGTTCAGTAAGGCACTTGCTTGATGTGCCTTCAATAGAAGCTGTTCTTCAGTGCAATCTTGAAGTGCTGATTGCCTGTGCCAAGGCCTTGATCTTCCCATACTCATTCTAAACATTGACTGTGTATTAAAATATAGACAGATAAAATATTCCTAATTTTATGCTCCATATTTTTACTATATGCTGGGGATGTGCTAATTTAGCTGTAGAAGGAAAGAGGATGGATGACACATTCAAAAAAACTGTAATTATATCTTTTCATAGATACCCAATCTGTGTTCATTTGGATACTTGGAGCAGAGGGGGAGAAAGGTAGGCTACATGTATTTTCCCCAGTAATTTTCTATTCTGAGTCACATAATACTATTCTTCAAGACATTTACTCAAATACACAGAAATTTATCTCTTCTCTTTCAAAAGTGGTGTACCAGCCATAGACTGTACCAGTTTCTCCACTAATTAAATCGTATCTTTCAATGTGGATTTTTCTTTTGAACAACTTTCACCTAAACATTCAGGATTTATTGTACTCTCCATATAGTTTATTTCAAACATAACTAGACTTGCTTTTTGTAGAAAAGTGAACATTTTACTTTGCTTGTGAGGTAAATCCTTATTTCTGCAGGCAGTTCAAAGAATTCTATTACTACAATCCTGTTATGTATATACATTTGTATATACATTTGAGTTAACCTAATCACGCACTGTAAGCAAGACCATAACAGAGAAAAGATAGAACAACTTCAAAATACATTTTTGGAATGAGGTGTAGACTTCTATGTGGATGCAGCTTCATGTCTATTATAACTTTCTTCTTTGTTCATATTTGAAAGAAAATGAGGGACAATAAAGACTCTTTTCTTTAAAACTTAGTTTTCTCTAGCATTTTATGTAGCATATGGTGGGAGCGGAACATAAAGTGTGTAAAGAGTTGTGTATTAAAGTAGAATTTATAAGAATTATTATCTTGCCAAAATGAAAGGAAGGCAACCTGCTGACTTCATGTTACTGAAATCAATAGCAATAATATCTCTACTCCTTTCCAACTTCTGAATCATATAAAGCGTGTGGTTTTGGTATGCAGTTTATTTTGTACATGAAACAGTGAGGAAAAACAATGGCTTAGCTAAAAGGGAACAAATCAAAAGACTGCCATAAAAGTGAATAGCAGAAAATTGGTGTTTGAGGTTTTTTCCTCTTTCTCAGACTTTCCAGCTAATATTCATACAGTAAATGGGTTTTTTTGGGAAGAAAATTGGTCTGACAATTCACAGAGCAACAGCGACTTAATCAAGAAATTTGTTCAGTCTGAGATCTCCATTAATAAATATTTCCACACTTGGTTCGAAATACATTTTCTTACACATAAAAATCAAGAGTATCTTTCAAATTTTTAAGACATCACATATGAAGATAAAATCCTCTATTCAAAAATTATCTTTGTAGTTTGGAAGTGTCCATTATGTACTTTCTTAAGTCATTACATAAAAATTGTTATAGCAGTGGTATTATCAACTCTTCTCCATTATAACTGTGTAGAACTGTGTTTACAGGTCAGTCAGGGCAGAATCAACATGTGGAGATTTACCTGCAGAGACAGAACTGCCCAAGAAGGACTCTCACCTTCACCTGTCCCAGAATATCATTTTAAGAAGTAGCATATTTAGCGTCCTCATACTTAGAAGCTCCTGATAAAAAATATGAAAGCATTTCAAACATCCTCTGGCTGACCTGCAGTACCAAATCCCCCTCTCGCTGCTGAGCTCACTGCAGCACGCATCCATCAGTGCTGCCACAGAACTGCAGGGCTCAGCTCTCTGCTGACAAGCTCACGAGGTTGTCTGATCCTGCCCAAAGCAAGCCTACATGACAATGAATGAACTTCAAGCCACTTCTGTACACTGTATTTTCCACTTTTCTAATCAGTGTGAAATTGTACTGTAGTAAACATCTTCTTTTTAATGTGAGGAAAAGTGCAGTATAGAAACAGTGCAATATGATTATACTTTATCTACCTTAACATTTGAAATGGCTGAAATTGTTTGGGTTACACCTTTTTTAAACCTGGTCACAGTTAAATCATTTAAATTGAAATAAACAGATTTAGCTTTTCAATTCTCTTTCAGCATCAATTTCTTCATTTTAAAATGTTGTCTTCTGTAATGCAAGCAGGAATCCCACTGAGGTGGGTTTTTTTGTTGTTGTTGTTGTATTTAAAACAGTTTTAACCAGAGCACAATTAGATGTTGACTTTCATCTGCTGTATCAAAAAGGTGAAACTCTATGCTGTGATCAGAGAAAATTGGATGGAGTTTATACATATTTTTAAGTCTTGAAAGTGTATCAAAGTTACATAAGCACTTCTGGTTTCTTTAACAAACACAACTAAAATAAATCTTGAGTACTTAAAATTCAGTATTTTTTTAATATATAACAGTTCTTAAATATTAACAGCAGAGACTTTATTAGTAACGCTGCTGTTTGTTTGTAACAAGATCTTTATTTAAGAGAAAAGAAATAGTGATTAAACTGGAAACTCTGTGATCTGGTTATTTCATGAGTTCCAGAAGGGTGGGGTGGGGTGGACCTGGAGAGAAATCAACCCCAGCAAGGAAACCAAACACATAGCAGTTCTTATTCTGCATCAATACACCTCTCATATAAGCAGGAAATAAAATGCATCAAGGGGGAAAGAGTGAGACAGACATAAATACACCTACACGGATGCTTTCCGTGTAGGTGTATAGGGTAGTTTAAAGTGATAGAGTGTTTAAAGATCCCTGTCTAGAAAAAAATAGATCCATGGCAAAAAACTCCTGTGGGAGATGTTGAGTCAGGTTGCAATAAATAAGGATCACTGTATAATCGAAGTCTGATTGTTTGCTTGTATTTCCATGTCTAAGACAATAATTAACCCTTCCAAAGAAATCTTTTGTTTCTTTAGAAGGTCACCTTTGTTGGCATTAATAGAAAAAAGAGAAAACCCAAGGAATAGTCCACTCTGGTAGTGCTATGGCAGCTGCAGGCGTGCCTTTGTTACAGCACCATTTTACATCAGTAAGCTCCCAAATTTAGTGAGTTTTATCCTGGATACCACTAGGCTTGTCAATCAGTCTTCTGCCTAGAGAAATAAACACATTTCTAATCCAGAGTCCTCATTCTCCTTCCCCTCAGCTATAGTTCTTGTCATATTTTCTTAGATACAAAGAACAGAAAATCACATTTGAATTCTCCCAAACAGCAAAAAAAGGATTTCATGCAGAAACAGTCACGCTCTCCACAGTAAGTAGGTGGCCCGTTTAGAGTCATCTTTGCTTAGCACCTATTTTGTGCTGAAATTGTCATATTCCCTTGTCAGCAAGCCTAAAGCAATGCTAATAGATGGAAAAGGCAGGAGACAGCTGAAAGACCACTACAAACATCAAGTGTACTTGCTGTGGGCAGGATTCCATTTGTGATTGTCAACACTGGTACATATCCCACATTTTCTAAATGCATTTCTCCACCTCACATCTGAATTAGATTTCAGAATATCTGAAGTAACTTAAACAATGCAGAATAAATAATGCCATCTGTTTGCCATAATTTCTTCCTCTTCAGCCTGGACCCTTTGCAGATACTTCAGTGAAGCCAATAAAAATGAAATAGTGACCAAATAGTGGTTACTTACCAGCATAGAATGAGAGACTATCATCAAAATGTTTACCTTGGAGACAGAACAGACAAGACTAGTGATGATTAATCTCTGGCATGCATGCTAAAATTGATTTCTGGTATTCACACCAGTAGAACATCATCTGGTCTTTGGGGATGATTCTGGGAATTGATAGACTCCCAGTGAGATGATAAAGCTTCTTGCCGGCTCCTTAACCCTGTATGTCAGAGAGAAATTGTGGTTTGTAGCGGGGAAGAGAATACAAGCACCAGCAGTGATGAGTCTGCATTAGCTCTTTCCATCCAGGTATACTGAAGGAGGCTGTTTAAGAAGCATTCCTTCTCTTTGTTATTTCCATACATTTTTTCTATGGACAATGACAACATAATCTTTCCAATTTAGTAGAACCTTCTAGGTAATATATACAGTATATGTACATATATTTGATGTATATATTCTCAGGAGAGGACTTCCACAAATATGAACATAAAAAGATAAGTCTGCCTGTCTCCAGACTGAGGGAGTAAAGCTCTCCTGCCCTGACACACTTACGTCCTTGCTGTGTTAAGACAACTTACACTTCTCTCTTTTCAACATGGAATGTGTTGGTGAGCTACCTCAGCTGGCTCCTGGAACTTCAAAGTCCACTAACACAATGTAGAAAGTAAACTGTAGAATAGAAAATAAAACCAATGCATTGATAGGGCATCATCCTCTTTTCTACATCCTTGATGCAGCAAATTAAAAAAGAAGTCCACTTATTCAACAGGGGACAGCAAATCACCTGTGGCAGCAGAGATATGGACAAAGAAGACATGAAAGTAGCAGACAGCTGACCAGCAGCTATGACAGATATAATGATAAACATGCACTGGTGTGAAGCCATAGTAAAGTATTTTCATTGCAGAAACAAGAGGGAAAGCAAAGAGGCACATTTTCTTGGCATTTCATACTTTGTGATCATGAAATCAGACTTTCATCACAACAAATGTAAGTATTTGGAAGATTAGTTATTATGAAGGATAGAAATAACAGAATCACTCAATAGGTTGTTAGTAGTATTTCCTTCAAATCTAAACCAAAACTGATTCTAAGTCAGGAAAGTTTAGTTTGATCAATTCCAGAAAACAAATAGAAAAAGACACCAAATCATCTCTTCAATTTCCCTGGAGCTGTGGGACCCAACTGTCACAAAATGTTGCCTGTAGCTGCAGGGTCGTGCTGTTGGAAAGACTGACCTCCACAGCAGTGGCTGCTGCAGGCAGTCCCTTGCTTAGCTCTTTCCTGGGCAGCAGCCTGTTCCCCTGGGCGACTGCTCCGCTCCCAGCCCTGGCCCCTGCAGAGCCCTGTGCTTAGGGCAGCCATGGCAGCCCTCAACGCACCCTGGCTGCCCAGAGCAGCGGGAGGGGGAGAAAGGGCAGCCGAGGGCCCCACCGCAGAGCACGCGGCCTTCACCCATCCAGAGCACTGCTGTGAGGAACCTCTCGGACTTCTGCTTCCCCAGCCTCTCCTGTGCATGTGAAATAACAGGAAATACAGGGTCAGCAGTGGTGTGAAGTCATGGTACCTGATGGTTGATGATGAGCAATGATCCCTCTTAAGGATTTCTAGTTTTGGCTGAACAGCAGCAGTTGTCTCTTTCTACATGTGTATTGTCATCTTTAAAATGACAGCGCCATCAAACACACACGTTTTTATTTAAAATGAAATACTGGAGGGTTGAAGTCTTATCAAAATCACGTATTTAAGCTGAGGACAGGAGCTGCATTTCTGGCAGGTGGAGTGGTACACCTGCTTTGACATTCCAGTGCAATAACTGCAGGACAGGGAGTAGATTTCATGCCCAGTGTCCCATCCCTTGGGTGCACCGAGCTCTGCCTCAGCCATCCTCGGCCTCTACCACCAGAAATGTCCTTATTCCTGAAGGAGAGTTTGCTTTCAAAGCAGATTGAGCCCACAAATTTCACACTGTAATCAGTTTGCACACAACAGGACTGTTGTCTTAAGGTTTATTAGGATTCCAGTCCCTTAACATATGATGCCTGTTTTCCTTGGATAACGAATCTGAAAATGTTGACCTGGAACACACTGTTTTTCAATATTATAGTAAACTTCCTCACATATTTAATATAAGATTTATCTTTCAGTATTTAAAGGAATGAAAGCACTAATATGGCTACACATAATAAAGTTAATTCATATAGTCACATAATGATGAATGTTCCTGACTAAAGTGTGTTTCTACAAAGTTTATTGAAATCACATATTTACAGTATTTGTATTTTATTTTAGCATTCTTTACCTTATAACTCATACAAAACCAAACAAGTTTGGTATTTTTGAGCACACTGCATTCTTAAGGTTGAAGTGTTAATGATAGTGACTCTTTTTTGCAGAAATATTCACAGAATATTTACTGGCAGGCACCCATAGATTTCCTGCTCTTTAATAGAAAACCTATACATGTCTGTACTGTACAAATCTGCACTGCATTTTAAGTTATTAACCAGAGGTAGAAGAGTAGATGTAATATATGCATCAATTAGACACAACATCTATCTTTTACAAAAATCACACAAAAAAATTTCTTTAATAAAAGAATAAGACAACATCATAACTAAAATAAAATAGTTGTGTCTATTCTTGATTCAGACAAGTCTCAGTCAGTACACAGATCTTAATCTTCACTTTTCCCAAGTGTTATTTTTTATGCGTTACCCTTCTAAAAAGAAATTGTTAAAAAGCAAAATAAAACCATCATTATCTGCAGGAAATCTTCTCTAAATGAGTTTCCCTTAGTGTAAAAAATAGAGATGATAAGGAATATTTGTGTTGGTAGTAAATAAAGTGGGATGTGGATCTTTTAGGGTGATTACACAGGGCCAATAATTAGGCAGCCATCCTTGCAAAATTACGTATTTTAGTGTTGATTTATTGGCCACGTTATCATGACATTGATCTATCCAGCAGTCTTGTGATTCAAAATGGTGAACTGGTGAATATTACAGATTTTTAATACCTTGATAACAAGTCTGGGGAAAGAAGATGAACTGTCTTCATTATCTCAGTAAGACAATCTTTCCCGTTTTACACCACTCTTTCACCTGTCCTAGCACTCAGACATGGAGAATAAGAATAAAGATTTGACATGAAATTTCAGGAATGTCTCATGCAGTTGTATTAATATTTTCATATACCTATTAGCAATACCAAACCTAGAAAATTTTAGGATTGTGTTCAGCTTTGCCACAGATGTCCTCACAGCAGTGACTCAAAGGTAGTCTGTTCAGCTAATGGATCTCTTCTGTGTTAGATTTCCATGTGCTGAGCTCTTGCTGTTGGTTTTTCATATATACATTATATGCTGTTAAATTTCATTCCATTTCTATTATTCCAGTTGTCACAGTATCTATTTCTTTCCTGTTTGAGCCTTTAATCCTCTTCTATGTTAGTAATATCTCTCAGTGTTTGCTCTCAGCAGAATTTCATTAGCATACTCTTTTCATGTCAGTCATTACTGCAGATATTAAATAAGGCAGATTCCAGTATTGATCCTTTAAGAATTACAATAATATCTTCCCTTGAGACAACAATTCCTCTTCTAGCACAACCAAGGGGTTTTCCTGCTTTAGCATTTTATTCACAACTTTCTTTGCAGAAGCCTGATAAATCTTATCTGCATCACTTTCTACTGATTAAAGCAGTGGTTTTAATCAACAGAGATACATTCACTCAGCCTGCTTCACCTTTGGTAAACTTAGCTTGCATTTTGTCCTATTTTCCATTTTTTTTTCAACTTACATGGATGTTTTTCTTAAAGAAAGAAACTTCTAGATTCTTGAATATTGTTGAGGTCACTCTAATGTTTTCAGGTTATCCTTTTTTCCTCTTTCTGAAATCCTGGTTTGCTTTTCAGCAGTGCTCTACTACCAGTCAGCAGCTTTATTAAAAATTCTTGCTGCTGGACATGCAATTTCATGTGCCAGTTCTTTCAGAACCCAGGGGTAGAGATTATCCTGTCCTTCCAATTTCAGTGCTTTAAGCTCTTTTTTTTTTACTTCACATATGATAATTTCCATTTCGATATCCACATTCCATTTACATGTTACCTTTTTTTTTTTTTGTGGCTAGTTTTATCTTTAATTGCAAAGTCCCTGACAAACCAATTCTTATTAGGATTTATTTTCATAATAAAGGTCCTTTGATAAATCACATTTCTATGTTTGTATATTTTGCCAAAATAAATTAAAACCCCATATTTTTAGGGTTTGTGGGCTTTTTTAGAACCAATTTTATATATAAAGTTTACTGTGAAAAGAAACAGTTACACATCCATGCATGTAATATTTCTGTGGCAATGTCACTACTATCAGACCATGCCCTGTTTAGAATACAAATACATTTGAAAATAACTTGATTTGTGAAGTGCAAATGGCAGAACTGAACAGCAAACACTGCAATGAAATGACTTGCAGGATTAGAGATTTGTTATCAGAGTATTTAATTCAGGAGCCTGCACTGCATCCTCTAAGCTCCACAGGACAGAGTAAGGTTTTTTGGGAATTACAGAACTTCACAGATGTATGAAGTTTGCGTACTCTATACTTAATAACAAGGAAATAAGGAAAAATTGCATGACTATGTACCTGGCAGAAATTACACATAGGTTTTGAAGTTATTAATTTTCTCAGTTTGAGCTCTGGGCAATTGTAGATGAAAAATGATGAAGCAAAGTGTCTCCCTTTTACACTGGTTTCCATGATAACTGTGGGGTTTACAGGGAGAAAAGCGTGAGAACAAAATGATGAAGAACAGAGTATGCGGTGAAGGAAGACAGAATAGAAATGGAGTACATGAGGAATAATTTAGAAAGAAAAAGTGCATCTGAGAAAAAAAATGAAAGAGAGGGCAGAAAAAACACTGGAGGCTATTTACAGAATTTACAGAATGAAGTGAAAATGAGAGATCTTGTGCTCAGGATTTTCAGCCTGATTTAGATCAGTACTACAGTAGACAATTAATAAAAAAATAAAATTTATGTGGGGACCTGCAGGAAGAGGCAATTTATATTTTTAATTTCTTTATGCTCATAAGAAGACTTCCAGAATATAGGAATATATTGTTAATTAAATACATAAAAATAAGTTTAAAAAGGAAACAATAGACTTGTTGCTTAGAAAGAGCTCCCCTCTCTAGCTGGCAATCAGCAGTGGAATACTGTATAACAGTTCTGGTGCTGTGGATATGCAGTTTAGGCAGTGTTAAACCAGAAGAAAGGAGAAACGGGTTGATATCTATCTCTTTTCAGTAGAGACTATTGAAAACAAAAATGATTAAAGACAAAATCAGACCTTATGTATAATCATTTTAGACAATTATTAATCATAATGCAGAAGAGTCAGCTCTGACTTTTCAGTAGGGTAAAAAAAAGGCTCTACTAAATTTAATGAAATTGCACTAAATTGATATCAGTACTGTCAAGAGAAACAAACAAACAAACAAACAAAAAAACTCATGAAAGAATCATACTGGTGTGCATTTCCAGCAGGGCAGAATCTGGCTCACAGATGTTCACGTGCAGGCAGATGGTGTTTGTATGTAATACATGTACAGACAGATAGTCAGGCATAAATAGTGACTGCTAAAAGCATTATTTCCTATAAGACTCAAAAGGAGAGTTTCACTATATACTCAGTTATTTTTTTTCTAAACTTTGGTGCTCCACTAAATCTTTTCATGTACCAGAGTGACTTGACTGCAAAGACAAGGAACATCCCCAACTGTGGCATTTTCCGAAAGAAAAAATGTTTCTGTGTAAACCTGGAAGTGGGGCACAGATTATGTGGAAATTTTAGTCAAAATACTGTGAAGGAAACCACAAGGGCAGTTGACTCCTCAAATTCAGCCCCTCAAACTCACCAGGGGAAAGCAGAGCTCCTGCTGTTGATGTTGCAGCTTTGCAGCCCGGGTGCCCTCACTATTCACTGTTCCTTCTGTCTGCACAATGAAAGCCTGGATTAAACAAACGCAGGAGTTCCATTTAAAGAGCGCGGCCCTGCAGCAGCGGAAAGCTCTGCCTCGGCCTCCCTCACGGCGCCGCTTCCCGCCCTGCAGCGCAGCTGCCATTTTGCCGTGCAGATGGAGGTGTGAGGGCAGAGCACTCTCCCCTCACAGCCTTCAGCTGAACCTCTCTGACTCTAGGGGCTGGTGTGCACCTCAGGGCAAGGCAAGGCACATTTTTATGGCAGTCGGCTTGCTCCTAGGCATGTTGGGGTTGCTCAGGTGTCTCTGCACACCTGCCAGCCCAGGTGCCTCAGCAGGACACTCCATGCACCTCAGCGGAGGGGCTGAGGTGGGGAAAAGGAACATGGTAACTGTCATTGTAGTACTAAGATGGCGCAAAGAACGACACGGATTCAGGATCAGGTTCAAAGGCCGAAAAATGACTATATTTAATTATATAATTCCGCTTATATAGCTTTGTTCCCAAGGGTGGCATAAAACCATTGGATGCTTGACCATCCACCTCCCAGAGGGATTGGCTGAACGGCATAACATTCATTTCCAAAATATTTTTCCCAGTGTGGAAAACAAAGACACAAACAGCCTGCACCTGTGAGATAGTTTACAGAAACTCAAACTGTTTTCCCAGGTGGTTAGCATGAGAAAGGAGACTTTCACAGGTGGCTGTAAAAATAGGAAAATCTCTCTGCCACCTCTCTTAACATCTACAGGTAACCTCAGAGGGAAATGGAGCCTGGTGCTGCGGCGGCTGAGTGTGGCACCCCTGGAAGGGAAAAACACCCAGGAAGAGAGGAAGAAATAGAAAAAGAGACACAAAATATGGAGTAGCTAAAGTGGGCATTGCAGTCCTTCCACAAAGGAAGCATGAACCCATCCTTCATGGAGGTGCTGCCCCAGAGGAAGCACATCGTGGCCACCCAGGCAACAGAAGCACTGTCACCAGCCTGGCAGACGATGCAGGGCAGCAGTGTCCAGGAGGAGCAGGCCCAGGCTGAGAGGACCCCAGCCTTTAGGGGAAGAAGCTGCCGAGGAAAAGGTAAGTTTTTTTTAACTGAGGTGTTTTTTTCTTCTGGCTCTTCTGGCATTGCATGGTGTAGCCACCATCATGGCGCCTACTGTTTTTGTAGTACCTGGGGTTGAGGCAGCAGTACACGGCTGTTGTGGCTCATTTGACCACAACTCAGGGGCAAAAATGAGAGGATGAGAGGAAAGCAGGCTAAACCTGGGAGGTTACATTCTCTCAAAAAATAAGTCTCCTGAAGCCCTCTGCTCCTCAGCCTTTCCTTGGGCCAGCAGGCTTCTTCAGCCTCCTTAGCCCTTGGCAGAGTTGTTCTCTGCTGTGGTTACAAACTCTTTTGAGGATGAAAGGGCAGGGGCAGGAGGGCAGCAAGGGCTACCAGCCCCTGGCAGCACTAGCCCTGCTTGGAAGCCTGGCACCAACAGCTTCATCCACGGCATTGCCAGGTCTTGTTTGCCAGGCGGGACCCTTTCTCTTGGGAGCTGATGTGCTTTTGCTTGCAGTCTCTGAAAGCTTGCGACAGAATTTCTCTGTATTGCGGGTGGATCTAGATAAAGAATCCATGCAATGGGTTGCGGGGGGTGGGGGTGGGTGCTTGTGCTTTCTCAACAGAGTGCTGTTTCTAGAAATTCAAACTAAACTAGACAGTTCTGTCAAGAAAATGTTATAAGCTCCTGCTAGATCTTATTTCTTTATGCCAGGCATTTATGCTTTGTTTCTGTCACAGTGGCAGGCTGAATTTTCATAGGGATAAAAGTATTCTTGGCAAGGAATAATTAGCAGAATATTATGGATGTAGGTGGGTGTTCCCTGTGCAAGGACAGAGCCAAAGCAAAACTTGTGAGGAGAGAGAAAAGACTGCAGTGACAACTTCGTCCTATTACTGGTTGTGTTCTCAGTGACCTGTAAAATCAACAGAGCTTTTAGTGTTTACAGTGCATCAGGCATTAAAAAAAAAAAAAAAAAAATTGTACATATACAATACATTTGGAAAGAATTGAGTTGAAAGCACTGCTTCAGGAAGCACAGCCATGTTCAAAAGAAGCTGCTGTTTTGTGCATGCGAGGTCTGCGTACACGGCCCTGGATTTCAGAGTACAGTACTTGTGCCCCAGGGGCCCTTGTTTTACTGGGTTCTTGCGACAGCTGAAAATCGTCTCATTAATGTCATTATTGATAGCAAAGGAAATGTACTTAAATTGCTTTTCAGAGAGGATAAAACACATAATTAAACATATTTCAGAATTCTTTTTAATTATATGGAGTCTATTTTTTTATCTTTTACTTGAGCTCCTGAATGTCTTTGTCTATCTAAACAGACAATACATTTGTAATTAATAGCCAGTAAAGACCTCAGGACAGAAATAGAATCCTACAAAAAGATTTCTGTTTTGCTTTATTATATGAACAAATCTCCAAAGAAGACTTTTAATGTCCTAGTTTTTCTCTTTGAATATTCTTATTCCTCTGAGTAGAATCCAACTTGGACAGAGGTTAGTGTACTTGATGCCTGGCTGGGTCATTTTGCTGTCAGGTGTAACTGCACCTGCATGTAGCATTCTTTCTCTTTGTTGGAAAAATCGTGTATTTTTGACCCCACACATCCCCTTTTCTCTCTATTGCCAGCAGCCTGTGTGCAGTGCTAGCACAGCCATCACTTTTCCAGAGATTTTTCCTGCAGTGAATTCCTCATAAAATTCAGAGTTGAGCAGGGCACCCCAGGCTATGGAGCAAAGTGTTGCTGCTGTCCGTCTCTTCATTGTTACTGCAGTGATAAATATTCCTTTTGGGGACTGCTCTTAACACTGGGAGCTGTGTTCAAGATGGCAAAAGACTGAGTTCGTTTGGGCACTTTGCTTATAGGGCTGCAAGCAAATGAATTAATTAGAACTTCTCTAATCAATGCAAGATGCCACGTCAGGGAGGTACAAGTCACATCTCATCCATCCTTTCTCTAGAATGGGGAGACAATAAGATAAATGTATTTCCAAATCTCAGTATGCAGCCACTGCTCTGTCTCGATACAGTTAATTTCAAAGAAAGTGTTTGTTCCTTCTGCCTTGTTTCCAATATTTGGAATTTCAGATGTAGTCTATTTCCAAATGCCCCGTTATTGTTCAGGTTTAATTTTCCTTAGTCTCCCTCTAATGATCTAACTTGATAAAACAATTTAGTTAATTTTAAAGAGAACTCACATTAAACCTGTTTTGATTGCTTTTCATGCTGAATCCCAAAGATGAAGTCTTGAGTGATTTCTGTTTTCTAAAACAGAGTGCTGAATATCTTTTAAGAAAATGATAATGGACCAAAGAACAATGACTTTAATACATCTCATTTAGTCCTACTGCAGTGAAGGTGGAGCTGTCTGACTAAAACCTAATGCAAAGATACTTTGCTTTCTACAGAGAGATCTATTTGTCTTCATTTTCTAAAGAAGCTTCAAAGTGTGTGACAGATATTAATTCACTCCTAATGTGCTCAGTCTGGGCAGTGCTTTCCTCAAACTTGGGGGGCAGGGGGAGTGTGAGGAACGAGTGGGTGAGCTATGCCTTAGTCCCAGCCCCTGGGACCAAAACACATCAACACCGTCTGAATTAGCGTCCTGTGTTCGCTGAAAAGCCTGGGAAGCGGCTGCCCAGGTGTGACTGTGGCACCGGGCACGTGCAGTGGGGGACAGAGAGGGCAGAGACCGATGCCTGTCAAACCACACGTGGGTTGGCTGCAGCAGCGCAGTAGGATACACCCATAGCCCTACTATATGTACAGCAGCTCTCAGCGGGGTTTATTTGTCGCTCCTTACAGTGCGATTTACCAGGTTTGAACCAGAGCTCGGGTCTGAAGGCTGTGGGAAGGTTCCTAATAACGTCGTGCCGCCTTCGGATCAGTAGATGGAGCTCCAAGATAAATCGTTCCAGCCCTGAAGCATTGCAATCAATTAAACATAACAGCTGTTAAGAGACCGCAGTAATTACAAGGCTAAATGATATCCTTAAATAATCACTTGGGATTTATACATCTTATTCCTTAAATCTTATCATACATACATAGAGGTTTGTTAGAGAGAGAAATAAAATTAATTCTGTGCCTCTCTGCCAGATCTCTCTAGTGTCTTTCCAAGTGTTTAGAAGACTGAATGATAGCCAAAGTCACAAATGTACTCTTGGCTACAGTGCTTTTTCTTCAGCTGCCTACAGAAATCCAGTTTATAGAAACCTGCTTATGATAATGTGCTTTATTTTTATCCCTCTTAAATTCACTGCATTTCTCCCATATAATAGGAGTACCGACTTCTGTGGTTTTCCCACTTTACCATGTTGGCCCTTGGTCTCCCAAATTATAGCCTATACTTAGTGCTATAATAATTGTTCAGAAATCTGACCCTCTAGTTCAGGGTACTTTTCATTATTATTTAAATTGTCTCTGGCCTCTAGCATTCACATATATGCTAATTGTTCCCAGTGTTTAAATGCATCCCTTAAAACTTTGGGAAGAGGAGGCTGTTGAGTTCCTGATAACAGAAGAAACATCAACAGTATGAATTGCCACCTTAAATTGTGGTGTCTATAAAAGATACAGTTGTACAACAATATTTTTGTTGTGACAGCACTAAAAGATAAACAATCAGGGCTCCAAAAAAATGGTCTTAAAGTTATTAATTAAATTACGGGGCATATGACAGGAATGACAACTTGTTTTATGAGAATTTGAGCTTTGATAAAATAATTGTCAGAGAGATAGTAACTAATTAGAACACAGCAAGAAGATTGTCATGCAGCTTCTTTCCAGGTAAGTGAAATTAGGAAGAGTTAGGTGGCTATAAGAACAGGCCCAGCATTTTGGAGATCAAAGACAAAATAGGGATTTACTCTTGTAGGAAACCTGGATTAAGTCTGAATTAATGTCCTGTTGTTCACGACATGGGATGGGAAATGCTGCTGGTTTTGTCTTGTATTTGGTTCTCTGCTAACCTCAGGAAATAGCAGTGAAGCCAGGGCTACTCTATATTAATTTATTGAGACTCTGTTTGCATCCTGTTAGTTAACTAAACATGTGTTTGCTTCTTCTGACATGTGAGAAATCCACAGAGAAGCATTAGCCATATTATATATTAATGTAAAATGAAATTAGTAGTGATGTGAGCTAATAGGCTGGGCTTTGAACTTTGGCTGCAAGAGGGAAGATTTCTTGCTTGTTCTTCCGACTCAGAGGGATGGTAAACTTCAGGCAGGTGATGGGAAGATGCTGGCATCCAGTAGCAGGAATTGCTGAGATGATTGATCACACACCTTGGGGACCTATTTCCATCTTCAGTAAAATTCCTTCTCATGATTTTCCTAAGGCTGCACCTCACACTGCAGTTTACCTTCCTGTCCCCTTGAAGGAATGAAACCCAGCGTTGTGAGAAGAGCAGGTTGACAGTGAAAATAATGGGACACAGATTTATTATGAATATTTCTCAGAGAGGTCATTCATTGAAGTACACAGCTGACAGTGAAAGCTGAGATAATGTTTCTTCCCATGGGAACAATGCCAAGCTGGAGAGGACAGAACCCCTCACTGAACTCCCAGCTGCCCCACACTGCAGGCCCTGCTGCAGGTGAGCAGGAAAATGCACCTGTGTGTCCTGCTCCAGGTCTCAGCTGCAAAATGGCAGCAATTTAGGGGACCAGCTCCCCCCTTCCATTGATCTTGGACAATGCTGCAGAGTCAGTGCACATCAAGAGCTGAGCATAAGCTGTGTTTGCTAGAGTTTTGCAGTGGAAATTTTCTCTGAGGTTCTGTAGAGTTCACATGCTGTGACCTCCTTGCAATATTTATGGACATGTTTGGCTGAGCTTGTGAGGATCTGTAAATCCCCAGGAGATCTTCATGAAGTATTTCCATTGATGCCACTCACAGTAAACTTTCACCAAAATCCTTGAGTATCTGAAAAAAATAAGACCTTAAAGAGGAAGATTTAAAAAAAAAAGAGAGGAAATTAATTGGGTGGGAAAAGCAAAACGCCTTCTGCTGTTTGAAAATTCAATTCCCTATAACTGTAACCCTTGGTACTCAGAGCAGCAACTTTAATCAGAACTGTGGCTGATTTTTTTAGCAATGTTTTTTACTGCAGTCCAGCTTTGCTATTAAAACCCATTCTTCTGTTATGCCTTGGAGGAGAGATGGCTCTGTTGGGAATAACATAAAGCATGTATATTGGATTTCTTTTTTTAAAAAAAGAGGTTAAAATAGCAATAGCAACCTTGTCAGAGAGCACTGGCTGGGGAGCAGCTTGGAGACGCCAATAGCCCTTGGGCTTGCCTTCAGTGGTCCAGTCTCACAGGTGGTTGTCAACCTTTGAAAATACTGTCAGTATTGATTGTTATTTTTAATTATCAAGGTAAACACTGAAAGTTAAGTGAGAGCTAAGAAGCATGGCTTGTCAGTTAAGCTGAGATCTGAAATGCATTAATGGTGAAATTTCCATCTTCTAAAAACCCTCTGGGATTTTTTGAAAGAAAGGAAAGGACAGACATGTATATGATGAAGTTTAAGCAGAGAAGTAATATGATTTTGGTAAAAAATTGATGTGGAACAGAACCTGAATTCTTAAGCCAGCACAGGTGAGTTCGACTGTGAACTTTGTGATCAGAGCTGGTTCAGTCTCCGTGTACCTGCTGAACAGCACCTTCAGGGAGAAAAGCAGATAATGAAATTATTTCTATTTAAAACATTTTATTCCTTCAAGCTGAGTCTGGTTGCCCAAAGTGGAGAAGTAAGTTGAATAAGAATGACATCAAGAAGCTTCACAGGTAAAAAGAAAATACAGAATATCAGGAGAGTCTGACATTTTCACTTGGCATAAACCAGCAGAGTAGCAAGCACTCATTATAAGAAGTAGTGCTGTAGGAGAAATTCTCCTGGAAAGATGCTGAATGTTCATTTTTTTCATTGCACCACCTGCCCCAAGGCCAAACCTGTCCAGAATTTTAAACATGTAGTCCCAGGCAAAAGTGTTAAAACCAGGTACAACTTATATAGCTTTTCTTGAGTAGGTACAGTCTGGATATAGACACTGAAGTTTCAGGGAACTTGCTGTCATATGTTTGTTAGTGTGAGTAAAAAATTCAGTGTTGAGCCAAAATCTAGCAGCAACAGAGGGAAAAACAATTAAGGGGAGGGGCCTGTGTGCTACTGAAAAGAAAAAATGACACTATATCCCATATATCTCCTACATCCTCTCAGAAGGACCCACAGACATGGAATGCTCTCTGGCCAGGAGGCAAGGGAGGCAAAGAGCTGAAGCACAAAACTGTATAACAGAACTGTCGCTCCCTCCTAGTGCTTTGTCTTTCTGCAGCCTCTGCCTGGGAATCCTGGAGTGTTCATTTACCAGTACTGAAATCTCTCCCTGGAAAGGTTTTAAAGGAATTAGGGAAGAGCAAACAAATACGGAAACAAATCTAGCAACAGAATTCCAGCTCCTCTCATAAATTGCATGCTGGCCTAAGCTTTAGCTGGAATTTCAAGGCAAATGTTAATGGTCTGGTAAGACTTATAGTCACAGGAGGGGTTTTTTAAATGGAAATAACATTGATAATACAGTGAATGGTTCAGGAAATGATTCACTTTAAACTAAAACTTCAAAGATAGACAGGTGAGGCTCATTTACTGGAGAAACCGCCCATGTAAAATAATATGCCTAAATCTCTCTGACCAAGGAGACAGCTTATTTCAGAGATAGTCATCCAAGACCTCAGCTAGTGGAAATCAGCATAGCTCGACTGATTGAATCCTGTGGAAACATAATTAGGTAGAGTATCCCCTGCATTCCATTTCTTAGAAAGAGGTAAGGACAGGTCCAGTTCTTGTGGCAAAGAGGACAGAAGCTGTGACAAGGAATAATCTACAGGAGAGACATAACGAAAGGGAAATAAATTTGTCTGTCAAAGGATTCAAAACAGTTTGGAACAATAAAAAAATGCAATATAGCTGTTCATTTTTGAGACAGTGTCATAAAAAGGCTGATCAAAAACTCCATCCGACTTTGCAGTAGAAAAGATTAAGTAAAATGATACCATTTTCAGTAGAAAATTGTAGGGAGAAAAAAGCAAAAGAGCTCAGCTCTTGCTCTGCAGAGTGATTACTAAGAGATACCTACTCAAGCTTTGTTCTGTCAGAGATTGTGATAACACTTACAGAGATACAGCCAGACTGTCTGTTTGGCTAGACAGCATTAATATAAACCACGTAATTTAGAAAGTACCTCTCCAGATTCCATCTCCAGATAGAAATCTGCTAATGAACCATGATTCAGTTATATTCCTAATCAGGAAAATGTTTTTCAAGCTGTATTCTAACTGGGCAGTGTTTTGCTTCCTACGTCCCAAAGACCAATTAAACATTTTGTATGCAGCTATGCTATAGATAACAAATGTGCTGTACAAATTAAATCAGTTTTGATGAGAAAAATAGCTTATGTTCTGCTCATTTCACTAAAAAGCCAAACTGCTGATTTGCAGGACCCCTCTAAAATGGAGTCCTACAAGGAAGAGCAGGGATTGTAAGTCTGGGTGGCAGCATGACAGTTCATGGGATCGGTCATTGGAGAAATTGGTGCCTAATCTGATTCTGCAGCATGTCAGTCACAGAACAGCAATACCACAGTCTTAGTGGGCCTCCACCAGAGATAGATTTGGCCCACTTAACTCAGCTAGAAGGTCTGGAAAGGGTGAACTCCTATCAGTAAAACCTGGAAATGGCTGGGAAGCATAAATTCATTCACTATTAGAAGGCAGGACTTTGTAACCCTCTTCTCTCATCACAGCCACACGGGTCTACTCCACTGCTTTTTTACCAGGTTGGAATTCTGCATTAAAATCTTCACTGCCTGAGTTTAAATTAAATCCTCTCCATCCTCGCAAAGAGAAAATACAGAGGAAATCCTAATGCAAGAATATCCATATAGTTTAGAATCAGGAGAGAATCCAACCTCTGCCCCAGACTTCAAACAGTGAACTACTATTTTAATAAATAGCATTTCTCAGGAAGATCATAAAAAGCTTTCACAGTGGTTCTGTCCTGGTGAAATCAGGGAAGCCAGTTCACTTCAGTCGAAGAAGAGTCTTCCTAGCAGCATCTTAATATTAGGATTTAATTGACATCAGACCTTTTATCAGTCCTGGTTTCTCCCTAAAGATTGAGTTTATGTATTGGTCCACCAAAGATTTAAAAAAAAAAAAGTGTTCAAAATACAGGGGGGGAAAAAGCTATTTGTTTGTATCTGTGAAGGCCTTTTGTTGCCAGATATTTTGGAGCATCTTATTTTTTAGGCTGTTTCCTGATGGCTTGAATTCTGATTACTTATCCTCAGGAACTCAGTATGATATTAGTTCCACTGATCTTGTTGACTTTGCTTTCATGTGCAGTGGGTAACGCTGGGGAAAAGCAGAAAGGATGGAGTCATTATGGATTCTGAAAGAAGTAAAAACAAACACCCACCACAGAACACTTGGAAGAACACGGGAGACCCTGCAGCACAGTTCTGCTGTAACAACCCACTCATCCCCACAAGCTTTATCTTTTTGAGGGGAAAATGTGCTGGCAATAGAGACAAGCTTGTGTGAGAGGTGCAGGCTAAGCCTCCAGGTAAGGGTAAGTAAGTCAGTGCTTTCCCACAAAAGAAAAGACAAAAGGAAATGAACAGTGCTGGACTGAAATTCCTGAGAGACTCCAGTTCCCTGATCTACCCAGTCTTGAGGGAGGTGTCACTCTAGGAAAGCATTAGTCTCTGTCCCTGTGTACTCAGTCCATATTTGAGTTTTTTTAATCAGCTGTAGAATGGACAAGATTTGCAGTGGTTCTTAGATGTAGATTTTAATTTTTTTCCAGGCCTAGGGAAAGAAGATACTTAGGTCCAATGGAAGTCAGGCAGGACTCTTTGAACAGATTGCCCAGACAGTTTTTGGAGTCTCCCTCATTAGAGATACTCAAGAATAGTCTGGACACAATCCTGTGCCATGTGCTCTGGAATGACCCTGCTTGAGCAGGGAGGTTAGACCAGGAGGGACCACTGTGGTCCCTTTCAACCTGACCCATTCTGTCTTTTTGTGATTCTGTGACTCTGACTTTCCTGTTTGGAAAAGCATGACACTGGATGCACATCTCTGTGATATGAAATTATTTTGAAAATCTGACCCTTGTTTTGTTCAGCTCACACTGCCAAAGCCCTTATTCTAAACACTGCAGCTCCCAGGCTGGACTCAGAAAATCTAAGTTAATAGAAGTTGATTAGGAAAGTGGCCATCAGGAAATAGAAAGCAGGCACACTCCCTCCTATTCACACACCCCTCTTATCAGATCCATGTGGAGCCTGCCACTTACTTACCTACACATCTTCCTATATGTAAGTTTAAGGCACAAGGAGATACCTCACCTGGAGATATCTGGGATCTTGCTCCTTTATTATGCCCTATAAGGTGTAGCAAATTTGACCTTTTTCAACTGTTAACTCAGCACTGCAACTCCTTATCAAAGAACTGTTCTTCTCTCCTGAAGCATCCAGCAAGTTCTTGGCGGAAGAAGGTTCCTGTCTCTGATAAGGCTTTTTTTTTACAAATTGACGCTGCTTTGTATTGCAAGGGAAAATCCATTTTGTGTGGTCTCTCCTTGAGCTTGTTATATGGTAGAACACTTAGGGGGAGGACAGGAGCTCTGGTACTCAGGGAAGAGGATGTTGATGACCTTGATTTTGCAGATCCTCAAGGTATCAATCAGAGGAAATGCAAAGGTTTTACAGCAAAAGTGTGGCATACAAAACTAACCTTTCAGTGGAACCAAAGGTGAGCAATCCAGCAGTTGTTAGGTAGTTTTCCCTATGCAGTGCTAAAAAGCTAAGGCACTACCACTGAAAAAGCAGCCAGGGAAATCAGAGGGATGCACCCAAACCTATGCATATTTCAGCTGTTGGAACTGAATATCTTATTCACAGCACATCCCAGTAATTGCTATTTTACAGCACTCCAAACTACATTAGTGTTTGCATCAATGCATTTGCACATTGATAGCTTTGCAAAGAGGTCCTCTCAAAGCTGCATCTCCCCAAAATCTCATCTTGCCAAGGAGGGATCTGCTGAGCTGTGCTGATACACAGTTCTGCACACTCAGATGCTGACATTCGAGTGACCCATTGATGATCTTATTGACTAAGTGCCATGGGAAGAGATTGAGTGCCCATTTGATAGAACCAGGAGATGAAAACAGGTGTCCAGACTTTGATCCTTCTATTTGACAGCTGGATTCATATTCTATCACAAAATCTCTCTATTAAATTGGCATCTCCCAGGGAAGCAAAAAACCCAGGAAGACAAGGGCAGAACGTCATATGAGAGGAGAATACTGAAGCAAAGACAATAAAATATTTTGCCTGGCTAATACATAAATGAAGAATAGTTGGATTTGAATTCAGAATGGACCCTAAACTCAGGACTGAATGAACAGGTATTTTGGGGTTTTTCCATTCCAGCCTGTCAAAAGGGCTGAAGCAGGCAGGCAGGTGCATGCTCATCCCTGCCATTACAGCTATGAGGGGAAAAAACTGAATTTGTGTTGCCTTGTGTTTAGAAACCCTCCCCTACCTGGCAGGGTTCCTCTGCTGAATCTAACAGGAATATTTTTATTTCCTCTGAGACACAATTTAAGGCTCCTGCAGTATTCAGAACAGCTGCGCAATGTAAAAAAGGAAAGGGACTATGCAAAATGCAAGGAAAAGGCAGAGTTAGTGAAAATAAAGCTGAATGGGGCAATAGTGAGGTATATAAAGAAATGCAAGCATGACTCTTGCTAAGGCTGCAATCCAGAGCTTATTAATTTGTACAGATATTTTCCTTTTTATTTAGTGGTCTTTTAAAACCCCATATCGTGGGTTAGGATCAAAAGAGTTTTTTTTTAACCAGTTTTCCAGTGTATAAATCCTACTGGTACATAGAGCCAGAAATGGAAGATGTAATATTGTTGATCCCCTCCCAGAGAAGAGGAATGATCTGCACCATTGTGGAGAGCCCATCAGTCTACTCAAGGCAATTTGTAACAAGATTTCGTGTGGTGTCAGCAGACCTGCATGTCAGGGAACGGAAGGACAGAGCAAATTATTGAGACAGAGAGGCAAAATTTGCTTGAAGAAGTAACTATGCAGTTAGAATTTGCTATATGGCAGAAAAACAAGACTGAAAAAATCTGCTATCTGTGATAAATGGCTAAAATACGGATTTTTTGATGAGCACTATGGATCCCCATATCCTCTGCCTTATCCCACGTACAGATCATTCTGTCTTCCTGTGAAAGATACAAAGGGAACAAATCCACAGATCCAGAAACTTTGCTGGGAAAGGACTCATGAAGTTGTGTGGAGAAGCTTTGTAATTGAAGATCTTCAGCAAAAACAGGACATGCTTTTCTACCCTTGCCCAAAACAGTTTCTGGAGAAGGAGCTGTTGAAGACAAATGTGATGCTTTGAGAAATACTTTTATTAAAGAGGTGCACAGTTCACAGGCAATGTTATTAGTCAATTTTAGGTGTCTTGTGAAACTAATAAATAGTTTTTAGCAGCAAATGTGCAAGTAGAGGACTGTACTGTGGCAGTCCTCTGCAAAACAAAGCAATAAATACAAAACAAAAATTACAAAACAAGAATTGTAATGTTGTATAGCAGCTCCTAAAGGGTCCTGTCACTATAGTTATAGTCAGCCAGGGATTGCAAAACACCAGAGCTCCACTTGCACGTTTAATGTTTCTCTGCTCTGGCACAGCAGCAGTCTTGGGGCAGAGCCATCTTGGGGCATCCGTGGCTCTGGCTGTGAGAGGAGACATTGAGTGACAGGGAGGCAGTTGCTGCAGAAATCCCCAGTGTGGTTTTCCTAGCCAGTCATCCCTTGGGAAATATGCATTCTTACTGTAAGACTGAACTTGTTGGATTGCAGTTCCTAGCACCAGCCTCTGCTCACCAGCCTTTCTTTAAAATAAAGTAAAAATGACAGGCAGTCAGCCTAGCTCTGTATTAGAAATTAGTATGGCTGAGGAAATCATGTTTTCTGTAAATAAAATGGAAGGATCTTGAGTATGTTTTTTGCCACCTAAACAGCTTGATGTCCTTTATTAAGTTCTTTGTGTAGAATATAGAGAAAGAGAGAGAAGAATTTAAAAAGCATTCCAGTTGTGATACAATGATAAGCTGATACATCGGTCCATGAGGAGCAGAACCACAGACACAGAGTGCAAAGCTGTGTATGCTACAGTGCAGCTGAAATTACATTATTAGAGAGTAGATTTGGCTTTGTTCTGCAGAACAGAGCCTGAAACAGTAAAAAAATGTATGCAATTATTCTCCATTTTAGGTAAGCATTAAACATTCTGATGTGAATTCTAACAAGCAGTATCCTGTGAAAGAGAGATCCTTCAGTAGTGAGGGGTCTGGGGAAAGGAGACTTAACAGACAGTTCATAAGTCATGTGGCAAAGGCACTAGTGGCTTACAATCCATCCAGTTTTTAATTCAGTGCTCCCCTCTGCTGATTTCTGGTGTGAGCTTCAAAAAGCCATGATACGTGACCCTTCTCTAACTATCTGTACTAATTCCTTCTGGAGGTGCTCACAGTTACCCCTCTCTGCCACATCTGAATTCTCAGATGTGGGAGCAGTCACAATGCCCTCATGCTTCACTTCCCATGGCAGGCCCTGATCTCAGCAGGAGCTTGATGTGTCACTGACAGTGAAATCCAGAGCCACCAGCTAAGGTGGGTGGATGGGTGAATGGGCTGACCTTGTTTCATCCCAAGGCAGGGGTGATACTCAGTACTTTTCTTAAATGTAGGTGATAAAGATCAGAGGCAACTGGTAACATGAACTTACTTCCCTTTGGGGAGAAGCCTTGAATTTTTCCTTCTCAGGAGAAGCCTGTTTAACAAAACACAAACTTCTCAATCATATGTGTAACAAGCTGCTGCAAAAACTGCCACGACTTCCCTTTCCAGCAAAAAGAGAAGAGGCTGCTTTTACTGATACAGGCTTGCAAGCACAGGCATTTCCAGGAACTCTGTGCTCCCTCCTGCATTTTGCATCCCTTTTTTCCTACTTTATCTTGGATTTGGACTGACAGTATCACTGGAATGGTCTGGGGACAGTATGCCTACGTGCAGTTTTTGACCTGAAAGACCACCATGTCAGCACAGCATTTGCAAGTGTTAGTGCCACAGGAATGCCTTGGAAAGGGCTCATCAGTATGCATGCAGTAGCTGCTGAGCACAAATATGTATGAAATTCTGATCATTGGTATTGAAATGGTGATCCTGAATATAAATTAGGAGGCTTCTAAATACATCAAATTTCAGTTAAATGGGAACTAAGTAAATACTGCATTTTGAATTATAGTTGTCTTCCATTTTAAAAAAGGAAATCTGATGTTAGTTGGTTCTTCAGACTAGATAAAGCCTTTAGGAATGTAAAAAACACATTATTAACAGAGACATTTAAATTTGAAAAATAATTGCCTAGGCATAAGCAAGACTTTTATCATGCATGTGAAGCTTTTAAATCTTTAGATCTTGTTGAGATATGGCAGATAGGATATAAAAGTGCTTATCTGTGCAATACTTTTTTGCTCAGGGAATAAATTCTCAAGTAAATTGATTATCCTAAACAAATAAAAAATGCTAAACAGGGAGAGAATTCACTGTATCTTGTTCCAGCTACCACTTATGAGGGCTTTGTCTTTACAGCTTGCTATGGCAGCTCTCTGAAAACCATTAAACCATTGGACAGTTTCATCTTCCCCCCAACATTAAAGAAGAGAGAATTCCCATCATCAGGGATGTAGAAAAACCAACATCAATTTTTTATCAATTCCCTTTGCAGAGGAGCTGAAATGCACCTTCCCTTTGCATTGTCAGCTGTAATCCTGTGAGCAGCTCTTCATACAGTCAATACAGAACCCCACAAACAGAACACACTAGTAACTTTGTTTTTTTTACTTTATCAATCCTCATCTAGCAAGCCTCTTTAATTAACTACCTCTGTAACAGAAGCTTTTAATTCAACCAGTGTGAAACACACAATATTGCATATGGTCAAATCACTGTGATGCAAATATTTTATTAGCTTTCTGTTCATCTTAAGCCAGTCTATGCTTAACATATCAAATAACTCTGTTTTAACAGTGGAAAAGGGGAATGTGATGGATGGTAAAAGAAATAATGGGAAAGCATGTCTGAAATTCAGAAGTGGCTGGGAGTAGAAATTCAGAAGGCAGTACTTTACTCCTAGAGTATTATCTCAGTCTCTAACAATGGTACAAGATGCATCTGTGAAATTGAGCACCAGCTTTGTGTATGGACACAAGAGGATTTGGGAGGACAGTCAAAGATATGTAAGAGAGCACTAACTTCACTCTTCTCCACAGTTCAAAAATATTTGTCAAGTCCAAATTGTGGGTAGACACTTTCCAGGCATTGAATGCTTGTTTTTAATGATTATACCTATACAACTAGATTTCTGAGCCAACCAAAATAAGAAGCTTTCTTTTGCTGTAATTTCTCAGTTAAATGCTAAAACAGGGGCACTGCTGGAGGTATCAGAATACAAAATACACATTGCTTAGTGTGCAGTATGGGCGTGTGGCAGCACATATGGCATTACACATGAACACCAAACAATTTGCTCAGACCCCAAAGAGTTTGCAGGAAGTCAGAGAAAACACAGGTAGGTGACAACAATAACCTGCAGTGTAAGAGGAAAGTGGAACCAGTGGAGCATGAAAATATATTCACTCTCCCTTCTCCCAGGATGGAATAGGGAATACAGTTGAAAGCAGAGAGGATTGTCTCCAGCAGATCCAGGGGCTGTATCTGAGTGGTCAGGATAACTACAGCTGTTGGTTTGTTGGTGTTTGTGCTCCCATCCTGAACAGACAGGTGTATCAGCTTATGGAAAACTTGCTTTTTGTTTTTTGCAGTGCTCTCAAACCACCTCTAATATTGCACAACTTTTGCAATCTCATAATTTCATTCATTTCAGTGGAGTTCCTCCACTTACACTGATGAAATAAGGAGGAGACTGCAGTGCCATATTTGTACTGGGAATCAGGGCAGGTTGTCAGGATCACAGTCTCTCACTTGCTGTGGGGGGCATAAAATAAAGATGATGTCAGGTCAAAGAGACAGTCTCCAATATCAGTCTTAAACCTGAGGATTTAACAGGCAGCAATTAAAAACCTTTCTTTGATATAAGAATTCTGTAAGTCAATGGCATTAAGTTCTGTTGCTGATTATCTGGTCTTTGTGATATTTAATTTCCCAATATTTCATGGCAATATATTTCCTCTTTCTAGTTGGAGTATGCGGTTAGAAGTAAAATCAGGAGCCTTTCAAAAGGTGACTTATTTGGAGTGGCTGAAAATCATCCCTCTGAGAAACAAGTACTTAAAAGCACAAATCATACTAAAAATTAGGAGATACTGCAGATACTTTGTGCTAGCCCTAGGAGGGGATCCAATATGTGTTTTTATGGGCTCTTTAATGATGATGATATTTATACATTAAACATATTTAAGAAGAGAAGGCTTGGAAAAAACTAAAACACTTCAGTGGAATGGCATTTCCACGTGCAGCTGTCACAGTTAATGTTATATTGATAAGATGTAGGTCTTGCTGACTACCGTGCATATCCTTTACTTCATTTCCTTTGCAGGCAGCAAGAATCCATCATTCACATTTTTCTCTTGGCCTACATCTGTCTAAGGCAGTGTTCTCAGGATATAGTACTGTAACAATATCATATGTCATATTATTAAGTTGATGGCTAAATGCCTGATCCTGTTGTTTTAGCCCCCTCAGTGGGCAGAGGGACTCCACAAAATTTTGGAGGTGCATGAACATCTGAGACTCTGCTGATCATCTGCAAAAGCAATCAATTATTTTGTACCTTTCTCTCTTCTCACCCACAGTGCAGAAGTGAAGGTGCAGACACAATGAACAATATTATAGGTGACAGAAATGTTTGTATATAAAGCAAAGTCACACTTCTTTCCACAGCTGCTCGGATGGAAATCTAAAAACCAGTGAAAAAGTGGGTTCAGCATCTCCAGTGAGGCAATACCTGTTCACTGACAGCAAACTTCACTCTGTGCAAAGACCTGTGCACTATTTCCACATCCCTTGGGTGCAGTATCGGCCCTCTCAGTGGGAATAAATGAGTTCTTCAGTTCACTTACCTTCATTCTAATTTCTAATTCACTGACTCAACTCACTGGTCACAGTCATCTCTTGTTTCTGTCTGGGCATCTACTCCTAGATCCTACTCCTTACTCATATGACACTCCTCTTAACTGAATCCTTTCTGCAATAATTGTAGAAAATAGCTTGTCTTTCTGATGACGGCATAAAGAGAAGCTTGACTTAAGGTACAACATGGAAAATTGGGAATGGAGGCCTAGACTTCTGCTGCTGATGGATAACTTGATAAAACTGCACAGAAGATTTTGGTATGTGTATCCCTGTCACTCTAAAAGAACACTGACCTTGGCAAATATACAGACTCATATTTTGTTTTTTCTTTAATTCATGTAAATTATAAAGTTAGTTACTAATGTTGTGTACTTTAATACCATATCCTGTATCTTACACCTATTTTTGAGAATCTTAAAACAAGAATGAACTTTGTGATGCATAAAATCATAAGCAGAAACAGTTCAGTAGAACAAAGCAATGATTACTGCAATGTACAAACATGAGAACTGCCCTGAGGACAGCCCTTAAACACAGCATTATAAGAAATGCTTACGAATTGAGTTTCCCATGTCACTGAAGTATCCTGCTGCAAAACTGCCATCACTCAAAGCAAAGCTGGGAAGATCCCTTCTGGCAGACTGGAATCGCTCATGAGCATGGGAATAGATCACACCCAGCCAGTGGAGAACAGCAGAGAAACCTGTCTGTGCCCATTCTGGGTCACAACTCTTTTCTTATTAGCCAGCAGCTCCAAAACTCTTGCATATTTTCATTAGATTTGCATCCACTGTAAATTCTGTCTTCAGTCACATGTGTCATTTCAGTTCCATGTTTGAGAAGTAGATCTGGTGTCTCTGCTCATTGCCTTGAGAGTGCAGTTGCTGAGGTCTTGTCTGGTTATTACTCTGTTTTCTTCAGTGTTGGCTTCGTCTAAGGATGTGTGAGCATGTATGAGTAGGAAATAAAACAAAAGAGCAGATAGGGAATAGGAAGAGAATGAGCTAACAAGCATTAGCTCTTTCTTTAAATTATTTTCTCAAAAGTGCCTGGATATCTTCTTTTTTTTTTCATTTTTAATTTCTCCAGAGTTTTCACCCTGCTTTACAAGTAGGGGAATCTTATTTTCCCCTTCAGAGAAACAGAAAACTTGAGACAAACACAGTTAATGCCAAAAGTTATTATGTAATTTCTCTGTTGTTTTTTTTTTTTTTTTAATATTCACCAAAGATATTCCCTCATCTAATTAATAATATTCAAAATTTCTACCTACAAAATACCTTTTTTTGGTACGGTTTGAGCTGTATATTGGCCTTAAAGTGTAATTCTTTGAGGTGCAGGGACTGAGTCATTCACAAAAAAAATCATTTAGGTGAAATCCAAGTCAAGGTTCAATATGTTAATGCCATCTGAAGGCAGCTTTGAAAAAGATAATTAGCTGTCCTTGCTCCTAGATTTCTGTTTGAATCTGTATATTCTCATCTTTGGAAGGTTCTAGGAAGGTTTAGTTACAAGTTTTGTTTTTCTATTGCAGCAGGAACTTACCACAAAGTGATATTTTAAAGCGGGTCAGTAAAACTTTGATCTCAAATTTTCAAGTCTAGCCTGACATACAGCACCTTAAAGAGGATCTGATTTACAGACAGTGCATGCTCAGCACTTTCAAAGCTGAAGTCCCCCTCTTTCAAGCTGAATGTTCAAAAAGAGAAGCATTCCAAAACATCAGACACATTTTGGAAGTCAAAGTGAATCTTTGCTGTGGCATATTTGGTGTCACTGACTGATTTCCTTTTTTCTCTACTTTTCCAGGGATTAAGATACAGAGATTACAAAGTCTTTCTTGTAGCTCCTGTATGTGGAATAGAATAGGGGGTCCTATAAAAAACCTCTCATGTTTATGTTCATTATTTTCGAGAGCTCCAGCTATTTATGTGCCTGTAAATAACCATTTAGCATCATTAGAAGTTCTCCATGAAGCAAGTCTGTTCCATTACACTGAAGCACCAGCCTGAAGGAGGATGCCTGATCAAACTGTCATCTGCATCTTTCAGACATCACACCTGCTCGGAGTCAAGACAATTTTCCCTTCATAGGCTCTCTCCCTTCATCACGCTGGCCAAAGCGATTCTTAATAGTAGCACTGAGCTGCAACAGCAGGTAATTCAGACTTGTAAAGAAAGGACCAGCTTCTACTGGTGCAGATGCAGGCAAAACAACACAGTTCTTACACTGAAACCTTTTCACTGCTAATACAGTCCCAAAGACAGAGTCTGACTTCCTGCCATAATATGCATTTATTCATCCCTTTATCACCACAGAGCAAAAGTGGTTTTCACCTGTCACAGAACTCCTGGAACTCGTCCTCATGTGCCCGTAGCAGAAGGGTTTCTTTGAAAGTCTCATGGGAGAGCCATTTGCATGCAGCACGTCGTGGACATGCTCCAAATGCTGCTGCACCACAGGCATACCAATGCAGAGGGCTTATAAAATAAGGTTTGTCGTGGCTAGTCCTTGAGAGGTGGCATATTGGGAAGAGAAAAACAAAGATATTCATTGAGACTGGAGCCATTCTCCCCTTAAGAGAAGCATGTCATCTGCCCGCCATTGGCAGTGTGAGTCAATGCCAGCTTACAGAGAGCCTCACACGAGGAATATCTGAAGAGACAAGTGGGAGTGTACATGACTAAAGGATTGATATGGAGTGATTCCAAAATTTCCAAATATAATTTGTAAGGCCCTTTATTCAGGGGGTGCAGATGCACATATTAGGGCATTTATATCTTAGTTAATGTCTAATAGGTAAAGAAGTGGCAACTGGGCAAAAAAGGAAAAAGGTCTTTTTCGACACAGAAGGAACTTGCACAACTGTGTTATAGGATCCATACAAATGCAGGGATTAATGGACAGAAAGGCACATAGTAGAAGAGGGTACTGTACATTTTCAGTGTCTTGCTTTTTGGCTATCACAGATCCTGTAGCTGGCAGAAATAACCAGCAGTGCAATTCATCATTTTGCCGTATAGTAGGTCCCTTGCATTTATCTTCTTTCACTGATGTGATATATAAAACTTGGTGATTTCTGGGTATTTTATTTTCTATTCAATAAAATATGTTGACTGTAGTCTCAAGGTATGTGCAACTTGCAAAAAAACTATTAAAAAGCCAGGAACTGACATAGCAGTTTAACATAGAACTTCCCAGACAGGGAGAGAAATGTTGTTGTTCTGACCACATATCTAACTGGCATAAAAATATTTTGAATCTTGCAAAAGTATTTTGAATATTTTGAATTGTCTATTTCCTGCCTATTTGATCACTAATTCATGGAACTGCATTGGTGGTGCTGCTGTATGAACAAAGACTGAGACTGAAAACAAGACACTATTACCTCTTCATCATAAGAGAACAGACACAGACATGGATTGAGACTAGAGCCCTGATTCAGGAATTTCCTGTAGAATGTGTTTCAACCTAGGAGACCAGAAAAGGTATTTTAAAACCCTGTTATCAGGAAGCTTACATTTGCCATACATGGAGCCACATCCCTATGTCAAACTGGGCCACTCCGGCTGGAAATGTTTAATAACTTCATTAGTGGTTCACTGGGGTATTAGAGGATGTGAATGTTAAACTTGCAGATTAACACCAGGATTGAAGGGCTGCAAGCATTTTGGAGGATAGGATCAGTGTTCAAAGCAATGTTTACAAATTAGAGAAATGAACTGAAAAAATGTGAAGACACCTTGATAAGAACAAGGACAGCACAGTTAGGAATGATGGCTGCAGCAGCAGAACTGAGTGAGAGAGTTCTGCAGGCAGGAGTCCAGAGAACTTCAGCACATCCTGAATTGCACTTCAATCAACAGTGCTCTATTGTGCAAATAACAAACATCACTTGAGCTGTCCAGTCTGAATCCCTGCAGGTGAGATGTATAAATGCCCCAGGCTTCCCTCCTCTGCTGGAATGGTCTGACCCATTTGGCACATTGCACTTAAGGAACACTTGGATCAACTAGTCCTCAGTGATGGTAGCCAGAAGGATCACAGATCTAAAAAACCATGGCTATGAGGCAAACAGAATAAATTGGAATGGTCTGAGGATGCCAGGGCTGATGGGGGTGGGGAAGAGAGAAAACAAATTGCCATGTAGTAATAAGAATCTTCTTTCTTATATCTGTATTCTGTCAGTAGTTTTCTGTTATCATTGGACTTCTAAGAAAATATCTCTAGACAGCAGCATTTAGCTTTTTTTGCTCGTCTACAGTATAAAAATATTTATATTAGTTTCCTTACTAAATAGATAGGAGGATGTCAAATAAGTCCCATTTTTCTAGGCCAGTTTGACAGAGAGAATTCAAATATTGCTGTTTATTGTTACGCAGTATGGCTTTTAAAGTTGAAATTCAGTCAAAATTACTGACTTTGTGGTGGAAATATCAAAGTTGGCATTAGACTTTGTATTTAGCTGCCTCTAGTAAAATAAGTTTTTCATACTTACTTTCAAATATCTAACTCAGCAGAGACAGGAAAATTATAAACGTTGTTAGTATGTGGCCTGTTAGCATTTCACTTTTATTTTAATAGTTTATTTTATGGTATTGATGAGATCATTCCGAGATCCACACCCACTAGGCCATTAGTAATTTTCCTTTTCCTTGCCTTGTCACTCACTTTGCAGCAATTAAGTTGCCCTCTTTTTATCTGGTGAGCACTGGATTTATGCCCAGACTATACAGAATTGTCTACACAGAGATAGACAGTGCCCTTCATTTATACACTAACTGTTTATTTTCAAGGTTATTTATTAGGGGCATAGCTAACATTTCTAGTTAGGATATTTTATTAAAAGCTGAGTCAAAGTTTTAAGATTCAGCCAGCTAGGAATGGATAATACTTTGCAGGGCACCTCCAGTAATTATAGCAATTTTCCTAGAATAACATGCTCTTCCATGAAGTGCATCTGTAATTATTTATCTCATTAATGGGATTATCTGCTTTTATCAGCATGACCATGTGAAAGTGCACTTCAACATACAGATACAATGCTAATGTCTTTGTGCATGTGTTTATGAATTTTTCAGCCTTTGAAGTATTAACGTGTTAAGAATGTATCTGTGCAGCAAAGATACCAAAATAATTTCCTGACACTGTCCTAGGACTAGTGTGTGTATCATCGTTGCAGGTGCATCCAGCTTCATTGTACTGTTCTGCCTTGGTATCTTTCATGCTGCATTTACACAATGATTCTTTTCCCCAATATTCTTTTGGGGAAAATTATTCTTTTCTTGCATTGTTTTGGTCTGATCTTTCCCCTTTTTCAGTCTTTCATTTTGCTCACTAACTTAATAATGTTCAAGGACAAAATTAATCTAGATCTTGACACTGGACTTTGCCTTCCTGTAGCTCAGTGAGGTTTGGAAATTTTACACGAACAGTTACTAATTCTTCTGTTCCTCTTTGAGAACATGCTCTGGTATTTTCAGGGACTTCAGTGCTGTATCAGTTTGCTATTTGTCTAAAGAAAGGCTTATAGTGTTGTTGTTAATGCCTGGAAACATGCACAAAAAGCTGTTTTGAAGTACTCTACTCATAAGTAAATTGCTGCTTTCTACCGTCAATGAGTTTGAATGAGTAAAATGTCCTTCAGCTGGCTATTTAGCCAGCCAACAGCAGAGGAATAATATTTGCAAAGAGCATTAGAGCTGTTGCTCATCTCTGAGAGTTGCCCCTTAGGGAAGCTCTGAATTTGTATACGGGTGCCTGACCACTTTGACACCTTTTCATCTTTCCCTGTTTCTCATATCTTTATCCCACAAAACTAATCCTGCTATAGATCAGTTCCTGTGAGATGTATGCAAACCTGTCCCCAGGAACTCAGGAACAGGGATTGGTATTGGAGACGAGGAAGCTGCGAGGGTGAATTGAAAGGATGTGACATCTCTGTTCTCCATTTCTATGTTATGGCTCCTATTTTCCTTGAGGAAGGAGACAAATGGGGTTTGTTTCCAAGCTAGTGAATATAAAGTTGAAGTAATTGCATCTGCAAATATGTGGTCATGGTTTACATGGTTGAAATAAATGACATTGTGTCTCAGTGCTCAGTGATGCAGAAAACAGAGTTAGAGACAGAAGCATAATTTTTTTTCTTTTTGTCTTCTCCCTGATTAACCAACATGTCGCATCTTCCTTTTATCTGAACTCTACCTTATATGATGAGAACCAGCTGTGTGTTCATCAGGGTAGAAGCTGCAGCAAAACACCTGTGACACAGACATTTGCAAGGTACTTTAATGGTGCTCCTCCAACATTAAACGTGCTCTGATTTGTTATTCATTTTGTGAAATCCTGAGTATACAGCACATAGAGCAACGTATCAATTTGTTGTGCTTTAGCAAACAAACAGTGTTTGTAAAAGAGCCAGAACAAATCTGCTGCTTGCCATGTCTTATGGATAGGTTGCTGTCCTAAAATGTATGGAGCTTTCCATCAGTGGGCTATGTAGAGTTGAAGTTAATACTTTAGTAGTACATTTTATTACACTTATATCTAATAAATACCTTGGCACGGTACAAGTAAGACATTTCAGAGAAAATTTATAATTATAGAATCATAAAATTGCAGTTCAGTTTGTTACTTCACTGGAAAATCATCTTCCTTTTCAGGAGTTGTGTTACTATATTTACTATTGATTCATGGCTGTTTTTTGTGAATAAAAGCAACATTTCTCTCAAACTATATTTGGGATGATCATGAAATATAATCTTGCTCCTTTATTTATGAGAAGGAACCCTTAGATGCTTGTGTAGTAAGAGCAATCTGCCACAGGACAAGAGCTGCCTGCTGGAATGAGAGGCCGGGCTGAGCACATCTCTTCTCTCCTCTGGAATGGGGACAGAGTATCCCTAGTGCAGCTTTGTCAGATCTTTGAGCTTGTTTGAGCTGGTGCCTAGGATCTCCACTGGACAGGCTGAGTTTGCTGGCTGCTTTCAAACAGAAGTGTTAAAGGGTTTTATGAGAATAACAGGCGAGGTGGGCTGACCCTGGCTGATGCCAGGTGCCCCCAAAGCCAGTCTTGCCACTCCCCTCCTCAGCTGGACAGGGGAGAGGAAACATATTAAAAGGCCTATGGGTTGGGAAAAGGACAGGGAGAGATCACTCACCAGTTACTGTCACAGGCAAAACAGACTCAACTTGGAAAAATTAATTTACTACCAATCAAAATCAGAAATAAAACCAAATCTTAAAACACCTTCTCCCCACCCCTCTCTTCTTCCCAGACCCAACTTCACTTCCCATTTTCTCTCCCTCCTTTCCACCAGAGGCTCCAGGGGACAGGGAATGGGGGCTGTGGTCAGTTAATCACAGTTGTCTCTGCTGCTCCTTTCTCCTAAGGGGGAAAACTTCTCACACTCTTCCCCTGCTCCAGCATGGGGCTCCTCCCACAAGAGACCGTCCTCCACAAAATTCTCCAACACGGGTCTTTCCCCTGAGCTGCAGTTCTTCCCAAACTGCTCCAGCGTGGGTCCCTTCCATGGGGTCACATCCTCCTTTGGGCTTCCCCCTGCTCCTGTGTGGGGTTCCCCATGGGCTGCAGGTAGATCTCAGCTCCACCATGACCTCCGTGGGCTGCAGGGGCAGAGCTGCCTCACCATGGTCTGCACCACAGGCTGCAGGGGAATCTCTGCTCCCGTGCCTGGAGCACCTCCTCCCCCTCCTTCCCCATGGACCAGTGGGTCTGCAGGGCTTTTTCTCTCACATGTTCTCACTCCTCTCGCTGCTGCTGTTCTGCTGCAGTTTTTTAGCCCCACCTTTTAAAAAAATCCACTTTCCCAGAGGCTCTACCTTTCTTACTGATGGGCTCAGCCCTACCAGTGCTGTGTCTGTCTTGGAGCCAGCTGGCATTGGCTCTATTGGAGATAGAGGACACTTTTCACAGAGGCCATCCCTGGACCCCATGCTCCCAAAAACCTTGCCAGCCAACCCATCACAGTAGGGAAGAACATCTCCACGTGTGCACACAGTCTATTTCTGCACCTGTATTGTTGAAAAGGATGCACTGGAGTATCCTTCCATATTCTGTACAAATTAAAAGATCATGGTGTACTAGGTAAGAGAGAAATGTACGGACAGCAATAGCTGCAGTGGAAATCTATTCCTCCTTTTCCCTACCTGTTTGCTACAGACAGCTGCAGAGAGTGCAGCCTGGGAACACTCAGCACTTCTGCATAATTTTGCACTTAGTAATGATTAAAAATTTGCTCATTTACTGATTTCTAAGGAGTTGGTTCTAGTTCAGCTGTGGATAAGTTATTTTTCCAGCTGCATCTAAATGACAGTTTTGATATTCAGCACCATGATTAATGATTTCAGAAACAATAAGAAAAAATATAGTTTTCATCGGCATATTTCTAATCTTTGTGAATGTGGAAAGTTTTTGTAAATAAACTAATCTTATATTTTTTTGTGTTGGTTATTTGTGTAGGTTTCTTTGTTCTTGTTGATGCCTCACTTGAGCACTGTAAAAATGCTTCTAGCTGAGTGCCATGTGTTTAAGTAGCCAGTGTCTTATTAATACTGTTCATATGATAGAGTTCAAAGGCAACCTGCCTTCTATACAAATCTGGAGTAATTCCACTATTGTTAATCAAAGTACTCCAGAATTATACCAGTTCAAATGAGAATAGAATATAGTGCTGTGATACAAATCCAAAGCAATCCAATTGAACTTAGCCCTCAGAGTAGTCACCACAAATGTATTATAGAGCTATGGCTGCACAAAATCACTTCTCAGTTGTTCATTTCATATGTGTTTGTTTTTATTCCCAGTGAACCTGAAGTGCCATCAAATTGTAAATAAAATTCTTTCCATCAGAATGTGAAATCTTGAAATATTCAGCTGCAGGCTGTCTTACTTCTCAAGCACCATTCCTTTATTTGAAAGCTGTTCTCTGCTGTAGACTGAGTTACTCTGTTGGCAGAACCACTTCCTGGGGCACTCTAGATGAAGGAGATGTGGCTGACAATTTGTCTTCAAAACCTCCTGCTTTCTTTAGGAAGGCTTATTATTAATAGATGCCTTTAGCAGACAGTGAATCTTTTAATTGCCAATTTCCAGTCTGTAGAGATTGCTCATAGTTCACTGGAGCAATAGTCATCATTACCTTGTGAAGGCCTTTTGTTTGCTCCTGCCATGAGCTCAGTGTCATCACACCCATTAAACTGAATAAACTGCATGTTGTTTATCTCCATCATTTCTGTGAGCTGGTGATGAGCCCTGTCAGTCTCACAAACATTGAGATGAATGGGTTTCCTCGAAAACCTTTGCTGGGACAGGAAAAAACAATGACCAAAGAATAAAGTGCTGAGGGAAATAAAGGTAGAAGTTTAAAACTGGGTGTAAAATTAAATTGTCTGGATTTGAAGATAAGATTAAATTCTTTTTGGCCAAACAGCTGGTAGATTGACTTTGAATTGTCTGAACTCAGTGGGAATATTGCCTGTCTTCCATGGGAGCAGGATCTCATGCGGAAATGGGTGTGCATTTTTTACCAGGGAACTTCTCAGTCAATACAGACAGAGCCCTTTCAGTTGGTTGAGTCAATTGATTAAGCTAAATACAAAATGACCCTGCAGACCACTCAGTTGGTCAGACACACGTGACAGGCAGTGCAGTGGTTAAAGCCCAAGGCTCTTACCCAGATCTGCATTCATCGTGTGAGCAAACCCATTGTGAACAATCTTCTGGTGAACCCTCTCTACTTCCACAGAACTGTCACAAGGCTGATCCTGGGAGACCTGGAGCTAGCACAGGAGATAAATTTCAGCCAGGAAGGAATAGTACTTTTATACTTTTGTAGCTATGTTCAGTGTACATTTGGAGAGAAATTGCAAATTAACAAATTATTATGTTAGACTGCACAAATTATTTCAGTGGGTCACTTTAATGGCTTTATTTTTATTGTAACACTGAGGTTTGCAGTGTTTAATGCTGTTGTGGAGCAGTTGGAAGAGACACTGGTACCCACATGCTCACTAAGCCTCGTTGCACTGAAGCACCTTTTAACGGGTCGAAGCCTCTTGTAGTTGCTGTGGGAGAGTCACCCTGTCTCACTTCTTACCCTGTAAAGTGCAGTGCAGAAAACAGTGGATGTGCAGCACAGAAATCCTTGTGCAGGTTGCTGTGACTATGCAGAGACCCATCTCTAGAAACAGAGAGGGAGAAAAGCTTCTTTCACGTTTAGTTTTAAGGACCGGAATAATGTGAAAAACTTGCTAAAGCTGAAATTCTTCAGATTCAGATAAGCTTTCCTCATATATTTCTTATCTCCAGTGGCTGCTGATAATGACTGGCCTTTTCACCTGCATAACTGCTCAAGAGTACATTACAATGTCAAGTGCTAAAGGAAAGTGGGCACATATTCATGAATGCAAGTTGCAGCTTATGTCCCAATTCCCAATGAGCAGTTTCATTCGATGTGACAGAAAGCATGTAAATTGGGATATTGGCAGGAGCAGAAAAAGTTTTTTTGTGCATAGGGTGTTACAAAAGAAAGCATCAGTGTCTACATATATTAAAATTAATCTGTTTTTAAGGTAGCAATGTTCTAAGGAACAGCTCTTCTTGCATTCAGTGTTTTAAAAGCAGAATTAGGATTACACAACAATTTACAGAGAGGGTTTTCATACTAATGAAGATGTAATTCCTGAGAGTGACTGTCGCCATGTGCTATCAGTGAAAAGCCTTCAACTCTAAGTCCCAAACCACAGGTCAGATACAACAGCGTCTGGTCATGTGCCTAACGCTAATTAAATACTGAGCATTCAGAGACTGCTGACCTCAAACCTTAATCCCTGCTTGTAAAAAAAAAAGAACCCAAAAACTGGAGATCAGGAAAATTCAAAAGTTTGCTTTGGGGTTTTTTTTTTCCCTTTCTATAAGTTCACATAGATCTAAGTGGAAAATGCCACTGTTGACATATTTATAGTTTTGTCTCTGGGTTGTGAGGTCTCTGTATTGTAACTGCAGAACATTTGTGCAAAATACTGGCAATAAGGAAATAAGAAGGAGCAGAAATACTGGCAGATTTGGTAATCCCCCTTCTTTATTTTTTCCTTTTGTGCTTTATTTGCTTGGCCTCTTCCCTTCTTCCTTGAGGCATATTTTCATCTCAGTTGCTGCTTGTGCACATCAATTACACAGGTAGCTCTTACAGAGTAAACTCAGTAACTCAGAGAGTTACCAGTGCAGTAGATGCTTTTTTCCCTTTGGCATTGATCAAAACACAGGATGGATCATGGTAGTATGCCTGATCTCTTGTGTTTAGGTCAGTGCTGCTGCATGTGTGGTCAGTGTTTCTGCAGTGGTTCTCCTCCTCAGTGCTCACACTGTTACCAGTGCTTTGCTGAGAGCTCACCTCTTTGTCCTATTGTTTGACTGCTTTTTAGGTGTCCTACTAAACGGCCACTTTAAGCAAATACTGTTTATGCGTAGAATATCACTATTTCAGATGTGGCTTCTGGATTAGGACTTGTGATGACAATTTCTTCCTCATCTTGGGCTGTCTATTCAGTGATTCTCTCCCTCAAAGAAAGGTTGCCAATTCCACATTCAGACATACTCCATTATATATCTATGTTGCTCTATCTAGTTCCAGACTTCTGATATCTACTTCTATCCTAGAGAGACCCTCTGAGACTGGAACTAAGCTGTGGTCTTAATGGGAAGGAAGAGAAAAAGAAAAGGTGTTGTTCTATTGACTAGTTTTAATGTGATACAGTGGAAAAATTGAGGGTTTGTCAGTGTTTAAAAGTGGTAGGAGCTGGAGACAGAATGGAACTTTACCTTTTGATAGCTTATGTTCTGCAGATGGGTATCTTGGAAAAGACTAATCTTGTATTGTAATGCTGGACTATGTTGCAGATGGAGAGAATAAATTGAGTTGGCAGAAAATACGAGCTGTACTTTGTTTCCATAACTGAATTACTGGCCTGAAATGAAAGGTGGAAGGCCTGGCTTGTGGCCACCCGAGCCTCCAGCAATTTGGGGACACCCACGTCCCTGCAGTGACTGTTAAAGTCATATGTGCCAGGCAAGCAGGGCATGCTGATCTGCAGAGGAAGAGGTTTCCACCTCAGAAAGACAGGCTGTAGTCACGGCCCCTGGAAGAGTTCAGAAAGAAAAAATGTTGGAAATGTTTTCTTTTCCCTTTGCTTTTTCACTTAGGCTGCTGTTCATGAGGGCTTGATCCATGCCCACTGTCTTCCTCTCATTCCTGGCAGCTGGAAGCTCTTCATGTATCTGAAATATTTGGCCACCTTATTCCATCTCAGATTTCCTGCACCCCTTATTTCTTAAATAGTTTGTTCAAAATTTTGAGAACCAAATTATTTGATAGCAGCTGTCTTTTCTTCACTCAAATTCTCACAATATCCCAAGGTAAAAAATTTGCAAGAAGTTTGGTATAGCCTGGCAACGTATAGCCCATCCTGGCCTGCAGGACTTGCTATTATCTCTTTGTGTTTTTCTGTCCTGAGCTCATTTGCACCTTCAAATGTTTTCTTGCTGTCAGCTTCCCTATTTTTCTCCTGCATCTTTCCTGGTCGCTCTGCCAACATTCCTGCTGCCACCTATCGTGAGTCTGGAGATGTCATCGCTGTTCCCTAAGCCATGTTTGCACTGAGCACACACATTTAAATATGGATGAGCCTGGATAGATTCCACTTTGTCTTTTGCCTGGCACTGTTATAAGCTTGTCATAAACACTTCCTAAAGGATTGCCACATTGAAATATTTAAGAAGCTGTTTAATCTAGTCACACTGATTAAAAATATTTAGTTCTTTAATGCACCTCATTCGCTTGCTTGTATTTGCTATATTTACTGTACAGCTCACAAATTTGTTGAGAAAAAAGATCAACCAATAATGATACTAATCTTAGTAACTTGCATGCTTTTGTTATGAAAGGCTCATCTTTTGCCACTTTCTGCAAAGGAGGAGTTGGCAGGGAAGAAATACACAAAAGAAATATAAATATAAAATATTTATAAAATATAAAAGAAATATAGTTAAATAATTGCTTAGGCAGGGAAAAAGCTATAACTGAAAAGACTTTCAAACAATCTGATTCCAGGACTTCAAGCCTGAATTATATGCCACTTCTGTTACTAGGAGCAACTTTTTACTGCCCTTCAATGTCTGGTAAAATCAACAGTCCTCTGAGAAGTGTCAAATTATTCGTGACTTTGGCTCTGAAGGCAGTAAGCTCCTGCTTGATGTGTCATTAGTTCAAAGCCAGTAAGGACGAGCAGGTTTTGCCTGTTCTTTGTCTTTCATTCCCCTGGATTGCTTGCCATATCTAATTAATATTTTGTCACCCATCACTATATAAGTCCTCAATGCTGTCTTCAATACGAAATGTTTTAATCTATTTTGCTCTTTGTACCACGTGTTGTATAACAGGCTCTATCCAGTAGACAATAGAAGCAGCTGCCTCTGGTGTTAAAATGTGTGGCAAACATGTCCTGTTCCGTGCTGCACTGCTTTGATGCTCAAACCTCGTGGTAAGGCCCAAAACTCAGAAGCATGAAATAAAAATTAGTCTAGAGAGACAAAAAATCTCTTTTTATCACCGGCAAGTAGCAAGAGTCCATGTTACCTTGTTCATCATTCTGTCCATCAGATGAATTTTTTATGTGTTGGTGGTGGTACAGAAATAAATAATAGAAAATAAAATAATAATTAGTTCAAAGTATTTTCATGATACATATTTGTAAAAAGACATAGCTGCAGGTTTGTGGAAGTCTTTATGAGGTTGGAGATGACCATTCTTTAAGTCTTGGTTTAACCCCAGCCCCACACAGCCTCTCACTCACTGCCTGCCAGCGGGATGTGGGGGAGAACCCAAGAGTAAAGTGAGAACACTCCTGGGTTGAGATAAAGACAGTTTAACAGGTAAAGCAAAAGCACACAGACAAAGCAAAGCAAGGAATTCACTCCCCACTTCCCATGGGGAAGGCAGTGTTCAGCAGGGCTTCACCATGTGTAATGGTGGCTTGGGAATTGAAACACCATCACTCTGAATGTCCCCTCTTCCTCCTTCTTCCCCAGCTTGGTATGCTGAGCATGACTCCACAGGGTCTGGAATATCACTTGGTCACTTGGGGTCAGCTCTCCCAGCTGTGTCCTCTCCCAACTCCTTGTGTACCTCCAGCCGTGGGTGGGGTGGGGTGAGGAGCAGAAAAGGCCTTTGCTCTGTGTAAGATCTGCACAGCAATAACCAAAACATCTCTGGGTTATCAACTCTGTTTTCAGCACAAATCTAAATCATAGTCTCATACCAGCTACCATGAAGAAAATTAACTCTGCTCCAGCCAAAATTAGCACACCACTGAGGCCTTAAAGAATTTGTCCAGAAGTATCTCAAGAAGTTGCCTGGGAAATGGTTTGTGTTTTTTCCTGATTTTTTTTCAAGGTTTCTCTACTTCCTGCATTTGGCCCTTCTCTTTCTAGTATACTATGATGGGAGAGATACAAAACATTACTGGGAAGAAGAAAGGAGTTAACCTTGATCAAAGTTATTGAAATGTGCCTGGACTAATTTTTTTTCCATTTTGGTTAAATTCGTCAACTTCCTGCTTATTCAGAATGGGTCCAAAAATCCCTCCAAAAGTCTTCCAAATGCCTTATGAGATTAATTTGGATGCATGAAATACAGGTCTGCAAAATCATATGATTTAGCAAAGCACTGAGCGACCACCCTTTACAAATTCTTTAAGGTGTCATAAATTAGTCTTCTATTTTAATTTTTTTATGTTTATTCTAACATGATGACTATAACTATTCTAAAAATTAATGCTATTTTATGCAAAATCTTGACTGACATTACTTTGACCTAATTAATTTCTAATTCTTTAGATCTGTTACAGTATTTACATCTACATGTTACAGTATTTTCATCTACTTCACAGGTTTTAAAAAAACCGAGCTTGTTACCCCAGTATTTATATCAGCCATTTCATGTAACTGACTTTTTTGAAGCCAAATCCTCTATTTCAGTCGTGAATGGGAAGGCAGAATGACTGGAAACAATTTACAGAGTATTTTTGCATTGTTGGGAAGCCTCAATATGCCGTAAAGTGTCTCAGAAGCGCCTGTGCCAGCACGTGCTCTCAGCCTGCCACTGCCCGGGGGTGGTGCACACCGCGCTGTACTGACCTCTTGGAATGAGATCATTTCTCTTGTTGTTTAGGTTGCTGCTCTCTGCCTTCTCTCGTGGCATTTTTCTGCGGAGATACAGAAACTTAACTGACATTGAATTCCTCTTTCCCTGTCATTTATGTATGTTTCCACAAGATGTTTGTTATTTAGCAGGAACCAGATATTCCTGGATCCAGCTATTCCACAGCAAGCTCAGTGCTTTTTTCTTTCCCCTGTCTGGTGAGTCCAAGAGCAGAGGATAATCCGGACTGGCATTTAGGCTGATGTTGCCTGCCGGCAGCTCTTTGCTTAGGAGGGCACAGCACAGATGAGTGCCAGTGCACCTGGAGCTGCTTTTCCTGAGACTTCCCTCTGCACCTCCAACTCCCTGACCCGAGTCCCACAAAGGTGCCAGCGTGCACAGGCCCCTGAGCTGCTCAGCTGCTCAGGAGTCAGAGGCAGCCTCCCTGCCTGCCTCTTGCCTGCCAGGCCTTGGTGCAGGTGCAGGAGTGCTCTGGCCCCACTGCAGCAGCCCTTGGTGCTGGGCTGAACCCCTGCAGTGCTGCCTGTGGTGTGGGCATGTCCGAACCAACCCCGGGTGCAATTCGACTGTCATTAACAGCTCCCTCCTCCCTCAATTGGATGGAAAGGATTTCTTGTATTTTAGGGGTTTTTTTGAATAAAACTCCTTCAGAATTGTAATCTTGGAATATACTGGTTTGCAATCAATACAAATGTGCTTATCTCTAGCCTTGTGCTTGAGAGACACTCAGCTTGCAGCAGTACCTATCTATATGTATTTGCTGACTCAAGTACTTTCCAAGAAAACAGCAGTAGCAGTTTGACCTCTAAGTAATGCTGCACTTCCATGCGTCCTATGAACTGGGCATCTTCATTCCTGTTGCTCAGAGATACGGATTCTGGAACATGCAAAAACAGGGAGATAAGAATTTCACCCTGCTTGTTTGGCCATCGACATTTTTCCTTGTCTTTTCAGCCCCATCTCAGCCTGATTTACATCTTCTGTGTAACTGATAAACAGAATTGGACATTGGTGAAAGTAACTGAGTTGTTATAGTAGGAAAGCCTTTCCCTTCCTACTGGAGGTGTAAGAACTGCACCCCTTGCTTGCCTGAAGAGCTTTATTTGGGCAAAGCCGCAGTAGAAATAAATTCCAGTCTGAGCTTTGGTCTAAAGGAGGCTGAAATGCCAAATCTCTGGTGAAAGGTGGCCACAGGGCCAGATGCTCTCATCACCCCAGGCTGCTTTTAGTAGAGGAACGGAAGCCAAAAAACATCAGGAATTTGTTTTGTTTGTTTTTTGAGGTTTCCTGTGGTTCTTTGGGCTGGATTCTATTTGGAGATATGTATTTTTTAGGAATCCATGTAGCAAACAGTGACCTATATTATTATTGAATCACAAAAGCTATCTACTGACAGTGGAACTATGATGTGAGTCCTACCATATTTCCTGATATTTTGAGGGTAAGATAAACATCAATGACAATTTAAAGCAATCTTTTGCTTTTAAAAGGCTTGGATGTCCGTAGGGTTGAAGAGGGACTTAAACCTTTAATGAAAATAGAAGGGAGTGGCAAAACCATTTAAGCAAACTGGATCATAACATAAAGGGAATTGAGCCAAGTGAGGATGTCAGGCCACTGAACGAGATGAAACAGTGGCATTAAATCCTTCTAGTTCTCATACTGAAAATAGAACTGACCTCTAGGTTCTGTATGTCAGAAGCTGTGGTCCTGCTAGTGCTGCTGTATTAATTTTCTGGAATTAATAAGGGTCTTTTTCTGAGCATAGAGAGTCTTTCTTTTGAAGCCCTTCCTTGCTTGGGGGAGAAGGGCATTTATTTATGCTTATGAAGCCAGATTTTACCATGCACACTACCTGAGAAATCCCACTGAAATCAATTAAAGAATATATGTCATAAGTGACCATTCAGTATGAGGAAGGGTGACAAAATCTGGTCTTCAGATAGACCACAAGAGGAGAAAAGTCTGTCTTCATCCTTTATTTTTATAAATCCTTAAGAAAACACAAGACAGATTGGTACAAACATGTTGCAGAAATGAAGGTGAGCAGAATTTCTTCCAAATAGCCTGATAGCTGGGTTGTACCGTACAAGATTAAGCTGGTGATGATTATATAAATAAACTAATTAGCAGCATTTTCTTTAGGAGACTAATATCTTGCTGTATTAGCCCAAAGTACTGGGAACCAAAGAAAAAAGAGACAGATGAAAAGATGCTAAATGAAGGCCTTTAAAGGAAAAAAGACAAAAGGAAAAAGAAAATGAAAAATTCTGCCTCTGAACAGATTCCAAATGGAAGATTGACACAGAGGATGCTGGTATTGTCTCCTTCCTTCTGTTAGGGCTGTCTTATGCCTTTAACTGAGGAAATCTAAACTTTCTAGACTGGTGTAAAAGGAAAAGCATCTTGAATTCCTTGGCCTGATTCCCTATTGAAGCATCAATTCATATGCCATTTCAGAGTGGGCCTGGCTAACAAGTGCTTCTGATGGAATCCTGAAAAGCTTCCAAGGATATCCAGGCACGGACACGTGGCAAACAGGAGCTGTCTGTTGAAACCCACAGCCAGTGTCCATCTGAAGAGCTGGACCAACTGAAAATCCTACCTGCTCTACCTATAGGTATGAGGAGATCAGCAGGGTGCTGTGGAAGGATGCAGTAGTGAGACAGAATTTGAGTAGTGTACTTAATTATGGTTAGTGACAGCAGAAGACTGAGGAGGAGATGTGTCACTTCTCAGTGAATAGCTAAAGACAGAAAAATATCACTCATTTATTTCTGATTAAAATTTCTTAAAAATTACTGCTGTGAGTATTGTACATCTGAACAACTTTTAAACAAAAGCACACACAATTAAAATTATTATATTTAAAAGAATGGTTGTCCTTTTAAGATATTTGACTAAAGCTAGAGAATGTACATGCCACACTAAGAAGAGAAAAAAGGAGAAAAAGAAAAAGAAAAAAAAAAAGAAGAAGAAGGAGAAGAAAAGAGAAGTTTAGTCAGGGTTCTGAAGACAAATGTGAAGGAAATTGTGTGACCTCCAGGACATATGCAGCTCTCATCCAACCTGTGCTGATGATGAGCAGCTGCAGCTGTGGCAGATGATGGTGGGCACTGACCAGTCATAATGTGGGACAAACACCTAAAACCCCAAGAAATCCCAGGCAACCTCAGCATTTGTGTTTTTTAAAGTGAGACAACAGAGAGGGGAGTGACATCCCATTGTGAGGTTGCCTGTTACAGCTGTGTGAGGAACAGGCTCTGGAAATGTTGATGAATTGCTTTGCTGTGCTGGGTTTCTGCCCCCTGGCAGAGATTCCCATGCTTGGACCACGGCTTATACACATGGATTATCCAGAAGGGCACTGAGAGGTGAAGACACCCTTCTGTTCAAACTATTGGCAGCTAAATGTAATGAACTCCTAGTAGTGCTCAGTTCTAATGACAATACCTTTCATGTTCAAAGGATCTTTCTTCCAAGAGTTTTGAACTTTTTCAAATTATCGAGGGCAACCTTAAATTTACGCAGATTTCTGTGGTGCTACATGGTGCAGCCTTCTGTGCCTCCCATGCTGAAGCCACACCCTGTTGCTCACTGATGATTCCCTCAGGTTTTACTGATCAGGCCATGGTAGAGAACAATTCTCTGGCTATTTTCCTGTATGTGCCACTTGCAAACTTCAGGCTGCTTGTGGCCCCTATAGCCACACTGAGAGACGATCAGTACAAGGAAGGTGGTTCTGAATGGAAAAGTGAGTTCTCCCCTTTGCTTGGGAAGTGATGGAGAGGAGAGGGAGGAGGAGGCGTAAATTTCCAATTTACTGGATTGACAGATGTAGTCGTTTGTAGTATGTCAGCTTTTCTGAGATAGTCTTTCTACAAATTCCTAAAAAATAGACTGCAGCAATTTTGTGCATGATTGATGATCATGCATACTTCATCCAGTTTTAAACTCTACAACCTCATGTGCTGAGCAGTTTTTCCATATCACTTTTTGTAGGACAGACAAACATTATCTTGAAGTCTGCTTCGTGTGTTTTACTGGTATTATTAATATGTTTTGTGTCCAGTTCAGTCCCATTAAAGTCATATCTTCAAGCACATTCACTGCTGAATATCTCATCAGGGAGAGATGTATATTTATAATCCCTGTTAAGAGCTTGCCAGTCATACAGTCTCATGCTTTTCCTCCTTCAGAACAACTTAATTTTTCAGTGTATCAGTAGCTGTGATGGTAGAAGCAGTGGGTGCTCTATTCTGAACTGTTTGCCTTTACATTATTACTCCTTAATATGTTACATGGTAGTTCCATCTTTCTATCTTCCTTCCTTTGCTCATAGCATCACTGTAAATTTATGTTCCACAACCTCCTGTATAATACAACCTCTATTACCTTTTGTACAAGTCTGGGAAAAACATGAGCAATATTTTTTGAAGCCCCACTCTGTCCTCTTCAGGAGGATATGCAGGCAAACTCATTATTCATACAGAAGACTAAAAGATTTTAAAACTAAGTAGCTGGGTGAAAAGAATGAATACTTTATTATTTCATTAGGTATTTGTGTGATAGTCACATGGCGGTATCATCCTACTCCTTTATCACTTCTATTAATAATCATATTTATTTTCTCTCAAATTGTTCATGGAACTTACATGCCTGGAGCCATAAATTGTGCTGAAATATGTTGAGATTATGTACTTGTTTATGCAATTTCACTAAAGCCAAATTGGTTAACAATGGCTGAAAGTGATGCTCAGGCTTTAACTCCATTGAATACTTTATCAAAACCATAAAATAATAGATAGTAATTAAATGGTGTGAGCTACTGATTAACGCCTTGTGAAGCTGCACATGTAGTCTGCTCTCTTGCTGCTGTTTTCAAACAAAGGGCCGTGACAGTCACTCTATGCTTCATTGACTTGTGTGAAAAAAACAAAACCGGTACAGCCAGGCCACTTGCATGGTCATTTCACTGCTGACATCTCGACATGAACCCCTTCAGGGTCTAACAGAGATCAGTTCAGCAGCACAGTAATGACCTCATTTAGTGCCAGGGAAATCATAAAGCATTAATGCTATAAAGATTTTGCTCATTATTATGTTAGAAAAACATTATTAATAACATTTTATGCCTGTTTATAAGAATTCTGAAGAGCGAGCTGAGATACTAAATGGTGGGTGCATCAGCCATGCTCTTTTTAGTCTTTTTGCATGAAAAGACAGGGACTCCCAAATGCCACTCTCCTGTTACTGCCATGTGCACATGGGACCAGTGAGGCAGTGCACACGGCCTCCCCTCACAGGCCTGTTCATACACAGCTCGAGCATTCCTGTCTGCCCAAGTCACTCTTAACAACTTCAGCCTTACATCATTTCACAGAACTGGTAAAGACACCTATAGCTAAACAGTATTGTCTTGTATCCACACACAGCTCAACAGTGCTGCAGGAGAGGTGACTCAGCCCAGTTTTTGTAGGTGAAGTTCTCCTCCAGTTCCATAATTGTTTTAATACCCTCTAAAGCACTATGACAGGTGAGATGAATCTAATGCCAGGGATCTTAGCTGCAAGTGTGAGAGGCAGCTGTGTACTTGCATCCCCTCAGGAGATGTTAGAGCTGGTATTGCTGCCTATGGCAGCAATTTGATGTCAGCTGGCACCAGGGAAATAGTGATCAGATCAGTTTCTTCAGCTCTTCAGGAAAACACCACATTATTTTCTGCACAGTAGCTCTTCTCCCAGTGTTTCTGGGTTGATTCCCTCTTAAAAAGTACTAGAATATGTTGCTACTTCTGTGGAAGATACTTCCTGGAGATTAACGGTGTTATGTCATTTTACTAATGAAACAAAGGCATTTCCCGCTCTCCTCTGTAGTATAACACTAGGAAATGTCAGAACCCTGGCTACTGACATACTAAACTTTACCTGGCTTCCTGATACCCAACCAGGCTTTGTGTTTTGAAGCACTTGATACTCAGAGGTTTGAGGTTAGATGCCCAAATACCCAGGAGTGAGTCACATCATCAAAGCTGCTTTTTATGACAGAATGCAAATGTGGCTTGGTGTGTAAGGAGAATAGGAGCAGACTCTTCTCACTGGTCTCCAGTCACAGGAGAAGACATGATGAACACAAACTGAAATGCAGGAAGTTCCATATGAATGTCAGAACCTTTTATACCGTGAGTTGGTTTAACACTGGAACAGGTTACCCAGGGAGGCTATGGTGTCTCCATCCTTTGAGATTCTCAGAACCTGACTAGACACAGTCCAGGGCAACCTGTCCTAGCTGACTCTGTCCTGGACAATGGGTAGGAGTAGATACTTCCAGAGGTTCCTTCCCACCTCAACTATTCTGTGATTCCTCAGAGAACAAATATTTGGTGCAGATTATATAATGGTAAGGAATTATTAAATATAGGTGTGGGAATACAGGACAGAAAATAGACTCTGCAAAAGGTATAACAAAGAGAATTTGTACACTTATTATCACAGCTGGTGTACATTTGCTCCTGGAGAGAATGTAGAGTTTACAATCACCTCTGAGAGGAAGGCCAGGATGTGAGCTAATACTCAAGTCAGTGCTTAATTAACCAAGGAAAAATATCAATAGAGGTATATGTGAATGTCACAGATAATATGAAAACACAGTTTCTAATTTAATGCAGTAAGGTCTCTAGGCATGCTCCCCCCATATAAATGAGATCTAGGCCAATATTAAATAGAAATGGTGATAAAGCAGGGAAAGAAAATCTAATCTGGAACAGCTTGTAGCAGTATTATGAGAGATGTACTGATAGGGATCATCTGTGTTCCTGAACAACTGTACTTTCAGTTTCATAAATATTGTTTTTAATGGGTTAATATGTCATTCAGACTTCTGTTTATAAGTCAGTGTTCCACTTTGGTTCAAACAAATCCAAATCCATCGTTTCTAACCTGATTGGTAATACAAGGTAGCTTCCAGAGTAGGAGCATCTCTCAGAGCTGCAGTAAGGCTGCCCTGCCACACCCAGCGAGGGAGGGTGCCCACCCCCCACCTGGGGTCTGCAGTGTCCGAAGCAAAACAATTCCTCCCCTTTTCACTGCAAATCCTGTGCTCTCCATTCCCGAGAGTGGTGCTGGCACATGGATCTGGTGATGCACATTCACTTTGTTATGTGAACATCTGGAAGTAATGTACCTGGAAGTAGAGAAAGGTGTTTGCTCTGTTCTGATATTGGGAAATGCAGTGTGGCAGAGAGCTGAAGTGGTCATTGGCAAGAGAACCTGTTGAATCATTCAAACCCAGCTAAATCTTGATGTGTCCAACGAGAGCTCTGTGGTCTTGGATTGAAATAACTCCAGTAAATTGGGCACTGCTGTTTCTGTAACAGGCCCTTATTTGGAGGTCAGATATGCTTCAGTGGCATGGATTTACACTGAATTTCTGAGATGTCAACACTGCAATCTGAAAGGAAATGGCTCTAAAGTAATACCCAGAATGTTATGTTTCCCTTTTCTATTGCTGTCTAACTAATCCATCCTGCTTTATTTGTGTCCTTATTTTCCTGCTCTTGAGCTCTAAGCTTTGCATAGCAGTCACAATGCTTTCTGGACAGCATATCAAATGGGTTATGTAGTCCATAAAAACAGCATCTGTTTCTGTTCTTGATCTAAACCTCCTTATTCACCCAACTTCATCCTTCACTGTGACTTCTGGGGACTTTTTTGACAACAAAATAGTAAATCTTCCTTGATGTGATAAATCTCTCTGTAAGCATGTGTTCTGTTCATGGATGCTACTCAGTAGCTCTGGAAAGTGTACACCCTTTCCTTATAAATGAAAGATAGTGTGGGCAGTGATGATGGATATTCTTCACAACCTCGTGCACAGTGGTCCAGCCTTCCAAAATATTGTTAATGCCAGGTGGGAGCCAAACAGTTTCTATAGTTTGGGTGCTTTTCTTGTACCAGTGGGAACATCCAATCCTGTGATACAAGGCCTTGTTATTACCTAACTCTATGTAAATTAACAGTTCTACTTAAAACTAAACCCACTGGTGGTAGTAATAAAAATGGTCTAGGAAAAATCTGTCAGGCAGGAATTCCCAGAAGTACTGTTTCTCTGAAGTCTGTGGATTTCATGGGTTATACTCTTGCCCCAAGTGTCTGCTGCTGACCACTGATGGAAGGAGAATATTGTGATGTGCAGATTCCTGCTTGGCCCAGTGCAGGAGCCATGTCCTCAAATCCGCTGCCTGCTCAGGGTAACTGGCTGTTTCAAGTGATCTAAATTAATTTGAGCCAGCAATTTAATTTTAAATGCTCTGTGTTCCAATGACTGTAACACACAGTTCTCTGGTTGTGTTAATGATGACTATATTCAGTTAGGTCAAAACAGTAAAGAGAGTAAGAAAAGGAATACCGGTGGAGAGTGGAGGATGTGTGGAAAAACCAATATTTTACAGTAAGAAAGCACCAATATTATTGGGGAAAAGGTGATTTTTCAGACCTGCTAATAAGAAATACAATATGTGAAAAATGAGGAAATATAGACATGACTGAATCCACACAGTTAGGAAAATGAGTAAGCATCAGAGTGCCTCTGTCTTTCATACAATGTAATTGATTTTTAACTAAGTCTACACCCAGAGAAACTAATGCTTGTGTGAAAAAAAAAAAAAAAAAAAAATCATTGAATCTAAACCAGTTTTTACTTGAACAAATAGGTCACCAAATACTGTCCCAGGGAAGCATATGCAGTAATATGGGTACAGATGTGTTGTTCTGCACGGAGTTTTGAGTACGGGTCTGACTGTGCACTGCCTGCCCTGGAATCACTGCAGCGTTGCAGTAAGCTCAGTCAGGACAAAACCACAAATACTGGGAGGAGCAGGAGCAGCAGGTTAGGGATGCCCAGACCTGGATGTTGCTCTTTGTGCTGCAGTTCTTCAAGGCTCTTTTTCTCTGACTGCCCTTGTCTGCAGATGTGACAAAGTTCCTCCTGACCACGATGGGCTCCGTGCCCGCTCCCGGGTCCTGTTTGCCTTTGCTCTCCAGGTGCAGCAGGGTGAGCAGGCTTTTGGCAGCATTGTTCTCTGAACACCCACTCCTCTGCTCTTAAGCAACAACACCAACCTGTCTAATCAGGTGCCCTGCTGTGTGCTCCCTTTGTGTGCTTCATGCCAGCTCCCAGCCAGGAATATTGCATCACTGCACAGTAATGCAATCCATTAATATAAGTGTGATTTCCTGGTGCTCCAGATCCCTTATCTTGTGCTCATATGCACAACTGCCTGTATCTCTGCAGTGCAGAAGGATGCATCCAGAATTCATTTTCTTTCTCACATAACATGAAAGGTATTTCTGAAAGAGTAACTAGTGAAGTGATGAGAATCCTCCAGGCTTTGAAGTCTAAGCTTTGCTGGTGTGATTAGTTTAAATAGCTCATTTGCCATATAGGGAAGTGGTATTGATGGGTTTGGGTTTCTTCACACCCCCCCCCCCTTCTGTTTTGAAATTTGATATCACCCAACAAGGGCTATTTGGAGAAAGCTCAAAGCTGCTGTTGTGTTTCCCAACAAGAGCCCTCCAATATATGTGCAAAGAGGAAATATCTGGCATTTCTGAACGGTTCTTTTGGTTGCCCATGTACTACTTTGCAATGAAAGTGTTTGAGAAGACGGTGGTGGGTGTATAATACAAGCTCTCCAGAAGCATAGGGTACTTCTCAAAATATTTGTTTCTGACTCACAGAGTTAGATAAGAGCAGATCTGAGTTCTCTGTGCACCCAGCTGGACCTTTTCTGCAACAGTTATTCAGCTTCTCAGATAATCTCCCACAATGAGGATTTGTCTCTCTGTTTGTTGCCTCAGTCTCATCTCTCCCTCATTAAAATGAGCTCTCAGCCAGCATAACCAAGACACATCTGCCATTTATGCAGTCCAGACTTCCCTGTGGCTGGATATTAAGAGAGACTGTATGATGAAAAAACTCACTTACACTGAAGAAAAATCCTTGATTTATCAACACACACACAAAAAAATCCATCTTAGAACTCATCATAAGAAACCTCTTCAGTCCCTCAAACCCTCTTGTTACTCAACTACTCTGTTTCTGCTTTCAGCCCTGGCTGGAGTGTTACTTCCACGTGTTTGACTTTTCCCATATTAAGTCATCTGCAGGCTGATAGGCCAACATCCACATGGATTGGGTCCAGAAAGGCTTCCAGAGCATCACTGCTGAAACGTCCTGACTCTGCATGCAGAGAGCATGCTCTGCTCTAGCTCAGCAGGGTTTCATTATGGTCATGGGATACTTTAAGTCAGGCTGGGCACTCATCCTCCCTCTTCTTACAGCCCAACAACGGCTAAAGCAGCTGCCTGAATGAGAGTGTGAGGAGGCAGCAGTTGGGCTATGGCTTCTGCTAATAAAAAACACAGACTGCGCATGCATATATTTGGAAAACCTGTGACAAAGGAATGTTAAAATTACAAAGTTAAGCTCACAAAAGTTGAGCTTTCCTATGTTTCCTGCACAGCATTTATTCGGCTATTTTACACACCTGAATGTTGTTAATCTGAAATTATGGGTTTCCACACTACAGGTTTTTGCCTGGGACATTTGCTTCATTTAAAAGCTGGTGTAATGAAATGTGCTTCAGAGATAAATCAGTAGTCTGAAGGGAATGAGCACCAAAGCCTTTCCTGTTGCAGAAAGTGAAAGGCACACAACCAGTGATGCAAGGATCTGCAGAAAGCAAAATTATGGGTTTATGATGACTTTTTCTTGTGGCAAGTGAATAGCAGAGAAATGGGTTTTATCTCTAAGTGCACCAGAGATCTCTTGATTCTCAGCATCCTACTCACATCAAATGAAACTTTTCAAGGCTGTTTTCTACTTGTGGGTTCTTCTGGTTTTGTGCTACACAGCTAAGATCCCAGGGTTGTAAACTGTGTAATTGTTGAGCCATCACAGTTCCAGCTGAGGCCACTGCAATCTTAATCTTGAATATATGAAGTACTATACAATAGTCTGAAAACTCAGGTTTTAAACAGCTTGTGTTAGGTACCCAAGTTTAGCTGATACTTCTCGCTCAGTTCATGTTCCGTAAAAATGGGAAAAACTGCAACTTTAACACCCCAGAAAGTTTATAAAAATGAATGCATTGATGTCTGAAGCATTCACACTGTTCTGATAAGCACCACAGAAAAGCCTATGAAGAAATGAATAATTCTGTTTTCAAAGCAGAATCTGAATAGCGTGCAATAAATAATGCCTGGTGAGAGTGAATAATGAAGAGAAAATAAACTATTGAAAGCTACACATTAGTTGAACATTGTTCATTCTGCACACACTGAATGAGGCAAGGGCCTTATGGAAACCAGCACATGTGACAGTGCTATCGTGGTGCCTGTGCACCAAGCACATGAATTACTGTTTCACAGGCAACCACACCATTTTGTGTGCTTGATTAGCAGCCTTTATAATGTAAGCATAGCATAGTTTTTGTGTGCAGTAAATAAGTTACATGGTTTTTAACTCATTTGAAGTCCCTATTTCAAGATCTGAAGACTCTGAAGCCTTTTCAGTTAAATGGTTCTAGGGTTATTCTGTTCTTTTACGTGGGGGAACAATTCATTCTCCCTGCTTTAGTTCTCTGAAATATGCAATCTATTTTGTCTGAAACTCAGAAAGAAAATAAAGAGTAAGCCTGGTGCAGGTATTTCACATGATGAATTTTATTTATATTGTAAGAACAGAATTCCATCATGGAAATTGGTGGGCAGGGTTGGTGACTCCAGTGTTTCCTGTTGCACCACTGTTATTTAGGAACATGGTGGTCGTTCATGCCCCTCGCAACAGCAGTGACTGGAGATACCAGACTGGTCAGAGTCACCAGGCTTGTTTATATGTGTGTCCTACCCTGCCGTTACTCACAGAAGGAAAAATGTGTAATTATCCCCCTTCAAGGCTAGATGGGCAGTCTGGTTGGGCCCCAGGTGCTGAGGAGGAATTCCCTGGTGTCACAAATGGGTTTGGTAAAGAAATACTGGATACCGCCAATAGGATTTGAAGGAGACTCTATGTGTGAGACAGCAACACCATGTATCGAGATCTGGGCGGGATGGGAGTGAATCCTGAGAAGTGTTCAGGTTGCTCACAGTCACTGTGAGGATGGATTTATATCAAGGTCGCTGCTGCTTAGATAAATATTAGTGCTGAGGACACAGAAAGGTGCCAGAAGATGATGGCCAGTCTTGGTAGGAGACAGAGAATTTGGGATTTGCCAAAAGCCATGAGCAGCCTCAGGGTCATTAAGCAATAAGCTCCTATTGCCCACAGCAATAGCTAAAGACAGGTTACCATTCCACTCAAATTTTGCTTTTCAGCCTTTTTTAGGGGTAATCATTACTTTTCATCCACTGACAAATTCCCATTCTGCTGTGCAGGAATCAGATATTGGCTTATTTTGAGATAAATATTAGTATTGGCATCTTTTACATCTGAATCCTTGTGCACTTGGTTAAAAAAACCAGCCCAAACCACCATGTTGTACTATGTCAATTGTTTACTCTTTCATTTAATTACAGGAACTGTGACTGTCCTGCCCTTTCAGCTTCCTTTGGAGATGGATGAATTCCCAGGGATGTCTAAAGCAAATTAGGGGGCTTTAACTTAACATGAAACAATGGCATTTTAAAAATTTTATAAGGGTGCCAACCACGCCGGTTTAATTTTTGATAAGAGATGATACTAGATTTCTGCATTTTTAATAAGGAGACTGACAAAAGACTCACTTAAGATACCTAGAAAGACAAACTTCTACAGCATGACTGCAACTAATTCAAATGTTAATGGTAAAGATACCAGGACAGTCTGTCTCAAAAAAAATCATTAAATACTCACTAGTGTTGCTGCATAAAAGTCAAAAAATTACTTTTGATTTGCAGACTCATTATACAACGCTTTCAGGTTCTTAAGACTGATTTGGAAATAATTTTCGTATTTTGAAATTCTGATGTAATAAAACCCATGAAAATACCACCCCTCACTACAGGTAAAACCAGAAAGAACTTAACTTTACTGAATTTTTGTTTGTTCAGGGAATTAATCTATGAATTTATATCACCAGATTTTTTTATATGTTTCAAAAAGATAAGTAACCTTAGATGACTAAACTCTTAAGAATGTACAAGAGAAGATTGCTGCCATTGGTTCAAATTTCATTTGTTAAGTGTAGGATATGTGTTAGGACCAGTAGATCACAACACAGGCACATAAGGCACAGTAATATTTGATTTTTTAAATTAGGACTGTGTGGTTTTACAGATTATCCTTGTTTAAGAAGAGCTATGTTTATCCATAAAACATTTATATTGTGAGGACCACTGCAAGAAGTATGATGGACACTTTCTCTCGAGGTTGGGTTTGTGCACTTTGGCTATTTTGGGGGGAGTTGAATTGTGAAATGAGATCTATCATCATCCATGCATCAGATCTGCTGGATGGGCTGAATGGTAAGAAGATCAGTTCAATTGATGGGGAATAGGGCTTCTCACAGGGTTTTGTGCATGCAGAGCCCTACTACTTGCACACTCTGTTGTTGCCAGGCAGTGTCATGGCCCATGAGCCAACTCTGTCACCTCTGCAGTGGATCACAGAGCCACCCAACCATCTGCATCCTGCAGTGTGGTACAGATGGGGACAGAGAGGTCACGGTGCAGGGCTCCCTGGGGATCCCGCACACACCTCGCTGTGGGGAGTGTGCAACAGGAGATTCTTGCACTGCCCTCAGCTTGTGGGTAAGAGCTACAAGGTTGTTTGATTGTCTTTCGTGGGCCTGTTCAGCCCTGCCTCATTTTTCTTCCTTCTCTCCTGCATAAATTTTCCTGGCCTAGCAAATTTTTGAGCGGCCAATAATGCTGTCAGACCCTAGATGAACATGAATAATAGCCTGTTTGCACAGCTGATAACTGAGCTGTAAAAACGAATCTGCTCCCAGATGAAACTTGACATGCAAAATTTAAGCTTGGGGAACAATTCTTTGTATGTATTCTGAAAAAAAAATAATTACTTGGACTGCTTAATTTTTATTCATCCCTAAAATAAGAAACCCTACAGGAGGGTCAGCAGAGAAAGCTCCTGTGTTTTGACATATAACTGGAATTAGCTTTAAACATAAAATAAAGCAAATGTTTAATCTGTAATAAAGTTGAATCTGCTCATTTTGCAGAAGAACAATGGCTGAGGGTCGAAGCCTTGGGTTCTGCAGTTGCCAGATGGGATCATTTCCAAAAGGGAATTTGGATGGTAATCAGTGTCCGCTGGGATCCATGCCCACCGCTCCAAGCCCGCGTGCCACAAAGGAGAGATTAGGGGCAGAATGAGAATGTGCAAGGCTGGCATGAATCAAAGGGACTCCCTGTAAAACCTATTACATCTGTGCTCTAAAAAATGCATAGAGAAACTGACAGTGAGGAAAATGCAGTTTTGATTGTGCTTTGATGGCTGGGAAACTAAAATTGTGTGGGTGGGTGGCTAAGTGTAACTCCATGTCCATGCCAGCTTTATTTGACTGGGAGAGCCGGAGTCAGGCCAGTTTTTATTGTCCTTTCAAGACTTTCAGAGCAGCAGGATAAATAAAGGAATGAAATGGGGAAATTAATTTATAGACTTTGGGTGTCAAATGATTAACAAAAGGCCCAAACCTTGGTGTTTTATTCTATTGATTTTGTTTTGGCAAGGCAAAGATAAGATTGTGAACCTGCACAAAGGGAGGTGGTCTTTACTTCCCTCTGTGCCTTTGTGGTGGCTGAGTAATTAGTAATCAGTAAGTACTGAATTGAAGTTTCACTTTTGGACTGAAAGCAGGTGTTACTCTACACTGAATTATGAGATACAAAACACTGTGCCATGTTTTTGGGGCCCACATGGTTGGTTAGTATTAAATCAAAATAGATCCCAAACATTTGGGTGGGAATATCTGAATTTCTCCAATGCCTGCTTTGTAATGAAGCAGGAGAAATGATCCACTTCTCAAATCAAGTTTCAGGTGAACTACACAAACTTGTCATGGTGTTTGGGAGCCCATGTTAGTCCTTGAGGCCTGTGGCCTTAGCAGGTGAGTGTGCCCATGATTTGGGTCCTAGCTCTATAAACCAGTTTCCTCAACCTGATCTGGCTACAGGATTTATCATTTTCCAGAGGAAAGGAACTCTCAGCTGTGCAGGGCTGTGACACTGGCTGCAGAGCTCTCCTCCAGTGCTTTGTGTCAACCTGGTGTTGCCCTCCCGGGCATTGTGGGCTCTTGTGCAAGTACCAAGATGTCTCGGTTTTGAAAGACAGGTGTCTGCTAAGGAAGGCAGAGGCCCCCCTTGAAGTGGCAGATATAACCCCTTTTCCCTCCAAGTTATTATATTCTGAAATCAAGGGCCTTTAGGCAAAGATGTGGGAAATAGGAATAACAGTTCTTTACTCTCTCTATATATATGTATATAACCAGTCAAACAAAACAACAACAACTATGGCAGTAACAGCAGTCACAAACCCAGTGCCAGCCTTCTCGGCTGTCAGGCTATTTCCCCTCGGGTGCAGTTCCGCTCGCAGCCGGCAGGGGCGCTGGCGGCTCCCGGTGAGCAGGGCAGGTGCGATGGTTCCCCCGCGGCTGCAGGGGGCGCTCCGGAGCGAGCTCGGGAAACACGCGGCACTGGTGCTCTGGGATCCCGGGAAGGGATGGAACAAAGGCTTCACAAACCCCTGGGCAGCCGATCCCGGACTCTCAGGAACAGCGGCTGAAGCGGCAGGGACGGACGCAAATCCCGGGTGGCAGACGAGATGTATCCAGATGGGAAAAGCCCACGGAGGCCCAGGCAGGCAGGGCGAGCAGGGCTACAGCGTAGCGGAAGCTCAAAGCAGCAGCGGGGCAGGGCAGCCACAGCCCGGTCTCCAGCAGGGCAGGGAAAGCGGCTTTTGGGGTCCCGGCGTTGTTTCCAGCAGGAAGAAAGAACGGCCAAAAAGAAAGAAGCAGCAGCTCCTTTCTCTGCAGCTTCTCTCTCTGGACGCTCAGAGCGAACTGACCCCACACCCAGGTGTAGACAAAAGAGTAGCCAGGTCCGCCCCACTCCCCTTTTGTCTTTCTTAAGTACAGCTATTTGTCCCCTAGCAACATGCATATGGGAGAAAATTCCTTTAACAGGAAAAAAAAAAAACAGACTAAACTAAAACCCCAACATTATCCACCCCGAATTTTTTCCCATACTAACATGTTACATGAAACTTAACTTTTTTAACCATATAAATCTATGCATTACCCAAATTATATACAAATATACATGCTGATACTGATACAAGTACAGAGCCATGGGTAGTTCACCCTAAAACAAGGTCCCCTTGAGGTAAGCATCGGGTCTCTCCATCCTTTTGCATCACCCACCAGGTGCAACCTGGTCCCTGAGCAAAAACAACCCCACGGATGGGTTTGTCTTTGCTCAAGGCAGACTTTACCCAAACAGTTTTTCCAAGCATACCTCTCATGTGCACCACTGGAACCTTATCCCCGTCTGTTGTTTGTAGGGGTTCAGATTGGGCAGGGCCTGCTCGGCTGGTGGAACCTCGAGTGTTAACTAACCAGGTGGCTCTTGCTAAATGCATCTCCCAGTTTTTGAAAGTCCCCCCACCCAGTGCCTTCAAGGTGGTTTTAAGCAGTCCATTACACCGCTCAACCTTCCCAGCTGCTGGTGCATGGTAAGGGATGTGGTACACCCACTCTATGCCATGTTCTCTAGCCCAGGTGTTTATAAGGCTGTTCTTGAAATGAGTCCCATTGTCAGACTCGATTCTCTCAGGGGTGCCATGCCTCCAAAGGACTTGCTTTTCCAGGCCCAGGATGGTGTTCCGGGCAGTAGCATGAGGCACAGGGTAGGTCTCCAGCCATCCAGTGGTGGCTTCTACCATTGTGAGCACATAGCGCTTGCCTTGGCGGGTTTGAGGCAGTGTGATGTAATCAATCTGCCAGGCCTCCCCATACTTGTATTTGGACCACCGCCCACCATACCACAGAGGCTTCACCCGCTTGGCCTGCTTGATCGCAGCGCATGTCTCACAATCATGGATCACCTGGGAGATACTGTCCATGGTTAGATCCACCCCTCGGTCTCGTGCCCACTTATAGGTGGCATCTCTGCCCTGATGACCTGAGGCATCATGGGCCCATCGAGCTAGGAACAATTCTCCTTTATGTTGCCAATCCAAGTCTATCTGGGACACCTCTATTTTCGCAGCCTGATCTACCTGTTTGTTGTTATGATGTTCTTCATTAGCCCGGCTCTTGGGGATGTGAGCATCTACATGACGGACCTTCACGGATAGCTTCTCTACCCGAGTGGCAATGTCTTTCCACTCTTCAGCAGCCCAGATTGGTTTTCCTCTGCGCTGCCAGTTTGCCTTATTCCACCTTTCCAGCCAACCCCACAGAGCATTGGCTACCATCCATGAATCAGTGTAGAGGTAGAGCTTTGGCCACTTCTCTCTTTCAGTTATGTCCAGAGCTAATTGGACAGCTTTGAGCTCAGCAAATTGGCTCGATCCACCTTCTCCTTCAGTAGCCTGTGCAACTTGTCGTGTGGGGCTCCATACAGCGGCTTTCCATTTCCGGCTAGCGCCTACAATTCGGCAGGAACCATCAGTGAAGAGGGCGTATTGTCTTTCACTCTCTGGTAGCTCGTTATATGGTGGGGCTTCTTCGGCACGTGTCACCTGCTCCTCTTCTTCTTCAGAAGATAACCCAAAAGTCTCACCTTCCGGCCAGTTCGTAATTATTTCCAAGATCCCAGGGCGACTTGGGTTTCCAATTCGGGCGCGCTGCGTGATGAGGGCAATCCATTTGCTCCAAGTAGCGTCGGTGGCGTGATGCGTGGAGGGAACCTTTCCTCCGAACATCCACCCCAGCACCGGTAGTCGGGGTGCCAGGAGGAGTTGTGCCTCTGTGCCGATTACTTCTGAGGCAGCCTGGACTCCTTCATAAGCTGCCAGGATTTCCTTCTCTGTGGGAGTGTAGTTGGCTTCAGATCCTCTGTAGCTTCGGCTCCAGAATCCCAGTGGTCGGCCCCGAGTCTCACCAGGCACCTTCTGCCAGAGGCTCCAGGACAGACCATTGTTCCCGGCTGCAGAGTAGAGCACGTTCTTCACCTCTGGTCCTGTCCTGACTGGGCCAAGGGCTACGGCGTGAGCAATTTCCTGTTTGATCTGGGCGAAGGCTTGCTGCTGTTCAGGGCCCCAGTGGAAATCATTCTTCTTGCGGGTAACCAGGTAGAGAGGACTCACGATCTGGCTGTACTCGGGAATGTGCATCCTCCAGAAACCTATAGCGCCTAGGAAAGCTTGTGTTTCCTTCTTGTTGGTCGGCGGAGACATTGCTGTGATCTTATTGATGACCTCAATGGGAATCTGACGTCGTCCATCTTGCCACTTTACTCCCAGGAACTGGATCTCTCGGGCAGGTCCCTTGACCTTGCTCTTCTTGATGGCAAAACCAGCTTGCAGGAGAATTTGAATTATTCTCTCTCCTTTCTCAAACACTTTGGTTGCGGTGTTCCCCCACACAATGATGTCATCAATGTACTGCAGATGTTCTGGAGCCTCACCCTTTTCTAGTGCAGTCTGGATCAGTCCATGACAGATGGTGGGACTGTGCTTCCACCCCTGGGGCAGTCGGTTCCAGGTGTACTGCACGCCCCTCCAGGTGAAGGCAAACTGAGGCCTGCACTCTGCTGCCAAAGGAATGGAGAAGAATGCATTGGCAATGTCAATAGTGGCGTACCACTTCGCTGCTTTGGACTCCAGCTCGTACTGGAGCTCCAACATGTCTGGCACGGCAGCGCTCAACGGTGGAGTCACTTCATTCAGGGCACGATAGTCCACAGTCAATCTCCATTCCCCGTCAGACTTGCGCACAGGCCAGATGGGGCTGTTGAAGGGTGAGTGGGTCTTGCTGACCACCCCTTGACTCTCCAGCTCGCGGATCATCTTGTGGATGGGGATCACAGCATCTCGATTTGTCCGATACTGCCGGCGGTGCACTGTCGAGGTGGCAATTGGCACTCGTTGCTCTTCCGCTTTCAGGAGCCCAACTGCAGAAGGATTCTCAGATAGTCCAGGCAGGGTGTTCAATTGCCTAATGCCCTCTGCCTCCACAGCAGCAATCCCAAATGCCCATCTGAGTCCTTTTGGGTCTTTGTAGTAGCCATTCCGGAGGAAGTCTATGCCCAGAATACACGGGGCCTCTGGGCCGGTCACAATCGGATGCTTTTGCCACTCCTTCCCAGTCAGGCTCACCTCAGCTTCCAAAAGGGTCAACTGCTGTGATCCCCCAGTCACCCCAGCGATGGAAACAGGTTCTGCCCCCACATGTCCCGATGGCATTAAAGTACACTGTGCCCCAGTATCAACCAATGCATCATATTTTTGTGGCTCTGATGTGCCAGGCCATCGGATCCACACCGTCCAGAAAACTCGGTTCTCCCGTGCCTCTTCCTGGCTAGAGGCAGGGCCCCTCTAGCCCTGGTTATCATTCTTTCCCTGGGCGTACATGCTCGAGGTCCCTTCAAGGGGATCCGACATATCATCCTCCCTTCTGTAATACCTGGCAGCTCGGTCACGGGAGGCTGAGGCTACCTTCACCTTAGCGGAACCCCCTCGGTTAGTGCCTCCCTCCTTGAGTTCATGCACCCGCGCTGCCAGGGCAGAGGTGGGTTTCCCATCCCACCTTCTCATGTCTTCCCCATGCTCACACAGGAAAAACCACAGCTCAGCTCGTGGGGTGTACCCTCTCTCTCTAGCGGGGGGACGACGGGCTCTGACTTGGGGGCCTGTGATTCGCACTGGTGCCACACTGACCCTCCTCATCTCCTCCCTCATCTCCTCCCTCATCTCCTCCCTCATTTCCTTCCTCATCTCCTTCATCTCCTCTTTGAGGTCCTGGACCACAGCAGAGACATGAGCTTTCAGCGGGCCATTGATCATGCTGTCATAATGCCTGAGCCTGTTGGCAACAGAGCCCACTGTTTCTCGGGTATTGTCAGCATCAATCGTTGCAATGAAGGTGGTGTATTGCGATGGCCCTAGCCTTGCCAGGTTCCACATCATCTGTCCTGTGCACCTGACCTTATCGGGGTCATTATCATGCTGTCCATCCTTCCCAAAGAGTACCTCTAATATTGCCACCTCTCTTAGCTGTTGGATCCCTTGCTCGAGTGTCTTCCACTGCATTCTATGATGATACTCCTGCATTCTTTCTTTGTGAATGAACCTTTCTCTTACACTCATTAAGAGCCGCTCCCAGAGAGAGAGAGGCCCTGGCTCCCTCACAAATATCTGGTCCACACCTGGGTCCTGGGTCAACGATCCCAGATACCTTGCCTCACCACTATCCAGTTGCACACTTGTGCCCATAAGGTCCCAAACCCGAAGCAGCCAGGTGGTATAAGGCTCACGCCCCCTTCGCACAATGTCGTTTCGCATAGCACGGAGACTGTCGTGCGACAGGGACTCAGTGATGACTTCTGGCTCTGGCTCTCCTGCTGGTTGTGAGGGCCCTGGTTGCCCATCATCATTAACTGGTCGTACTGATTTGGTCTTATACTTCCTCCTTTGCACAGGGGCGACTGCTGCTGGCTGTGGTTGTCCTCGTGGTTCAGCTGAAGCCTGGACGGTTGTAACATCCATGGGTTCCACTGCTGCACCATCGGACTCACCCTCTTTGGGGCAGGGAGAGGGTTTTTCACTAGCTGAGGAGGTGTATTCCCTTAGCAATTGGCATATCTCCTGGCGCACCTGGCCCATCTCCTGGCACATCTCCTTGCGCACCTGGCCCATCTCCTGGCACATCTCCTTGCGCACCTGGCCCATCTCCTGGCATATCTCCTGGCGCACCTGACCCATCTCCTGGCATATCCCCTGGCGCACCTGACCCATCTCTTGGCACATCTCCTGCATCCCTTTTGCCAGTACCCCCACCCAGTTTGGGTAGTCCATTTCTGAGGTGGACTGTTGGGCAGTATCAGTCTGTGGGGCGGGATCTCTAGTGTCTGGGGCTGTGGCAGGCTCTGGCTCTGGGGTAGGATCTCTAGTGTCTGGGGCCGTGTCAGGTTCTGGGGCGGGATCAGGCTCTGGGGTAGGAACTCTACTCTCTGCGGCCATGTCAGGTTCTGGGGCAGGATCAGGCTCTGGGGCAGGATCTCTAGTCTCTGGGGCTGGTGTCCGGGTAGATATCCAAGCCAATCTCAACTTATCCTTGAATGCTAAATAGAGTAGGCCTATCAGCAGCAGATGGTTAGTATTCAGAGGGAATTTAAACCCTTCGAAAATTGATGGGGTGGGCCCAAAGAACTGGTTGAGGGGTTGGGAGAAAACTTCCCCTGGTGTCATTTCCTCACAGAAGGTACCATTGTTAACATAACCCCAAAAACATGTGCTCAGTGTGTGATAGCTGTTTATCCATGTGCCCACATTCCGGAGGAAGTTAAAAACCCATGAATTCCTCACCTTCTCGACCCATAACGCAAGCTGGATAACAGCAATGGTAGCCTTAGTCAGAGGACCCATATTCAAGTAAGGAGCTGCAAAGGGGAAGAATATAGCCACGGCTACATGCCACCCAAACCAGGGTAAACTAGACCACATAGTGCTGCCTAACAAGGTTCCAATATCCAGCACACAAAATAAAGTTATCGAGGAACTGTTATTCCTTTTTCACCTCTATCTCTTAATGCCCTCAGGCCCCACATTGGGCGCCAAGATCTGTCTCGGTTTTGAAAGACAGGTGTCTGCTAAGGAAGGCAGAGGCCCCCCTTGAAGTGGCAGATATAACCCCTTTTCCCTCCAAGTTATTATATTCTGAAATCAAGGGCCTTTAGGCAAAGATGTGGGAAATAGGAATAACAGTTCTTTACTCTCTCTATATATATGTATATAACCAGTCAAACAAAACAACAACAACTATGGCAGTAACAGCAGTCACAAACCCAGTGCCAGCCTTCTCGGCTGTCAGGCTATTTCCCCTCGGGTGCAGTTCCGCTCGCAGCCGGCAGGGGCGCTGGCGGCTCCCGGTGAGCAGGGCAGGTGCGATGGCTCCCCCGCGGCTGCAGGGGGCGCTCCGGAGCGAGCTCGGGAAACACGCGGCACTGGTGCTCTGGGATCCCGGGAAGGGATGGAACAAAGGCTTCACAAACCCCTGGGCAGCCGATCCCGGACTCTCAGGAACAGCGGCTGAAGCGGCAGGGACGGACGCAAATCCCGGGTGGCAGACGAGATGTATCCAGATGGGAAAAGCCCACGGAGGCCCAGGCAGGCAGGGCGAGCAGGGCTACAGCATAGCGGAAGCTCAAAGCAGCAGCGGGGCAGGGCAGCCACAGCCCGGTCTCCAGCAGGGCAGGGAAAGCGGCTTTTGGGGTCCCGGCGTTGTTTCCAGCAGGAAGAAAGAACGGCCAAAAAGAAAGAAGCAGCAGCTCCTTTCTCTGCAGCTTCTCTCTCTGGACGCTCAGAGCGAACTGACCCCACACCCAGGTGTAGACAAAAGAGTAGCCAGGTCCGCCCCACTCCCCTTTTGTCTTTCTTAAGTACAGCTATTTGTCCCCTAGCAACATGCATATGGGAGAAAATTCCTTTAACAGGAAAAAAAAAAAAACAGACTAAACTAAAACCCCAACACAAGACCAGCCTTTCATGACTAGTGGGCAACAAGTATCCAGCAATCCTACTACTGTCACAGGTTGTACTGCAACAGAGAAGTTATTTTAAAAAAATAGGAGCTCTGATATTAGTTTGGACATATTTAAGCTTTCTAGAGCAGGGATTAGAGGTAGACAAGGTCTTTCTGAGACAATAGATTAGCTCAGTTGGTCAGAGCAGGGTGCTGATAATGCCAAGGTTGTGGGGTTGATCCCCGTATGGGCCTTTCACTTCAGAGTTGGACTCAAAGATTCTTGTGGGTCCCTGCCAGCTCAGGATATTCTGTGATATAAGTAGCAGCCTCACAAGAAAAAATTACAGTGCTTTGAAGTGCTGTGGAAAGTGCTTGTGGAAGTTCAAACTGTACCAGTCTGACAGGAGCTGAGCAGACATACAAATGCGTCACTAGTGGGCTTCGCCACAGCCACAGGAGAAGGCAGGGCTGGAGCACAAGAAGGCAGCAAATCCAGGACCAGCTGAATTGGAAGGTTAGTTTAGACTACAAGTATGTGTATGCTTGTAGCTTTTCTATCTTGATTCATCTGGTTAGAACTTAACATTTGTGGATCTGATAGAAACCTTCCCCTTTGGTGAAAGAACTGGGGATGGGGCAATATTTTGAAGGGTGTACTGGAAAGGGTAAGAGGAGAGCTGTTTTATGCTTCTAGAAATTCTGTCTCTAGGACATGTTATTCTGGAGTGCATCTATCACTAGATGCTTTATGTGATATGACAAAATGCCACAGGGATTGATCCATCAACTGCTGTTGTTTCAACATGGGGTAACAGGCAGGAAATCTGAAAGGACATGTTTTCTGAAACTTTGTTGAAAAGAGCTGTGGCTCTGGGAGTGCCAGAGTTATGTCTGTAACTCACACACGCATGGATTCTACACACGGCCTGAGCTCTGTCCTAACATTTGTGAGAAAAGGTTTCTCAGCTTCAATGAAACAAGTTTTTCACAACTCAGTTACATTGATTACTCTTCTCAAACATATGGGAATAAGGCTGCATTGCACGACTCCAGTATCTCTAGTGAAGCTATACATAGAGACTCCCAGAAGAATATTAGCATTGACTAAGCAAAACACCATGGAAAGTGAGGAGATATTTGAAACCGGGCCCACATTTGCAAGACGATAATTGGATTCTTTTTCTATCCTGATGTCATAGGTTAGCAAGCGTAGTCCCGGAAGGGACGTCCTTGCTAAGGGGTGCTTACAGTTTCCTCTGGGAACTGACAGAACCTATCAGCTGGCCAGTTTGAATATGGACAATTCTCTAAGCCACTTAAAGTTGTGATCACCTCTGTGATCCACATTTAAGAATAGGCAAACTCCCCCTCCAAGCTCTCTCTCGTTTCCGGCGCTGGGACAGGTGGCTGCGGGCCCCGTGTGGGGGCCAGCGGGCCCGGCCAGGCCCTGCTTGGGCCAGGCCGGGCCGGGCCACGGCCATCCTGAAGCCATGGACCTGTTCCAGCCGTGGAACCCCCCCCCACTGCCTTGCCGTGGGCAGCCGGAGCGGCTCGGCTCTCCCCCCTCTCCACTGCGATAAGAAAAATTCAACATTCCAGCTGCAAAGCTGCAAGGCCGAGGTGAGAGTAACCCTTTTATTGCTATGAAGAGCTGAAAACCTGAGGGAAGAGAGAGAGGAGATGCTTAAAGCTGAAATTCTGTTGTGAAGCTATGATATATCAGAGTATCCTGTTGTAATTTCATGAAGATATGGGGGGTGGAGTGTTCAACTCGTGAGCAAAAGCACCTGCGCTGAGATAGGCAGATGCTGACGCAGCTGTAATTTCATGAGAAGTTTGGACAGGGAGAGATGAACCAGATGAGGACTTTTGCTCCAAAGGGGAAAGGAGAAAACCTCAGTCCGTAGAGATGAACCAGATGAGGACTTTTGCTCCAAATGGGAAAGGAGAAAACCTCAGTTCCTAGAGATGCTCCCAGAGATAGTCCTAACGATGAAGATGATGAAGACCCTTTGCTCCCAGGGAAGGAGAAGGGCCTCTGTTTTTGTTTCTGAACGGCTCAACCTTAAAATTGTACCCCAGAAAACTTCAAGAGTGGACCCTCGAAAGCAGTTGCGGGAAAAGCTGCAAGTCGGGGGAAAGGACTCACACGCAGGCAGAGAGACTCCTCTTCCTAAATGGACTGAACAATATTTGGAAGTGGGTGGCTGTCTCGTTGTGATAATGTTTTCATAGCATGAGCAAGAAGAGACTTCTCTTTCTAAATGGACTGAACAAGGTTATTATGGAAGTGGTAAACAGACTGAACATCTTAAGGGTTGTCTTTTCACATTGTCAGTGGGAGAAGGGAGGAAGGTGGGGGGAGGAGGAGAGTTCTGAAGGTGGTATAATTTTTTTTCCTTCTTCTTTTAGGTCTGTTAATAAACTTCTTTATATTCTTTCAAGTTTGGTGCCTGTTTTGCATTTCTCCTAACTCTTATCTCACAGCAGATAAACAGTAATGAGTATTTTGGACCAAACCACTACACCTGAAAAAAGATCTTCTGGTGTTTCCCTTTTCTTCCCCTTCTCCCTTCCTCTTTTTGAGGGGATTTAAAAAACTAATTTGATTTTTATCCACTCTGAAAAACAAATAATTTCCCTCTAACTAAGCTTGTATCTTTTGGTTATGCTCAAATCTCCATTCATTCTCTCATCATTCCAGAATTGAAAGTGATGAGATGGCAATATCTAAAGGGATAGCTTAAAAAGATTATTAAATACAAGCTAGTAAATCAAAAACGAAAGCAAGAAAAAACCATTCAGAATCCAACCTTGAAAAATCTGCTTTTAATGAGTTTTCACTTTAAAAAGGAAAACAAGTATTGGGTTCACATTCCTTCATAAAAAAAGACATCCTTGTCAAGCAGCTATAAGAATTCACAAATTGGATGACAGACTGTGCCCGCTGCTTTAGCACGAAGGCAATAGATCCAGCAGGAGCTTGAAAGCAAGATGGGTTTTAAAGTGTTCTGCTGTCATACAAAATCCATACCAAAATAATGAGAAACATTCCAGGCAGACATCATCCTAAATTCCCATTTGGGTATTGTTTTCTCATTGATGTTGTAATTAATGCTAAAATAATTTGTCTGTGAGCTTTCAAGATGCTTAGAGCTTTCCAGAGGGCTGCTGGGAGCTGAGGGAATTTGGCACCTTGCAGAACCAGACCTTGTCTGCTCTTCTGCCATCCACACACAAAATACCACTTTGCAGCATTGGAGCCTGAACAAATAAAGTGTGGGATAAAAATGGAGCAAGCATCTAGCTAGCAGGATTTTTTAACAGGAAAAAAAGTCTAATCCAGTCTTGGTGCTGCTCCTAGTTTTCCCAGTTTGTGTCTAAGCCCTTTGGGAGCCACAGAGCAAACAGCAGCCTGTGGTATTAATCTGCTGCTTTACAGCACTTGTATATGGTCACTGTAGAGCTACACGAGACACTGTCAATTTCAGTTTTGCTCCAATTCGTGATTCCTTTGTTAGTAGTAATAGGATGAATAATTTGAAGTGAGACATCTTGAAAAAATCCCACTGTACTTGTTAAGACCTGTGGCCTCAAGTCTGCATTTTTGTTAGCTTTCACAGTGATTAGTCACTGTACAACAGCAAAGAGCAGAGCAGTCTATAGCAGTGCTCCTCTGGCATGCAAAAGATCTTGCCAGACACCAAATCCTCACTTTTTTTTCTCTCTGGTACCTTCATTCTTATACTCATTAAAAGTAATGGAAAAGGTCCCTATTGAGGTGGGAGGTTTGGTTGCACTCAGAGATCCATTGTCCACGGATACTGCTGTGGCAGGGTGTTCAACCTTGGGTTGGGAAAGAAGGGCAGAAGAATTATGGCTATGGAAGTGAGAAATTCTGGCTTGTAAGAGAGACCATTCTTGGATGACAAACTGATGGGGTTTGTAGTTTGATTTAAATCTGATTGTGTCCTCCTTTCTTTACTAGGAGTTATGATCCAGTTTTAAGGTTCTTAGAAACGCCTCTGCCTGAATTAAGGTGCAAACGAGACCATATGCCAGTGACAATAGTATGGGTTTTATTTGATGGTCAATATGAGAGTGAGAGAGAGAAATAAAGAAAAGAAATAGAAAATAGGTGGGGGGGACAGAAAGCATGACAGGGACAGAATAAGGAAAATAGCACCACTCTGTGGATCTCAAAAATGTTCGTTGATCCTCTCCAGCTGGTCTTCTTGATGGTGAAGGTCCCCCCAAAAAGCACAGAATCCGATGGGTTTATATACCCTTGAGCCAGATGGCAATGTCCAGGCATGTCCCCCTGGGGTGGGGGGTCAGTCTCTCACAGCAGACTCTGGGTCTGTTGCATCACGTGCAGTGCTGTGGGGCCAAGCCTCTCATGTGGAAGTCCCGTGGATGTGCCCTGTGGGGTTGGGGGCTCCAGTTTGTGTAATGGAGGATGGGTGTTTATTGCCTCTGACCAGAGGTTATGCCACACACCCAAAACCTCCTCTTCCCCCCTCAGCTGGGGGGGCAGTCTGTGTACACCTGGCTTCTGTGAGCTGTGCTCTCCTCCCCACCCCAAACTCAGTGCAGCTGGTGATTTTGGCCTTTTGTGGATGCACACCTTTCTCTCAGCCTGAGGTGATTGAACAATTCCCTTTATCTAATCAGCAGTTTGACTTTCAGTTCAAAGTCCCAGTCTTCAGAGAGGCTTCTTTGGTTGTAGCTTCTTTGTCATGAACAAAACTTTCAATGTTTGGGGCATGAACTATTTTCAGTCTCTGACACTCGGCCATGAGCTAACTAAAAATAAGGATATCATTAGAAGACCTGGAGCATGCTGAGGTGGTTAAATTGCCCTTTTAGACATGAAACAAGCAAAAGAAATGTCCTGATGGCTGTGCAAGGTTCCTAAAATGTGAGAAGGGAAGGTGTATCCAATAGGCACAGAAGTACAGAGCATGGAGTTAAGTAAGAAATATGAAAAGCAAAACAGCAAACAGCTGACTTAGGGGATTGGAGTTCTCTGTAAAGAAGTTGAAGTTAAAAGAGAATAAAATTAAGCTAAGAAACAAAGGAGATTATAGAAGACATTGAACAAAGCATTTTTAAACAATAAAAGTTCCAAAAATAAAAGCATAGAAAAAGGAGATCAAAGAGACACCATTTAGTCAGATACAAATAAAATTATGACTTGGAAAAAAAAGACCCCTAAAGAATTAAGACCCCTAACTTGCTTTCACACAAACAAAAAGGGATTTGTGCAAATGAGAAGTAATGTCACCTGTCATTAAAGTGCCCTTGCAAAGAGACAGATGACGATGGCCATGGGGCTGGAGGGTAAAATGTTGATGACCATTGATGCTACAGTAACTGTGGTTAAATGCATGAGTTAGGGGAAATTTCTACAGCCACCTGGAGAAGACTGGAAGGATTTAAGAAAATTAGTATGGGAAAATTGGAAATCAGTCTAGGGAACCTATGAAAAGGGGAAAACGAGAAGAAACTTTGCTGTGCAGTTTAAAATGGGCAGATTTTGAAGACATTTGCCAATAGCAAAAGACTAAAGCATTTTAACAGATAAAAACAGTAAGTAAAACATTTAAAAACAGATTATTAAACACAGTACAAACAACAGTAGTTTTGGGAATCCCAAGAGTAGGATGGAAGGTTGTGAAAACTGTTGGCTATTTTGAATACAGCAGTAAAAAACAGGAGCTACGTAAGAATCTGAAGGACAAATCTTGACCAGAAATGAACATGTACTTATGCTCTGCTGTGCTTTTAGTTTGTTTTGTGCCTCAGTAGAAGCAGCAGAAAATGAATTTTAGTTTTAAATGTAATATACAATACCACATATAGCTGAAAATTCACAGTAGTTTTGGCAAGAGAATTTTATTTTAAAATGCAAAAAGTATTGTGGACACTAACATATCAGTTGGCAGTTTAAGGGATGTGGCTGCTAATGCATTGGCTCAACTAACTTTAATTAAAAAGTTTAATTTAAATATCTTTTTGCAAAACATATTACATTACCATATCTAAAAGCCGTGATGGGATTGAAGGAATTAGATTTGTCTAGTTGAACAAAAGAAGTCAGCCTAATGGACAGGGGATGTTTTCAAAGGTTGTTATACAAATAGAGGAGAACAGGTTTTTTAAATGTCCATTTGAAAGAAGAAAGAAATACACTGTAGAAAGACATGAAATTGTTTTGGGGAAAATAGAGATGAGGGGGGCAGTAGCACAAATACCTCAGGAACTTGGTCCCTGTGGCTTGAAGAGTTTCCCAGTGGAAGCCCAACTGCTCCTGTTGCTTCTCTTCCCTCACAGTCTGTCATTATACTTTCTTATATAAAAAAGATTCTGTTGATGAATAAATGAAGCACTCACCATTCTTCCATTCCTGAGAGCTCTCTTTGGTGGGGGCTGCTCTCCAACAGTGGTCACAGGGCAGGGGAGGTGCTCAGCTTCTTGACATTCCCAGTTGTGAGTGCGAGTAAGAAAGCGGGGACTCTGCTCTGACTGGGCACCATCACACCCAGGTTCCCAGTGTTAAATTAGGTGAAATCTGTTGCCTTTCTCTAAGTCAGTGTGGATGGCATTGGGTCACCTCCTCTTGCACAGCCACTCTGTGGTGTCTTCGGCTGCAATGTGGTGGATACTGAAATGTTCTTGGGCACTGCACAGCAGGTGGAAATGCCTGGAGCATGTTGTTCAAGATGGACTTCTGGTATGAACCTGTGTAATAGTGTTCTGCAAAATAAGGAAACGTGTACATACAATGGGCAAAAGCTGGAAACACCAGAGGAACTTCCACTAAAATAATTCGGGTGCATCACTTTTCACATGCTTCTGAATGATTTTTCCAATTCAATTCCCACTCTGTGATTGGGAGGGTGCATATATGCACACCTGGGTGAGTAAAGAACCTGGTATATGAATACAAGACTGCAGAAAATCCAGGGTGCAGGGGGTCAGCTATTCATTCTGACTCTGAAGAAACTTCTCTGATGTATAAGCTGGAGTTAGCATGAGAAATATATGGATCTAAGGGACCAATTGTTGAAAAAAGTAAGGTTGGAAAAATATCTGGGTTCTGTGTTAAGAAAACAATCAAGCTGGAAAAATCGTTTGTGAAATAGATCAAAGGAATGGTATGGATGACAAACAACAGAGAGCTGGCTGGTGAAACTCTACAGAAATAACATTTCACTGTTTTGATGCACCCCCTTGCTCTGTCAGTGGGTGTCATCTGTGTTAGTTTGTTTTGTTTAATATGCAGTGGTGTGTGACCAAGTAGAAACAATAAACCACAAAGGTAATTTAAAAGGCAAATTAACAACCTTAATGATTGATGAAATTAGATTTCATTTCTCTTTCATACCAATTGGCATACTTTGCCCAATCTACTTCTCCTATAGCACCTCCAGTTTCCTTCTTGCCTCTGCAATTCCTTGGAGACACATATGTCCACAAGATGGTACTAGGCTACCAGCAGCCCCTACAATGGCTGCTCAGTGAAGGCTCTTGAAATTGCTGCTGCTCAGGTGTCACCAGAAAAGTTCAGTCAATACAAAAAAATCTCATTAGTGTTGTTACCTGTGAGAGGCATTCAAGCCAAAATACCTGTTTGTTTGGGTTTTTTAATGAAAAAAAATTCCAGTAGGAATCAGAGCAGAGCATTGCTATGACTGATGCTCTCCACACTCACACCTGTTTCCAGATAGCTTCATTATTGCCTTTGGAGCCACTTCCAATTTAAACTAATAAACTGATTTAGGAAAGAGAAGAAGGAGGCCATGAATTACAGCAGCTTTATGAATCTGTGTTTTGACACATTTAAAAAAGAGAAATTTGACCTAATGTATTACAAATACCTCATTTGCTTTAAGCAATTATTGTAATCTATCACATTGATGCAGCCAACACAAACACGCGTTACATTTCTCACGCTAAAATTGTTCAAACAGGCTTGAATAAATTGTTAATACTCTATAAGTTGCTAGTGGAATAGCTCAATGATTAGCTCTTCTCTTCACATGATTCAAACGCATTAGTGACACTGCTGACTAATGACTTGCAAAATTTTTGTTAAAGACACAGGTGCATTTTTAAATGGCAGCCCAGTTCTTAAGTCAATGGCATTTCAGGCTTTGTAACTGAAAAGCTTTGTTACATTGGTTTATGTAAAATTAGTGCTTGATTTAAAACGTTTTTAAAATGACACTCCACATATAATCATGTTAATTCTGTTGTGATGTTAGATACAAGTTACTCTTGAAAAGTATCTTCTCGTAATACGATTACTGGAATACTGTTAATCCTGACTGTATGAACAAGGCTGCGGTGCTAATCAAAGACGGTGAAGTGCTTTCTCATCAGCACCGTGCAAATGGAGTGATAAATAAGGCCCCTGGTAGCTTGGAAAGCATTCCTTATTACTCATCAGACCGCATGGGCTTAGGCAGTACAAAGGGTAAGCGGTCCCTACGAAGGGAGGTGCCCACCTTGAGCATACTTGGTACTTGTTTCACTAATTTTAATACAATTAAGTGGAGATGACCACATCAGTATGGTCATAATGAAATCCCTCAGTGGGAGATCTGAAGTAATGAGGAGAGCACACAATTTGTGACTCGAGGCCATTTAAAGGAGTCTGTGTGTTTAATTGGCTTAATAAAATTAAGATCATGAATGAGGCTGTTCAGGGTCCGCCGAGGCAGGCTCAGGACCTGAGGGCCCGACCCAGTGGTCCAGCAGGGCCCAGGCCCGCCTACCCCAGCGAGAGCTCCGGGGTGCCCAGCCCGGCCTGGGAGCGCGCGTCCGAGCGCGGCCGTGCCATCTGCGGGGCTTCCTTTCGGTGGCCGCGGGCTGCCGGAGGATGTGTCCCGCAGGTGTCCCTGCGGCTGCTGGCCCTCCGGCGCACCTCCGGGAGGCGGAATGCCAGCGG
>NW_024581108.1:20738377-20942538 GCF_017639235.1 Corvus kubaryi | reverse complement strand
CGCCGGCGCCGGCCGCAGTCGGCACGGGGCGGGCAGCGAGCGGCGCGCCGGCTGCGCGCACCCCGCACACGGCGCGCTGCCACCGAGGGAGGGAGGGAGCGAGCGAGCACCATGTGCCGGCCAGCGCTCGCCCGGCTGCTGCTCCTCCAGCTGCTGCTGCTCAAACTGCATCTCGGCAAAGGTGGGTCCGGCGCGGCACGGCCGCTCTCCCTCAGCGCCGTGGTCCCGCGGCCTCAGCGCTGCCGGGGAGGGGGCGAGCGTCCTGCCGGCACGGGCACCCCGGGATGTGCGGCCGCGGGCGCCCGCTCGCCCCGGTGCCCTGCGCGGGGTTTGGGACCTGCGGAGGGCCGGGCACGCTCGGGGGTTGCGACCTGCGGGAGCTGGGCACGCTCTTCAGCGGGCGAATGCAGCCCAAGCGCTGGTGACAGGAGCTGCCACCTTTAATCCCTTTCAGAGGGGATTTGTGCCTCATCAGAGCAGCGCGGCACCGAGTCTGCAAAGCAGATTTGCTCCGTTCTCCCCCCGCCCTCAACTTTAGTTGAGTCGGGTCCCTTTTCCCGGGATGGCGCCGATGCCTGTTCCGCCCCGCGTCCCCAGGTGTCGGTGCGATTTGCCCCGGTAACGGATGCGCAGGAGGTCCCAGCATCGCTGCGCTTTATAATTTTTCTTTGTCTGTTGTATTTCGGGTTTAACCATCTTCTATTCCCAGGCTCCTCTTCCCTCCGCCTTTAAAACAATGCGGGGAAGCACGGGAATGGCCCCTTTTATCCCTGCACAAAGCAGCTTCGGGATCGCCGCCGTGCTCCCGCGGAGGCGCGTCTCCCCCAGCCCCTCACTGAGCCGCTGTGCCCCGGCGAGCCCATCCCCGCACCGAACCGCTGTGCCCTGGCGAGCCCAGCCGCAGCCACCACCCTCGGCCCGGCTGCGGCTCCCGGCGCCTTGCCCGGGTTGTCCGCGGGCGGCGAGGCGGCCCCGGGATGCCCCCGCTGCCCGGCCGTGGGAGCGCGCCCCGCTGACCCAGGCGCGGCCTCGTGTCTCGCAGGCGCCGTCAAGGAGTGCGAGGAGAACCAGTTCCAGTGCCGGAACGAGCGGTGCATCCCCGCCATCTGGAAATGCGACGAGGACGACGACTGCTCGGATAACAGCGACGAGGCGGATTGCCGTGAGTGTCCGTGCCCCGTACGGCGGGGCGGGGGGCCGGGAAGGGCGCGCTTCCCAGCTGCGCTGCGCCTCTTTTTTATGAATGAATGAATGAAGTCGCGCCGTCCCCGGCCGCGGCGCCGATTGGCTGCCGGGAGCAGCAGATCCGTGACGCGGCGCCGCGGGGCAGCGGCTCCTCGCTGCCGGCTCGGCCGGGCCGCCCGGCCGGAGTACCCGGAGCGCGGCGCGGCAGCGCGAGTCCGGCGGCAGCCGGCACCTGGCAGCTCCCTGCCCTCTCCCTGCCAGTCCCCTCGCCTCCAGCAGTGTCTCTGCTCAGAGCGCCTAAAAGAAACAGCGCAGCTTGTGCCCCCGGGCAGATGTTAAACCCCGGAAGAGCCCGTGCTCAGGGCCAGTGACAGGTTCTTCTGTGGAACGTTACTTACTCGTAATCATCCTACAAGATGTGGGGTGGGTGTGAGTTTTGTGTTTAAATATGTTTGCAGTCAGGGTGAGAAGGGAGATGAACATGTACCACTACTTGGCTTGGCAGTGTCAGCCATGTAACACTGATTCCTTCATAGTGTAAGGGGAGAGCAAGATCTATACTTTCAACCTTGAGAAGATGGTACTCTTTCCTTCTCCTGTGGTGTGGCCCTGGTGCGTATCAATGGAAGCCCATAAACTCTGGGTAGTTTGTAGGGTTGTGCTGTTATAACTTGGCTGTTACTTTGCTTACAGCTTCTGACAGCCTGGGAGAATTTGTCTCAGCTGTGGAGTGTTAAGAAGCATCTGTAAAAGAAATTACAGAGTCTAAGTCTTGAAGAGAAGTATCTTTAATTTGGAGCTTAAAGTTGCTAATGTTGTAGCAAGTACCACATCTCTTGAATTATCTCTGTAGAATAATAGGTGTTGAATGTGCATCAGGTGAATGAACTCTTCAAACCTCAAAGGCACAGCAAATATATCAAGAAAAAGTCCAGTTAACAGCTTCACCTATAAGTCTGTTTCAGGTGATATTCGGAGTGAAATCTAAGTAGATTACTTTAAGGAGAGCTGGGATTCCCAAACTCTTAAATTATAACAAGGTGTTCCCCGTGAACAAAACGTTAACACTTATTTCTGGTGCTGTTTTTATTCAGAGGACTTGATAGGCTTTATATATGCATAGTTTTATGATCCAGGGAGTTAGCAGCACTAGTTAATTGATATATAGATACGGCTTTTACAGGAATTATAATGGCAGTATTGAGAATCAACTTAGATTTGGAATGTGTCAAATTGCATAAGGCTCAGGGAAACCAGGGGTGACTGAGAACGGCCTTGGACTCTTGTGTAGCCATAACTGAGTATGTTTTCTCAGAAGTGCCTGTGTTTCCTGAGAGAGACACTAATCTGTGGAAGCACTGGGAATCTCTGAGAAGGTACATAATGGTGTTTGTGAAGCCTTCTATTTAAAACCTCTGTGCGCTGTTGTACAGAGACTTGGTGAACTGCAGGTGACCTGTGGGCAGTGCTTTCGGAACTGCTTTTCAGAGGTTGGGATCATGGCTCGAGGAGCATCTTGAACAGATTCTGCACCCTGCATTCAACATTGAAGAGTAAGTTTGTGTCCTGAGCTCTTGCCCTGCATGAATGAGTGGGTCAGTATCTGGGCTGCTTTTTCATTTTCTCCTTTTCCTTGTGATCAACCCTCTGAGCATTGTGTCAGAAGAGAGGGTGTAGAACAACAGGCTGTTGAACATCATCTCAGTCTGAACTGTGCTGTGTTAGAATGCTTACTGCATCTGATTTAGGTTTATTTCAGAGGGTTTTTATAGTTGTTGGGTTTGGGGGTGGTGAAAATATGTTCCTCACTTTAATCTGAATTTGGCATTTATTATTGATTGGGGATCAGACTACAGAAATTGCTCATGGACTGTTAATTTAGTTCAAGCTTTGCAGTTGCTTCTTCAAGCAGGCTGAAAGATAAAAAATGCATTTGTCATTCATATTTTTCTCACTTAAATTGTTCTGAACACTGTTTTATTTTGAAAATGCATACTGCTTTTCAGCATATGGAATGTTTGGAGTTCTATTCACTGGGTGAAAAAATACATTCCGTGTGTTTTTGCTTATAGATACCGCCTCTGTTATCACTGCTGTAATAAACAGATATTTATTTTAAAACTATTTTATGAACATATGCAGTGGAAGAAACTGTTCTGGAAAACTCAGCATGCCAGAGTGGTGATGGAGAGGGAAATGAATATGCAGGTAGCCTGCTGGCAGTGAGTACTGATAAGGACCCTGATAACCTCTGTAATTACTTGATGATTCTTTTTCCCAGAGCTGATAATGTATTTGTAATAGCTCATTGCTGCTTGTGTATATCCTCCCTTGTTGAAGAGACAGGAGGGTCTTTTTCTGTGTGAAGAATTGGTTTATCAAACCAATTCCTTATGGGAGATGGTCTAATACACTGGAAGATTTTGTAACCAAGAGGATCTTAAATAGTTCTTGAAGGAGTTGATTTTATTTTTTGGCAGGACTCTCTGGCTTCCTACTAGAAACTGTGTTTGTGCAAGACTGAATTTTTGTTTGTTTGTTTTTGTTTGTGTTCCCCCGTTGTGTTGTGTGTCCCATGTCTGTCCTCATTTCCTCCCCCCCGTCCTCCCTGTCCCCAAGATTTGCTGGCATAATGTTGGCTTTTGAAAGAGAGTTTTGGATTCTAAGGAGAATGTTTTCAGTAATCAAACTGTATTGCATCCTTGGCATTTGCTTCCCACTGAGTAATCCTTTTCTGTTGTGGCTGGTAGTTCAACTTACTTACCATAGGACCATGTGAGTTAATATAGCAAGCATTAGACCTGAAGCATGAAAAAGTGATGATTTCCAGTCTTGGACAAATCAGATTGGTCAATACTAGTTTTTAAGGTGTATTAAGTTTATCCAGGACAGGGTTTCTCGGCTAGCAAAAGAATGGTAGCCAAGGAGCTTGCCAGGAAGGAGACGGTGCTCGTTTGTGTGTAGGCACGTGACTTGTGAAGTGTTAACAGGAGAGAAGGAGGAGACACTAATTTGTGTGCATTGTAGAAATATATAAAAATAAAGCAGTAAACAGATTGCTTAAATATGAAGATGCCTTTTTGCTGTCATGTTTGCAGAAAGTTATACCATTTTGAGGAAGGGAAAATAAAATGGGAGTAGAGACGTTCCTTAAAATGTATCTACAAAAAGGAAACTAAACTCCTTAGAGAAAAACAGTGGAAGTTACATTGTTTGTATTGCTGGGGAAATAAAGGTGTAAACTCTAGAATAAGAAATCTTGGGTTGCTATTGCAGAGTTTAAACCTGTCTTAAAACCATTTGCTCTGCTCTATGCAGAAGTATTTGCTTGAGCTCAGTCCAGTCTGTGTAGGCCTGGAAAGACAAAATCGCGGTCACAACTTACAGCTTGCAGTGCCATGATCTGCACTAAATGTGGTCCATACAATGAGGACAGGGCTCCAGGACAGTTCTGAACATGATTTCTATAGATGCATTTTAGTCCTTCCCTGTGATGCGTTTTCCTCTTTCGAAACTCTGGAAAGGCAAGACTGACTCTTGTAACCTATTTCAGAAAATGCTTGCAGATGCACAGTCATCAAGACTTTTTTTGTAATGGTATAGCAGCAACTTTATAAAACATCAAAGCTACTTTTGTAGTGGGAAAAATGTCCATTTTCTGAGGCACAGTGTTTTACCAAAAGCACTGTTTGCTGAGGTACTCAGAATGTGGGATACTGACTTATTTTCTATGTCTCCCTCAGGAAAGGTAGAGGCTGCAGAGCCAGGTCAGGCTAGGGAACCGTGCGCTGTGTGTCCAGGGCGCTGCTGCTGTGTGACACATCACCCAGAATGGAAAATCCTAGAGAGCTGCTTCAAGGGGGGAGTGGCTCTTGGAGGCTTTTCCCCCAGTTTTACAAGTTTCTTCCTGCTTGCCATTGTAGCCAGCAGAAAACAAGGAAGACCTTGCAAACTGCAGCCACACACAATATATTTGATAGGAGCTTTTACTTTGATAGTAATGTTTGATTTTATTTTTCTCATGTAAGTAGAGTTCACATTATCTTAACCCAGACCTGAATGTGGGTGGAGACTGCAAGACCTCTGCTTAAATGTTTCATTGTTGAATAAACACTAAATGTGGCAAAGAGTAGAGTTGCAAAAAGCAATCAGTAGCTTAGCCAGTTTCCTAAAATGAAACACAAGCTGTAAGATCACTTCAGCTTTGTAATACCTGCCTGCAGGGGGACACAGCCAAATGCAGAATTACTGTTTCTTGTTTAAAGCTCCATTTTCCACCTTTGCACTGGTATCCTTTCTGTGGTGTTGCTTGCTGGTGAGGACGGTTCATAGGGACATTTTATAGAGAGAATCAAGGCTGCCTCAGGTATGAGATGCAGTCTGAAGGGAGTTACTGTTTTGAAAACTGTTCCCATGTGTCCAGAATGCAGGGTAAACATGTGGCATCAGCAAACCTCCCAGACCTCAGCCCTTGCCTGCCTTGTGGCCACAGGTGACTCTGTAGCTGAGACACATTTCCTTTGCAATTGGGAGGAAGCACTCCTGTTCTTCCACTGGCTTTGTAGAGAGAGTCTGCGGAGTTTGACTCCTGCTGCCTGTGTTTTGAAAGCCCAGGAGGCAGCCTTGTGGTCACTATGCTTTTCAGTTTAGATTTCACTAGAGCTGGAATTTGGGAGTAAAAATATTTAAAAAAAACCTGTTTGAAAACTAAATTCTGGATCCTGTGCAGAGTTAAGTATGGTCTGGGTGGCTTTGAAATGCAGGAGTGTAACAGTGTACCACGCTTGCAGGTTTTGGGGCGTGACCAAGTGACACAGTAGGCACTCACAACTGCCACATGTATTCTATGACTTTTTGTCCTCTCTTATGCATTGCTCCAATTTTTCGTTATGTTCCATGTTGAGCCAGTATCCTGCATGCTGAGTGATTGCTGCCTGCCACTCTGGAGATGCCTGTGCCTGTCACCACGTGGAGTTTTAGGTTTCCTTGACAAATGCATGGTCATATGCTCTTGATTATGTCAGTGATGTTTAATTGCGTTGTGTGGCCAGCCTGCATGCTTATCCCAAAACTGGAAGCACTGGGAAGAGTGGTGTTGAGAGGCAGGGCTTGTTTGCTTGCTTGTGTGGCTGCTGCCTGCCTGTCTTAGTCTGTTCTGGGTTCATGTCCACCTTAGGCTCAAAACCAGTTTACTGATTTCTTGTGTTCCACAGTGAATGTTATTACTCATTTATCTTCATTTTTCATTTTACTGTTTTCTGCTCTGAAGAAGCTAACTTGCATGTTTTTGGGGGCTGGATTATCTTCCCTGTTATTGCAACCTGCTGCAACCTTTATGTAGAGAATCAAGTTTTAAGCACATGCCCTTTTCCATTTCCCTATTTCCTGGTGCATTTTCTTGAAGAATTTTATCTATTAAGCAGTCTAGATGCAGACTGCTTTCCAGAAGGTGGTGATTTCTATCAGACTCCTCCTCGTGGTCTGGGAAACAAAGAGAACTGGAATGGGAGCACTGAAAAGGCAGAAGAGAGAACTGGGGTATGTGGGAGAGCCACTGGGGACATGATAGTTACAGAGGGAAGTGAACTTGGTTTTATGGAGTGCTGCTGTGCTATAGCAAGAAAGCACAAGGGTTGCTCTAGATAGAGTCACAGGAACAAGCTGTGAGCTGAAAAGTTTTCCTGAGGTCAAGGAGAATGGCAAGAGTGAATATAATTATTAAGTTCAAGATGGAAATTATGAAAGTTCAGTCAAAACCAGTATGACTTGGTTTTTTTATCAAAGAGCTCAGAGCTGTCATTTCAGAGGATACAAACGTATTCTATGTTTTGAGCCAAAGTAGGTAAACTTCATCCAGATCATTTTAATGTATAAAGATAAAACAAAGAAGCTGTGGCTGCCCCATCCCTGGCAGTGTTCAGTGCCAGGCTGGATGGGGCTCTGAGCAACCTGGTCTAATGAAAGGTCCTTAACAGGGGGTTTGGAACGAATGGTCTTTAAAGTTCCTTCCAACCCAAACCATTCTGTGATTCTATGAAAAGTCAATGTAGACCAGTGCTCTTGTGTCTGCAGTGTTCTGGACCCAGGCTTAGCATAGGTTAGAGATGTGATTTCTGACTAGTCGATGTTAAGAGTGGAAGATAATTTAATATTAATCAGAAAATATTCAGAAGTTAATTCAAATTGCAATTATGAGACCAGAGAAACCAAGTGTAATGTGTGGGTGAATTTATCCAATACACCTACACTAAGAGATTGCCAGTGCTAGAAATAATTTTTCTTGACTCCATTGTCCACCTAAAGGACCATTAAACACTCTGTTACACCTGAAAATGTCTAACTACTATTGATTCCCTCAGCTGTTTCTAATACAGCAGACACCCAGCTTTTGTTTCTGCTGGCTTTTTCAATGTCATCAGCTCTTTTAATTCACTGACAAATCTACCATGTCTTTGGTGTGCCTCAGAGACTGATGTGTTAGGGATGTATTTGTGGTAGAATTGATTTGGTGTGAGGTTCTCCTGGTCCTTTTACTGGTGACTTTCTCTACATCTTTCCCATTTTCCTATGACTTTTCCCTAGTAATTTCAAAGATGGTCCCAAAGCATGTTGCTGTTCAGTTCTGCTTTTCTGTGTCACTACACTTTTTTGTGTCTGCCTTAAAAAATGCTGTAAGATGTCAATTTTTCTTTCTTTTTTTTCCTTTGCCCAGGAAAACAAATCAGTGAGTTGAGTTTGGGTGGTGGAGATGAAGATTTGGATTGCTGCTTGTTGTCTTATGCAGTAGCATGTCCTCGGCAGAAAAGGAGTCTGCCTGCTCTGGTGCGCTCCGCTCTCAGTGCAGACAGCTGCTTCCAGCCAAAGGGAAATCCTCACTATTTTATGGTGCATGTGCGGGAAGTGTTGGAAAAGCTGAGTGCAGTTTTTCCAACTCCCTATTTTGCATTAAAAATTAATATTTAGATATCCACAAGGGAGGGGGAAAGGGTAAAAGGCCCTGTGATAAAATTAATGCAGATTTTCTGCTCTGTGAAAAATTCTGTCTGAAATGCAAGTGATAAAAACCTGATTAGACTTTAATAGTTACAATAATACTGTAAGCTAGTTGAAAAATAAAACTAAACTCTTCCAAACTGAAATAGTTTCAAGAGCCAGATTTTAACCTACAAGAAGCCAGAAGATTTTTAAAGCAGGGTTGTGAGCTCTGTCACTGATGGTCTTTCAGGGGGAGATATCCTTTTTCTTGCCATAGTAGTGATGCCCCGGTAGACTGTGCTTCTGTTGCTGGCAAAGACTATGACTTTTCTTCCCAGAGCTGAGGCAGATCTGGCAGACCTGTGCCTTTCTCCTCATGAGGAGGTGAAAAAATGGTGTTAGAGCTCTTCTGCACCAGAGTGACTCAGTTGTACAAGAGTCAGCAGCAGAGCCAAGAACAGAAGTGAGGCCTCCAACCTACCAGTCCAGTGCTCAACACACACAACTGCTCCTTGCTGAGGTACCTGTTGGACAAGTGGAAGGGTTTCACTTTTTCCTCCAGGTTTCCTGGTTATTTTCAGCCGAAGCTAAGGCCTGGCAGTCAATCTAACCTCACACTTAATGCCAAGAGCAAGTGTTAGAAACTAGGAGAGAACAGGATTTGTAGCTGGCTTAGAGCAAGGCTTACAAGCCTTTGGGCTGCAGCCATGTAAAGTGAGTTTTATTGCCAATTTTTTTCTTAGATGTTCTCTTTCTGATACTTCAATATTATTAAATGCATTATTAATATTTATTAAATGCTTGAGAGCATGTGTGGCACCATACCAGGACCAAAGCAGTGAGGGACTCAGTTTCCATGGCAGCAGGAGCACAGTCCTGTACTTGCAGAACCAGAAAGACTCTTTTTGGCAACTGCTCTCTGTGCTGTGATTACTTTTTCTTTTTAAAGATAGATATATAATTTAAAATCTAATTCATTAGTGCTGCAGAATCTTGTCTATGCTGACTGAGAATTTTGCCTGCTGTAAGTTTCTTTATCTTTTTTTGGAGTTCTAGCTTTGTTTCTGTAGCTTCTGTGGGTGTGATTTCTTTTACTTGCAAAATACTGAAAGGGGGTAAAAGAGTGTGTTTACAGTTCATGGTAATAGATGGAAATTTGAAATATTACATTGTTGTAGACTTCTTTCTCTTTACAGGTAGCCTATAGCATAGATTTATCAATTAAAATAATTGTTGAAGAAACTGGTGTGTACAACTGATAGTAAACTCTTAACTGTATTATGCCCCTCATTTAGATAACTGCTCCAGTTCCAGGTTTTAACTTTGTGTTTTATTTTAGCTGGCCTTGTTTCATACTTTTTTCATGCTTCTTTCCTTGACATATAATGTGTAGTATGATGTACACTTCGTGATACTTTGCTTTATTTCAAGGGGTGAATTAAAATTTTCTTTTGATCCCAAGTCTTTGTCCTGCTGTGCATTACCTAGTTGAGATCTTGTGTCTGTCTTTGCTTTCCATGTATAAACTTAATGTGATTAATTTCTTCGGTGGCTTTTCAGGCTTTTTCTATTTTTGTTGTTCTAGGTAAGGAAGGTTGTAGGCATCTTTCCAAATGTGTTGCATGGATTTCCTACAATAGATACCAGCTGCTTGGCTTGCTGTTTGAACAGTGATTGTATATCAGTAAACCTTGCTGGATTTGCTGGACGTGTTCCATTGAGATATGACGCTATTCTGTGAGATCCAGGGAGTAGTTAAGAGCATAAAAAATCATAAACAGCAGGAGTAGTGAATATATTTGCACTGTGAATAAGAATTTCGGATGTAAACGTACAACTGTTCCTGGAGGCTTTTCATCCTGAATCATGGTTGCATCTATAGAGCTGCTCATAAACAGAGAAATGGCCCAGTTTCTTTGATAGCAAATGTCAGTGCTGACTGATGCAGGCCAAGAAATACACCTCCTGCCTCTGTAACTCAGAGCTTCTATTCTTGTTTGTGTAGTTGTGTTACGCTTATTACACATTTGTCATCCCGTGGCTGCTTAGCAGTTCAGGTTTCTATGAATCTTCCCCATACAAATGGACTAAATATTATTTCAGGGATGTGAAAATTGATGCTTGGGGAAGTTACCCTCTGCCCAAGGCTGTAGAGTGATTCAGCAACTCATTGTGGACATTAGTGGCTCATGAAGAAAGTCCCCAGTTTCCTTTTTTCTGGTTCATTATCACATTGTTTTACACAGATAATCATGTTCCTTGGATTAAACGACTGCTCAAGGACTTTGCCTTTGTCATATAAAGATTGTAAAATATTTAGGAAAGTCCCAGTGTTGAGATAACTCACTGTTTCAAAATTTTAGTGTGGGGTCAAGTGCAAGAAATGCTTCAAATGGCTCACTTGTATTTAGTATCTGAGACACAGAAAATACAGGTGTTTGAAGAGGAGCATAATATTTTTGTGTTTCAAAATGGACTTTGTTTTTGTACATTCCAACATATCCTGAAGCATAGCCTATGTACAGACAGGCATCACTGCAGCCACTTCTTCAGCTGGCCAGAAGTGCCTGTTGTGAGACTGCACGTGACAGACTTTTCTTTTGCTAAAGAGGCTCTTTCCATTCTGTGTATTTCTCTCCAAGCCTCCTTCACCTCCCACCCACACCTTGCTGTTATCTGAGCACGAACTACTGAAGTAATTTATCACTTGTGCACCCGTTCCTCCATAAATTATTTGTTATGTATCATTTTCTGGAAGAAACCAAGATAACTGAGGGAGTTTAATTTGCTATTGTTTATTTTATTGCTGCTACTCTTTTCCTTCTTCCTTCCTCGTGTAAAACAACAAAGATACAGTTTAGATTGTGCAACTCTGAAGTTTGCACAAGGTGGGCTCGGTACATGATCTAGGAGGGGTAACCTATAATGTGCACTGTTCTTTGGCAGGTGATAAATAAGGGGTTTCAAAGGGAGCCTCTGGACTAGTCTCTGCCAGGATCACATTGGTGTGTTGAAACTGCTTTACTTCAAGCTCTTTGCTGGGTGATTTCTGTTCCCCCTTTTCACAGGAGCTCTTTAACACAGAAATCTGTCCTAATTTTTATAAAATAATGTGTTATGTGTGTTTGCCCAAGGTGCCAGTGCATGTTGATCCCTGAAGTTAAATTGGGATTAACGAGCTGCATTGACAGGTGCTGAAAAGAACTGTATCTGTCCAGTTCTTGACTGCAGGGTCTCTGACTGTGGCATGGCACTTCAAAGAGAGTGAGTGCAGAACAGGGGAGAAATCCTGGGGGCCCCTTTCTGGAGGGAAATGATAAATAATGGACTTAATTTTTCTCCTTGGTCGCGGACGAAGGTGTGCCTGAGCAATATGGAACCTTTCCCAAGTTTGCACACAGCATCTCATTGCCTTGCTCTTCCTTCCAGTCATTCCCCATGAGTTTGGCCATTAATTCTCATGTCCCTGTTTCAGAGTGCCTGTTCTCAACAGCAATGCACAAAGCCTTTGTTAACACCTTCCGTTGCTCAGGCATAGCCAGGGACTCTGCAAAGCTTGGCTGAGAGCAGCAGGCATTTCTTCACATTTGATTATGCACGCAATCATGTGAATATTGCAAGGCTCTATTTGTGCTAATGCTTGTAGAAAGGATTCATAATTCCTGCACAAATGCTGCAAGAAGCTGCTAAGTTCACCCTGCCCAGATCTATTTAGTTAATTTACGGTATTTTTAAATTTTGAGACTGAAATGCAGGTTGAGGCTGCCAGGGTGACAAGTATTGGAGATTTCAGAGCTGATGTGGTGCTCCACATCTGCCAACTGTTGATTCCAATTCAGGGCAGTTGTGCATCAGATTGTTGGGCACACAGTGAAGTGCACTGGCAAACAACACCCCGGGAGATGTGTGTTCACAGAACAAAAGCCATCGCTGTCACTGAGCAGTTCTGATCCTCCAGCTTTCAAGGTCAGGACTGAGATATTCAGCACCATGGGAAATGCTGCATTCCTGCAGCAAGAGTCAGGGTAGTGCTGGGGATTACGAGTCCTTGTTTTACAGGGCTCTCATCCTGGCAGCTTCATCCCTGCCTGCTCAGCACACTGGAGGAGTGTTTCAAGAAAACCTGAAACCAAAATATCCTTTTAGGAGACTGTTTTCTTTCCTTCGTTCTCCAAGCAAGCTGGATAGCTGTCAGTGAGTTGTCCATAATAATAAGGGTTGAGCAGTGATCTTTGTTGCTTACTAGTTCCTTTTCTGGGCTGTGTTGTTCAGGCTTCATCATCATATCACAGGGTTAATTTTAGAATGCAAAAAAGATGCTTCTCTGACAGTGAAAACCACCGAGGGGGAGGAAGGCAGCCAAGTACAGGACCTAATTTTCCCCCTTCCCACAAAACTGTTTCTTTCTTCCTGTGGGGGAGTGCGAGTTTGAATGTGGCATTAGAAACATATTCAATGAGGGGTTTAGGGCAGAATCTTGCTGTGCTATTTTTGAAAAGGGTTCTCTCCCTGCTACTTGTTTCTACTGAAGTCATATGGGATTAGGTTTCCTTGGAGGAAAAAACAAACCTGATGAGATCTAGAACAACAAACTGGAATTCCCTTAATTTAATTTATGGCCATTTTTGGTGACCATGGTGCACCTGAGAGCTGGTATCACCTTTTCTAGAGATGATTGGGGGTGAATTCCCTGTAGATGAAGCGTTTTGGTGCATCAGCTTGACCTTTTACATAGAAAAAGGGCATATGTAAATGTCACTTTTCTACAATAATCAGTTGGGATTATCTGCCACTGTGTTGAGTTTTTTCCTCTGCTTTTATAATAGCAGAGATTTTTACAGCAGTTTGACATGTAAGAATGATGGAGGTTTCACTCTCTTACGTTGGATAAATTCTCGTCAGTAGATGGGAAGGAGATGATTCATACCTATTAGGACTCTGTGTATGAGAGAGTTGTATTTCTTATTGGATATAAACTGGAAGATGGAGGATCTCATTTCACTCTGAACTGCTAGAATTCAAAATGTTAAACGATGAGTGTCTCGGGATTTGGGAGAGATATTTGCTGTGTGTTCCGCTCTAATTAATTGCGATGTTTGGTGGGGGTTCCTTACTTTAATCTGCGGACAGCACCATTCCCTGATGTTGAAAGTTGAAGAAAGAAAACATCTTGTCTGTGTGAGGGCTCAGCCTGATCTTGCTGCTGCACAAGTCTCTGAGGAAATGCTGATTGGTTATTTTAGATTGCTGACTAAAACTTGGCCCTGTAGCTTCAGAGCACAGACCTGACCCTCTCCCTGCTGGCGTAATTCTGTTGAGATTGACGTCTCTTAGCTGGAAAAGCTGCTGCTGTGGGCCCAGAAAGGCTGAAAGGAGATGGATTTATGTGGTCCATGAGGTCCTGCTGAGAGAAGAGCCCTGGCTGGCCTCACTGAGCACAGGGCTGTGCCCAGGTACGTGCCCATGTACATGCCCATGTACCCTGCCATGTACTGGCCAGGGTTTCTCCACAGGGCCACCCTCACCAGCCAGGCAGAGCTTCACCTCGAGTACGTTTTATCCCTGAGGTGAGCCTGTGGAATAATGGTAAGGGGAGCACTGTTGGAATATGCTGGATAAAACATGAGTTTTAAGTGATATTTCAAGGGATCTTTGTTCCTTCACAGTTACAGACACAACTGACAATAAGAAACCTTTCCAAACTCAAAATCAATGGCTTCAGGCCTGTGGCGTTCACAAAATGTCTTCTGCAGCAGTTTTCACCAGGGTATTACCCTGTCTTTCTTTCAGCTTCCAGAAGTGCATAGAGCATCATTGTAGAGCTACAAAACAAGTTCTAGCCTTGGACCACTGTTTTGTTCCAAGTGAGGATTAACTGCTCTCTAATTCTATTTTAGGGGTGAAAGTACACTTTCATTCCATTCCTGATCTCATGCATCCACCAGCTACAATGTTGTGTGAGGACTTGACATTGGCAAGCCATGAAAATAGAAACCATCCATATGTTATTGACCATTCAGTCTGTATCCAGTACTTGTTTTGCCTCTGTTTCCTGGTGTCCTGCTGAAGGAAAGATCAACCACAGGCATAGTTTAGTCTGTGATATCCCTAGTTTTATAATGATCTTGCTTGCAATTTGGGTATTTTAAAATTGCCCTCTTAGGCTGCTTAGTCTGCATTTACAGCTCTGCTCTTTGGTGGAAAGGGCCAAGCTCACTCCAGTGATGGATGTTGTGTTATTCTATAGCTAAAGCAAGTTCTTCCTGTGCTAAACTTCAGGTGTCTCTGCTTTCTGGAGCAGAAAGACCCAGAGCTCTCAGTGTGGTACAGCTGCAGTGTGTAGGTCTGAACTTTGACACAGGAAGTCTAGAAGTGCAGGAGATCACAAGGTTGACATGATATTTAAATCTCATTGAGAGCCTGCTTATGGCAGTAAAATCATCACTGTGGCTTTGACTTTGCCAGCGCCTCTGGTGTTCACCCTGCCTTGAACAGCACAGCAACTAAAAGTTCTCCAGGCTTGGCTTATAATTTTCAGTATTATCTGTCAGGGCAGGAACAGACCCAAGGAAAATTCCTCTGTCCCACAAAACAGAACCACTGCCTGGGTTGAGTATTCCCAATCAAAGCTCCTTGCCCTGCTGGACAATATTGTATCCTGCCTGAATGTGGCTTGGAAAGCCTCAATATTATTGCTTTAATCCACTTGCTTACGAAAAAACTTGAAGTTCATGTTCTGGTTTAGATATTGTGCAATATATGCAACTGACAAAAAAATAAGCAAAGCAAGAAAACCCCAACCCTGAGCCATTTGGAGAGGTGGTTTTGCCTGCTAAGCTGCAGGCTATTAGATTGCACAGCAGAACTCTTGGTGAGCTCAAAGTGAGTTTATTGTTGCTGTGTAGGTATTTAGTGAGTCAGTCACTCTTTAATTCTGTTACGTCAGTAATGCAACTTTCATCCTGCTTTTTCAGTACCCTTTCTCAGGTAACAGTAATAGGATTTGCCTGTAATATGTAGGTACTAAAACACTTCCAGGACATTAGATTTTTTGTTTGACTGCAAAAAATGAGCAAGAAGAATTGCCAAATGTGAGTAGGCACTCTTCATCTCTATCACTGCTGTGCACTTCTTTGTAAGTGTATGAACTTGATGGAGATTTGTTTTGATGAGCTTTTGCCAGGTTGGCCTTTTGTTCCAACAGCATTATGTCTGAGTGAGTGAGTCAAATAAACTGCCTTGGAGTTTTCCAGCATGCTGTCTCTCCTCCAGATGAAGAGCAGGTAATTGTGACTCAGTCCTGCCAAATCTATTCTATTACAAAGTATTTCTAGGCAGGTGACTGTAGAGTAAATCTGTACTGCTCTTGTAAGGATCTTTGCTCACAAAGGCTTCACACAGCCATTTCAGGGACAGTTTTCAGGGGCCACAGGCAGGCAAGAGCCAGGCCTGCTGAAGGGTCATTTGGGTGCTTTAGGCAGTTCTGTCCTCAGGTCTCCAAGTGCCTCCTGCGCAGAGAGCTTGTAGTGGCAGCCTGCTTGGTTGGGATCCCACGCTGGAAGACAAAAGAAGCCTAAAGAGAAATAAAATATCACCAGGGCTGAGGATGAAACTCCTGTGCAAGGTCTGGTGAGGCAGCTGGAAACTCAGCCATTACTGAACTTTGTGGTTTTAATAAATAAGGCTTGTTGAGAAAATAGGCCCAATGCACAGAAATCATAAAGGGCAGAATGAGGATGTGATGGGAAAGGCAGGCTGAGAGTTTTGACAGAACATGTCCCTGTTTCATCAGGCTCTGTGGTGGACTCTCCCGTCCTCACCCAAAGCAACTGTGCAAACTCAACCTCAAATGTCATCAGAGGAAGCACTTATCTGGCAATGTTTGTGCTCGGGCCTGCTTGTTCTGTAGCCTCAAACTGCTGACAATGATGGTGAGGGTGTTTTCTGTACCACACAGACCTCACTGGCTCCTCACTCCCTCCCAGCCTCACGCGGTGCTGGTTTGATCCCAGCTGTGCCACTGTAAAGGTGAGGGGCTTTTCCCACCTCAGGGCTGAGTCTGATGGGCTGATGGCACACTTACTGGAATTTGCCAAGCAGCAGATGCCCAGCAGCAAAGCAGGACACCTTTGCATTGATTTATTGTTGCTATTTTCCATGTAATTGACTTTGCATGCAGAAAACTATTGCTGTCAATGCAGAGAAATGGAAGGGTACAACTGCATATCAGGAAGGTATTTTTCTGCTGCAGTGAGTAGAAATAGGAAAGTAAAAATGCCTACTCTACCTGTCTGATTGTTAGTGGGGCAGATAGGCCCCAAAAGTAATTCTAAGGTTATCCTGTAAATGCCCTACTTCTAAAAATGAAAACAAGAAGTCTCATTATAGCCATCGAGGGTATGCATCGAGAGCAGGGTACCTAGGTGTATTAAAATGTGCCTGATCTGGCAGGAGCAGGGACTTGGTATAAAATCCCTTTCTAAGTTTTGATTGACAGCCTCCTTCAGCTCTCATTTTCCCAATTTGCCCACTTGTGAGATGGGGAAGTGGTCTGTCTTTATTTTTGTAGAATAGTGCAGTTGATAAATGGTCAAAAGAGTGGAAGAGGAGCTTGGTATTGCTGTTTAGTTAAATGTGTGTGCTTGCAAACAAAATCAGCAAGTTGGCATTTGGTCAAGAGAAGCAGCTTTCAAGTTTAGAGGGACGGACTTCTGAATCCAGTTAAGAATATTGAATGCAACCCAGATGGCGTCCTGGAGGGAAGTTCTGTGGCATCAATTAGCTTGTAGGTGACCATGCTTCTAGCCAACTGTGAGTTATTTGGCAGCTTGCCACTTGACTGCTAGTGAAAATTCAAGAGCAATGAGATGAAATAGAGTTCCTGAGAGACAAAGAGAAAGATGTCTTCATTTGAGAAAGGAGATTTGTGTATACTGTTTCGTAAATGATTTAAGCTGTCTGCTTTTTGTACAGCCACATATCTCCGCCTCGCTTATATATGTTTCTTTGCTGAATTTGTGTATGTAACCCCATTTAAAACTTCTCTCAAATTTCACATGTAATTTCTTCTCATGAAGGAATCTGCAAATTAAAGGGCCACCAGTAGTTGGACCAGTGCCCACCAATGCCCTTGTAACTACCAGAAGGTGAGCTTAATTTAACATTTCCCTCTAGAAATTATGTTCTTACCTAGATTTTAGGACTTCTATATATCTGCTAAGACTAAATGAGGTTGTTGTATGCTGGACTCAAAAAGAGCTGCCAAATCCTGAAGAACTGGCTGCATTGTAATAGATTGTAGTAGCACAGTTTCAGATCATCCCACTGAGGACTGAGTCTAAGGAGCAGTGAGATTAAACACTCATATGGGACAGATGTGATTATCTGATATTAGAATTAGCTGGGACCAGTTTTTGTTGACTTCAAGTTTGTGCATCAGTAACAGAAATACTTCTGCATGGCTTTTCTTTTTTAAAAAAAGTTAATTTAAAAGGGACTTAAAATTATCTCTGTGTCTCAGGTGCCAACATTTCAGATGTCTTTTGCATCTGTTCAGTGAGGGATAATTAGGTTTGTAGAGCAGATGTTGTGGAAGCCTGCACTGCAGCATGCCTGGCTGTTTCTGGCCACAAAGATTTACTCCTGGGTGCACTTGCTTTCTTTTTATGTAGGAGAATGGCAAATTCCCAGTCTTCTGTATGCAGTAAGAACTTCAAGATCTCATACCAGATTTAAGCAGTAAATGCTTCACTAATAGCTTTAGAAATGAATGGTTTTACTTTCAAGAATTTATTTCAGCTGCTTAGGTACTGAGTTTTTACTCTGCACGGAAATGTGTTGTGGCTTTTTCGAAAAGAGCAGAGGTGTTTGCAAGGAAGCACTGATGGTGAGACTTTTCACTCTGTTCTCCTGAGACAACAATTTGAACAAAAAAAGTCTTCATGGAAAACAGAATGATACCATTATCCCAGAATTGCATTCTGTTGTGTACTACCTTGTGCTGTGCTGCTTGCTGAAGGGAGAAAAGGGATTTTATAACTAGCCAGATAGGAACAAGGCTATGAACAGTAAGTGTGGATATATGCTGAGAGTGACCTAGGAGTGGCTTTATACAGTACAAAATGCTCATCCTGACACTTTTTGATCTGGGGATGTGGTTTTGCTCAGTTTTACCACATCACACAAGGTTGTGTGCTTCTCCCAGTGCAGCTATCAATGAAAAAACCAATATTTTGATTTTGAAAAGCATTACATGTAAAAAGCTATTAAATGGAGGTTGCCTTTTTCATCAAAAAGTTACATCTGACTTTTTAATGACCTGACAATAGTATATGCAGATGTGCTTTCCTTCATCATTTCATCAGGCGTGCCTGTTTGTCACAGACAAGGGCTTAGGGAGCTGATCTTCTGCCTTGCAAAGGCCACGCATTCGCTTTCATTCCAGGGGGGGTCGAGGCTTTTTCAAAAATGACTTTGCTGGGTTATTCCTCCTGGCTTTACTCCTATACAGCACATGGGTTTGTTTTGACAGCTTCAGAAAGACGTGGTATGAGAAACAACAGCTTCAAGGAAGGACCTGGAGACACAGCACTAACAAAATAAAAGCTTCCAAATCTTCACAGGAATTCATGTATGTGGAAAAATACTACACGCTCAAAGCAATACAGTGGGAGTTGTTTTGGGGTATGCTTTCAACTGAGAATCAGAAATGGGCACGACTTTCATGTTTCTGTCTTGCTGGTGCCGACTCAGGTCAGTTATGTTCCAATTTGGAGCAAACTCATCTCCAGTTTGAAGTTACGGGAAGTGTTGGGGATTTCCTCGATCTGGTTCTTGCTTTCGTAGTGACTACTGAAGGAAGAAGATGGGCAAGCACTCCCAGGCATTTTACAAGGAAAGCCAAAGCATAAAGTTATTTTTAGATCTGATTCTTTAAAATGCCTGCTGAAAGAGCTTTCTCTCTCTGCTTTGCATAAGAATGAACCTGGCAATCAGATCCTTATATAAATAAAACCTGAAGCTCACTCAATCAATATTTTATTCCTCTCTTAGCACGTATAGAATAAAATCACAGAAGAGCTAGTTAGTTTTCACAATTAATGCTGATCTTGCAAAAACAGTCACGATTTTAAGAGTCACCTGAAATCTAAATCTCTACAAAGTCCTGGTTGGAGAATTTTTTTTCTTTCTCCAGAGGTTGTATTGTCATGGCACTCTTCTGCTCTGAGGATTTTATTTTTCATACCACTTTTGGCAGAATCAGGTTTGAGAGCTGCATGTTTCTCCTCTTTAAATACTGCAATAATTTGGAAGTCATCCTGACAACTGAGTCATCTGAGTAACTTTCCTCTCATCTTCCAAGGAGGGTGAATCCTCCTTGTGCCTGCTGCACAGGAACATTCAATTACTTCCTCTCATTTACTTTCAGTAGTTACTGCAGTTATCTCTCAGCTGCTGAGAGAGAGGAGAGAAGCAAATAAATATGGCAGAGGGTTGCTATGAATATACAGTTTCTGTTGCTGGCAAAGCTCAAAGTCTGTTTCAGTTTTCACTTGATCTTTCCAAAGAATCCCTCCAAAAGGTTCTATTATCTAGTCAGGGCTGTGTTCCAAGGATACTGGATGAACTGTTGGAACCCAAAGTGCTCCAGACCTTCCTGAATGCAACAGCAGCTCTGCAAGGCGGAGTGAGAGCAGTGCCCTGTTCCTCCTGCGGGCAACAGCAGGGAGATCTTGCAAGGGGCACTGTAATATCTTAGTACCTGCTGGGACAGTTTATTTTCTTTTGGTCTCACAAAGCTGTAAAGGACTTAAAATTTGGAAACTCAGCTGTTGATCATCAGCACCAAGAGCTGAACTTTGAATCTGATGCAGCCAAAGGTGTCTGAGGCTAATACACATTTTATATTGGGATGTTTCCAGATAGAAGATCATTAATCTTCAGAGCAGAATAGACCTTGGTTTAACCTCTGGGCCCTCTACAGTGTCTCTTGTGGTGCTCTGTTATTGGTCAGTATAAAAAGTCTAATTTAATCCTCAGTAAGAATTTGAACTTCTGTGACTTTCACATTTCAAAGTCATCTCTGCTCTCCTCTGGGATCCTCTGGTGTGGGTTTATGCAGGAGCTGGGAGGACATTAGTTTTTCCATTAACATGTGGCAATTGCTCATGCTCCTCTCTCTCTCTTCCCCCCAAGGTTTTTGGCACGGTACTGCATTCCTATCAAGTCACTGCTCTTGGGCTCATGACTTTCCTAATCTCATGGGACATTTTAAATTTGGCTTTTCCTCATGGTGGTTACTACTTGGTGGTTTTGTTGAATATTTGATCTGAATTTCTTTAAAATGCTTTCCATATTTTGTAGGAATGACAAAAGGAGACTTTCCTCTTACCCTCTGGTCTAGTGGTGACTCAGCAGCTGCCTAGAATTCAGGTCAAGTGGCCCAGGGTGATTGGTGCTGGTAGTCCCAGGTATAGAGACCAGAAGATAAAGTGTGGCCCAAAGAGGGACATCTGTGTTCCTGTTCCCTGTTCAGTCCTTATATTTAGGATCATCTGGCCATCTTTGCCTTTATGTCTGCAGACAGAGTGGTGACAGAATCTCCGCTACAGACTTGATCTGGCAGCACCAAAACTAGAGGGGAAATGTGGTTTGTTTTCTTTGCCTTTGAAATCCTCCTGCAGAAAGGGAGCAGGACATGGGGGCAGAGCTTGCAAAAGAAAAAGCCATTGGGTGAGTTCAGCCTCTGACCACTTCCTTCCCAAGTAGGAGTGACACTTTTTGGTGATTGCTTATATTGACTAGCGATAAAGCAGTATTTTAAGTGCAAAATATTTCACAGGCAGTTTTCAAACCAGAGCTATCTAGCTATACCTTTTGGGTGTTTGATAAAGTCTTCAATAGGATCTCCATCTTTCCAGTCCAAGTCGTCACAGCAAGGTTTTAGGATTTCTAACTTTTCTCCTCCATTTGACTTTAGTATTACACAAATCTTTGGTCTGGTGCCGCATCTGACTACCTTCCATTTAGTACTCTTCTGAGATGAGAACCTGAAAAGCACAACCAATCCATGACACTAACGCCACTAATTGCGACTAATGAGTGTGTTTTAAAGCATTCTCACAAGTGAATCCAGACTCAGCCTAACAGTGTTTCAGGTTTGTGCTTGAAGCTATAGATACTCTGATTGGGCTGTCAGTGCATCTCTGACCACCAGCAAACAGGATCTGTGCACAGAATTTGCTTTCCTTCAGTGAGGATGCTAATTCAGAGCTCTCTCACACAAGCTGTCATCTTCTGAATCTATTAATAAAGTCCCTATAAAGATGATAGTCTTTGAGATCTATGCTTAATTTTCCAACTTGATTGAAATTAATCAGCTGGTTTGATTAGTAGATATTAACAAGAGGTCTGACAGAAAAGCAAGGTAATCATCATGACTTTAAGATGACAATCTACAAACAGACTTGACTTAACTGGAGTTCCAGCTCTGACTCTGCCAGGAGCAGGGCTAAGTTACAAATATGTGATAGTGCTGAGTTCTACTGTGAACTGATGGATCCTGGCTCCATGTGAATGCCATACAGGAAAGATACTTCCAAAACAGGAGACCTATCAATGCTCACAGCTCCAGAATAATGAAAAGTTGGACCTGCTTCATAGGTGCAGTTGGCTGTACTCTTTCAGTTTAAAACCATTTCTCCTTGTCCTATCACTACAGGCCCTGATAAAAAGTCTCTCTACATCTTTGTTGTAAGCCCTGTTATATATTGAAAGGCTGCAATAAGGTCTCCTGCAGGAGCCTTTTCTTCTCCAGGAATCTGAAGGACGAGTCTGTGTCTCCTGCAGTAAAAGGACCCTTGGATTCTGTGATATGGGGAATACCTATTCAGCAAGGCAAAAGGGAGAAAAATGCGAGGATGGTAAAATTCCAGTAAGTAAATTCCAGAGGATCCAAAGCAGTAAGAATGTACAAGTCCAGTCTGCTCATTGAACAGAAATTCCAGTTGTATTTGAATCTGAGAGGGAGGCCCTGGCAGCTAAAGGCTGTGGGCCTTAATTTAGTTTGGAGCAAAGGCCGGCTAGAGAGCAGTTGTTTGGAAGCTTGGGGCTGTGCCTGCCTGCTGCCAGGCTCTGTCTGAGGGGCTGCTCACTCTGTGCTGGGGGATTTTCTGGTGTCTGTCAGTGCTGAGAAGTGTTCATTAAAGGAGATGATGCTGGTGTCAGACATCCACATGCAGGGTTGTCACATTCTGGTTTTTCTGCAAAGATGAGTTCTTTTATTGACTTCTTGCTGAAGATTGGCATGCGTTTCCTGAGGAAAATCTGGACATCCTGCCCTAAAAATAGCTGAAGACAACTGGCTTCTGAGGAGTTTGCAGTCAGTCTGTGGCCTTAGAGGAAACAAATCTGTTCGTGAGCTTCTGGTGAGCCAATCCAATATGTGACTCTGTCCAGTGTTGTACATGTTCTCTTAGCCCAAAGCTAATTCCCCAAATCACCCCAAGTGCAACCTCTCTCAAATTCAGGTAGGATTTAGGAGGTCATTGTGTGACTGTAGCCTTGTGCTGGCTATGACTACTCCAGGTACGATGAAACAGTGGTATTTAGGATATGCAATCCATAGTAGCCCATGGCTTGGTGTGAGCTGTCAGGCAGTTGAAGCTCTGCTGGACTGGGCTCTTCACAAAATTGTGATGTGTCCATGTAATCAATGAGAAAAATCAACAGGAGCCCGTGTGTGTACACAAGTGGACAGGACTGATGGCTGTGTAACTCACTGGCCTGGGACAGGTCTGCTTATCAGGGAAGGTGATAAGCAGCAGTACGGCAGTGAGATGTAGAGGTGTAAATCATTTGCTGTGTCTCTGTCTACTGACTTTTGGGAAAAGTGTGACTCCAGTCAAATGGGAATGGCTGTGACGTGATGGTAGAGCTCTCAGTGAATTGAGGTGAGGTGTCTGTGCTTCACTGCTTTTCAGAAATTGGTCTGTCCTTGGCTTCAGCTGTATTTTTATGTGACATTGGACAAATGGCTTAACCTCTCTGGGCATTGTTGCTTAAAATGGAAATGTCAATATTTTTGCCAACCTTTGTGAGCTATCACTGGATTAATGGATAAAAATTGCTGCATAAAGAGTGAGTATCATGTATGATGTATTTAATCTTGTTTACTTGCAGCTGGGCTACCTTGAACTGTCACAACTGCCAAAAGTGTGCAAGGGAACCTACCATATTTGTGTGAGCCAAGATACCTCCAAAACTAACTTCACCTATAAAGTCTTCAGATTGGTTCATATTTTAAATAGGGTTTATTTAGTGTTTGTAGCGCAGAACTTCACTTTCTCTAATGGACTCTCTGAGCTCCACACTTTCAAAAATTGCTTACGAAGATGACAGCATAGACACTGACAACCTCCAGGACCAAACCTGGGTAGGCAGAAGAAAAGAAAATACATCGTGATACTTCCAGATAACACATCCACTTTATTTTTTTAATTCCTTGGATCCTTAGCCTCCTATTTTTAAGCAAACTATTCCTGTGCATTGCCATTTTAATGACAATATATAAAATGACAGTAAGTATAGTATCTTAACTGTTTGTACTGAGAAAAAGAGTCTAGATACAAAAAGTTACATCTCTCTCAATGCTTAGAATTATCAGTCCACACTGAGCCTTGTCCACTGAACTGGCTTGTCCCTAAGGCTTGTCCCAAACCCTGTTTTTCTGGTATGTAACTATTGCTTTTCTGTTGGGGAATCATCATCCCATCCTCCTCTTTACAGCTGTGCTGCTTCAATCCCTGAGCTGATGTTCAGCCTTTGGATAGTTATGAAAGTGGTAAGTTTTGCTGCCAGGCTGTCACATGTCTGTGGATTTTGTGTTGACATGGTTGTTTGCTGTGCTATACAGACACATCCTCCTGGATCACAGTCACTATTCCAGAGTGATTTGGAAATCTTGCAGCATTGTTCTTAGGGACAGTTACCCTGGAGAGACAAAGCCATTCCCAGCCAAAACAGCCAATGGAAATAAGGGGCCAGTGGGAGAGCATAAACTGGGGCAACACATGTGGAAAATCTGGCTTGTCCAGTGCCACTTGGTGTTTCTGTATTGGACCAGGGCATCCTGGGGTTTGGCACTCTACAAACACAGCAAAGACCTGGTTCTGCGAGTTTTAATTCTCTGCTAGATGCTGACAGCTGGGGAGAAGCACAAAGACAGTCTCTTGTAGGAGTAGGGTACAATAAGGGCAGAACAAATGTCTGTGAGTGTCAGTCCATCTCCTTGTCGGGTGTGACCTTTGCTATTTTTTCTTCAGGTCTCTTGGATGTGTTGGTAGAATCGTGTTTTCTTTCTCACTGCTGGAAAAACTTCACGTGGCAAATGTGGTGTGACTCAAGCTGAGACTGGCAACAACTGCCTGAGATGGTAGCTAAAAACCTTGTTGGGATTTGTTTAGGACTCAGAGAAGAACAACAGGGAAGGTTTAGGGCAGGAAAGAATCAGTAGCCAGCAGTGTTGTCATAGGCCAAGTACTGTCATCACAAACCCCTGGCACTCAGCTGGGAGGAGGACGTTGGGGTGTTCATTTTGATTCCTTAAGCCACAATGGCTGTCTGCTTTTGTTAGCAGGCTTCCCTGTTATCCCACAATCCCGTCAGACACTTGAATTTGTCTGCATTTCTGCCTACCTGGTGGGGGGTGTTGGGAGGCTTCTTGTTTCAGAGGCACTTGTGGTCTTTGAATTCAACTTTTTACCCTAATGTGACAAAAAGGAGGCACAAGGCCAGAAATAGCATGCTGTGCTGTTTATTGCTTGATTTATTTGTGGCCATGTCTGTCACACAGATGCCAGTATGTTTTATCTTCATTTACAATAGCCCAAAATGTTTTACCTGGACTGACACAGGGTCCTAGACCAGATAGGGAGGTTCCATAGGGAGGTTTTTCTTAGCGTGTAGCTTGTTGCTGTGATTTTTTTTTTTTAACCCCTGCTTCTCTCTCCGACCTTAAGTTCACTTGTAAAGCTGTGCATGTTTTCCATGCACGGTTTGGATAATTAAAAATAGCTGCTCGCGGCGCTTGGCTTCTGTGCAGTCTTTTATCAATAGTGCCTCTGAGAATACCTTGTGTTTGGATGAGTGGTTTTAAATAGAGTGGTGAGAACTGCAGGGAAGACAAATCAAACAGGCCTCTTTCACAGCGAGCTTTTTTTACTTTGAAATGCCTAGAAATTATTTTTAAACTGAAAACAAAACATACTGATATAATGAATTCTTGATAACCTTGCTTTCTAATCATGAACAATTTTTCTTACTGGTGGAAAAGTTCACAGGTCTGATGCGTGGCCCATCCACATTATTCTGTTCTGTTGCTCTCAAAAATCAGATTTGTTACGTGGTGTGCAACAGGCCAATAATTACACACTAGAGAGACATTGATTATTTATTTCAGAGCTGCACAAACCCGGGTGCTCGGTGGTATCCCACAAATCAAGCACACCAACTATCAAAACTTTTACTATTTATACATTTCAGCAAACAAAGGAATTAGTGTTCATTGGCTACAAGTGACACAGTTCTTTTATTAATTAAATTCTATCTTCTATTGGTTAATAATTCTCTCGCTTCTCATGCTAATTAGGCCGCATGCTCAGTCTCTCTCTCCTTTTGAGTCACTGGGTTTCTTGGGTCAGTGGTCATGATCTGCCCCTGCCAGAATTATTTTTTACCCAGTTGGAGCTGATTTCAGCACAAGTGCTGAGTTTGCTTTATTAGTTTCTCCTTATCTCAGGAGTTCTGCAAAATGTCCTTGTGGCCCATAAATTCTGCATTCTTTGTGTCCATGCTGAGGTACCGCCTTCTCTCCAAGCTTTGTTAACCTCCCATAGGTCTCCAATAACTGAAACATGTCTAGCCCTAAACCTTAACAAGGCAATTCTACCAACAAGTGATTTTTTTTTCAACACCTGGACATCACTTAGAGCTTGTTAGCTGCTCTCAGTTTCACAGTAAAATCTCCATCTTGTTGATGAGGCTTGAAAGTATACAAAGATCAAACATTAAAGAAAATCCTTTTTAAAGAAAATTTTATGTATTCCACATTTGCAACACTGTGAAGAACCTGATATGGTGGGCTTAAAGGGATGGGGCCAGAAGCTAGATAGAAAATCATCAGTGAAAGTTGCTACCTAATCTCCTTCAGTGCTTATCTTGGGCTCTGAAACAGAAGACATTATATCCCATTAAAACTACAGTTCCCATTTAATAAAAACCTCTGAATGTACTTATAGTCAAAACAGTGGCCTAATTTCTTTTCTCCCTTTCTTCAGAAACCTCCTTCCTCCACCCCAAATCTTGGAAATGTTTTCCATTGGAAATCCATTTGATGTGTACAATCTTTCACTGATTTGTGACTTTTCAGCTTCCTAGTCTGGCAGGATCTATCTATTGTAGGAACATGCAGAATTCCTAATTTCATTTTTTTCCTGTGCCATTTACTATATCAAAATATTTTCCCATGCTTTCTCTCTACCTCCTCTGTATGTTAAACAGTTCCGACTCACTGGAGGAAATAGGAATATAAAGGAATCGCTGTTGTCTGTGGCATACTCAGCCTATGAACTTAAATTTTCAAAGCCTTTGCTCTGATACATTTAATGAGTGATGCATTCACTTAAAGAAGGGTGGGTACAGGAAAAAGGTTTCTCCTCTTCACATGCAAATTTTGAGTCTTGTATGCTATTTCTCAGAAAAATCTCATATAGGTCTCAGTATTCTATTTCCTTTTAAAAAAAGAGGGGGACGCTCATCTGAACATGCAGAATATTGCATGAACATGGGAATTTTGATATTATTATTTTTTTTTATAAACAGGAATGGCCTTCTAATAGAAATGAAATAAACCTACACCCCTGTAGTGTTGTGTTGTAATCACGACTTGCAAATCTGCATGTGTAACCTTGCCCTGTGCAAAGCTTTCTGACTTCCTAGGAAGCTTCTGGCCTGAAGAACTGGAAATGAAAGGTGGTACTCTTTCTTTAAGCATGTACATATACTCAGAAGTGAAGAAGAGAATTAGGTGTGTGTGTGTGCCTTCTATGACAGCTAATTAATGTTATGTGTTACTGCAATATTGATTTTCTTCATCATTGACAGACCTGGTGATGTCTGAGCCACTGATATTTTAAGTCCTGGAATTATAGGTGGGGAACATGATAGGTTTGATACTGTCCTAAGTCATTTTGGTACTGGTTTAATTTTAGATTTGGTGAATTTCTGATGCTGACTTTATTGATTTATACATTGGGAGAGAAAAATAATGTATATGGTCTGAAGACTGTTTGTAGAATAACTGTGAAAACATTGCTAGGAAAGCATGAAAGTGGAGAAAAATAATAAAGCCATAATGTCTTGGTGATATTTTTGCTCCATTTTTCTTCCCTGTCCCCCATTTTGCATTCATACTGCAGAGAAATGAAATGAGAATTGGGTTAGGGGTGAACAACTGCAGAAGTAAATCCCCAAGGAGGGAAAAATCTTTTTGTGTGTGTACAAAAACACATGAGGATGTGAATGCTTTCTCCAGGAGTTTGCTTCCTAGAGAAAAGCTCATTTACACACTCACTGTTGGTAGGGCTTCCTGTCGGAAGTATCAGCTTCCCATTACTGCTGACACCCAGAGCAGACAGCAGAGTGTCAGGATGCCTCCGTGCTGACCCCTGTGTTCATTAGCAGGCACCTGTCAGTCTGGGCTGTGTATGGTTGGCAGCGTCAGTCTTTCTGCCTTCACCCACTTCTCTTGAATTTAAATGGAAATTCCATATATAATCAAGGCCTAAACCCTGCTAAGTGCTGACATAGCAGCAATGCCCAGCTCTTCTGCTGGTCTGACTGGCAGTCTATAAGAAGCTAAATGAATATTAATGCTTTTCTGTCGACCAGTAGCTTGGTTTACTTGTCTCTTTCATCTTCTGCAATGAAGTATGTGCTTTCTGGCTGGGTCATTAATAAAACAGCTAGTGGGTGATTTATTTCACCCAAAGTACTAGTTGGCCATTGTGTCTCCAGTGTCAGCACTGAATGGCTTTTCTGCTGTTGTCATGGTCTCCCCCTTGGTAATCACAAGGATTCAGGAGAATGCAAAGGACTAGTATTGTGGGGAACTTGCTTACCACAAGTCTTGCTCCTATTGTGCTCTTTGTGCAGTTTGCAACTGAACATGAATCCTCTTTTCCTGGGAGACACCAAGACCTCCTAGGCCACTTGGTAAGAATGCAGGGACACTGTCACATCCCTCGTGGTGCAGGGCAGCTGACTGCTACAGCCAGCACAAAAGAATGCATATATATATATATGAATATATATATTTTCCAGACTGCTGAAGATAGATGCTGTCTCTCCTCCTTCCTGGTCTGGAGGCTCTTATCAACCATCTCTGTGTCTCTTAATGTCTTTGTCCAAGTCTTGGCTTTGTTTGGGCTGCCCTGAAAAAAAAGCACTGATTATCTCTCAGTCCTAGGAAAAGATATTATTTAGAGTAACTAAGTTGCTCTATGGTCTAAGTTAAGTGTGAACTAAACAATTTTAATGCAGTGAGCATGAGAACATGATCACCTGCTCTGAATATAAGATCTAGTAGAGATCCTGTAGGATCTCTAGATCATTATATTTAAGGTTCTTCCTCTAGAGAGTGTCAGAAATGGGCTCGAGTTACTTGTTCTGGATTTGGACCACTGTTAGGTCAGTTAGCACAATAATCTGGTTCAAAAATAGCTCAGCAGTGAGCTATGATGTAGGAAAGAGTGTCCTGGCATACTGAGACATACATAAATAGAAATAGTTCTGAAATAGATCTAACATAGGTGGCTTAGACCAGCTGATGTTATTAGTAAAATGAATGTGTTCCTTTCTCCTGCTAATTTGAGGATATAATAATCTTTACCACTTTGCAGCCATTAAAAAATCTGGAACAAGTCCTGGTTCTAGGGCATTTGCTCCCTCTCCTATGGTTTTAGTGGAAGCTGCACATGCATATGCTGGGTACTGCTGAAGCAGCTAAAACAGCTCTGCAAATTCTTGCTCATGGATATGCTCCTCAAGAAGGTGATTACAGGTCTTAAGGAGTGAGTATATATACTCTCAAAGGCTTCTGTACAATGTACATTTCCTTGCATGCAGATGAATTTTTCTGCTTTTTCCTTGTTCTTTCTCCCCTCCTGATTTTTTTTTCAGGCACATTTTTCTATCTGCTGTCAAAAAATTTGCCCCTTCATTAAGATGGCAACTTTAAAAGACACTGAAAAGCTGAAATAACCATTTCAGCTGGTATAAGCAATTACAGATATTTCCAGACAGCAAAATGACAACCTCAGTGAAGCTTGGACAATTGCTACATAGATGTTAATCAAGAGGGACACAGGCGGATCCCTGAATTATTAAAAATGCAATAATGTTTCTGAAGCCTTGATATGCCCTGGTGAACCATGCTTAGGGAACAGATTTTGCCTGTCCCAAGCTCTCTTATCTGGTGCAGCAGAGTAAGAACTGAGCAACCTTCTTTCGTTGCCTTTCATCATTCAGAACATCTTTTCAGCTTTGAATTTCCGAGGCTGTTTCATTGTGCTGCCATTCCCCCTCCCACCCTTCCGCTTTGTTTGCTTGACAAGGAGAAAAGGTAGAAAGTGAAGCACAGAGCCACATTTCCATAAGCTTACACAAACTATTTCTTTCTTTTTCTTTCTACTCCAGACAGGGTGCTTATAATTAGTCATCCCTGCTGCGGTTGAAGCGGAGTTTTTAGAAGAAAGCTGTGGTGGTTTCTTACCAGCAAGAGTGAAAAATAAAACTCATGCAGTTCATCATTAATTTGGGGAATACTTGTTAGCCTCATAATCCAGGCAAATAATTTCCTTCAGCCATGTTTGTTAGAAATACTGGAGCAGACACCTAGTGGTACTTCTCCCTGTCATGCTGAGATCAGACAGTCCTGGCAGCATTTGGTGTCTCGGAGCTGAATGCAGAATTAAAAGCTTCTTAAAAAAGCAGGCTATTAAAGTGGCACTGAGAAAACTCGTTACACTGCTTAGTGGTTGGGTGGGATAATCTGAGATTCTGCTTTTAATTAAAAGTGGACCCACTTTGCAGAATGCAGGCCTGGGTTGAGATGGTGTTTTGTGTGTCTGTATTTTAAGTCCTCCTGGAACGGGCAGTATTGAGCTCTTGGGTTTTGGCCAACGAGCAGTTCTAGTGTTGGGAGGGAGAAGAAAGAAAAGTGGTGAAATAAAACTTGAAAGAAATTTTAATTCTTACATGGGAAGTCTTGAGCATAAAATGGTATTGCAGACTCTTCCTGGTAAGAATTTTAGAAGAACTTTTTGGTAAGATGTGAAATACATGATTATTAACCTTTTAGTCTTAAGTGTTCGAAGTTATTTCTGTCACTGTTCTTAATACTTGCTGGGTCATTATCCTTCTGGTAAGGAGCTAAAATGTTATCTATCCTTCCCTAACCCTGCAAAGCTTATTCTCTTGTCCTTTTTTTAGTAGAATAGGAATGAAAAAAATATACTGAAAAGTATGTACATAACCCTGTCTATGGAAGTCGTGTTGGAGCAGCTGAAGGGATGAGTCCTTGTAAGTAATGCACAGATTTTCCTTTGATTTCACTTAGGCAGTTGAGTGTCCAGTGATTGTTGGAGTTCATGGCTGAGTGTACAAAGCTGAGCTCCAGATGCAGCTCAGATGTAGTGTGAGTTCAGGATTTCTTTGCACATTGCAGCAATGACCAGCATCTTCTAATGCAAACTGTTTATGCAAAAATTAGACCCTCACTGCTATTTTTGCCATGCAATAGATTCTTATAACTGTTGATTCCCATTTAATAGATGTAATATAAACACAAATTCATCAAATCTGCATTATTTCTTCTCTTTTGGTAATCAGAGACAAGTTAGGTTATTTCCTGCTGTAAACATGAAAATTGCATTTTTAAGTTCTGTTCTTTCTGCAAACTTAGACCACTGCTTGACTGAGAAATGGTTCAGAATCGCTTGGTCATTCCGTGGGGGGTGGAACAAAGTTAGTAAAAAAGGGTTTGGCTTTCTTAAGCAGTAGAGATTCAGAATTTGAAAAGTAACCAATGCTGCACCCAGTATTACTTATTTTTTCTTGAAGTAACTGAAATTCTCTTTTAAAGTCCACTATACAACAGATTTACCACTTAACTGAGTTTTAATTGACCTTTTTATTATTATAATGATGGGGATAATGCTTTGGTAAATGTATTTTCCAGTTGCTGACTATGGTAATAAAAACCAGCCCCAGATTGCAGAAGAGAGAGAAACTCAGTTTTGTGGAAATAGGCTGTCCTTCCATTGTAAAGATAACAGGGTTTTCTTTTAACCTTGCATGGCACTCCCTAACTTGTTTCCTGTCTTTTCTTCATTATGTTGGCTCCTTGCCTTGAAGAGGAGATGGCTTTTTAATACAGCCACTAAATTCCACCAACTCAGAATCTTTCAATCCAATTACTATGGTACATTAGCTCTTGACTCGCTCCCTCTGCAACTATAGCACTTGTGAATCAAGTGTTTGTTTTTCATTGCAAGGTTTTTTCTAGAATCAAAGGATTTTCTCTTTTTTTTCTTATGCCTTGGCTGGCATTGTCAGTAGGGCTCTCAAATGTTAATGACACCAGGTTTGCATAAAGCATCAGCTCATCAGCGGCTGCTGTGCTTTGTAAGATAAAGCTCCTTGTAAAGTTGAGCTTGGAGACAAAGCAAAGGTTTATATCCCAAAGCTGTGAATATGACTGGAAAAGGGTTTATCCTATCTTTGTCCAGAAGAACAACCTGTCCACTTTCCCCCTCAGGAATAGTAGTATTAGCTTAGCACAGGAGTTTGTATGGTAGACAGCAGTCTGAAGACAAAGCACAGAATGATAAACATAATAGCTAAATCTAAGGAATGTGCCATAAATTCCGAGGGAAACAATATTATTGTCTGAAAAGGATAACGATCCTTTCTTCTAGAAATGCAAGTTTTGAAATAGTTGTGCTTGGGGTGGTGCAGCTCATGGATGAGCAAAAGATATTTATTAGAAATTATAATGGGACTTGGTTTTGAATTCTAACCTCGCAGGGGGTTCCATTGAGTGCCTTCAGCATAGGGTGTGGTTTGACTTAGAGCACTTTTGGTCAGGCTCTGGGAAGGGAGGGCTTGGCCTTCATGTTCCACTGATCCTCCAGTGTCTCCAGAGCCTGGGTGGCTCCAGGATCCCTTCAAGTGAGGGCTGCCCTGCTCTGTGCCATGCAGGGATGTCAGTGTGCTGGCCAGAAACCACCACAGTGTGATCTAGTGTTGTCCTTGCACATCCAGGATGTCCTTGGTCTTCTTTCCTTCCTTCCTTCCCCAGCTCATCCCCCGCTCCCGAGGGACTCCACAACCACTGCCATAGTACACGTCAGCCCCAAAATTATTATTATACTTGGACATAACCAGTTTTGAGATGTAACACTTATTTTCTGTGACTTGTTCTAGTTTAGTCTGTGAAATTTGGCAGAGAAAACTGTCACTATGGGAAACTGCGATGCCTACCTGGATATTCCTTCTAGTACAAAACTTGGTTTGTGTTTAAGTGGACAGATTTTTTTGTTTCCAAATGGGAACTTGATTTCTAAGCCAGTTTCTGCTGCAATTTATACTGAAAAGTCCTGGAAGTAGCTGGGGCTGGATGCACTGTGAATGCATTAAAGCAAATCCTGTATTTGTGCTCCATTCCCTGGTATAGGAATTGAGCATCTGTTTTGACTGGCAAGTGTCCCTCAGCTGTATTTACACATACAACATCACATGGGAGTTTGTGGACAAATGAGATGCATCCATACAAAATCTCTTGTACATTCAAAAATGTGCAAATGCCTTTACTGCTGGTAGTAGAAAGAGCTGAACAAAATCTGCCAAAATATATGGAATAAATTCCAGGTATGATAGCATTTTTATTATAAGTAATATATCAAAGTTTTAACCTACTGATGATAGATTAGATTGGAATTTTTGAAAGCCTCTTTTGTTATATAAATATAAAAAGGGGATTAAATACTAAGTGAAAGGTAACTCAAAATGTAGGCAAACAAGAGGCAGGGTGGTTACCTGGTGTGCTACACGCAGTTAATGTGACTTAGGCAAGGATGTTGAGACACATTGTACATGTTAATTTTGAACTTTATTTCTCCACACCTGGAAGGTTGTGTAATTCATCATTTATAGGCAGATGATTCCTCTTGGTGTTCTTGTATCTGTTGCTGTGTGACTAACTACAGGTAGCCTGTCACCGTGGAAGAAGCTACCAGGGAGGATTGGGGCTCGGAGGGATGGACAGCCAGGAACCACCCCATGTCTCTCATGCCTCATACCTTTGAAATCCTTAATGCATTCTGCAGTGGATTATACCATTAAAAATGTAATGGGAGTAAACACTCTTAATCCTTCAAACCAGCAATATGTATTTGAATCACTAAGCATCAAATAAATACTAAAAACATCTTTGGAAAAATTGTATAAAGTTTATGTTGCAAATGTTCAGGAAAGTATGTTAAAGAAATTTTAAGAAGATTTTATTTAACAAAATAAATCTCAAACTAACTATAGCAAGATACAAATTTGAGGGAACTCAACAATGTAGAATTTAATTTACAGTCTTTAGACCCAGTTCTTGGATGTAGTGTCGCTAGAGGTTTATATACTTCCAGTATTCCCTGTTTTTAGCAGCATCCTGCTGCTTTGTTGGATGAACTAAAGCCTGCTGTTAGCTCACTTCTTATAAGCAGCCTGCCCAAGCAGCCTCCCTGAGCTTCCTCTGAGGCAGTTTACAATTCTGTACTCTTTTACTCCATAGCTGCATCACAGATGGGTTTGGGTTTTTTCAATGCAACGCAGCATGATTCATTTTTATAGGGAGGCAGGCTTTATGCATGCACTGGATGAATCTAGCTCATGGGAAAACCAAGCCCTTCGAAATTTTACAATGAAACATGGCACTTACTAACCATCCTTCTTTGCAAGGAAAAAATACTTCAACTATCTCACTGTTACTTCAGATTCTTTATTGATTCTTTATTGTATTTATGATGTGGATTAAATTCCCATTTAAGCTTAGCTTTGGGTTCTACTCCTTCACTAAAATAAAAGGTTGTGTCACTTCAAGTACTGATACCAAAGTTTGGTCTTTCCTCCCTTTAAGAGGAAGAAGACTATCCATATATGTACACATACATACACACACACATACATAGTAATTATCTAAACAGTGTATTTTCAGAATGATTCTGAACATGTGCCTTTTTCTTATTCAATCTTCATTTAGTTTGTGGGTTTTTTCCTAGGTATGTCTTTATTGTTATCACTATTTTGATGTTCCTAAGAATGCTTATAAAGAAAATGGCACCAGCACATTGATCATTGAAATACCTTTTAAAAAAGAGTTGTGAAGATAGACAAACAAATGAACATTTCCTCATTAAGTTTGTTTTGCAGATTTTTCTAGTTTTTAAAACCATGTCAGCTCCATCAGTTTCTCCAGCAGAACTGGGAATTTGATGCACACTGTTGTTTGTATTATACTTAATTTTGTTCTGTGCTTAAAATATTAAGAGGGAGCTGTTGTACTCAGGCTCTCCACATTACTAGTGTGGAATTTTGAACAGTTGTTGACAGCACAGAGAACACTGCAGAGTTTTCCCAGTTTTAGATAAGACCGTGAAGGGGAGTGTGTTTAAAATAACAGGACATAAAGGCAAATACATGTTGGAGAGAAATCAACTCTTTTAGATAAGATTTTCTTATGCACTTTGCAGTAAAGAGAAGATTGGAGGGTCTGCAAAATCTCTGAACAAGTGACTCACCGGGTTCTGTGTCAGGCTCAGATTTCTTTACCTTAGGGCACAAGCTGCCAATGCATCATGCAGAGAGAATGGATTCTCACTTGAAAACACACAGAAAACAAAAACTTCTGTGGATGCATCGCTCTGCAGTTGCCTTTATAATTTATGCCTCTTGCTTGCTTCACTTCAAGCTCCAGCTCTGGTGCTGGTGAGGAGCTGAAGCCCATTTTGCTCCTCCTGTCTCATTTGAGGCTCCGCTTTCAGTATGTGGTGACAGGGTGACCCAGATTCCCAGGGGTGCCCCAGGAATGCCATGCTGCTGCTCTGCTTTCACAATCCTTGGTTAGCACATCCCAGCAAGACAATGTCATTTTCTTTCCCTGGTCATGAGTGCACCTGCCAGCAGTGGTTTAATACAGTTAGCGTTATCTAACAGCATGTGTGCCTGGGTATGGGGTGAATACAAATGGAATAACAGTTGGATGAAGGGGCAGACAGGTGTGTTTAATAACACTAATCAGCAGGAGGGGGTGGAGAGGGGAGAAAAAGCCCACAGGCACAGGCAGCTCATAGTGGAGCCTGAGAAGCTGGGAAGTCAGGTAAAGGAGAGGAACAGAAAAGCCAAATGGAACTAAGGTGAGGGGGCTGGCTTCTCCCTGGTTATGAGCAAAAGGAGAAGAGGGAGTGGGAACAGATGGCTCTAAATTGTACAGCCCCCTGATGGTCTGTGCCCCTGTGGGATCAAACTGTGATTGACTTTTTATTTGAAGGTGGAACTGTGGCTTTCACAATAGATATATGTGAAAATCAGATCAGTAAGAAACAAACCCACAATTTTGGTAATTCCTGAAAAGGAGAACGCTTGTGGGTGTACATCTTTGTCAAAAGACAGTGAGGTGTGAACAGTTAGGAGCCTCTTCTGATGGGTTATTATGTTTAAAAGACACCAGTCTGTTCATCTTGGATGGGTTTAGTTTGTTGTGCTTTTTTTTCCCCCCTCAATCTCTTAAGTAACAATAAAAGCAGGGTGGGTTGAAAGATTGTTTTCAGCAGCTTTCTGAGGCAAAACACTGTAACTGGGGTTCTTCTACCAGGAGTCCTTGCTACTGCCTGTAGGCTCACTATGTTTAAAGTTGTTTTTGTTGTTTTCAGTTGGGCTCTTTATTTACTTTTTGTTTGTAAGAACAGTTGAATCTTACCTCATAGACATCTAAAGATGGTGCTTCTGAACACAGCAGCCTGAGTTCGTAGCTTACTAGGGGAATGCCTTGTGATTGGGGCACTGCAGGGATCCCCAAACAGGTTTTATTTTTTCTTTCTGTGCAATAAATCATGAATGTTTCTAGGAAAGCCCACCTTGAATCACGAGAGGGTAAGGGTGCCTCCCAGACCTACTTGTAACTTGTATGGAATCGCTGGTGAATGAGATCCTGGGAGGAAAGTCCCTTCTTGGACCCCACTGCACAGAGTATCTATGGCCTGTCTTTTGTGTGTGCTGCTCCTGTCTCTTAACCAGGACTACTTTTACCAACTTGATGATTTCCTGGCAGTCCATTAGGCAGAGGAACTTTTTTCTGCAGTTCCAGGAATATATTGCATGATGCATTGCTGTGGGCACTGCAAAACACACTCCTGCTCTAAAAAGCTTTTAATACGAGAAACTACTAGAAAAAATGAATAGCTTTTACTAAGACTCTTGAATGCTGCTAGATTTTATACAGCTTCTCAAGTATTTTTGCATATTCAGCAGAATGGCTTTTCAGTTTCAGGCTTCCCACCACCCCTCAGTCTCAGACATATTTCTACTAATTCTGCTGTGTGAATTTGGAGGCTTTGTAGGTCTTGGAAGCAGTGTCCTTTGCTTTGGGATCTCATTGCCTTTTATAAGAAAGCTTTAAAATATGCCAGTAACTACTGAATTTTACTCCAAAATAATTATTTAAAGGTGCCTGATTTTCTTTAATTATTATTATTTTATTCCCTTTCATTTTCTATCATGCATTCTTTGGCCAGCTCTTCATACTTATATTTTATCTCCTGAGCTCCTCTGAAACATGTTTAATTCTGTTGAGTCTTTTTTGATGTGTATTGCCAAGAGTTTAGTCAAGCCAAGAGGTTTTGTTTGTTGAGGAAAACAAGCCATGGAGTTTCAAATCTGCTGGTTTAAATGTAGTTGGCTGAAGGGCATGAAAGCCTTGCTGCTCTGCAAGCAGCCGTGGGTGTTTGCAGCTGCACAGAGACACGGGGGTGCAAGTTAGGAACCTTCAGACTGTGAGACAATCTTGTATCTCCAAACTAAACCCAGTGCCGGAGTGAGTTGGCATAACTCACCTGGGATGTTGCTTTAGGGTGGGTAGAGTTTCACAGTCTATGTTGCAGCCTGTATTTATGACCTGTTTGCAGGACTGCTGGTCTCTATTACATATTCTTCCCTTGGCTGTCTTACTCTGTTGACCCTTCAGGGAGGGTAAACTCCTATCTGTCATGGTAATCAGAGCCATGGGAAATACTGAGGGAATGTCATGTCCTTGTTCACCAGCTCCTGCCTCTGGAAATACCAGCAGCTTTCTGGGCATCCCTAGGATGCAGCCTGAGGTTTGACTGTTTTGGCTGAGCTGAGCTGAGTGGAATGAGATAAGGATGATTTTAGAGGAGCAGCATGAGAAGACAGAAAACTTCTCACTGAGCTGCACTAAGAGGACACCCTTGGTTTCAGTTCATGGGGTCCATCACGTTGCACTGGGGACAGATGGAGGGAATGGAAGTTGCCTGTGTTGACTGCAGCCAAAAAGAAATCTGAGGAGGCAGAGACAGAAAGATGGGAGCTGGGGAAAGGGCAGAGGGTGTTCCATGTTGAAAAGCAGGGACATGGTGTCTGCAGCTTGAGTTATGTATTGTGATGTTCCACTTTCTTACTGAGTTCCTTGAGTATTAGAAAAATTGCATTTGTGGTACTGTGCATTTGGTACAGCTCTTGACCAGAGTTTGAAAGAACCCTTGGAAATATCCTTTGCTATTAAAGGATATGCTTGCTGCTGCATTTCTGGGGCTGAGTTATTGCTCACTGTTGGACTGCAGTCCAGCCATAGGATTTTCTGGAAGTTTATTCCAGGACAATCCAGACAGGTGTGAAGGCAGTAGAAGTGGCAGCATCAAACACCTGATGATTTTGGATTGCCTGGTGTCACCTGTCTCAAGCAGTGGCCTACAGAGAGCTGTCTGGTACTGAACTGAGAGCAGAGGAGGAGAATCTCTCATGGCAGCTGCACAAAAAGGCTGCAGAACATGGCAGGTCTGCTGTGGGCAAACCCAGCAGTAGTTGCTGCTCTGAATGCCTAATGTTTTTCCAGTTTAAAGGATTCCCATGGTTTGTGAAAAGGGTGCAAATGACCTTTCCCTCTTCCTCTGTTTGTGGTAGGCATTTGAAATCCAACAGGAAGAAAGCCTGCAGACCAAGAAAGTCCAACTAAAATTCTTTTCAGGTTTTGTTGAGATTAAAATTGTATTTCCCTTTTGTCGGATTGTTTCATAAGACTAGCAGGATGTTTCTAAAATGCTGGCCTATATTACTGCCAAAGGAACAAAAACATATGCAAGAAGGTCTGTGTGCTCATGAATGCTGCTTGAAATTGTATGTTCTGTTCTGGGAGTATGTTTGTCAATTATTTGGTGTGTCTTGATCTCCCTCAGAAAATTCTTGTGTTCACTGGTGAATGCGGACACCTAAGAGGGCAGAACTAAGGTTGTACAACTCTTTGTGTGCTTGACACTGCAACATACTTTTAAAAACATATACTGTCCAGATAATGCAAGGTGTACTGTTTATGGCAACACAAATAATTCAAGATCATGCCTGGAGCAATGACAGCAGGGAGAGTTATAAGAATTTGCAGATTGTAGTATGCAAAGGTAGAACATACACATTTATTACACCGAGAGAAAGGCTCACTGCTGACAGAGATTGCTGAAAATGATAGGAACAAGGTCAGAGTGGACCCTGGTATCCCTTGAAATTGGCACTGGGCAGCATCATGTGCAAAAAGGAAAAGATCACTGAAGCAACAAAATGGGCAAAAATCTCCACCTACAGATCCAGAAGATGCTGGTGGGTTGTGAGGAAGCCTGTGCTTAGAGCTGAGTAACAGGTACAGGCACTTTATCTTCCAGTTCAACTCAGCTTTACGTAAATTAATTATTGAACATCAGGCAACTGCTTCTGTCAGTGATGAGGATCTATCATGTAACGTCATTACTCCAAGAGAAAGCTACAGATAGTTAATTCTGGAGAACAGCTCGTCTTTCACTACTATTCTCTGGCTGTTGTGAAAACTGCATACAGAAGGCTGAGGATGTGAAGATATGAGTAGGTATCTCTTCCTCCATTCTCCTGTGGCATGGTAAAAGTTACAGCTGGGTAGAAGAAAAATGCTGTTGGTTTCCATACTACAGAGTTTTTGGTGTGTGGTGTTGAATGCTATAAAAATAAACTTGAACAAATATATGCTCTTCTAACTGTCAAAAATCACAAAAACATGCGCAGGGTTTGACGAGCAGTTGTCTAGGAATTGTAAATATATTCCTAAGAAACTGGGTTTGACAGACAGGGGAGGACATGCAAGCTGTAGGATTTCAGCATTTTTGAAAACTCATTTTCATTTCTGGACTCTGTCTTCTTTTATGTGCACATGCACAAGTGCCCATGAAGGCAGTGTTCTCATTGCAAACTAGTTCCTGACTTTGATGGGTTAGATGTCTAAAACTGTGCTGTTTGCACTTCAGACTATGTTGGATTTGCAGTAGCATAGGGGTACCCTAAGCAGCAGCATTCCCAGAGGGAGGGCTTTGGACTGCTGGATCTAGAAGAGGCACTTTTTGTGGTAACCCAGAGTTCTTGTGTTTGGGGAGAGCTATTTTGGTAAACTTTCAAGTGCTTCAAGTACTTCCCAGTGCCTTATTTTCCTTCTCTACTAATTGCCTTAGGCTTGTGCCAACAGCTGCCCATCGCCTGCATATGGAAGGACAGCTTTGGGCAGGGGGGCCAGATCTGGTCCATATCTCAGCCAGCCCCCACTGCTGTGCCCCACAGCCTCCCCACTGTGCAGCCCCGCAGAAGGACGGGCGGGGACCCCACTGGGAAGCTCCATGGGGCACGGGCGGTGCTTTGGTCTCCAATTCAGGGGATTAATACTATTTTCTGTTTCTTGGACACTGCAGCCAGTTGGCCTTGTGTTCATACTCAGTTTGCCCACTTCTTGAGTGCACTTACTTGTGTAAATCTGCTCAAGCGTTTAAGTCTGAAAGAGCAAACAAACAGGGAAATGAACAGACGGCTCTGCTGGCTCTGGAGGGGTCGCTTGCCTCTCTTTCCTTGTTTCCATGAATGTGGCCCGTGCAGCACATACAATGCTGTCTGCCAGCCTTCCCTTCCCACAGGAGGGCTTTGCTGTGCTGTAAAGGGCCGTCTGTGCTCCAGCGTCGCTGCTCCTTTAGAAGCGCTCCTTGGAAGCTGGACACGCGCTCCTTCCTCTTCCTCCATAGCCGGTTCCTCTCTGCTGCCTCTGTGTGCCCCAGGGGCAGGGACAGGAGGGATGGCTGAGCCCCAGGGCCTGCCTGGAGGAGCCGCCCCAGGCATGGGGATGAACAAAGGCACAGGGAAGGGCAGGCATGGGGAGAGCCTTGTGCTCCTACAAATGGCATTGAAGGGTTACACCAGGGGAGGACAGAGTCCTGTGGCCATGGATATTCAGACACCGGGCGTGTCCCATAACTGATGGACCTCTGCTTTATTAAGTAAGGTGGTGAGGACTGACCTGTTTCATATGCTGGCCACACAGAGCTAGTTATCAATTTCTCAGGCTCTTATAATCTAATAGATTTTCTCTCAGAAAAGTGCCTCTGCTGTTTTGTTGTACCTTATGGCTTGGTTTGATACCTACATACACTTCTTAATGAAGAAATTTTATTATATTTGAGATTTGCAGATAATTTTCCCATTCTTTATTACTTCTGTAAAATTGCAAGAGTTTTGTTAATCCCTTGCTGGTCACTGAATCTCTGGTTTTTTGGATGCTTTGGTCTCCGAGGCTGTTGTAGGGATTCTTGGAAACACTCTTCTCTTGCTTCTAGATCTCAGCATATGCAGTATTTCACCTTCTGCATTTTGGCACAGAGCTTTCTGTGTATTACCCTGCTTTCTTCATAGTTTGTATCATCCCAGCCTTTCTACCTTTCTGTCTTGCACTCCTGATTTGAGTGAGTTAGACAAAGCAAACTTTCTGACCAAATTCAGGTCAGAGTTTCAGGCTGTATTTCTCATGGGTAGTTTAATTTCGCCTATTTTAAATTTCCACGTAACCACCTTAGACATGACATTTATTCTAGTCTTTAACTCATCTATGGCACTGTCTGTACTTTTTTTTAAAGGCTGTGCAGTCCATCCTGGAGTATCTGGTGTTATAAAGGTTTAAGGACTGAGTTAGTGCAGAATCAATCCTGACAGTATATTCCGGATTGAAATAAAACTGTAATGGCTGGTTTTTTTGTCATGGAAATGGTGTTCTTTTTAAACAAAGGAATGTCACTGGGCTAAAAGAAAAAATATCTAAGGCCTGCCACATATTTTAATAGTAATTTCTAATTGAGCCTGTTTGGGTCAGTTTAGTGCTATGTATGTATTTTGTGCGTTTGGTGATTGTCTCTCAGGATGAAGGTGGTTCTTGCTCTTTGGGGTTAGCCAGATGTATTAGGGACCTTCAGAGACAGGTCTGAGGGATGGAATGGGGCAGGCTCTGGAAACTTCTGTATTATCCAGAGTCTGCTCTGTCTGTGCAGGACCTGCAAGTATCTGGTATTTGGTATGCCACCCGTTTCAACTTGTGCTTCCCTAAGCTGACTGGTTCATTTAAAAGGCAATGCTTTGTTGGGAAGCCAGTTCTTCAGGCTTTTTGTAGTGAATTATGTTTCAAGAGCTGATGGATTTTGCTTTTTAAATTGAGCTACGGTGTTAGTTTTTTCAGTGGAAGTTTTGTGAAAAAGTGGGTCTCAAACTTCTCTGCTTGTGTCCCCATTCTCTGGTGCAAACTCTTCCACTGTAGCTGAATTTCATGTGGCTTGTGATCCCATCTGGGATTCTCGGCCCTGTTTGCCACTTGCCCAGACAGTGCACTCCTTTCTGCAGGCTCCAGTAGAAGTAGCTGCTGCTCAGATCCCAAAGGGCATTCTTCTGGTGATGCTTTCACTTGCTTTAGGTGTAAAATGCTGGGCCAAAGTAATTCCTGATATACTTGCATCAAAAAAAGTGACCTACTTACCACACTGGTGTTGATTTTATTGTTATTACAGAGTGTTTGTCTTTAGATTAAAATATCAGCCCTAATCAAACATACACGTGTTCCCTGTTGATTATGTCTAAGGATTCCTCCAAGAAGAGTTTGTATGTAAATAATTGCAATTTCTGTTCAAGTCCCGTGTGATCTCCAGTGAAGGCACAACACCACTGATTCTTTTTCCTTCCCTTTTCACTAAGGTAAGATGTTTTCTCTGGTGTTTAAAAGGTGCTGTCAGACTCAGCCCTCTATCCAGGCAGTGTTCCCTGTTATTTTGCATTCATCCAGGTTTCCATCCCTTGCTATCAAACAGATGTTTAAAATGTCACAGAACTCACCAGCCTCCCTTTTGCACAGTTTATTTATGATTATATTTGCCTCCTGGTGATGACCTGCTGCAAGACAGGAGAGGAGGGAAAGTGGCTGAATTGCATGAGACCTGAGGTTACCTCCCAGCTGGAAGGTGACTGTCACAGCAAGAGCAGTGAGAGAAGCCTGTAGAGTGCAGGCTTGTCTGCAGCTCTGTCTGTAAAGGGGAGGCTGTCCCTCGAGGCAGACTGACCCCAGGGACAGAGGCTTATCCTGTGTTGGGTAAGACATCCAGGTAAAGGTGTATATTGTGAGACACCAAGGAACCTTGTCACAGCAGCTTTATGGGACAGGATAAGAGGAGGGAAAAGGTGGAAGATCTTAGGAACTACCAGAGTGGTGATGATTCTGTGCTACAAGAAATATTCTTCATAAACCCTTGCAGCTCTCTAGGGGATAACCAGCGTGCAGAGTCCTGGGACAGAGAGATTGATGGTTCATTCCAGTCTGACCCTTCTTCTCTTCTTAGTTGTCATTGCTCTGTTAAGTCTGGTGACTATTTGCATTCCTGTTCCAGATCAGGGAATTCCCTTGTGCTAATTCACTGCTTGACTCATGAGTCATGTTCTCTTTTTCTGAGTAGAATTTTACATCCCTATGAAATGAGTTGCCAAATCTAAACTTGCACTAAATGGAGGCATCTTTCTGGCTGAATTCTGCCATCTGTCTTAGGTCTATGTGCAATGTCCTCTTCCTGGACTAGGTACTGGGTTCAGTGTGCTGCAGAAGTGACCTGGATTGTCTTTCATGCTCATCTTTGAGACATCTGGAACCGCTCCTTTGTGTAACTGGCCCTGAACTGTGTCTTAAGGACATTTCAAGCCACTGTGTACCCCTTCTTTGATACCTGACCAGCTCTGTCAATCATGTGCATAGATCTTGGATCTTGCTTGTGTTGAAAAATCTACAACTTTGAGTTGGGACACTTTGAACAAAAGTAAAAAGAAGTCAGGATTAAGGCAGCTCAATTCATTTGCATTTCACCGGCTTCAAGTTCAGGCTTCTTTCCACCAAAGGAAGACTGGTTCATTACCGTGGTGCTACTCTGCACCTCTGCTCCCCTCTTCTGAATTTCTTTTGGGGCTGCTCTGAAGCAGTAATCAAATGTGTGATCCTCCAGCATGCCAGAACTCTTGAATCCTTTTTAGTTTTAGTTGATGTGGAGGGAAGTGATAGGCAGAGATGGTTCCTGGGAGCCCTTAGGAAAAAAATAGTGTGCCTTGTAAAAACAAGTAATTTTAGTTATTGCAATCGAGGAGTCAATTAACTGGCTAATTAAAGTAATTTCTCATTACATAATTGAATTCTGGTTCATCACCATTTCTACTCTGCAAGACTGCCCCAGAGAGCAGAGCCATTTCTGAGCACTCTTTATCACAAACAGAAGAACCATTCTCAGTACTCAGATGTGTCTGGAAAAGGAAGAGGTGATTTGGTGGGACTTTTCTTGATTGCCTGTGGAAATAAACATTGGAATGTCATCCAGGTGATAAAGGCAGTTTTCTCAGACACGTTTCTAGTGCCAAAGATAAATGAAGAAAGGAGGTGATGAATGGTGGAGCACAAAACCCATAAGGTTTAGGATGCCCAGGGCTGTGGGACTCAAGGTTACACTCTGGAATATTAGAATGTCTCAAGCTCTCAAAGTGTTACACTGGGTTTGAACATGCCAGTGCTCATCAAATATACTCTTCAACTGGCTGAGAGGACTGAGGGCTTTTAAATTCTGTCAGCTTCCTCCTGTACAGATAGGCTGAAGATGGAGTTCTTTTTTAATGAAGGATGAATTAGAAAAGTGCCAGTGTACCGAAATGTTGGTTAGTTATGAAAGGTGTGTGTTGGGAGAAAACATGAACTAAAAGAATTTGAAATAATTTAAAATCTACAATATGAGATTTTATTTGGCATAGGTGACACCACGGTGTCAAGCATGCCACCTGCAGGAGCAGAGGAGGGAGCACCAGGTCAATGACATTTGTTGCTGGTGAGCCATGATTTGACAAGGAGGGACTGTGCCAGAGAAATTTTTGAAGTTAGGATATAAGTACTTCAAAGCCCAGAAGAAATTGAATTTGGCAGCTCATGTGGACTTTGAAGACTGAATGAGACACAGTTAAAAGAGCTGCATGTAACATGTTCAGGTTCCCTCACTGGTACCCACACTGGTGAGACCATGAATGGTCAGGGACTCTGAATCCCCTGGTCACCCTGTACCTTGGAAACAGGGCTCAGGTGGAGCAGAAACCATCTCCTCATTTGAAGAGGAAACTGGTTAAAATTAGTAAATGTTGGGGATTTAGTCAAAGTTCAGGTATTTTAACTGATGTCTCATTAGTCAACTCCAAGTGCTTGAGAAAAAATTACTGTGTGGGGTTTTTTTTCATTTGTTTGCACTTTTGTTTGGGTTGTGTGCTTTTTGTTTGTTTTGTTTTGTTTTACATGTTCTTTTTAAATGTTCAGACTGCAGACTTGGGCTTCCTCCTGTGTGTGAGAGATGCTGATCAGGTACCTTGTTCCCTGAGCCCCAGTTCCTCATTGAGAAATTAAATGTACTGTGCCTTGACATCACAGAAGCACTGTGGGGCACAAGCACTGGTGTTTGTGAATCCCTTGTTGGTAATGATCTCTAATAAACGTAAGTAGGCTTATAAAATTCAGGGGATACTATACTTCAAGGAGTGCAAAACTTGCTGGAAAGGGAGAAGTGAGAGAGTAGTTAAAAAAAAACCAGAACAAAAGGGCCTCTTGGTAATAGCATTTCCAGAGACTAATGAAGAGAGAAAGGAGAAGGGGATAATGATGGCTTTGTACAGTGAAATATTTCTTTTCTGTACCTGGATTTTTGGTCCAATGGAAGAAAAGGAAGCAGTGGAGGCAGACTGCAGCATGAAAACTGGGGGAAGGAAGAGGAAGATTAGGAGGAATAGAACTGCACGTGTTCACCTATGTGTGAGGTATGGGGAAGTGGGTGTAGTGCTGTGAAAGACTACTCCCTACGTGGGAAAGAGCATTAGATTGTTAATGACTGCGTTATAGCTGATGATGTATTGCCAAGAAGAAAGCTAACAGAAGTTGGGAAATAAAATCAGTAAGAAAAGCAGTATTCTTCAAAAGTATTCAACCAGAAGCTGGAATGTAAAAAGACTTAGGATGTGTTGTAGGGAGCTGCATGGCACTGGTGGAGACAGATCACCCACAGAAAATGTTTGTGGGTTCAGTTCCGTTGGGTTTTGCTGTTCATGGAGTGTGAGGGAGGTTTTGTTCTATGGGTTGGGGTTGGTTTGTTTTCCCTGCGGCTGGATGGCTGGAGTATGGGAAGGGAAAAATCGTGGCAATTAAAAAAAAAAAAAAAAAAATCAGTAATATTTCACTTCTGACTGCCCCTGCTTAGTATCATGACTCTGGTGGAGCTCAGTTCCCACCCCTGACCAGCAGCATCAGCTCCATATGTTCCTGATCCCACGCGTGAAATGGGCATTCCCGGCGCAACGCAGCTGGCAGATGCTGGTTTGTTCAGTGGCAGCCTTTTCCTCTTTCAATCAAGTTATTAGTGTCATTGTCATGGAGCACTCAACATCTTTCAGCCCTTAGGGAAGAGCAGCCCGGTTTGGAACAGAAGCCGGTGCATCCTGACAGCACACATTGAAGCACCATGGAGCTAAAACAGACTCATGTTCGCTGTCCCTTAGGAAGCAGTCTAATTCCCGGGCTGGCACTTCTGACATAACTCCATTATGGAATCATAAATAAACAGTTGACATAGGCCAGGGAACTTCAAAGCAATCAGTACAGTTGTAATAGGTTCTAGCTTGATAAATAAACCATGCTGAGATAGTCTAAAGGTTGCTTAATTTTTTTTTTTTTTTCCTTCTGTGTTAGATCAAAGCATCTTCCTTGAACAGCAGCCTGGCAACTCTCCCTAATGCCTTTCCTTCCCCCACGTCCCCTGCTGATCTCTCGGTACAGGCATCATTACCATGGGACTGGTGTCTTTGCAAAGTGTACTCCATCTCCTAAATTAATTGGCTGCTGGTACACAGTTGCATGCAAAGTTGTTTTTGGAGAATGATTCTTGGCCAGCGTTTTGTTTTTATTTACTGAATTGACTTGCATAGCCTGGCTTCTTGGATAATGAGGGTCACTTTAACACTGCTCCATGTTTTGGGCTTTTAGTGCCTGTGTGGGAGCTTTATACCCACATAGTGGGGTCCCAAAAAGATCAAGACGCAGTGAGGTGGTGGCTGAGATGGTGTTTCTTGTGCAGCTCAATGATTGCTGAGGCCTTTTCCCCCAGAATGTTTATCACACTTAGAAGCTGCTGGTTGAGGCAACTTACCTTCATTGAGCCCAAAACTCTCTTTAAGATATCCCATCTGCCTTTACCAGCCTGAAAACATCATGGACCATCGGAATGTCCTGTGAATCAGTGGCAAGCCTTGTGATGAACTTGCTCTGTGTTCAACACCTTGTTTTGGTGCCAGCTGTTTCCTTGTGTGTTGTCTGTGTCAGGAGTGAGCTGGCCATGGGAAGATGTGGAGGGGAGGGTGCCTTCCATCCACCTCTGCCCTGCTCTGTGTAAGCGTGTCCAATCTAAAACATGGTCAGTGCTGTGTTAGAATTCATAGTTCCAGCTCGGTTTGGGAAGTGTGAACCCTCTCAGTGAATACATTGCTGACACACAGCACTGGCTCCAAGGAAAAGGTGCCTTTTGCTTCTGTGTCACAGTGCCAAACCCATCACTGTCTCTGGGATGGCGAGGGGGGCAAAGGGGAAAGGAGGAAGCAGCAGGTGCAAGCAGGCTCCTGCTGGGAGCATTTAAATGCTGACATGTCAGAAGCTGGGAAGTGTGTGACAGGCAGTTTTCCTGTGACCTGGATCCTGAGAGCTTAAGGAAGTCTGAAACTTTTCTTTTTTTAAACAAGCTGATATATTAATGAGAAATCTGTTGTTGGTTTATGTGGGAGAGGGGCTGATTTTCACATGGAATCTGTTTGAGAATGTGATGCCCAGGTGTTGAGGCACAAGACCACGTATTACTGTGCTGCCTCCTGCCCAGAGGAGGAAGTTGCCAGGATTTTCTGAGACGAAACCAAACAAAAACCTCCTCGTAACTTCAAATAAACAGGGAAGGAGAAGTCACCAGTGTTGTTAGCTTCCTAAGAGCTGCATTTATAATCAATCCTGTCAGTGAAAAGAACTAAAATCTCCAGTTTTAACAAAGAGTCCAGTCTGAGGAGCTGATACTTTCTAATGTACCAAGAGCTCCCTGGTTTCCCCACATCAAAACAGTCCAGAGCCTGTGCATGGGTCTTTGGACCAAAGCTGTTTGATAAATATTTTAGTGTTTTGCACATTTTGTTGCCAAAAATTCAGAGTCTAAAGCTGCCTTCCAGGGAAGGGCATCTTTATGTATGCTCATGTTTGATTCAAGCAGTTGTTCTTTACTGTGTGTGCTGCAAAAAAGGCAAGCTTTATAATCAATTCTCTACTCCATTAGCATCCTCAAAGGATGTCTCTGGTCACATCAGAGGCAATCTGCTCTCTCTGTCTTTTGTTTTATTACTTTTTTTGTTTCAAACTTCATTGTCTATGAAATCATCTGTCACCCTCTGCAGAGACCTGTCAGGGCACTGTCTGTGTGTTTGCCTCTCCTTGGGAATAACAAAGAAGTTTCTCTGTTGCAGGCTGCCTGTCTGCCTCCCCTCAGCTGAGGGAGAAGTGGTTTGCTGAATTTTTGTGGCCCATTTGGTCCTTGGCCTCTTTGCTTGTGCTGCCCTAAGGATGCCAATTAATGTTAATCTGAAGGTATAAGTTTCTCTGTTAGGTCCTGGAGTAATGCCATCAGCTGGTCCCACATGGGCCACCAGGCAGCTGTCAAGCAGTAATGTTTATTGCATTTTTACTTCATATCCTTTACTTCATGATTGATCATCGGGGCTTGTATGAAACCAGTAAAATTGACAAAATTTTAAACTATTGTAAAAGCCAGTAAGTGAAATGTGGGCATGAGAGCAGAGAGGTAGCCCATAGCTTTCTTACAGTCTTTGAGAATACAGAGAAAGGAGAGAAAGTGAAATCAAGAGCAAATAAAGGTGTGTTTTGTTTAGATTTCAAACAGGAACTGTGGAAATTTTCTTTGCCATGTAAGGATATGGTGTTCAGTAGCACACTTCAATGTATTTTATTCCACCCTTAGTGATGCTGTATCTCCTGTCTGCCCTTGCACACTCACCTCTGCACAGGGACGGCTCTAAGGGTGATACTTGCCTGCCTGGGGAACAGTAAAAAGACTGTGTCACATTTATGCTGCTCCTCAAGGGGGTTTATATTTGTTTAACCAGTGCAGGGGACAGTTTGGACCCAGTACTGGTTAATTGCTTCCACATCATAAATAAAGGTACCTTATTCATCCTACAGTACTTCTGCTGAGCACCTGGATAAAGTGAAAGCAGGATAAGCCAGGTGCATCCGGGAGCTGCCCCCTCTCCGAGTGCACCATGGCTCATTCTGGCAAATTCCCGAGCGTGCCTGGCTCTGATGGAGCCCAGGGAGCCTGCAGTGCTGAAAATGAATTGCTCTGTTGGATTTGAGCCACAGGCCTCATTTTGATTGTTTACAATTGAGTAAATCAGGCCTGTCCCCATGGAAGTTAATGGGATCAATCCTGGTGTGACAGCAGAGCAAAACCTTGCATGCTTGAATCTTGCATGCTTAATGCAGTCCGTGTTTTCCTGTCTCAGGCCCTTTACTCTTCCTCGTGTGTCTTGCTTCATGAATGTATTCCTTTAAATGTGTCATGGATCAAAACTGCAAAATGCCATCTGTCAGCATGAGTGAAATCTGTAATCCCTGTGCTGTTCAGGTAACCAGCAAATTGACATTTGTTGGAAATGGGGCATTTAGCCAGCCTACTAATGCTATGGATTTGTTCCTTTTTTTTTTTTCCCCACTCCCCCCTGCTCTCCAGATTATTGCTTACATAATGTATGGACTAATAGTTGCTGTATGGTTTACATGGGAGTTGCTTTCTGGAAGCTTGGGGTAGGCAGGGAGCTCAGGATGACATAAGGTAGGATTAAATAATTGCAATATTAAGTTGCAGTGCACAAAGGGGGAGACTGCTGTTGGTGAGTGATGCTGTCCAGTTAAACTGCAGGCAGGCAGAACAGGCAGGAGGGGTACAGGGTGCAGGTGGATGAGTCCTCCTTGACCTGTGTTCTCTGCAACTGAAATTCTTCCTGCTGGCAGTTGGATAGATTTGTAAGGACAGAGCTGTCCTAGTCATGCCTCTGTAAATTTAGACTGGATTTATCTCAGTGTCACTGATCTTGGAGCCTGGCTTGTACTGGTATTTATTAGCACCTTAATTATGCATGGCTTAGTTTGGTATTCCCCACTGGTAAATTTTGCTAACATTTCACAAATTAAAAATGTTCTGATTATTTTCTCCCTAGTCAGCACCAACTTTTTAGATCAACAGTTTGTAGCTTTAAATAAGCATTCCAGATTTTGCAGTTGGCTTTATTTGTTTGTTTTTAATTTTGCTTTGGAACTGTTTGTATCTAAACTGGCTGTGACTCAGTGTGAGGCCTTGCTGCCTTCACTCAGATATGCAGGTTTGCTGAACTCAGCTGGAAAAGATTTTTTTGTCAGTGGAGAGTGGAAAGGTGAAGAGAAGTGCTGGAAAAATTCAGTTAACACTTCACTGCAGTGCTGTAGCTCAGCTATTAGTATGTCTTAGGAATGTGAAAATGAGTGATGATTATGAACAACCCAATTTTGTAATATCCAGGACAAACCAAAAAGAAGCAAAAACCTTAAGATGTAGTCAGGTAAGTTACAACCTAAAATCATTTCCCTTACAGATACTCAGCAGTTTCGATGAAACACAACCATTTTTTTTCCTTAAGTGATACTTTTATCATTATTGACTTATTTTATTTTTTTAGCCAGAGAAACCCTTAAAGAAGGGTTCAGTGTCTTTGTTTCCGTGACGGTCGCAAGTTTCTGCTGTGAGAACCGGGAAGACTCAACCCCAAGCCTCAGTTCAGATCTCCAGGCAGAAACACCCGAGCGGAGACCCAGGTGTGCCTTGTCCCTACAAGTGTCTGCAGAGTCTCCCTGTGCTCCAGGGCAGGTTCCTGCCACTGTGTGCCATGCAGGAATATGTTCCCTATCAAGCTGCAGTGCTGGGAGTAGCAGAGCCTTCGGGCTCATTATCCTGTGTGGACAATGCAGTGTGACAGTGAAATGGCTGATGAAATCTAACGCTGTCTTTTCAGTTAAAAGGCAATGTGGTGATTACAGCCCTTGGTTTCCTGAAGGCAGCTGAGTGACAGCGATTAGGAGAGCGAGTGAACTGTGCTACATCCAATGACCAAAGGTTGTGCTGCGTGTGGAGCCGCCCCACCTGGGAACAGCCAGCCCAGCTCTGGCCTGAGCCCACTGGGCTTGTGTTGTTGTGATCGGTTGAGGTCTGAGACAAACTATTTTTCCTTTGAGTTTATGTCGGCAGAAAGCAATTAGGTTAAAGCCCAGGCTGATGTGTAAATGAGTGTGTGTGGTCAGTGTAACTACTGATGCTTTATGAGCTTTGATGTGTGCAAGAGTGGTGAAGTTTCACTGAGCCTTTGATGCTTGTGTTGCTCTGAATCCACAGAACTCTGTTCTTGTATGGTTTGTGGCTGCTGTTTCCTATGTGGAAGTGTCTTCTGTCTTTTCTTGGGAGCTGGGAGGGCTGTTGATAAACATGAGTGGCTATGAGACGTCTGAAGACTAGCTGAAGGTCTGCAGGAGTCTTGTACTTGGTGCTGAGGCTGTTCTGTGGGGATAAGGGACATGTTCAATAAGGTGCACCTGGAGCCAGGATTGAATTTTTTTTTTCTGTGATTGCAGACATGCACCTGTGGTGTTGAGTGTCATCAGTAGAGGGGGGATAAATTAGATCAGTGTAAGTCTTGTTCTCCTTCAGTGCAGATTTTCCTATGAAATGATTCATCTGCTTTAGAATGTTGTGCCAAGCTGCAAATGGCAGCAGCTACAGCTATGATCAGAACTGGACACTGTACTGACCCTGGAAACAGCACGTGAAGCTTTAATTACCTAAAGTCCTGAGTTACAGCTTCTCAGACTTACTGTGGAGCATCCTCTGTTGAGGCCCCAGTGGATGTTCCCAGAACCTGGCTTTGCTCCTGGTTCTTTGCCAGGTGGTTACAGGCGCTGTCTCTTATGCTTGGAGCAGTCCAACCTTTGGTGACTTCAATGAAATTCATGCAGTGGAGGGGAAATTCCTGTTAATCCCCCATCCAGCCCTCCCAGGGTGTCCTCTGATGAGCCAGCACTGACATCTCTGAACAGCAAAGCTTTTGCATGGCTGCTGCAGGCACCTGGTGCTGCCACGCTGTCAGTCAAGGGGATGCTGACTCCTGAAATGAAATGCTGTCCATCTAATTAGTATGTGTAGCAGCAGCAGGTTTTAATTATATGGTTAAATACACAGAAATATAGGATTGTCATGTGGGATCAGTCTATTGGCCCTTTGTGGCTGACATTCTGCCTCCAGCAGTAGCCAGTGCTGGATATATTTGTGCATAACATATTTCTTTTTGCCCTTGGAGTAATATGCACAGGCTGCTACAGAAAAAATTTTCATCTTGCTTTTTTGAAGCCAGTTTGTGTCCAGAAGAGAATTCCTCCTCTGTGAACCCTTTCACTCTGCTGTGGTTCAGGTTAGCCCAGGGATTTATGTGTTCTAGGCAAAATATGTAAGATGAATGAGCTCTTTTATGAGCACTGGCTCTGACAGAAGATTGTCTTCGCAGAATTTCCTGAAGTCTGTGGTTTCTCCAGATTTTCCAGTACTTTCTTGTGTCTAGTGGAAATTCTTCTCGGTGACCAAGTAATGAGCTTCCAAAGTATTTGTTTCTGGTATTCACCTTTAGTTGTGAATATTTCTCATGGAAATCAGTCTTGCCATTTGGGTTAATAATTTGGGGTTGGTTTATCTTGTTGGTTTTTTCTTTATTACTTTCACTCTCTTATTTGATTATGCATTGATTTCTGGCAGCTAATTATGCAGTTCTGATCTAGAGATGCATAAAATAGTAAACTAAAGTTGTATTTTGGTTAACTTGGGATGTGCTGTGTGGTCTCTCTTCTGGATTGGTTGAGTATGAAAAGGATGAAGACAGCCAAGCAATTGCTCCTGGTGGCAATATCCACATGGGATGGTCCACCATGTGGATGGGGTGTGATGGGGAAAGTTGCTGATCCTTTAGCATTGTGACCATCCTACCTTCCTGTTCTAGAGGAAAAAAAGATGTGAAGCAGCTCTTGCCATGTGATGTTGGAGGATCCCAGCCCAGTGAATTTTGATCTTTTCCAAGTCTGTCTCCTGCTGTATGGAGGGCTTTGCACACTCGGCTGTGTTGGTGGCAGCAATAATGGTAAAGTTGCTCCCTGACAGTCAGGAGGTCACAAGATTTCATCCACTGAGGTCGCTGAGTGTGGGAATTCCAGGCTGCGTGATAAATTTTGATCCATGGCCACCTGGGAGCCTCAGACCAAGGCTTTGCAGAGTGGGGATGACTCAGCTGAGCCTTTGGTACAGAGGCAGCTGTGTCAGCAGCAGAGCATCCTTGCTGCAGTGCTTTCCAATATCCCTCCCAGAGAAATCAGTGATGCCTGCAAAAGTTACAGAATTACTGGAGTTTAAGTGGCACAAGGGTTTTTCCAGAATACAAATATAAAGTCCCCATGGCCCTGGCAGTTCCTTTCTCAAGCTATAAACTGATGACACATTTATCTTGAGGAGAGCAGGGATCATACACCAGTGGTTGAAATCCAGTTTATGAAAAGGGTCACTGAAAGGGCTCTGGAAATTGTGAGATGCTGTTTCTTCTTCAGATGCTTACATGCAGATTTGGGCACAGTGAGGGTGCAGGATGATCTGGAAAACTGGATTCCTGCCCGATGTAAATTCCAGTCACTCTGCAAACGTGTATCAGGCAGTGTCTAGTCTGGACTAAACAAGTGTGGGTGTTATCTTATTTTTCATTGTGAATGCTGATAAAGGATTTAGAGATCCCACTGGACTGAGAGATAAGCCTAACAGGAATTTTCCTGATTACTCATTACTCTTTTGACACTAACTAAATTGGAAGGGAGAGGGTGGAAAGACATGGTGCTAATGGTTTTTAGTTTTGATTGATTTAGATGTGGTTGTGGGGGTTCATTTCCCCTCATTCAGAAGATGTTGTTTAGGACTTGAGGTAATGGATGGTCTCTATGTATGAAATACACTGGAGGCAAATTGATTTATGGACAAATTAAATGTTACATTTTCACATTACTTAAAAGTTACTTTCAGGAGTTCCTGTCCTGGCAGGTTCCCACCCATGGTGGTAACCCCACACCTCAGCCCCCAGCACCCTCCCAGGGGCTGCTGCAGGTCCTCTGTGGCACTGTTACAAGTGGGTCATCACTGTCATCAGTGTGTTTTGGGGATTTTTGGATATTTTTTATTTTTAAAGAAACAGCACTAGAGAAAATATAATTGTGCAATGCCAGGCTGTACCCTTCTCTGCATGAGTTCACACGGGGTCTCTGATAATATTATTTGGGGGACTGTAGGTTGTGAAAATGAAGCAATCATCCAGTACTGCACAGAACATGCTGATTGAGGAGGTTAAGGTGAGAGGAGAGGTGGTGTTCAGGAGCGATGCTTTGGAGTCTGAGAATAAAGGAGTGCAAGCATTTGCAATAGTGATACCCCTGTCTTCAAGGAACAGTGGCTTTTCCTCAGTGGTGCATGTTCCTCATCCAGGTGCTGTGTGTGGAGTTATCCTGCTGGATATTTCCAGAAGCTCCTGAAGTACACAACTGCCTGTGTAGGTTGGAGTTTTTTACATGCAGTCTGCCTCCAGCCCTCCTGCGTGCCCTCATGGAAGGGAATGATGGACATGAGTGGGGAATGAGGGTAGCTGGATATTCTATTCTTATTCGCAGCATTTTGCTGCTGTACTTCACAGAAGATATAGCTACAGTTTACCTTGTAGACTGCTTAACAAAGACATGTCTTTTCCTTGCCTTTTGGGGGGTTGGAGTCTGTGTACCACTGCCACAGGAACTGTGTTGGCAGTAAAATGGAGGTAGCAAAGCTGCATGAGATGAACACTGTTCAAAACTTCCATTTTTAAGACCCTGCTTTCTGTTGTCCTAATTTAACTATCTGAACCCAAATATACTCTGCATTTGCTTCAGGCAGGTTTTGTTGATAAAGCAAAAGATAAGCTATTTATCAGAGAGGCATAAGGAAAATGGTCTCACTTGTGTGTGTATGTTTGGTCTTCGCTGAAGAACTTGAGTCATTAAAAGCTTGAAATCTGTCATGGCTTTGCCTTTGTGTTGAGGATGTGCTTTTAAAAGCCCCATTAAAATTCGGCTGGGCATGAAGCTTTGTGCAAATCTCTGTAGATTCATGTTTAGCTTCCATCCTGGCACTGTAATTTTTCTCTCCAATTTTTTCTTTTCTTTCCAAAACCTGAGAATAATCTTCAAGGATTTCTATTAAAAGAACATTGAAGGCATAGTCAAGCACTCGTAAATTTGATATTGTCAGAATTGACAATGGGAGCTGTTTTTTGTAACCTCTAATACTATTTTAATCTAACTCTTTATCTACACATTAAATATGATAAATGTGATTTGAACCTGGAGACAAGAGTCCCACAGTTTCTGGCTCCTTAAAAGGAATTGTACTTTGCTAGAATAGAGAAATTATGACAGATGATTTAGAGGAGAAAAAATAGACAGGCAGTTAGAAATTTTTGGTGACATTTACTTAAAAGACTACCCTGTAAAAGGAAGCATCTCTATCTTCTGGTAGCACATGGTGGGAACAAGCAAGGACCTCATGCTTCTAGCCTGTTAATAAGTTCAGAGTTCAAAATTTTGTCAGTGGGTCCAAGCTGTAAAGAAACTTGAGCAATTCAGTAAACATTTTTGCTTTTTTAATAATGGGTGATATTGTTTAAAACCTCAAATAGACAAAACAAGGAGTATCACCTTCAAAAAATTTTGTTTGGTAATTGTCAATGTCAAAACAAGGCTACTGTTATTGTTGAGATGTCTAAACAAGGCTACTGTGTGCCTTTCTTATTTTTCTTCTTTTTAGAATGCAATATCTGTCTTCCGTTTGAGCAACCCTGAGACAGCTATTCATAAGATTTTCTGCAGCACCTGCTCGAGGGTATCATTTACTACCAGTGGAAGCAACTGCTGTACCTCCCATTGTAAGTGGAGGGGCTGCCACAAATCCTGAAGCAAAATAAGTCAGAGCAGCACAGCAGATGCTGTTCCATTGATTCACAGGTAGTACAAATTTGATTCTGTTATTAACGCTTTTTTCTTGTAGTGGGATTACTCTGATTCCACTGTAACTTTTTATATCACAGTAGTTGAGAAAAAAATTAGGCCCCCTATGTTTACTGATGAAATAATGGTTCCAGAATACAGCTTTCTAGCTCTGCTGGTATCCCCACACTTACCCATACTCCAGTTGTTTTGGAATCCCCATTGCTCTAGCCTGTGTTTCTGTGCATCCCCTGTTGTTGCTGTGCTGTGGGACTGGACTGCACCAAAATCCATTTTGCAGCTGCATCCACCCTGGCTGCACATCTCTGTCACATGATGATGATTTCTCAACTCATGTTAAATTCTTATTAAATGAGCAAAATTCTTAAATTCTTATTAAATTACTCCAGCTGTTTGATGTAGACTGAAATGCCAGACGTGACTGCCAACAACTATTGGCTTTGACTTTTTCAGTTCTAATGTCAGCACCAGCTTAATTTGTATATCACATCTACTGTTATTATTATTGATTTGTTCCACACTACATTTAATTTTTACCTGGGATACTAGAAGTAATAAATGTTATTAAGAGAAACATTTCTACAGCAGTTGAATTAAGGCAGTAGGACCAACTCAGACTGTGGAGGCATTTTTTTAGCACTGAGATTGTCCAGAAATTCTGCTGTGTTCTGAAGTAGCAAGGGAGAAATTTCCTTCAGCAAATGATGCCTGGTTACACAACTTGATTTTTGAGGTGGATTGTGTTTGTGCACTGCAGCGTGCTTGGTCAGATGATTTGGATTTGGGTTTGGGAAAGCAGCTTAAGTGCTGACTTGCACTGTGAGTCATGGATCACACGTCTGTGGGGCTGGGGTGCATTTGAGCTGCTGGGAGTGTGGTATGGGAGAGACACAGGTGAACTCCAGGAAAGGAGAACGCAGTGTATGCAAGTGGAAGTGAGCAACTCTGTCAGTGCAGGAGCAGCCAAGGAAACCTGGCCAGGAACAAACAGAGTAAATGCAGATCACATAACCCAAGCAGTATTATCAAAGATAATTCTGTGGAAGGTGAGGAGGAGAGATAGGGTTGAGGTTTCTGTGTCCCCATTGAGCAGGACTGTAGAGGCCTTAGAGAGCTGGAGGAGAGCAATAGGAAAGATGGGGACGTGGGGTGAAATTGGATCACTGTGATTTGCAGAAGAGAGAGGCACAGACTGTGGAAGTTGAGGGGCTTTGTGAAAGAGCAAGAAGTAAAAAACAATTTCAAAAGGAATGATAATCTTTTGAACAGTGAACATTGGAATTTCCTGCATGGCTCTTCAGATTACCCTGGTTTATTGTCTCGTTATATGGAGAATAGCTGATTTTTGCTTTTCTTTCCTTATCTCTCAGAGGAGAGGACAGCTGGACTTACTCCATAGCTGGGATTGGAAATGTGCACCTTTCATTTACTTGAAATGGTTTGATGACAGCAAACCCCAGGTACCACAAGAAGGGTTATGAACATCCCTTCTCAAAGCAGAGACTCACGGGACTGAGTGGCAGTTCTGTTGCTGCTTTTGGTATCATCCAGACTTCATGAAATCGTGTCATGGAAGTGTTTATAAGGCAGAGACTGTCAGCTTGCTGTGAAGTTTCACTGAAACTAGAAATAATAGGGTAAAAATGTATTATTAATACTGAGATTTCTGGATACAAATGGAAACCATTTGACAGATTTCAAGTGTGCTATGGTTTTCAGGTAGAGATAAAGAGAAGAAAACTGCCAGGGAGGGAAATGGGGGAGAGATATATGATTCAAGGAGACACCACAGGTTGTGGTGTTTGCTGTGAGACAGAATTAAAGATGTGCTCTTTGCTTTGGGCTACAATGTGGGAGATTGGGATTGATTTATTACAGGCTCTTGTGCCACAGGCAGTGACCTCTTCTTCCTCCCAGCTGCCCCCCTCCTGCCTTGGAAGGGACAACAGCAGCACCCAGCAGGCTGATCCCAGGGAGAAGGATGCAGGTGAGATGGAAGGGCAGACACAATGGACATGCTGGGAGAGGGGGACACGAGCCTGATACAGATAATAGCAGGTCTCCGTATGAAGAACAAATCTACACTATGCCATGAAGTTTTGTTGCCTCCCCAGCACCTTCTGTTTGGAGTTCATCCTTTGGACATGCCCATGGAATACATAAATAAGTGATGGTTACCAGTGCTATGTGCAGAGAGGAGGGTGGAGGTTTTACTCCAGGCATTGTCCCGCAGAACCTGCAGCAAATGCTCTCCTTGTCGTAGCAACTCATTACCTTTTGAATGTCTTCAAGATTCCACTGAAAGTGCCCAGATCGCAGTGAAAGTTTATTGTTGTGATCCTGGAATGCCAACAGCTCTCTTGAGGTCCCCTTCACCCAGTTCACATGTTCCACTCTTAGCTTCTGCTTTTGCTTCTTGCTGTAAGTGATCTGATAAAATCCGGTATGAAGGGAAGACTGACCTCTTGGATGGCTGAGTTGAGCTTTCATTGTAACATTTAGGTTGGTACCAGTGAGTGCTGACTACCCCTGGAAACTGCTGCTGGGCTGTTGCAATTGTCTTCAGTGGAGCTTGTTCCTGATTTCCCCTGCAGCGAGGGAGGCTGGCCCACAGCCGGGAGAGCCGGCGGAGTGAGCACCACAGCAAGAGAGAAGCCCTGAGAGAAAAATGCTAATTACATATTTTGACCTTGTTGCGTTAGAGATGGCATCACCCACATTAGCCACTATTCAAGATCATTCCCCAGGGCCTGAATTGCTTCTGGACAAGGAGAGATGTCTGGGGCTTTTATTGTGGCTGCCTGGTTAAGTTACAGAATGAAATATACACCATGTAATGCTTTTGGACAAATTCAGTGGTTCTTAGCTGCTTTTTGCCTGTCATTTGTCTTCTGTAGCTGTAAGTAGCTTCTGTAGTAGACAACAATTACAAGACCAAAATAAAATGCTGGGCAGAGGATGGGATCGAGCTGCCCAGAGAGGGGAGGGGTGGAGCACAGTGTTCCCTTTGTGAAGGAGGAGGGAAATTGGTCAGTAAATTAACAAAGAAATTTGTTCTACACATTTGCTTTAAATGTTGGCAGGTGGCTCAGTTGTTTGTGTGCATGACTGGGGGCCAGAATTTGTGTTGCAATGTTGTCCTGCTCAGTCATCCTTTTAAAATGTTCTTACTCCTTGGTACCTTGTACAAAGCAAGATTTCTCCCAGATGAGAATTGGTAATGGAGCGAGTTAAGTCTGCTCGTGATCCAAGGGTAGGATGGGAGTGGGCAGAGCAAGTGGGAAAGAGGCACTCTGTGAAGAAAGGAGAGAACAAGTTATTTTCTGTAAATCTCCTTAGATTAAATCAGTGCTGCGTTTGAGAGATAGAAGAACTTGGTGCCTAGAGGGGAAACATGACTGGCATCCCCTGACTGACTCTGCAGCTTCCCTTTGTGGGAGAAGTGGCCTGCTGCCTACTCTGAATCTGGATAGAATTAGGTCCAGTTTGTCACAAGGTGTGTTTGGCTGCCTACCCTCATGTTCCTTCAAAAACAAGACTTCCATACACTTGCTCCTGGCATATAGGTGTCTGGCTTCTTTTACTTGTGAACTGATTTTAATGGCATTTTAATGAAGGATAGGGGTCTCAAAGCTATAAGGAAGGAGGTTTCCTGCCTCCTATCTTCCAAGTTTCTTGCTTTTTATGGGATTGGAGAAGTTGGTCTTTATGCAAGTGTATAAGACACCACTGAATTTGCACAGAGCAGTCATGTTCTGGTCTCAAAACCACTTAATCTCTTTTAACATCTTTTACACCAAATCCACTGAAAACTGAGCTTAGACGTGCACGAAATTAATTTGCTTCCCCTGAATGAGCACTGATCCATGTCCCAGTGGTGGGCAGTTGGCTTTACCCCAAGTCAGACACCAGCTCTTTTTGCAGTAAGGAATGACAAGATTCACCATGGTGGTCAGTCCTTCAACTCTGCCTCCACAAACTGAAAGAACAGGTACTAACGCACAGTATGGGATGCTCAGCTTCCTTTGGGATTGCCTGAGCTTCCAAAACTTTGGAAAAACCCCCATACATACAATGTAAATTTTAAATCAAAGTAAAACTATGACTATATAGCCTGGAGCTGCCTTTATCTTTTTGTGTTACTGTTTCCTGTGAGAAACCTGTTTAATATTCGTGCATTAGGTGCATTGTCCATCTCTGCATCCTAATGGTGTCATGGTCTGGCTGTCAGTAAAGGTACTGACACCTTCTTTCCAGGGCACAGAACAAGTTGCCTCACAGGGTTCACCCTCATCTAATTTGTCATCAGTTCATCTCATTTTATAAGACTATATTTTATGTTGTGTTGGCTTCAAATCTGGACAAAGCACAGACATAGTCTAAGCTATTGCCTCATTTTTATTTGTTTAAGTCCCATGCTGCCAAGTTGACCCATTTTTTTCATTCTACCGACTGTTCAAATCTTGCAGATTAATTAGTCAAGGAAGGCACAGCTGATCCTGGAGCGAAATCCATACCCACACATTCTGCCTCTCTGTGCTCCAACCCTCATGGTTTTTTTCCCCATTCTGGGATGTAAACTGTCAGTGTTACACTGCTCTGTAATAGACCTCAGTAGCCATTATCATTAGCAGTGGGTACCAGCTTACAAACCCAGTCATCAAAGAACAAAAATGCTGGCAGCTAAATGGAAGAATCCAGCCAGGAGGAAAACAACCCAGAGCATCAGCCAGACGGCTGCTACTCCCTGGACAGAAGAGGAGGACTGTGCAGGACAAGTTGGATAAATGTTGTCTGACATTTAAAAACAACTGTTCTGTTGTATTTGAGAACGTTGTTAAGAAACCCCAGCCCAGTGCAAATTGCCCTCAGCACACCTCAAAATGACCACACACAGGCTGAACCCCCTTTCCTGTGTGTGTATATAGAGACAGGCAATTATCTATGTACTGTGTGGGGGCCATGTCCCTCATTTATTAGAGCCCTAGGATGTCTTTAAGCTTGCTTGCTCAAACCTTGGCAAATGTTGTTACACCTGAGAGCTTTATTTGTGTTCACATCCTACTGAATTTAGCTTTTTCTCTTCCCCCCCCCCCCCCTTTTTTTTTTCCTTCGAAAATGTTATTAACTAGAGCATTAAATGCTGGCCTCCAGCAGGGCCTTCTCCATATGCTTACAACAAATGTTTCCTCCATAGAGAGAGGATGTATTTGTGTAAGAGAACATGCAGATATAATGGGGCAGCTCCCAGATCCAGCCTCCCTGGGAGGCGAAACTCAGGCACTTGAAAAAGCTTATCAGCTCAAGCAATTCAGATGGAAACAGATTGTAACATCTCTGGATGCACCTTTCACCCAGGGTGAGGAGGGGGCTGCAAGAACGACGAGCAGATTCTTCTCCCCTGTGATGCCTGAAGGTTGGCCCAGCTCCTGCGGGAGCCCAGACAAGTTTTTTGGCGTGGCAGGTTGGACTTCAAAGCTGATCAGCCTGACTTGTCCCTTTCCACTCTTCTTTCAACCCAAGTTTTGTGCACAAAACATGTTTCTTACCAAGCCATGACTTTCTTTCCCTGTGAGAAGTTGGGAGGATGTAGAGCATCTGCCTTCAGCATTCCTGAGCATCTCTGTGTGGAGGCTGTGTGGTTCATGGCTGCTGTGAGCCCTGAGCTGCAGCATTCCCAGGAAACAGCCCTTTCCAGTAAGAAACGGGGTTAGAGACTGGTGAAAGGCAATTCCCATGTTATCAGTTGGAAATGGGCATTGCTGCATTGTTCCCCTCATGTCAGTACTGTGGGGACTGACTCTTGAGAGAACAGCAAAGGCAGAGTTAATTGCAGCTGTTCCGAACTGGAAATACCCAGTAATATTCATCAGTCAGATCCCCCTTTCAGTTTGTAATTAATTCATGTGCTGAGCCTTATTTTATACAAAAGTGTGGTCTTCACAATTATGTACTTTGAAGGACTTAACTTTTATTTTGTGTATGCTTATCAGCTGCTTCACCTTTATAATTTGTTTTACTGTGGCTGTTGCCCAACAGTGAAGGTTTTGTTTCTGCTTCCTGCTCAGCAATTGAAATTTAAATGGGGAGAAGCAAATAGAGTAACAAATAATATGCTTTGGTACACATTTTCATGAGGAATAATTGTTTGAACTAAAAGCTTTCAAGATTCATTAAGCACTGGGTGTTTGTGGAAAAGCTATCAGAGCATTTATGAATAATGGAACATGAATGACTATTGCACAGTGAACTCTGCCCTTTTAGATTATGCATATATTTGTGACCCTAATTGTGTACTAGTGTAACGTCTCCTGAATCAGCTCCTTACTATTGCAAGGAGAGGAGTGAAAGCTAGAAAATCTGGTTGCCTTAATTATGTTGGTTCCTAAGTAGTTGTAAAAACTCATAAAACACTTGTTAAAATTGAATGCTAAATGTTAACATTAAAAACATCTTTTTAAATTGGGAGAACCACGCTTCCTCTGACATGAGACTGGTATATTTATGTTGTCTAACTTCAGGGTGATGGAACAAAATGTACAGCCTATGCTACAGACCATATGTAGGACACTGCAGTTGAAACTATTTGTTTGGCAAAAGTAGTTAATGATGGAAAGCCTAAACCATGATACCTGCACTGCACCTGATGAAACATCAAGGATGTATCAATATGTCTTTGGGAAAGCTGTAATTTGGGAAAGCTACATTAGCCATAAGCTATGTAGGCCATTTCAATCAAGTTCAAGTAAAAATAGCCCCATACTGTAAGATACCCACTTGTGTTCACAGGTTTTATATACGTTACAAACTGCCTTAATGTTCCAAACACATTGAAAAATGAGGCGAAATGTAGCACAAAGCTTCCAACATGTCTTTGGCTGTATCTGGGCACTAATGATACCTATAGATAGTTCCATTTAATCTTTCTCCAGAAATTCTTCAGTGTTACCTGGCTGTAGTTTACAAAGGCTGTAAAGGTCTCTGTTCTGGAGTTGTGTGGCCTGGTTCTACTAAAAAACCTCTGATTTCTACTAGGATTAGTGCTTGAGGATGTTTTGCAACAGACTGGGTACATAGGCAGGTGCATTCAGGAGGGATTTGAGTCGTTTGAAGCTGGAAGAGGGGCAGTGAAGCAGCTGGGAGGTTTTATAAAGGTGATACCTTTGCTTGTGCCCAACCCAAAGATGTGCTTGCTGTTGTGTTTGTATGTAGGCTGAAGTCAAATAATGCTCACTCATGGTGATTGGGAGCCTTTCCCCTTGAGATCCGTAGCAAATACTCTGGTGACTGCAGTGGAAGCAAAAATGGGCCAGTCCTCTGGAAACTTGTGTTCTTTAAGGGTAATTCTGGAAGCATAACCCAACTAATTGCAACATCTCTTGAATTACTGTCAGATGCTACCACTTGAATATTTTCTTTATGTTAACAGCATCTTCCACCTGTTTTCCCAAAAGTCCCTGCCCGCTCCCTCTCAGTGTGTCGCCCCTGCTGCGTTGCTGTCTTTGTGCTGGCCTGCAAGCATCTCAGGAGATTTCATTCCACTCAAGATGCCTTTGGAACGTGACTCACACCGTTGGTTTTATGGTTCATGGTCTGCAGGGCTCTCTGTCTCCTGCCCAGCCTGGCCTGACTTGGGTGCTCCTGCCCTGCCGAGCACGGCCGGGTGTATCAGTGCTGCTCTGCTGGAGGGGTGCCGCTGTTGGCTGCTGCCTGCAGTGCCTGTGGAGATGCGTTGTCACCTCGTTATTTCCCAGCTCATGTTTCCTTTTGATGTGACAGACGGTGATTTTTGCTTGACAGAACCAGCCGGTCACTGCTCCACATAACCGAGGCCTAGGCTAAACTGTTGGTTAGTTTATTTTCCAGTGATCTTTTCCTGACTATTTTAAGAGCTACCTCATTACATCTCAGTATTTAATGGTTTATGAAGCACGTGAAATTATGTAATAACTTCAGGACTCATTTTCATAATATCAATTTTGCAGTACTTAGATAACTGTTCGTTTTCATTTTATTGCTTTAATAGCTGTTCTGGAAGGGTAGTACCAGTAGTTTGGCAGCACTGGTGGTGCATTAGCATCTGTTTCTCTTTGAAGCACATGCCCTTCTGTCTGTGGGGGCCTGGTCCTGACCTGAGTCAATGGCTGAGTGGCCCATGGAGGAGGCACATGTGGAAGTATAAATCTTTCTTGAACGTTTATTCGCTTGTTTCGAAATGGGCTTGGACGCAGACGAGAGCAGAGCTGTCATCTGTGTGATTGCCCAGGATTTGCTCTTTGCTTCGCAGACAGGTAATCCCCCTTTTTCTTTTTCCTTTCGTCCCTTCAAAGACCCAAATTTCGTTTAGCAGCTTACTGCTGTAGAACCAGCAGTGGACTCTGCAGTACTGTCCTGAGATTTACTGGCTCCTGGAAATGATGTTACACTTCCAGTCTGAACTTACCTTCAACCTAAAGTCACTGGAGCACAGTAGAGTTGGCAGCTCAACTAAATGAGCCTTCTAATGCCCCGTTTTTGTTTGCCAGGTAGTTGCTCTCAGCCAGTAATGAAATTACTCTTCCCATCTGCTTTGATAAGCTACAAACCCTGTTATTTCTACAAGGCTCGTAGCACACCAAGAAAAACAGCTGGTTAGCCTGACAGAATCTCATTTTATAAACTGATGTTGGTTGTCTTAAAATTAAGGACCAGTGTAATTCACTGCCTTAGCTTAGCTAGAACTGGTATTAGGTTGACAGGTCAATAAGCACTCATTCATTGTATTTAAATTCTGACATAACATTAGCTTTCTTTGAGCCTCCTGGAATGACATAGGTACTCTAAGATTTAATGAAAATAACCAGTATTTTTTATTGCATCCCCTCAGCCAGCTCTTTTAAACTCTTGAGTGCTGGTTACTTGTATGAAAATGTCTAAATTTAATAAGTGCTGTGTAACAGCCTTGTGTTACTCAGTAAAATTGAAGTATTTTGTTACCTTCTGTTGTGGAATGGAAGCTATTTTTGAGCACTTTCTACATTTTTACTGTCACTTTTAGTGTTTTAAAAAATGTCTTTAGTCTTTAATTTTGCTGCCTGGAGAAATGTCTTCGTGTATCACCTTGCTTGAATGCTGCTTTCAAGTATTCCTGCCTTGCATTGTTCACATTAATTTGCTTTTTGACTTTCCTTTCTTCTTTGTAGGCGGTTTTTCATTTTAAAAATGAGACTGCATTTTTATTGGCTATGGAATGAACTTCAGGTGGAGTGTTTGAGCCTGCAAGTGTGAGGCCGAGATTTCAGTTCGTCTTTGGTTTCTAAGTTGTTTTCAAGCAGAGTGTCCTGTGTATTTGGAAGCAAGTTAATATGAATTTACTGACTTAGCTGGCACAGGCTGAAGAAGCACTTTAATATCAAAAACATGCTAAGGAGGGCATATATGTCCAAGGAATGCTAGTAACTGTTCCATTATTATTCATTTTCCAGGGAAGTGATTTAGTAATGGACCTTCAGTGCAAAGATAATTTAGCTGCTAAATTATATCTGAATTACATGGGCACTTCCACTCTGTATGCAGCCTCTTGGCACTTCTGTTGAAAACAGATAAAGTTTGAATACATTTGGTAAAGGAAAGCACATTAGAGAATAGAAATTAGTTTAGTTCTGCTAAACCAACCAACCTTTTAAATATTTTGTATCTTTTTTCTTTTTCTTTCCTTTTTTTTTTTTTTTTTTTTTTTGTTTGTTTGTTTGCTTTTGGGGTTTTTTTTGGCTGTCTGATTTCATGCAGCTTTCCCCACTCACGTCACCTGAACCAGCAGGGCTGTTGCTGGTTCATCTGTTCTTTGTGGCAGAGTTTCTTTGTGTGATCCATGGCTATGGATTAAGAGCTTTCAGTGCATTACTGACAGTGTGATGTTGCTGAACTTAGCAACAAGCTTTTTCTCTCAAGTGTTTTTAATGAAACAGAAGTTTCTTGTTGCCATCTAATAGGTTTAAATACTATTAAAAAGAAATCCCCTCCATTTCAGTTAATCAGATTTTGTTTGCTCCCTGTGATAACATAAGCTTGCTAGTTCTGACATGTTGAGGGAGATGAGACCTGAATGTTTAATTTTAAAAAGAAAAGCAGGAAAAAAAAAGGGATTTGTGTGGGAAAACTTCCCTTGCAGTTCATAAAACCAAGAAGGGGGAGAAAAAGGGTGCAGTAATAAATTTTCTTCTTTTTACAGCTCGTCTTAGAGCAGAATGCATGAAAAATACTTGCAAATTTATACACAGTAACGTGATTATATTTTCACAACAGTATAGTTTTCTTCAAAATTAATATCAGAAATTTGCTTTCTTTTTTTTAAGACCTATACCAAGAATAATGTTTGCCAAACACTCTTGTTTTTAACTACTTCCCTAAAGAGCAGCTTGGGAACTCTCCAAGGATTACCATACTGCTGACTTCAGAAAAAATTAGAGAGCACAGAAAGAAATTTATTTGCAACCCAGGCAGCAAGAGAAGAACAAATCCCAAGTGATTGTAGGGACTGCTGACACCGAATTGCCTGGAAACAACATGTTTGGTGTGTTTTGGGATTGGGCTGTTGTGTGGCACAGAGAAGCCCCTGGGTTGGAGTGGATCTTCTCTGTGGGCTGGGGGGGCACAGCTGCCCCAGCCAGGCCAGGGCTGCCCAGGGCACCCCTGCAGCAGAAGCTGAAATTGTCTCTGCCTTGAATGAGTAATAGCTTGATTCTCACAGTTTATAATTTCTAAAAATGACACATAATTGGTAGTAATTGTATAGCAGGGGCTCATCTGACACTTCAGATTTACCTGACAGGGTTTCCCCTGTTTTAACATTCGCCAGTCTGTGACCTTTTCATCTGACCTTTTCTGTGTGCAGTTGATGGGGGTTATTTTATTGCTTATTTACTACATGCACATTTTTGCTGAAAATGAGTTAGGGGCTGTTGGGAGAGCACTATAAAATGTCAAAAGGGAATTGCCAGCGTTGCATTCGGTGGAGAGACTGGATAATGTTTGCTGAAGATCTAATAACCAGGTGTAGTATCAAGATGAAGGGCAATATTCAGTAACTCCCTGCTCTACAAATGAGGCTCAGATGGTAGGGAAAGAAAATAGCCCAGGAATATATAAGTCTATATTATGCTGTAAATACACAAGGGAGCTCAATTAAGGTTGTTCAGGAAATCTTACTTGACAGTTTGCTTTGAATGTGTGATTTTATAAACTTAATGCTCTTTTAGAGCAGTGGTTTCTAAACTACTGTGTGTTTTCTAAAGAAGTGTGTAATATACTTGCTTCAGGGGGAACCTGCAAGCAGAACTGTGAGATACATTCAGCTCACACAAGAACTGCTCTCACAAGATGCTGATCTTGCTACCAAAGGAGTCTGAGTTGTGCTGGAGGCCAGTGTGTGATGCCAGCAGGGTGTGTTTGGGTCTCTGGCTGTTGGAAAAGGACCCATCACGTGCTTCTTGATCATACCTGCTGAGCAGAAAAATCCCAGCACTAAATTTATTGGTGTTCCTCTTCTATTTCTGCAGAGAAAGTTATTTGCTTGTGATCCAGTAATGTGCAATGTAGTCTTTTAAGTGGTTGATTTCTTTATTCTTATTTTGGTTTGTTTTTTACACTGGCATTTTGAAAGTGGGTGCCAGTTGGCATTCTGCATAGGGGAACAGAATCATCTGCTTTGTAAATATTTTACCCTGATGTATCTTGTTCAATGTAAGTTGAAATTAGTTGCCTTTTTTCTTTCCTCCACAAAACCAATTACAATTCTGTCATCTATTTAGGATTAATACTATTAAATGTATCCATTTTTCCAGATAAATATTCCACTTAGTACACAGGTATTCTACTTACCATAGGCTTGTGAGTAGGCAGAAGTTACATCAATTTCAATTAAATCCCTCTTGCCTATTGTTACAGAATTGTGTTTATGTCCTTAATTTAAATGTGACTTACATTGATGGAGTTTAAATAATTTCATCACTTAACGTAGTTACTATTTCAAAATGAAGATTACAGATGTTCAGTTGAGTGGTTGGAGTTTCCCCCCTCCATGAGTTTTATACTGGAATACTGGTACTAGATATATTTAAACATTTTAAATGTGTTAGGACAGTGAAAGAGTGAGACAATCTTCAGTGAAACTCAAGATGGTGGGAGGAAGGACCAGGATTTTACTTATGCAAAGAAAGACTGTCCTGTCTTGGTTTTGAGTACCAGGTCCTGTTTGAATACTCTGGGGTTTTGAGTGGACTGACTTTGCTGATGGTGGGAAGGACAGGTCGACTGTACGATTTTTTTTTTTTCTCCCCCAAACTTTGTGTTTGGCTATATTTTATGAGGAATGGGCTGATAAGGAAAGTAAAGCTAAGCAAAGGCAATTGAAATCAGATAGGATTGCAAATGTCACTCAAGTCTGAGGATGCTTGGCTTTTCATAATAATACAGGATATGTATAAAAGTCCCTGGATTTATCACTTTCAAAGGTATCACAGCTTGTCAGAACTGCCACTGATTGTTGTCCCTTTATGCCATTACCAGCTGTACTGTCTCACCTCAGGACCTCTCTAGGCCCTGAGAGACACATGGAGCACTAAGCAGGAATTGGTCCTGATTATGTAGTATTGATCCATACAAGCAGGTAAAAAGGAAAATGCTGAAAGTTTTTGCAAGAACCCACGTCTGTTAAACTCTGCAGGTTTCTGGGATTCCTTCTGTTTTCATTTTGTCTGTGTTTGCCTTTTTGTTTTGAGTTCCCTAAGTACAAGACTTGGCCCTCAGCCCTGAGTACTGTCCATGCAAGTGGAGTGTGGTTTTTACAGGACTGTGATGTGAACCTCTCAGTAATTGGTCTCTCCAATATGGAAGATTCCTCTCCACACACACCCCATGCTTGGAATGTCGGCTCTGGAGAGTTTGCTTTTATTTTTTTAAACAAGATGTGAGTACAGTTTGCATGAAAATAACTATATTTAAATTAGTCATCTGCTTCTAAGGTGATAAAAAGTGATCTCAATACAGCCAGGAGGAAAAAAAATAGTGTTCTCTAATCTATATACACACTGAAGAATACTTTTGATTGGCTCAGGAAAGCACTCAGCATGAATTCCCTCCTACCCAAGTACTCCAAGAGCTGATGTTACAATGAACCAGTCATGTGGCAAATTAAAAAGTCTGGTGGACGGATGATATGGTTCTGAGAACTCAATAAAACTTATTACCTACAAGACTAATCTTTCTATTCTAGTGACATGTGCTGGTAGTTCTGCAACAACAGGAATAATTAAGGAAAAAAAATACTGGTTTAGTATTTTGAGGCTTCATTTTAATGGAACAAAAGAACTAATTTCTACCACAGTATATACAGGATTAAACTGAAATCTCCCCTCCATTGCCTTCCCAAAAAGTAAATTTCCTAGTTGAAGTCATGCTTGTTAAGCTCAAGTGATGATGGAGGTGTGAATATATTAAGGGAAGACTTGAGAGGCTGAAGTAGACAGAAATGATTTGACTTGCCTCATCAGTAATACGAATGTATCAGTTTCATCTGGAAAAAAGGCCTCATTGCTTTTAGACATAATGGCAGCTGAGAAACAGTTGGTCTTCCCTGTGAATCAGCTGATCTTAGAAAATTTCCCCATGAGATAGTTTAGAAACAGAGATGCTGTCATGCATCTCTGGTCCATGAACTGATTGATTGGTGTTTGTGTGTGATTATCCAGGACAGGAGACAATAAGGAAAACCTTCCAATCCCAGCATCCCAAGGAAGGCAGACCCCTGAGTAAGAGCTGTTTTGAACACTGGGGTAAATATGATGAGCAGCAGTGTAGTAAATCACAGCTGCTCTTCAAGAGTCTGCCTCATGTGCCCCAGGGGTGGCAGTGGGAGCTGCAGAAGTGATGCTCGCTCTTTGCCATTTTGAGATGTATTTGGAAGTTCAGCCTGGAATGGGCACTGACTTAAGCACTACAAACAGGCTCTGGCGCTTGCTTGATCGGCCTGTGTGAGTGTAAGAAGGGTGTGTAGGGTGGGAACTGAAGCCCTATTGTGCTCTCTGTAGTCTTTTCACAAGAGAATGCCAGAGAACTCCTTGAACTTGCAGGCTGTGTGCGGTGGGAACCTGCAGAGGCCAGCTGGCAGCCACACAAGTGTTATAAGCACCCTCCTGTTTCTGGCATAGTAGGAAATCGTGTTAGCTCGACCTTTTTTTAATTTGGGGGCATAGGGAGGAGGTAGATCATGGGTGCTCTGAACCCTAAGTCTTACTGGACAGTCATAGCATCATTAAGGTTGGAAAAGGACTCTAAGATCACTGGTCCAACTTTTAACCCACCACTGCTGCTAAACCACGTCCCCAAGTGCCACATTCACCCACTTTTTGAACACTTCCAGGGATGGTGCTTGCACCACTTCCCTAAGCAACCTATTATAGTGCCTGAATCCAATGACTGTGCATGGGAATTGCAGTATATTTTTAGATCTTAGGGAAAAAAACCTGCATTTTGTCATATTAATATGGGTTTAAGTTTATGCTGGAGCATCTATTTCTGTGTAAGTCATTCAAAGCAATTGTCATTATTTGGTATAGGCCTTAAAATTAATAGGTAATTCTAACTCCAGGCAAAATTATTTTTATTTTCATTTCTACTTGCGGCAGTGTTGTATACACCAAGAGAAATTCTCATTATACACTACTTTTATTTCAGTGTTTTGATGCCAGCAGCACAACTTCGTGTCCTTGATCTTCTCTTTCTTCCTCTGAGCCAAATAACTTCAAGAAACATTCTCAGCTAATGATGACCATGCAGCAAGAGTGACTCTGCAGTTCTAGTAGCTCTCAATTATACCCATAAAATCAGGAGCTTGACTGTAAGAAGTATTTTGGGATGTTCCTTTTGTTCCCTTGGCTTTCTCCCCTCTTTTGCTTATATTGTCTTTGGAAGGCTGTACATCCGTCATTTGACTAGCAGGGATGGCTTGCATTGCTGGATTCTTTGTATAGTCAGTTCTGCTCTTCAGCAGAATTTGCAGATGGAGTAATTGCCGTGCACATGGCACCAGCTCCCTTTGTTCCTGCCCTGACAGGTTGCTTTTTGGTTGACTTGACTTTGAAGTTCTGAGTTCTCATTTCTTAGAAATTTGTTGTGGTTTTTTGACATTATTTCTTGTATGTTTACGGAGCTTTCCATTCACATTCCCTTCTTGTCACTGCCTTTGCACTGGCTGGTTACGAGAGAGATTTGGGGTGTTATAAATAATTAAACAGAACGAGACAGTGCAGTTCAGCAAAGCTCTTGGGAAGCAGCTTTCTTATTAATGCTCATCTTCTTGCTGGTGACATGAGGCAGGGATGGACATGCATGGCTAAGGGGTTGGCATTGTGCTCTTTTCATGGGTTTTGTCTCGGGGTGTGTTTGCTTGGGACAGAGACTGGCTTGAGTTGTTCAGCTCTTACACAGGATCATTGTGGAAGCAGTTCATGTCTGTTAGCTGTGAACAGATGGTAATGCATTATTTTTGGCATGGGGAAGGAAAAGGAGACCTCACGTTGCATATGAATAGATGTCTCTGGGGCTCGTCCTACCAAAGTGAGGATGCAAAAGTGAAAGGAGAGCGAAGCTTACCTGGCCCTTTGTGCCCTGCTGTGCTCTTCAGTCAGTCCTGGCTTTATCTCTTGCTTCTGGAAATTCTTTGACCTTACAGTGGTTAAACAGATACAAACACAGTAGAATTGATGAGCATATTTATTCTAGCTTGTCAAAAAGATACTGTTTGCAATTTTTGGAATAGAAATAGAGGTGAGTTGGTAAATGGGCCAGCAAGTTGGGTGAGAAATGTAAGGGCTAGCCTGACTACAGTAACATAATGTTATCTGGGTTTTTATTGTCAGCATGATTGGGACTGTGTTGTGTATTGGCCATTGTTATCACAGGGAAAAAGACCATTTTTGGTCTTGAGAGATGTTGCTCTCCATGTGTGGGGAAACAGAAGGTGCTGCTGTGCTGATGTCAGTGTAGTAACTGCTAGAAGAAGCCCATCACAAGCTCACCTGTATTTGGTGAGTGACTGATTGAGAACAGAGGTTGTGGGCAGTTGGGAGGAAAGATCAGAATTTTGTTTTAGACATACAGACTCAGTGATGAGAACCTGAACGTTTGTAAGGAACCAAGAAACAGACCGATCCTTCACCATAGGAAGATTCTCAATTCCTCCCTCCCCATGCATGCCTCCCTTGCTCTATTTCCTGCTATATTTACTCACTATTCAGCCTTCAGTCCAGGTCTCAGGATGTGTGGACTGTGACACAGGTGCCCCATGACCTGCAAAATAAACTCCACAAAGCTCCATGGTGAGGAGCAAACCCAGGGGGATGAAGAACGAGATCAGGGAATTTGAAATTGGGGTTGTTTAGCTTTTAAGATGAATCTTAGAATGTGAGTGCAGTCAACAGATGGAGAAAAATCTGAGAAGCTGAGAAACTTCAGGACTTAATGCATCCTGGGTGATATATGGCACTATAGGTTCATCTTGTAAGCTCCCAACAGCATTTTCCAGACTGAGGAATTAAGGATTCGGGGTGGGGAAGTAGAAAGCTCTTTATATTCTCTGCAGAGTCCAGCCTGGGCTTTCAGGGCTGAGGTATTGCTCTCCAGCACAAAGCCTGGGAGATTCTGAGATGCATGTGCTGCCTGCTTCCCTGTACTTTCTTAGTTGTCTGTCTTTTAGTTTGTTTAAATAAAAGTTGACTTGTAGCATGAGATGATTTTTTCTTGGATGCATTTTTAATGAGCTCTTCTGCAGTTGGTAGGACCCAGAGGAAGTTCAACATCTTCTGCTCAGTGCTGTTGATACTTGCCAGAAATTAGTATTTGACAACGCTTTGTGATTTTAAAAGCCACTGAAATACTGATTATATATTTTATTTTTAATTCTGAATGTTTTATAGTGGTAGGTTGGTTTGCTTTAAGTCGCTGCCACTTTTGGCTGTGACTTCTGTGGTCGCAAATGTTTTCAGGTCAGTTCAGAGTAATTAAATATTAAGACACAATTGTATATGAGTGTCTGTGAAGGTCAGCTCTGAGGTTTGCTTTCAGCCTTGTCCTGAGGGAGTGATTATATCGTATCTCACTCTCTGGGCTTAAAGGGTGCTGCTGTTATCAAACCTGGTCAAGTTAATCACGCTGCTCTGAGCAGATGTGCAAACAAGGGTTGTACTGTGTATAAAGGAGATTTGGCTCTTCTTGTGAGGACCACATAAATAAAACAGCGCTTAGGACACGCAGATTTGTATATTAGCTTTTGACACAGGTATGCTATTGCCTTTTAATTAAGTCTCTTGGCCTTAATGTAATGACCATTGTAAGGCATTAATATGCTAAGATGGAAAAAAAAGATGCTTTTATGTTTTTACTACAGGGTGAATAAGAAAGCAAAATTATCAGTTTATAGCATTTTTAGTTGTTTTTATAAATAACACTCAAAAAAAAAAATCAAAATTACAGTACTGAATTTACAGGGACAAAACCTAGGCATGTGTTTTAACCCTTTGATTGAGTATACCTTGCGGTTTAGTTTGGATCCAAGTGATTTAAAAGCTGAAATATAGATTTGAATTGTGTTGATTTCTTTGTAGCAGGTATAAATTGATTTGATCTTAAGGACAGAGAGATGGGGAGTGTTCATTTGTAATCATGGGCAAAGTGATTTCTGGACCAGAAAAAACTTTCTTTGGTTTCAGAATGTCTTATGAAGACTTGCTGGCAGTCAGTGGGGCTAAAAACCACCAACCTCTCTGACCAGCCATTTAAATACTTTTGCACATCAGATTGGGTATATCTTTAGTACTTGCTGTTGCTTGTGACAGGCTTGTTTCTTCCCTCCCTTCCAAGTAACACACAATCAAGAGGGAGAGGCTCCATGGTGGTGGTTTCTAATGATTCTAATTCTCTGGGAGAAAATTGTAAATCCCTGGGGTGCTCTAGTGGACATAAACACTGTCCCTTTCTAGCTGTGATAAACTTCTGAACCTGGTGTCCTTATGAATTCTGTCTGAAAAATTATGATTATTTGCCTAAATGAGCTCTATAAATAAGCATTGTATATTTTAACAGGTGTGGTTGCCACTGCAGTACAGCTGCTTTACTTGGGGAGAAAAAGGTGTTCTATTTTAATGAAGGACCAGAAGGACTTTGCATTTCTTTGCTTGAATTCAATACATAATTGAAAACATACAGGAATTTATTTTATAGTGTATATACTCCATAATACTTAGCAGTAAGTAGGTATTGCACATTATCTTAGTCTAATAAGCATGAGGAAACAGAGCACGCTACCAGCAGCAATGGATCTGGTAAAGCTTGTGGGTTTGGTGATAGAATTTCCAATTTCACACTTATTCTCTAGTCAAAAGGGACAGGAGATAGCTGAAATGCCTCTGAGGGGAACAACCCCAAATATCTCAAAGTTTAAGAGGGCTCTGTGACTGATCGCTAAGTGCAGGTTGGATTTATACTGACACATACTGCTTCCAGAAAACGTTTAAAGTTGCAAAGCAGTATCAGTTCCATGCGTGTTTTGTCCACCTATTTTTGGTCTTCATTTGGCCCAGATGTGAATTTTGTACAAAATTTGCCTGATGCATTTTGTATTGAGTTAAACACATGTGGTTCTACAGCTGTCACTGGTGCCGTCCGGACAGAGGTGTGTGTTTGTAACTCATCCCTTTGCTCTATGAAAAATGTGACACATTGGTTTTCAGGGAGACAGTAGTTGTTTTTAAGTACAAATTAAGCTCATTGGGTCCACTGGCAAAGTCAGGAGAGGCAAGGTGCATAAATCTGTCTCACAGGCTCAGGAGCAGAAGCTCTGCACTTTGTTTCACCATTAGGCAGAGTCAAATTCTCACCTGGCGTGTGTTGACACAAACTCTGAAGTCAGTGAACCTTTCCAGTGATCTCTGGACACAGATGGTTGTCATTACTTCCAGGGGCCACCATACCTAAGCTCATCAAAGAGTGTCATGATAAAGCTGGTTCATGATCTCTGGATCCTAAAGATTCACAGGAGTAATGACTGGACCCCCCACGACAATGGAGAGCTGTATGGCCCAGAAAAATTCCCCTATGACCTTGCGCTTGCACTAGCACAACTGGGGGCAATTATTTCTTTCTGTAGCAAAAAAGACATTGAGGTGTTTCTTCTGCAAGTCTGGAAGCAGCAGCTTTGAGTTCCTGGCCTGCCTGTAGACCAGCCATGACTTGCTGTGCCTTGCAGGGTGCTTTGTTTACCCTGCAGAGACGACTCTGTAGGAGACCTTATGGAAGATGACTGGAAGGAATCATTGTGCATGGGATTTGCAGGAGATGTTTTCGTTGATCAGAAGTAGCCAACTGTGTTGCAAAGGTGACTTTCTGAAGGCAGGTGCAGATACACAGATCCGTGGGTAGTGACTGCCCTTGAGTTGATACAAGTCAGCTCCTGTAAGTGCTCTCAGCTGTAGATACAAGGACATGAGGCAACGTTTGCAAAAATCTCTGCAGTGTCACTGGGAAGGTTCACATGCTGCCTCTGAGTACCTGTGCTCTCAGTGAGCCTAGACAGACAGTTACAGCAATTACTTTAATGCTGTGCAAATAGTCTTTGTATTTCAAAGTGGGTTTTAGATTTTAACAACAGCTCTTTCTGCAAGAGCTGATATTTCTCAGTGTTCTCGCAGCATTCAAAATGTCAGGGCCCTTGGGAAATAGCAGGCCTAATGTACAGTGGTCAGTGCTAATGAAACTTCTAAATATTTCCTCTTGTGTCAGGATGTTGAGAATTCTTTGCTTTTGTTTAACTTGCTTTGTGATTTCCATGCTCTGATTATTTTTTTTTCCCCACCCAGGTTGCTTAATGCATGCCATAACCAGAACACTTGTTTTCTCTGTGTAGAAAACATACTGTTTCTGGGGGAGAAATGCAGAACTTATAAACAAAATGCTTGCCTCTTCCTAATTATACTTAGTTTTTATTTTAACTGTTGTCGTCTCTGCTGATGATTGTCAGGTGGTCTCAAAACTTGCTTCTTGAAGAGTGAGCTTTGTAGTGTTGTTGGGGAGGGTTGCTTAACCCAAGCAGAGAAGTAATTCTTTGTAATCCAGTGTTAGCTCTGAGTCAGTTTGTGCTTGTGGAACTGCCAGATTGACTTAAAGCTTTCTATTGCTTCTTTTTGGGGTTTTGGCAAGGAACACGTCTGGCACGCTGGGCATTCTGTCCTTCCTGTCCAGGAGGCTGATCTTCCTGAGAAATAGACCTTGCTCTATTCTTCTCTACAGCTGCTCTCAGCCTGACTTGCTCTTAAACTTGTGCAGACTCTTTCAGAGACCTGGTCACGTTATCCAGAGCCAGCAGCATGGGGGGTAAAGTCATCCTGGGTAGACACTTCCATGTCCTCCCTCTGTTTGGGAGTGCTGCTGCTTTTCCATGCCTGTGATTCCCAGGAGGGTTTTGAGGATGGAGAGGTTTCCTTGTTACTCCAGCAAGGTGCAAATACCAGACACTGGCCACATTTGTGTCTTTTTGGAGACTTCCAGGATTCAAGGGTGCAAGTGTGTCACTGGTACTGCAAATCCATGTGTCAGTGCTGTGGGATGACTCCTAGCATGGGAATGCCTGCTGTGCAACAAATATGAAATAAAACATGGGCTAAAATGTCAGTGAAGGAGCCCTGAGCACTCGCACCAAATGTTGGTACATTAGGGCAGCTGCTGTGTCTGCCAGCTGAAGCAACATGAGGTGTTATTTTCATGTGGATCTTGGAATGTTTTCCTGAAGTTGTGTTTCTTCACCCAGCTTTATTTCAAACAAGAGTCTTGGTGATGGGGAGGAAAAGCAATCCTAAGTTTTGAAGTTGGGAAGTTCAGTCTCTTAGAGGACGTCTGAGCTGGATCTGTTATGACCCAGCACAAACAGCAGTAGCATCATGGCTTCTTTAGTACTTTTGGAATTAGTCCTCAAAACTCTTGAATCTGATTGCTAAAGGAAATATTCCTGGGCCCTTTTACGCACATGATTTATATCTCCTTTTGTATCAGTTCAAAAGTGTGAAAAATAAATACACAAATGGTATGGCACCCTACAAAATCTTTTTAGAGAGAGGGATATATTCGTGTATGGAAGCTTAGCTGCTCTTTTAAGTCCCTGAATAGCTCCTACAATATTTGTCACTGCCACCTCTTTGAATTGGAAGTGAACAATCTGCATTTTCTGAGATGGAGTGAATCTCTTCTTTCTCTTTATCAGGAATATATTCCAACATTATTCCAAACAAGATGAGCACTGCAGGCAAAGCCTCATCAGATTCCCAGTGATTAACAGTCATTAACAGAAAGCCAGTCATGAACAACCTTTTGCATCCCAGGATCTCTTTTATCATTGTGTGTTTGCACGCTGCTTATTTCTCTATGCTGAAGGACAGCAAGTAGGAAAACCTCTTTGGTTTGGGACTGAGTCTTCAGGCAGCATTACTCTGGCTAGGAGATGTTTCTGTCCCCATTCCTTTTCATTTCACTGTTCTGTGTGTGACCCTTTGACATTTGCGTATGGCAGGAGTCAGAGACAAGACACTGAAGGATTTAGCCTGAAGGAAAATAGACTCTGCTAAGAAAAGGAGACTTTGAAACCCGGGTTATGTGCACACAGTCTCAGGGGTGAGGCTGGCTGGCTGTAGATATTATTAGTGTGACACAGAAATGATGGTCTCTGGCTCATGACAGAGACAATGTAGATGGTCCCTGCCTGAAAGACTGGGAGATCTCTGGCATAGAAAAAAGTTTGTGCAGAAGCAAAATCTTCTGTGTGAAAATGAGATGTTTGAGGCAGAATACAGCATAATTCCTATGGCACTTTCTAGCTGTCACTCCTAGAAATATGTATGTTCCTAGGATAATTTTTTCATCCTGCTTCCTTCATGGGATGCGACGATACCCCAGATGTTAGACTTGCTCGGATAAAGACTCGGTGCTGCTGTAATTGTTTTCCTTCAAATAACTCAGAAAGCGTCCCTTAAATGTTACTCTGTTGAGGTCCCCGTAGGCTTGCTGAAGTCTCAGGGACCATTTTCTCAGCTCTGAGTCAGAAGTGCCATTCTCTAGCTTCTGATCTTTGTCACTTCTTCCCTAAATTCTATGGCTTAGAGTTTATTTTAACATTTTCTGCAAGAAAGACTCCATGACATTGCTAGGGTTCACTTAGGTGCAAAGTGACACTATATATTATTAGAAGAAAGAATGGAGGAAAGAAGAGTTGGCATGTTTGCATTACCTGATCTTTTGTCTTAGTACTGCCCAGAGGAACAGAAATGTCTCTGCAAAGAACAAAATCAGGAAATGTTTTCCTTAGTCCTTCTTTCTGATATATGTGTGCGTGTATGTGCCAATACCCCTGGGATCTAGGAGCCTAATAGATTTGTTGGTGATCAATAATTGCCATGAGCCTACCAGAGTAATTTTTATGTTGCTGTTGCTGAGGGCTTTAAAGATAATGCAGACTTTGCTAATTTTCAGCCTTCTGTGTAAAGGGGGCAGCTGGGAAGATGCATCCAGTGGCCATTATCCTTGCTTGGAATCCCCAGCTGGATGGTTCCCTCATGTAACCTGTCCTGGCTGTTGCTTCCAAGGCCAGCTCTTCCTCTTCACTCCCAGATGCAGCAGTGCAGCTGCTTTTGGGAGCCTGTAGGCACTGCTGTATTATGCTAATGCAAGGTTTCTCCTTCTCCATAGTATCCCTATTATGTAATATCTGTAATATCACCATTCATCAAAGTGGTGGTGAAAGGAAGCAGAATTATCTTAGGTTTCCATGTTTGGTGCAGAAACCTAGTTTAACATAGATTTAGACAGTGTATTTTTTCCTTAAATTGTGTATTGCTAGTCAATGTCATACCTTCTCCAATAATCATTAAAGCAACACCACAGGGTAAACTATTCCCAATATTTAATGAATAATAATGAATAATTAACCTGTTCAATGAGTGTTTTCCAGAACCTTGTAGCATATTAGGAAGGGCTTTGAAGTGATGATAGAGTGCTGCATATTTGAGAGAATGTACTTTCCTTGCATCAGGGCTGCATGCCTGATGGGATTTCTTGACATGGGCATGAGCACAGGACTGCTACAGGGGAGCACAGCTCAACTTATATTTGTAGAAGTGCACCTGCCACAGGGGATTTGATCTATTACATCTCAACAAATGTGCTTTTCATTTTGTTTCTCACCCAGACTCTTCTTGAGTGGCATTCACTTGCTTGCTCTTTTATTCTGAAGAATAATGGGTTTTGCTTGGAATTTTCCTTTTTTTCAACCAGCCCAAGCAGGATGTCCTGGGTTAGGGGAGACTCCATAGCAGCAGAAAAGTAGGAAGCCACTCTTCACTGAGAGAAGAACTGTGATTTATGTTCTTTCCTCCTGAATGGTTTTACGAATAAAAGAGCTGAATCCTAAAATGACATTATCTGCTGGCAGATATTCCACAGCTCCATGAGATTTTGAGAGTGGGTTAAATCCTTGTGCTGATGCTTGGTATCTTGTTGCAGCCTTGGATGTTGCACTGCCTTGATAGTGCAGGGAAGCTCAAACCAGAGATACCTTGAAGGGGGAGGAATTCAAGGCTTTCTTTTTTACTGTCTCATTTCTCACATATTCGATTTGAACATGAAAAATAGATTCCTTCTTGCTTTAAAGGACCTCCTGCAAAGCTGTAAGTCCATGAACAAGCTCGAGCACTTTGGCTGATGTATCAGTGAACTTTCTGGGACTTGAGATGGAACACAAGACCCGAGAACTGTCAGGGAAAGGTGCCCAGGCTGGTGTCCATGAGATGTGCAGGTACCTGTCTGTACCTCAGGTGCCCAGGAACTGGTGCATGAAAAGTACAAGTAACCCAGTTGAAATCAGAGGCTGAAACGGCTGCTGTGATAGAGGAAAAATATATTGGGGGGAAAAAGGAAGGAGTGTGAGAGGCAAGAAGACCACTGAAGGAGACTTATCTCCCTGAGGGATGTGAGAGCAGGTCAGGTTGCCGGATATGAAATCGGCTTCTCTGGTAAACTTGCCCTGGTGTGACTTCCTACCATTGCTGAGCTGTGGAGGTTTTACAAATACACCTGGTAACAGCACATGTAATACATGTGTTCATTATTTATAATCTGCTGAAGTTCACATACTGCTTTTGCATGAATGGTGTTGGTTGATTATGTTGGAAGCTTCTGTGATGACAATTTTCAAGCTTGTACAGCAATAAACAGAAATCCTGCAGTGCTGTGTGTTTTAAAGTCCCTATTCTCAAACTGGTCTGACGTTAAAGGACTGGATGTAAACAGGTGTGCAGATTTCTGTAAAGCTACACTGGTTCACATCAATGAGGGTTGTGGCCTAAAATACTTGGGTATGTTTAACACAGTGCATTTGTCCAAAAATATGATGGAAAGTCTCTTTGCAGTGCCAAGAAAATTGTCCCACAAGCAGTGGAGTGCACTCAGTCCATCATTGCCAGTTCGGTCAAGGCTGAATAGCAACCGACAAGCCCCAGAACTGGGTAAATGCCTCTGTAATTTGTCTTCTGACACTGTACTGCCTGCAGCTCTGCCAGGGAAATGGAAAAATGTGGAGAGAGCCCTGAGCAACCCGTCACAACACAATGAATCCAGCTTCCAAAACTATTGTAACTGGGATGCTGCTCTCCTCGCACATGCCAGCAGCTACAACAAACTAAACAAAACAAAAGCAACAACCCTCCTCTTTGAAAGAAACAAGAGAGGGGGAAATCACATGATTTGGTATTTTGTGAAAGTAGCATAAACATGGCAGTTTGTGCAGCAGGATTGGGAAACAAGAGGCAAGTCTAGATCCATGTAGGCTCCTTGCTTCAGGTCCCAGTTTTCATATGCCTCTGACCAGCAAGAACTCAAGGAAGCACAGATGATTTTCCTTTTGGTCACGTTCTGCAACATGCACTTTATTGTGGCGGTACATCCTGACACAGCTTGGTGAAATGGAGCGAGAACTGCTCGTGCAGACAGAAAATCTCCGTTTGCACCCATAGGTGAGGTGCTGAATTCACAGGGAGTGGTCTATACTATGTTATTGTCTTAAGTATGAAGTGAGGGGAACTCAGCAAAAGGCTGGTTTTGAAGCTTAGGACCCTCAGAGTTTTGATACAGTTGCTTGCTTTGCTTTGTGTCATGGACACGTAGGGTCACTCCAGGGATCTCCTGAATCTCCAGGGTGCTTTGAGAGACAATGCACCTTTCTGATCATGCCAGTATATAATGTCCAAGATCTTTTCCTGTTGTGCCATGTTCCCTCTTTATTTTTTCCTTTTTTTTCAGACATGTTATTAAATACAATACTTTTTATTCATATAAAGCAGATTTTTTTCTCCCGATAAATACATTCTTCAAACAGAACTTAATGGCTGAAATTTCCTGAGCAAAAATAAACCACATCTCTGGGTTGAAGCTGTGCTAGTGAGAAAACATAGCCCTTTTCATCTTCAAAGCCTTGTGCAAACTTTAAATAATGGATTTTTTTTTTTTTTAAATCAGGTCTGTGAAGTATGTATTAATGTTCCAGATGAAAGATGGGAACCAAGAAGAGAGGTTAAGTTAAAGTTGCTGGGATCAGAGCCAGCTTTGTATACTCACTGGGCTGCTTGGACCTATAGAATATGAGATTCATGCTTATTCACCCTTCTGCCAGTCCACAATCATAGAATATCCTAAGTTAGGAGGGACTCACAAGGCTCATCAGTCCAGCTCTGCACAGACACCCCAACAACCCCACCCTGTGCATCCCTGAAAGTGGTGTCCAAATGCCCCCGGAGCTCTGGCAACCTTGGGGCCGTGCCCATTCCCTGGGGAGCCTGTTCAGTGCCCCAGCACCCTCTGGGGGAAGAACCCTTTCCTAATGTCCCACCTAAACCTCTCCTGACACAACCTCAGGCCATTCCCTCAGGTCCTGCCCCTGGGCACCAGAGAGGAAAGATCAGTGTCTGCCCCCCAACTTCCCTCATGAGGAAGCTGTAGAAATTATCTAGATGTAATAAAACTTACTAAAGCTGGTAGAGATTCACTAGGAATAAATTTGTTCAGCTTTATTTAAGTGCCAAGGAGCAGCACTGTTGAACAAATTGTCCTCATCGATTACCTACTTTTGAATAATTAAGATGAGAAACTTTCTACCTATTGGAAAGAAAGTGAAACACAAAGTTTCCAGTGTGCTTCATGCTGCAACCCAGGACAGCCTGCCCCGTCACCCTGACACAGAATTTCATTGTGAGCTTTTTCTCTTTTTTTTTATTTCACTGGGGAATCTCTTATTACTTTGGTATGAGATGCTGTGCTGTCCTTTTCTACAGCAGAGATATGAATGTAGCCTTGGTGCTACACTAATGGCCAGTCTTCTGATTTACAAGCAGAGACCAGTGAACGTGATCTGTTTTAAGTGTACAAGAACTCGTAATTGATATTAGTACTTGGCAGAACACGGAAGTCTAAACATCCCTCATTTCAGTCCCAGCAGCCACTGCTGGCAGTGTCCATCCGTTGCTCCCAATGCCCTGTGAGTCAGCAGGAGCAGTTCAGAAAATGTTTTTAATGAATGTGTTAAACAGCTGACAATGTTCTTAGAGGAGTGGATTAAACCTGTTCGGCTTTGCCATTGGTATTAACTGTTCACAGGAAGTTTTTCTAGGACAAGAACCTCTGAAGGGTGTCAAAAAATAAAGTGTATTTGGAGTTTTCAGGCTCTGGAGAAATCTAAGCAGTATCTTTAGGAATGGATGTGGGATATTGCAGCGTGGCGAGTTTATGGTGTCCTGGCAGCTGTTAGGGTGGCTCAGCATGTTGTGATGATAAGGTCTGTTTATTCCAAGCATGGTAACACAAGCAGCATTGTAACTTAACAATTTAATTTATTTCCTGACTCATTCTTGCAAATGTTACAAGGCAAATAAGAAGGAAATAGAAAATCAGGATAAGATCTGGGATATCTGAAGTGAGAGATTTTTAGTCTAAAATGCTATGCAGATGCTGGGCAAGTACATTTAAACCAAATGAAAAAAAAAAAGAAGTTGATTTATAGAAGCAACTGTTGTTTATACACAGGTCACCAAAGGAGCACATTATGGAAATTGGCAATAAATTAAGATGAACTGAAAGCAGGAGATGGGATGAAAGAGTGAGCCTACCAGAGTAATTCAAGCACAACCCAGTTGAAAGGTCAGGTTATTGAGTGGTAGCTACTGTTCCCATGAGATCAGGATAGGGGAAGGCAGCCAGATGCTTCCCAGATCCTGTTTTATTGTCAGAAAGGCTTTACTTACTATGGAGCAGGATTTCCATCTGCAACTTCAAATGGATGGCAGGGGGTTCAAAATGCAACCTGTGGTCTGAAACTGGCTTCAGACATTCCTTGTTTTTATAAAGCACTGCCGACGGCGGCAGCTGGGCTTGGCAATCACTGCCCTCAGAGCTGTACTGCGGACATCCACTGACAGGAGCAAGGGAAGACAAAGCACTGCCCTGAGTCTCCCTGGATTCCACAAGTTTCCAGAGAAATCTGATTTATTTGGCACTGGAATACCTGCTGCCATTTGCAGTAGGCTGGGGTTCAGGGCAGCTCTGTGGGAAAGTGAGCTTTCAAGAAGTCATGTGTCACTTGAGTTCAGCTGTGCTGTTCAAACCAGGCTGTTCTCTGCCTTTGAGACCTCAGCAAGGCTTCTAATGGGGTGTAAGGAAGACTGAGTGTTCCTGCCTGCTCAGTCCAGGCTTGTTTTTTGTGCAGCTGCTTGAGTGAGTTTGGAAAACTCCAAGTGGAGCACTGTAGAAGTGGCTGGGAAGGTATTCCAAGGTGTGGGAGCTGTGGGATAGCAGGGAGGTTCCCACATAGCACTACATGTGCATCCTTTGGTCATAAGATTGTACTTCTGTCCACTCAGTCTTTGAATCAATAAGCAATAACAGGTACTTGAGTATTATAAACAGTGACCACGTTTGGACAAGACATTGTTTGGAAAGTCGTCATCTTTTCTGTTTGTTTTGGTTAAACTCAACATCTGATTTGCCATGCTGCCTTCTGCTGTGTTTTGGATCAAATCTTTCAAGCTTACCAGGAATGAACTAGTTGCTAATCTTCAAAGGGAGTCTTACAAAAAAAGAAATTGCTTTAGGATATGCTGTTAAACATTGCTTATGTGTCTCTGTTTTCTCATCTTTTCCCCTGGACAAAAATCAATATTTCTTCCTACTGGTAAGAGGATGTAAAGCTACAGCAGGTGTTGGCTCTCCAGTACATACAGATGAAGAAGGAAAGAGGACTGACTATTTGGGATTGATCTTTTCTCAGATTTTCAGAGGAATGTGGCATTATTCTCTATCCATAGGTTGTTTGGTGCTTTGTCCTCTCATAAGTAGATGAGAAGCAGCTGAATTTCTTGTGCAGGGTAGATTGACTTCTTCTTTTTTTTTTTTTTTGCTTGCTCCTTACAATTCATGTGGAAAGGTTTGTAGAACATCTTACTACTTTTGGATAAAGGGCTGTGTGTGTTCAAACAAGAGATTCCAGTGTTGTGTAATGTACACATATTTAAACAACACCAGTTATTTTAGAACTAAATTAGAAATATTAAGACATTACCTTATTTAGCATCTTTCTGTTCTGTGCCTGACTTTGAATTGTTGTCCTTGACATGGAATATATAACAATTCCCTAGCTAGCATGCCCTTGCTGCCCAGCTCTGTGGGAGGGCCTGGAGCAAGCAGGTGATCCCTAAAAGGTTTTAATAATGTATGAATGGAATTAAACTAAATGTAGGTAAAATTTTGACCTTTTGAATCTGTGAAGTTACAGAGGCATCCTGGGAGAGGGGGTGTGATATATAGGTGCCCTGGGGGCAGGGAGAGAGCACTGTCACTGTGTGGGTGTGATGTTCCGATGCTCTTGACTTACTGCCTTGTCACAGTACAGCCTGGAAAGCCCCACGGTGTGGGAATGGCAGCTCTTGTGCTCCTGTCCAGAGCCTTTGGTTGGGATGTGGGGGCTGCCCACTGTGGCTGTTGGCAGAGGGAGCAGCTTGGAGACCTCTGGGATGTAGCTGCTCCAGAGGTTTGTCCCTGCAGAGGGCAGATTTTATATCCTGCAGGTTACACATGAACCCTGGCAAGGGATGGTGGGGGGAGAACGGGGAGACTGGCTTGACTCCCTTTCTTTTCCACCTCTCCCAGCTTGATTTGGAGCTGGGAGCACATTGCTCCAGAAGGAGGAGGTTGTGGGCTGGTGTGTGTGTGCTCACAGGCTTGTCCTATGTTCTGCTGGGATTTCTTCCTGGGGACACCTGGGATCCAGAGAAGGAAGAAAACAGTGAGGCAGTGCAGCCGCAGAATGAGGGTTTGGATGAATGGGATGCATCCCAGCTGTCACTGATTTAGGGCTCTGCTGTGCCCTTGGAAGGTTAAAGGGTGGTTTTCAGTTTTGGTTTCTTTTTTTTTTTTTTTCCCCCCCCCCCTTTTTTTTTTTCTTTCATGGTTATAAAATATTTTATTGATTTTATAAAAGATGATCACAGAAATTTAGGCTAATAAAAGGACTAAGCTACAAACTAAAGCTTCATCCTGGCAGCTTCTTTGCTGCATGAATAAAGATTCTGCAGTGTGGCAAGTTGTACAGTAAAATCACACTAAGAAATAGCAGGGAAAACAACTAATAAAAACTGATATAAACCTCCAGTTTTAAGAATTAATTCAAATAGAGCAGAAAACAATACATAATTTTCAAGGAGGTGATTGGAAAGGGGTGGAAATACTGCAGGCTTATAATTTTGTGTTCACATAAATCAAATTTAAGTAGTCTCCGATTGCTGACTATGGAAAAACTATTCTAAATTGTAATTTTGTTGCATCTGTTTCTTGTGAATGGTTTTATTAGTTTTAGATAATATCAAATCTCTAAGGACAGGCCTGAAGCTGGAATAATTGTAGATTTTCTCTTGCTCTGCTATTTAAAAACTTGTTAACCACTTTGATATCAAAGTGGAAATGCTGGTCCAGAGAAAAATGGACTGGGCTGGGACTACGAGAATCACACCAGAGGTCTGTGGCTCTCAACTTTCCTTCTTGTTTCATTGCAGCTAAAACACAGAAGAGACCATGTTTTTTTCTCCATTTGAGCTTACATAAATTCAGATTAACCCCTTAGGAAAGCTCTTCAGGCTGTGTTTGGAGGCACAGCATGACTTGGGGAAGCAGGAGGTTTTTTGCTTCTGGCTTGGCTTTTATCAGTGAGGATTTCCTGAGAGGATAAAATTTTGAACAGTGGGCTCCAAGCAGCCAGTAGCCATCATAAGTTATGTTTTGAATATTAGCGACTGGTCTTCATTTGGCCTTGGAGGAATTGAGGAGAGGACAGTGAGGGTTTGATCTCAGTCGTGAGCCTGTGATTGAACTGAGTTAGCAAAGGACTTGATGTTTTCACAGAAAACTTGTATAAGCCTCAGAGCTTCTTAGCAACTATTTATAAATTCATCTGTCTCCACAGTAACTTTGTACCCTTGTACATAGCGCATCTGGCTTTAGGGGAGAGTCAGATTTAGTCTTTAGGAGACTGCCAACAAACCAGTTCATCTTTGCTCTACAGGACAGGTCACTGTTGGCAGTCCTTCATTTGGATTTGGGCACTTTTGAGTGTTGTAGCCTTAGACCTGTGCCTTGCCCTTGCCTACCATGCAGCAGCCTGGTAGGGACTGAGAAGCCTTTGTGCTGCAAATGCAAGGAGGACCCTTAGAGGGTCTGACTTGGGTGCAGGACCTGGAGGCTGTGTTTCTCTGCAGTGTTCCCAGGCTTTATGTGCATTTGTCAAGTTTCTCCTTCCTTGATAAACAGCTATTCCAATGTTAGCAGGCCTTGACATAGTTACTTCCATGGCAGGGGAAAAAAAAAAATCAGTGTAAGGCAGCTCCATTACATAACAAAGGTTATCTGGAGACACAGATACTCAGAAAGTCCCCTCTGTTCTTTTCTATTTCCAGGGACCTATTATCATTTTAAGAGCTTACTATCAGTTCTGACCCATTTAAAATTCACCTGCCAATTGAATTGTATGACAGGACCTGGCTGACCCAGGAACAAAGGGAAACGTTCATATCTTATAATGAACTGCCACAGACTGAGAGCTGAGAAGAAAAAAGGGAAAAAATAGAGTCAGCTCTATGAGAAACAAAACTTTTTTTCACAAGGCAGGGAATAGGAGCTTTCTTACTAAAATATTGTAAATGGCTTTGCTCTATTATCTGTTAGCAGCTTCGCATCCTTGAATCATTTATTCTTTCACAAGAAAGGAACTTTGCAAGTGGGTGTTTTCTGTGCATAGGCCCCTTCCCTTCTCTAATGATTATTCTGCCAGCCCACTCCTCCCTTCCACCCCTCTCCCAACAGAGAGCCAAGGGCAGAGGATGGTCAGTTTGTGTGTTACTTGCTTCTGCAGGACACAGGAATGATTCTGTCCATCAGAAGGGAAATGCTGGCCAGTGGCTGTCGTTCTAAAGATCAGGACTGTTAAATATATGGCTGTTTGGAGAAACATCTGCCTTCTAAATTCCATGGCTGCATTTTTCCCATGTTTAATGTTGGTTGGGTTTTTTTGTTTGCTTTTTGGGATGCTGGTGGTTGTTTTTAGACATTTGTACTTATTAATAATTCATTTCATGTTAATTTCCACATGCATGTCCAGGGTGATACCTGTTAGGTGATTATCTGTCCTGGAACTGGATGCTATTGACTTGGGAATGGGTTTAACTTCATATTCACTGTTTTGCTTATTCTTTTGCCTATAACAGCTAAAGAAAAGTGAACAACATCAAAGCCAGTGTGCAGTTATTCCCCCATCCCTCCCCAGTGCAGGTGGACTGTTCCTTCTGTGTTCCTTCACCAGTTCCCTTTCATTTCCTAGAGGCAACTAATGGAAAAAAAATGCACACACAGCAAATGGAAAAATGATACCATTGAGAGAAGATACTGGGATTGAAGTTCCCAATGCCAAGGACTGTAGGACAGAGTCATTAGAACAACATCATTTCTAACAGTAGTAATTTGAGGTTCTTTGCTTCTTTAGGCTTCCTGAGGGCTTGGGGTCTTTTTATTCCTATCTTCTGCTTTTGGAAAGACAGACAGTTGGTGATGGATGAGATGAACTAGATCTCACAACTTCTCCTTAAGGCCTGTTCACTGTAGCTGTCACATGGTAAGGGATAGTGAAGAACTTTTTATGCCCTTCTTATTTTTCTTTTCAGAATGAAGATTTTAATTGATTCTGTTAAGTCTCACCATTATTTGCCAGTTTGATGGGTTTGTACATCAATTCTGATCAGTACTGAAGTTGATCATGTTCTTGCCACTGGTGTACAAGCAGGGGCAATCCCAACTCTCTATCTATCTTCCAGGGGGTTAAAAGTGCCTTTGGTTTGTGCATGTGCAGCGTCTTCCTCCCAAGGTGTGAAGCAGGATGTCCTGGAAAAATCCTGCCTTCTCCCATCTCAAAACTATCAGAGCAGGATGTGGCCTTTAGGGAATGGCTGGTGAGCAGGGAGGGTTTTTAATGCACAGGCATGAAGAGAGTTCTCTTGATTTTTGTAAATAAGCTCTTCTGGGATTTCATCAGTAGCTTCCAGCTGGGCAAGGAAAGGTCTAATAACGGGAGGTTGTATCCCACATCATCTTCTGTGGAATGATCAATGTCTGAAGTGATTGTGGCTGCACAGAGAGTCTCACTGGGCAAATTCTCATACTCTAACTGAGGCTCCTGCCTGGCCATAGAGACCTTCCAACAGTAATTTTACCTGGCAGGAGAACGAGACTTTTTATTTACAAGCTGGTAGGATGGACTTTACTGTAGCAAAAGAAAAGACGGAATAAAGTGGTCAGGGTCATGTTGCCTTGCTTTTGGCTCTGTGCAGTTGAGCTGTTGCACTTGATACCTTAATCAGTAAATCCTCTTGTAGCCAAGCACTTGATAAAGTGTCACTGTAAGAGGGGAAAATAAAGGGGTGTGAACATTTCAGCAACTTCCAAGCAGCCATGTGAGTTATGGACAGCAGGACTTCCCTGCTGGCTTTCATTTGTGGGGGAGATCTGCAAAGCTGCCTGAGGGTCCAGACCTCCTGCCAGGGATCTTTCGAGAGTCTTGCTGGAGGAATATGGATCCTAATAAATAATTTTTAACAAATAACAGCTTAAGTGGCTGTTAATGCTGTGGTAGCTGAGTGACTTATTTCACTTGCTGTCGTTCTCATTGCCCCACTGCTTGCTCTTGAGGGATCTGGTTTAGGGTGCTCCCCCCAAAATGCAGGGCTTTGGGGTTTTTTTTTGTTACAGTGTGCATGAAGATAGGACGGCTGGAGAGGAAAGAGTTTGGCTGGAACACTCCTGGCTCTTGCCAGGTGAAGTTACCTCCTGATGGAAGCATAAAATCAAGGGCACCCTGAAGGTCTCCTCCTGAAGAACTGGCTCTGAGTGTCCTGGTTGTAAAGTGTTTGGGACTTTCCACTAAAAATGTTCTGAAAGGATAAAAAAACTACTGTGTGTAACTCAGCTGTAATAGGGACTGCAGCTTTTGGTCTTTCCCACCTCTCCCTCGTTCTCAGGTTTCAGTCTCTGAGTTTGTCACGGGTCTTAAAATTCTTATTTCTGTTGCCCAAGTCCTTATAGTTACTCTTGCTGAAGCTATTTGCTAATGTAACTTTCCAGGGCAGTAATGTAGCTGCTGCTGTGCTTGGTTTATCAGCGTTTTTTTCAAAACAATTTGTGCATCCAGAGCGTTTCTTTAACACTGAGTTTTAAAACTGCCTCACACATCAATGCCAAAGGCAAAAGAAGGTATATTTCTTTCTTTTCTTCCTTCTTTTTCCTTTTTTTTATGCAGCTGTTGGAAATAAAGAAATTGCAATGCACAGCTCCAGGGTTGTTTATAACCAGTGTCTCTTGGCACCCAAAGCTGCCTGGCTTTCTTACATGTAAAGTTTTGCCCCAACATCGGGCCTAATTTATAGTTGATATCCAGGACAAGGAGAAGTCAAAGAAAAAGTGATGTTTCCTAGGGAATGAGAAGCCCTCGCCTGGCACTCATGAATTACAAGGCTGAACTTTTTAATGTGTCTCTCCTCCTCCTTTTGCTCGGTTTTGTTGCTGCCTCCAGTAACATTTTTCCTGACTATAGTACTATTGACTCCTGTGATAGTTTAATAGTTTCTGCTGTTTACACAGTTGTCACTTAAATTGTTGTGATTTAAATTTGCATGCAGCGTTGGTAAGTGCTCAGAGTTTACGGTGCTACCCCAAAGGTAATTTGTATTCTGGGTGCTGGAGTTGTCTTGGTAACACTGAGATGACTGGAAACCATTTGCAGAGGGGAAGTTTGATTCTGATACTGCTCACCGGTCCCAGTCCTGGGGATCCAATCCAGGCTGGATGGTGTTTGGTGGTGACAAAACCTTCTAACTTTACCTTGTGGCCGGGGTCTTCATAGGGTCTTACCTGTGCTGCTATTTAGAGAAGACTTTGGAGGAACATCTGAAAATGCTTCCTCTACTTATACCTTCATTTCTGACATACTGAGATGGAGGATGCTGTTCCTTCTGCTGGAGGCAGAATTCTTATCTCTGAAACTCAGTTTTCGGTTCCAATGCTACTTTTTAATTTCTGGAGGGTACTGATTAGCAGGGGCTACAGGTCACTTACTGCACTGCCAATATCTATGATGTAACAGATTCAAAAGATAAAAAAGATAATTAAAAAAAACCCCAAACTCTGTTGACTTAAAATTTTACATACAGATTAATGTTTTTAGTGGACATTGATGCTGGGGACCCAGTAAATTACTGAACTATTGCAGGTTTAAGGCTCCATACTCTAGTGGCCAGGCCTTTACAGACTCCTGTTTTGAATGGTCTGAAGCATATTGCTGATTTTTTTTTTTTTTTTTTTTATGGCTGAAAGGTGTCTGGTATTTAATTCTGGCTGCCCTGGAGGGAAAGCATTGGTATTTTTATCACCTATAGGGACCCAGTACAGAAAAGCAAGAAAGCATAATAAAACAGTAATCTCAGAGACGTTTTCATGGTCACTATCTCCTATAAATCCATTCATAGCTCTTCTTATGAAAATCACAATGACAAAAGACTTAATCAGGAGACAAATGTTGATGCAATGTCCTGAGTTTCTGGGTTTTCTGCAGCAAAAAATACCTCTTCTGTAGTACATTTAAATCTGGACTTAAATAATACCAGTGCAATACTGCAATACATCTTGATGAAAGAGGCTTTTAGAGCTAATCTGAATTGGTGTAGCTACAGTGACTTCAGAGCAGGCAAGCAATTTCTCACACCAGCTGAGGGCAGGGTGCACATTGGGTATTTGGAATTACAGACTGAAATCTGTGGAGCTGTTTCTGCATCATGCAAGAAATGCTTTCTGCACTTCTTGCTTTCCTTCCTTTTGTAAATGAACCACAGGAGAATAAAGCTAAAATCCACTTTTATATTGCTGGAGAAAAGCTATTAGGCTTCAATAGTGGTTCCTTTTCATAGAGTCTTCTCCTTTTTATATCTCTGGATGGTTTCCATAAGTTTTGCATAGATTAGTTGCTTGGCCTCATGGAAAAAAAAAAGGTAAAAAACACATGGGGCTGGGGGGGGGAAGTAATAACCATTGGGAGCATTATATCTATGGATATGTTGGACTTAGGGTACTTGATCTTTCAGTAGCGTTCATGTGGGACTCCATAAGCAGTAAAAAGTTCACGGTTCCATAAAAATTTATGTTCCCTTTATTCTCATAAAACACAAGTAATCACAGAACAGTTTGGGTTGAAAGAGGCCTTTAAAGGTCATCTCGTCCAACCCGCTGCCATGGGCAGGCATGTCCTGTCCAACCAGACTTAGAATGTTTCCAGGTATGGGGCATTCACCACCTCTCTGGGCAATGTGTGCCAGTGTTTTGCAGTGATGTAAAAAATATCTTCTTTATATCCTTCTGTATTCCTTATATTTTACATGCTATATAAAAATTTCTTATTTTTTAGACTTGTGTCTAAGTGCACACTCCTTTGGATGCAGCCCACGACGCATATTTGGTTTCTGGGCTGTGAGTGCGCATCTCCAGATCGTGTCCAGCCTCTCATCCACTAGCACCCCCAAGTCCCTGATAGGGCTGCTCTCAATCCTTCTCTTGGAAATCAGTTCAAAGACCCAGGAGACTTAATTATGCTTGTCAGTCATGCTTTGTAAGGTTATGTTTTAAGATGCTTTTTTCTTGCAAAGTCACAGAATTGCTGATGATCGTGACTGCTTAATAATGGAGTAAAAAGAGAAACTCCTTCTGGAAGCAGAGAAATCTGTCTGCAGCTGATGCTGTGGTACCAGTGACATAGGGATTGCTTATTAAACTACACCTTCTCTGGGTTTGCTTTGGGATCGTTTCCCCATAGAGCACTAACGGATGGAATGCTGCATAGGACCAAAGGCAGGATGCTCCATCTACATGGCTTTGTTGCATTTGGCTGGAAGGGGCTTGGTTTCTTCAATCAGGGGGAAACTCAATTCATCAACATCTCCTTGCACAAAGGGGGAGGGTTGTTTGTGTTTAAAGGCAGCAGGCAAATTGGTTTCTCTTTGTCTTGGCCTTCCTGTGCTATTGCCTTGCTACTCCTCCATCTCCAGCAAGAGACTCACAGGTCCTTTGTTGCCTCCTGCTCATTTCCATGGCAGCCGATCCCAGCGTGGCAGGCCCAGGCCAAACAGCACCGCGTGGATGAGCCGCAGGAAAGGAAACGGCCGAGTGTGGGAGCACGGGAGAGCAGGAGCAAGAATGGAGCCTGTCACTAGGACTGGCTGTACGTAATTGCATAAATTCCATCAAGTGCATCCCATGGTTTCAAGGCCCTGGAAGCTGTAAATAATGTGTTTTAATTAATGGGTTGCCAAGAGCTTTAAAGGAAATCAGATTGGACCGAGGGCTGCAGATTTCAGCAGCTGTGGTGGCCGGAGCGTTCTAACGGTTTGACTGACTGCTGGTTGTTCATTTTATTTTAATTAAATGACTTGCAGAGCTGAAAGCTCCTGCCATCCTCACCTGGGTGCTGTTGAAATCCATGAGGTATGGAGCTGGGGAACTGGGCAGAACTGGTGCCAACAGCAGCAGAGAGCTTTTGTCTGAAGACTGTGCAGGGCTGTTAACTTCAAAGTCATGCAAACCACAGCATTTCCTGTATTGTATTTCTTTGTGTGATCCTTGTGGTTTGGGTTTTACATTTTCTGTGTGTCCAGTGTGATTGGTGGTGACCAAGAAGCCTCTCATTTCTACCCTGTGTTAGCTGAGCTTTAGGGCTGGCAGCGAGAAAGGAGCAGTTGCTCTTTGCAAACGTGTAAAGTCCTGCGGAGTGATGTGTGCTGTACATGTGATTCATGTAGCATTTGGTAACACACTGAGCTGCAGAAAGGAGCAGAACGAGCAGTGTAAGGGCCACTGAAGGGGAGTTTTTAATGCCTTTTCCTGTCAGTATCTCCCAGCACAACCAGGGTCAGGGACTGACTGTCTCTGCCTCATTTTCTCTCAGTGTGCACTGAGGTTAATGGTGCTACCCTGCGGCATGGGGATGTGGTGGAGAGGAGGTGTCACAGATGGAGCTATGCCAGTAGAAGTGGGAGCACAGGGGTACCTCAGATGGATAGATAAAAGAGGATTGTCAATCCCTGGTGGGGTCCAGCTTACCAACAATCTGCCTGCTGCTCCCCCGACCTTGGATCACAGCAACTGGAGAGTAAGGGGAAATGTGCCCACTAAAAATGTTGACATGGTTCCACCATCTGCTTCTACTGTATTAACTTTCCTGACTAATTGCATGTGTGATGCTGTGCCACATGGTAGCTTTGTTCTTTACATCTAAAAACAAAGCTTCTTTGTGTTTCCTGTGGACCTTTGAACCACACTTCCCATTGAAGGCCCTGTCAGCGTGACACAGTAGCTGTTGATGTCTTCTTGCCTTGATGATTAGAGAGCTCCGAATAAGTGATCTTGGTCATACTTGTTAATAGGTTAAAGGCTATGGTTGCAGGCATCATAATTTCCGTGTTGTGCCTATTCAATTCCCATCCCCAGGGTACAAGTATTTAATATTGCAATGCACAAAAGCATTTGACAACACACGGTGATGGGTGAAGAGGTTCACGCTTGAATGGGGGTGCTGCGTGACCGATGGCCAACTCTTAACCTGAGCACTTGCCTTAATGCAATGCAGGAGCCCATCCGCTCGTGCTTCCTGGCAGAATATTAACAGACATTTGTTTGGCGCTGTTCCGCCGCAACAGACTTGGATCAGAGGATGAACCTGCTGTTCAGTCTGAAACGATGCTGGCTTTGGAGACAGGCTTGAAAATGCTTTTGTGTGCGATCCCTTACAATTCCCAGGGCTCTGATTCAGTGGTCTTAAAAAGCAAGATTCCTGGCAAATTAGTCATTGGATGCAATTAATGTCTTCTTTATGGAGCAGCTAACAGAGCTGTAGAAAAGGTGTCTTCACAGGTGCACACACAGGGACATCTGTGGCACTGGTCTGTCTGAAGATCATTAACAACCAGGGTCTATTGTTTTTTTAAATTACCTTGGACATTCCCAATGTGTTGCTGCCCAGTTAATTCACTTTAAGTTCTTTTACCATAGCTATTGGTGTGATGTAAGAATGCTTTCAAGTAGTGTTTGTTACAGCATAAGGGATTTCTGGTGTTTCGTTTTTGTGGCAATCCAGTTGTTACTTTCCATTTTCCATTTCTATTTTTGGTATCTGAATGAGTTCCATACTTCAAGACTATGAATGTAGGTCCAGAAAGGGGAACTTTCTAAAATAACCCTAGGAAAAAATTTTTACTTCTAAAGTGCCATCATTTTGTTAATAACAAAGTAAGTGGAAAAAGGGAACAAAGCTGAAAACACTAGATTTAAGTCTTTAGAAAAATCTGTCCCTTTTGGTTATTGACTCTTCATTCTTCCAAGACACTTCAGTGGGTATTTTAATTGTAGTATTTTAGCCTCCCAGAAAATAAACCATGGCACATGGGGGTTTTTTCTTAACTCTAAGAGCGTTTCTTGCATGCTTTACTCTGCAACTTATTGATTAAAGTAGGAACAGAAGAAAAAGAGCAAACATCGATCCAGCATTAAGCAACTGGACCATGTGTAAATTGACATAAAATGCAGTGCTGCTTCTAATAAAAAATGCATAAATGCAGCAGAACCAAGCAAAATAACAGCTTCATTCCTCTTGCTGTTGGCTGCCAAACAGAATGCTCAGGTGTGTTGTTGCACATGTAATTCCCTAATTCCTAATTGGGAGCACAAACCCTCGTCGCCTTTCCCTCCTGTCCACCCACATGGATTTGTGCATTGAACCAGCAATACCTCCCTCCTCAGGCATCTCAGGTCTGTTGCACTTCATGTGTCCCTTCTCCCTATTTCCTACCTACACAAGGCATCCTTTTGCCACTGCATGGATTGAGTCTTCAAGTCTCTGATTTAGGCCGTTGATCCTGACTCTTGACAAGCCTTTGCTTTTTTCCTTTTTTCCCCGCTATGTTTTCCTAGAAATTGGGAGCTTTGCAATGACTTCTGTCACGTTTCCAGCGTGTCCTTAGATTTGGGTAATTTTTATGACAGGTCAGAGATATCTGTGCTGTTAGTAATTACCACGTTTTTGGAAATATAATGCTCGTGCATAGGAATGTCCTGCACGTGTGTTTCACCGTGCTTGCAAACACAGAGCCCGCAGGTGTAAATATCAGGTTACTGGTTTCCCACACAGTTGTAAGGAACAGTATGCAGCCTGGACCCAGGCCAAGTTCTGCAAAACAGGGCTTAAACGGTGTCTGTTTCTCTTTGGCTGTTTTTACAGCTGATTTGTAGAGGAAGTGACTTTGCCTGCAGTTCTGGGGACCCCCAGTGTGTAGTGGTGCTGCTCTGCTCTCAGTGGCAAAGGTGGCTGCTGAAATTGCTGCTGCTTCCCCGCAGATTTTTGTGCTCCCACAGCCCATGTCAGCCAAGTGAGCAGAGCCACAAAGCTCACACAGCTGCGCCAGGGCAGACCCTACCAGAGCAGTGACAAATGTGCAGCCAGGGGCTGAGGCTTGCCAGAAATGCCTGATGCTGATTTGAAACCCAGATCATGCAGCTCCAGTGAAAGCATGACAGGGAGTTCATCATACCTGGCTCTGCACAGGATTTAGGGCCCCTGGGTTTACCTCCTGCGTGCAAACTTGGTGTGAAATTCTGCTGGAGGTGCCATGTTTTGCTGTGGTGCACTTTAACCTCACAGTGTGTACACTAAATTCAAACAGCAAGAACTTAAATGCTGTGTCCAAGCTGTGAAAGGCAAATTCTGCACCTGTAAACCCCAGTGTTGTTATGTTTCAATGTGACAGCATGGGCCAGGTAAGAAAAAGTGGTGCTTCAGGCTTCAGAGGTATTCTTTGCTATCCTCTCCACTGGTCTTTGAGATTTTCTTACTACCATCTATGAAAAAGGAATCATAGTTAAAAACATCAAGTAGAGCAGAGAGCGCTGACTATATAGGGAGGCCTTCATTTTCCTTATATCTCACTCGGTAAAAGAATCTGCGTTCACATGTCTTTGTCTCTTTTCTCTATCTGTGCTCACATGCCTTAGTCTCGTTTCTCTCATTTTCTGAATAACTGAAGGCAATTTTATCCATCAGTTATGGCTGTTCTCTTTCCCTGGTACCTGTGTGCTAAGCTATGGGCATATGTGTAGGTGGGAACCAAAATTGCTCCATCAACTCAACCACTTCTGCTTTTCTGTCTTACTATATTTGCTCTCAGTCTGTTTTGTCCTCAGGAAACCTGGCATTTGTCATCGGGGGTTTGACGCAGGGCACCAGGAACTTTTGTCATCAGGGGTTTTGACTCTTAGGCTGAGGGTTATAAAACCTGTACTGAAAATAGACATCATAGGGTGTCATAAAAACATCTGAGACCAATTTTGCACAGAGACCACTGAGACCAGTGATTATTCATGGACTTCGGTGATGTTTCATCGGGGTAGAATATGGCCCCTAGTGTTTGATTCCCAGAAGTAGAAAGACAGAATAATATTAAGTGCCTCTTGAGGAATTTGTGGACGTCCTTCATTGTGAAATAACATACATGTTGTTGCCACCCCAAGAGCTTCTGTCTTGCAACAATGTCTTGCTTGTTAAAAGAAGGCAAAACAAAACCCAGAGAGACAGACAAAGCTGGCAATTCTGTCAGCAAAAGTCAGTGTGGATGAGCTTCAGTCAAAGAAATATTTAGAAACAAACTGGAAAGTCGGAGCATACCAAATCCTTTGAAAAGGTCATGACTGCAGCAATATGGAGTTCTGGAAACACGTTCAGCTTCCACAGCAGAACGATGGCTGCTCTTTTCCACACAGAGGAAATCTTGACTTGAGCGTAAGATACGGCGACCGCACCATCAAGTGTGGCAGAAAGACGTGGGCAGGCCCTTGGCTGTGCCACAGATCTGCTGCATGAGTTCTGGCGTGTCATTCAATGTCTCTGTGTCCATGGACCTGCAAGGGAGGACATGCCTTGTGCACTTTCAAGTTCTCAGATCTCTTAAAGGGGGAGCAAGTTTTCTGATAGCCCTTTCATTCAGTGCTACCTTGTATAACCTTTGTTGTAAGAAAAATTCCGTTTACTGAAGGTAAACCTTGTCTATGCACTTGGCAGCCTTCTTGTCACTGCTGCTGCTGGATGAGGAAGAGCCGTGGTGAGATTTTGTCAGTGGCATGTTTTGACACTGGGTGGTGGGTGGTTTTTCACACCTGCTGTGCGGTGTCACACAACAATGAGGCTGATGGGTAGCATCCAGAGGTGACTGCAGGCTGGACAGGGCTGCCAGCCTATTTCTGAGCAAAGATGGAGTGTATTTCAGATGCTGGTAGGAAAATCTGTCCCTTCCTCTCCCTTCCTCTGCAGAAGGACGTGATTTTCCAATGTACAAGTACAGTGTGGGGGAAGCTGGTTGGTTGTCTTGTGGGTTTGTTTGTTGTTTTTTAAATTCCAGAGACTTGAACATTGAGGTGATGGGGGTTCCTGGAGAATAAAAATGAGGAAATTGTCACAAAACCTGGGTTTGTACAGCTTAAAAGATGACTGATGCCTTATGAGTGGACTTTAAAAATGCAGAAAGCTGAGGGAAGAATGGAGGGAGCAGATGTTGGAGGGAGCCTTGCCTGAAGGTGTGTGGGGCACGTTCCTCTGAAGTGAGTGAGGCAGCACTTGAGCTTTCTGCCTGGGCTGTTCCCAGCTGCGAAGCTCCTTAAGACAAAGCCCCAGAGCCCTGACTAAGCCTTCAAACTTATAAGGAGAAGTTGTCCTGAATACCAAGCAGTAAGTTTGACAGACCTCTAATGCCCTTGAAGGAGCATGCCAGTCCAAGTGGATGTTTTTGTCCTTGATTTCTCTTCTGGGAAGAAGAGAAATTCTGCTTTTCCTGTTGGTGAGACATGGTTTGTAGGGACAAATACTGCATTCATTAAATCAGCTTGTAGATTTGGTAAAAAACAGAGCAACCTTTGAGCATACAGCCCTTCTTAAAGACTGAAATGACAACAGCAACCTGAGGACAGGCTGGGGAAAAATACTGCTCAGTTTTACCTTGATTTATGTGAGTAAATTTAGGAAGGAAGGCCTGCATTTGTTAGCTGAAGTCACTTTAATTTCATACATGAAAACAGGACGTTGTTTCATTGTTCTCCTTTTCATAGGTTTCAATTAGGTTCTGCCATTTTCGTTACATTGAATTCAATATTAAACAGGAAAATGTATTTAATTCTAAATAGGAGGTTTACACATATTACCATTTAAAATGCACAAAAGTTGATACCTTTGATACTAATGAAAAATCACAGGTGACATCTCTTTTTCTTCTTTTAAGGTCATTGGTTTGATTTGATTGATCTGAGGGGCTTCAGGCTCTGCAGGTGCATGTTTTGGTTGCTTGAGCAGCAGCTTCAGGCAGCCCCAGAGCCTCTGACTGGGCTTCTGTCAATGGGGCATTGTTTTCTGGGGCTGTTTCAGGGGGTCTTGGGGAGAAGTTTCTTTAGAATGTGTTTCATGTGGAGTATCAAAGGGACCATGGTCTGTGCCTGAGCACTGGCTCTTTGAGGAGATCTGATTAATCTTGCTTTATAAAAGTAATTGCCTGTTGAGATGGCAGCGTCAAAAAAAAGTGGCCAGATTCAGAGAATGGTTAAATATTCCCTTTTATTACTTCAAGGTGTCCTTAGTTGTCTGAAAATTAAAAGGACCTGATGATCCACATCCACTAGGATTTTCTGATATTTCGACTCTTGGATCTCTGTTGCCATTTTGTAGCTGCAAACCAGCACGTTCCTGGGATTCCCATGCCGAGGATTTGGCAGCAATGGCTGTGGCAGAGGTGCTGTGAGGGGTCAGGCTCCCAGCACACGGTGTTTGGATGCCTGAAGCAGAGAATTCAGCGCTGTGTGCCCACCTGCTGGGAGCAGGAAACCTCTCCGGGGGCGGGTTGTCCCACACTCCCTGTGACACTTCCTCCTTTGCAAAATCAACAGCAGGAACTGAGAGGACTCGGGCCGCAGATGTAGGTTAGGATTTTCAGATCTCCTTAAGACAACTAAGACATTCTTGGGTATAAAACCTGATCAAAGGATTGGGGATCAATAGCACAGATTCTTTTTGAAGGGCAGGGATGCTGTCAAAGTATGTGGTTAGGGCTCAGTCTCCTGCTCCAAGTGTTTTCTGAGTTAGGGAGTATATGTCGAGTTTGTGGTGAACATAACTTTGAATTAAATTTTTTTTTAATTGTTTTCTTCTGTTACTGGGAATTTCTGTTTGGGAGTGGCATTTGCAGTGTCCTGGTGGCTGTGTTTGTGATTCAGGAGCTGACTGAGGTTATCTGTCGAGTTTTGTGTAAACTCTCTTGAGCTGAATCAGGAGCACAGCCCTTACCTTTCTCTGGGAAGCAGAAAACCTCGTTGGGCCAAGGCAGTGATGGAGCTGGGATATGTTTTGCTCACTGTGAGACTGGATTGATAGAGGTCCTTAGGAAGTGCAGAGTGACCCATAATAATGATGTATTTTGTTCTGGAAGGAGCTGGCTGGTGTTCCATTACCCACTGAGCTGTGGTTGGCACCTCTCAGGGCAGACTGGTGCTGATGGGCTGTGTTTAAGCTCCTGAACTTGTGCAATGCTGCTTCTCTTCTTCTCATATGGAGCCTTGTCAGTGGCTCTGATAAGCCACTGATCAAAGTTGCCATTGAAGCTTCCCAGCATGAAGTGATACTCTGTTTTATGAATTTCAGTGTTTCTGGCCCACCATCATCTCTCCATTATCATGTCCTACAGGGTGTGCTGTTTTATTGCTGCAGAAGGATCACAGCAAAACTTCCATTGTAAGCTTTTTTACTTTATTTTGTTACATTTTTACAGCAGCTTGGGTGAAACTGTTTTCTGCAAGAAGACTGAATATTGGCTGCAAATGAGAGCAGATACACAGTTTGCTGGGACGTCTGGTGTTGATTCAGAAGTTAAAATAGGAGCAGGATCTGCATAAAGGAATGGGGGTAGTGGAACAAATTAAACCACTTTTCAATGAGTTCAGTGTCTGGGGTTTTTAATCCCTAATTGCCACCTTCCCTCTGCCATAAAGCCACCTTGGGATGAGATGCAGAGTCTGGGCAGTCCTGTCTGGCAGCACATGGAGCAGATCAGCCCTGTGGCCACTTTCTGCCCTTATCTCCCTCTGTGGAGCTGTGATTTTGATTGTTCTCTATTCAGCTCCCAGTTTTATGCAACTCGTGGGATTAGACTTATTTTCCACATCTTTCCCATCTTTTGGAATTGGTGGAAGTTGGCCAACAGTTGCTGAGGGGAGAAAATGGGGAGGGGGCACAGTTTGCAGGATCTTTGTGGGTTAACACTCAGGGATGATCTCATTGGCCTGGTTTTCTGTCTGGATACGCAACCCAGAGTTTGAACAAAACCCTTTGTCTTAAAGTCCTGTGTTTAGAGCGTTATTACTATATAGGGTTCATTCTCTTATGGGGAAAAATACAAGCCCTTATTTTCAAGTGTCCTTTACAGGCAAGTTGTAGTAAGAAAATATGCTTTTTTTATGTGCTTTTACATTACTGCTGCTGTTGAACAGCTACATAGAGCTGTTGATGATAAGAGAGGAAATATGTTCATTCTGCTTTTCAGCTGTTGGTTTGGGGAAACCGGGAGTAGCAAGAAATGAAACTATTTTAGAGTTGGGTATTGCTTAATATTACAGATGTGCAAAATAGGAATAAACAAGTCATGAATTGGAAGTTTAATCACAAGGGGCCTTGTGTCTTACAAGGAGTAACTGAAAAGATGTACCTGCCTTGAAAAGCCTCTAAAACTGAGGCAAAAATTAAGTGAGCTTAAATGAAGTGACTGAGGGCAGTGGGAGGATGTTGGGGTTTATTAGAAAAAGGAAGAAAGAATAAGTCCTGGACTTTTCTGTTAGATTCAGATATCTTGTTTGGGTTATGGTCAGGAAATTGATCTTTCAGAAGCAGGTATTTTTAGAAGTTGGAAGTCACATTTATATCATCCAGTCCCTGCTCCTAGCCAGTACAAGGCTTGTTCCTTTCAGTATATATTTATTCCCTGAAGTCTAATTAAACATGTCCCCAGTCACTGCTTTTTTATGAATTCACTCTGTAAATGTTCATGTTCTAAACCACTCTCCCTGGGTTGTCTGCTTTTAATTTGCTGCAGGGATGACCCCATAATTCTTACTTGCCGTTCAGGATAAGAGATGTGAGTAATGGAACGGAAAAGGACATTTTGGAAAATGAGAGTCCATGTTGGATTTGATGCAGTTTTATTTAAAACTCAGCATGTTAGGGTATTTTTCAGTTACTGCTGGGTAATGTTGAAACCTTCTTTCCCTCTTCCCTTGCCTTTCTTTCTGGGAGAAGAGAAGCAGGAATGACTGCATTTAACTAAGGCCTCCTTTGGAGAGCTGCCCAAGCCAGGGCTCGTTCCCTGTGGGAGCTGATCCCGTGGTCGCACAGGCACTGGTAGAGTTTCTGACAGATCTGTCCACCTGCACATGTGGGAAAGGAAAAGCAGGAACTAAAGGCAAATGAGAAGCAAGAGTCAAAAGAGAGGCAGCCTCTTTGGTGTCACTGGTGCATCCGAGCAGGGGAGGAGATGAAAGGCTCTGCGCAGGCTTCGGGAGCCATCTCTCTTCTCGTTCCAGGTATCGGTTTGCACCCTGAGGAACAGAGGCTCGGGGATGCTGTGACTACTCACTCTTGTTTGTTTATGTTCATTTGGAAGAGACATGTGAGCAGAGCTGCCTGGGCTGCTTACGGCAAAGGAAATGGATCTCAGGGGGACAATTAATTTTGCTTGACTATTTCTGAGCCAGGTGAAACCGTAAAATGAGCCCATGTCCTCCCCATTGTCTAAAAGGGATGTGTTTATTTATTTTACATTTTAATGCACCACTGGCAAATTATGGTGTAAGCCTCAATGAATTATTGATAGAAGGAAGGTGTATAACATGGGAGATTAATAAAAAGAGTTATCAGACTTCAAAAAGAAAAAGGAAGGAAGAGAGAGAGAGCTGATATTTTAATTAACTGCTCCCTGCCTGCATTGTGATCCCAGAGACATAAGGATTGAGTGCCAGAAGGCAAATCTGGTTGGAAATAAAGTGATTCCAGTCTGGTATTAGAGGTGAGAAATGAGACAGTGCTTCAGTATTCTCGCAGTGTGAATAATCTGAGTTGCTGTTTGCAACAGAAAGTGGAGTTATTGGAATTGAGACAGTCTGCAGAGCTCTGACCCTGTGCTGGAGGGTAATAGTAATAAAAAATAATAGCAAATAAAAGATATTATTTAAAATATAAAAAACAAAAAGAAAAAAAAATTAAAATAGCCGAAATAAATATAAGAATCACGAAAAGGTTTGAGCTCCTCCTCTCTTAATCCTGTTCCTTGAAGAGATTAGACAACTTAGATTCAAACAAAGGACCAAGCACTTTTGTATCGTGTGGGTTTATATCATGAGACTGTTGGACCTTCAGGAGGGTTTGGGGACATGATGACACTTCTGGATTCAGCCACTGCTGGTGAGCGGTTATGCCCAGCTTCATTTTGCCGAAGGGAGGGAGCACATGGACACCTTCCAAGGGACACCCTGGGACTGGCAGTAGCGCTCTGCTGCCCCTTTTGTGAGCCCTGGCAAGGAACTGATTGTGGTGCATGAGAAGGAGCAGTGGCAGGGAAGGAACAAAGCCCTCGGTGCCACCATCTGCTGGGAGCAGGTTGGCCGTGCGAAGGGAGTGCCTGTGCCACTCCTCCCTGGAGCTGGCCCCTTGCTCCTGAGCCCCCATGTCCCAAAAATAGTGTGAGACTGATGGCAAAAGGCGAGGTTTGTTTTGAGGCACAGTAGTAGTTTTGTTACTATTTGGATCTCTAGAGAGTAAGTTAAAAGACAGTTTTGCTGTGGAAAGCAAGGTATTAGGGCATTGAGAGAGCGAGTACAAAACAAAATACGTTTTAAAAACTAGGTTTCTAATGTCTCCAGCATTACACTGGTCTCTCCTTTCTGGATGAAACTGTGATTGTTTCATTTGTAGATGCCACAACCTTCCCCTAAGAGCAGAAAGCAACATTTTACCCAGTGAGCTTCCTAGCGAGCAGGAGAGTGCTCTCACGTCAGCTGTGCACGGGTGTCCTATCAGTATCAGCATTTCTGGCCATTAAATACATCGGATTCATTAAAACTTGCATCAAATACCCCAGAAGTGATGTGCAACAGCCAGTTTCACAAGCTTTGGATTTCTAAAAGGAGATATTCGGGAGAAAGTCTTTTCCCTCTGATAACAGATGTGCAAAGTCTTTGGACGATCCTTAGTATGACTGGTCTCTTGGAAAACTGTTGGTTTATATGGATTTTTTTTATCCTATATTAGTTCATAATATGTTTTTGAATGGCTGAAGAGAAAATTGAGAATAGTTCTTTTTTTTTTTTTTTTTTCGTTTACCAGAATCTGGTTCATTTAGCAACAGAAGGGGAGTAAATGTATTTTCTCTTTATAAAGTGCATCCTGAGAGATTGTACAGCTGCTTAGTGGTGCTTTGCAGTGTTTTCCTGCTGGATGTCTGCTCAGGGAAGCTGCATGTTTTGTGTGCTAGAAAATGAGTGCTTTATTTCAGCCATGTAGGTCTCTCCAGTACCTTACACAGCAATGCTCCTTGTTTCCTGTGTGGGCACGTGAGTGATATTTAACATGACTCCCTTCTTGACAGCAGCTCATGTAGGAAAACAAGAAAGGAAAGTAAAAGATCAAACCCCGGAGGCTTATTTGTTGTGTTTAATGCTTTGAAAATGTTTGCTGGAAGAAGTATTGATGTAGCAATATGTGTGCATAAGACTTGTAAGAGGGAATGGCTTGTCAAGCCCAGGTCTCACTGTGGGGGCAGCTAAGCCACAGAACAGGTTGCCCAGGGAGGTTGTGCTGGCTCCATCTTGGGGTTTTTTTCCTACCAGACTGGATAAAACACAGAACAGCCTGGTCTGACCTCAGAGCTGAGCCTGTCTTGAGCAGGAGGTTGGACTTGGTGACCTCCTGAGGTCCTTCATTACCTAAATTTTCCTGTGATCCTATTAAGTTTTGAGCAGCTTTGCAGGGGGAAGAGACAAATCTCCCTGCCAGCACTTCCTCTGTCAGTTGATGGCTAACAAAGGTAAATAACAGTTAGCCAGAGAGCATTTCACTTCAAGGTGGTGACACTGAGCCCCAGCCCTTGCTCAGGAGTCAGCAGAAAAACCACTGAAGTCACCACTGCAAAAGCAGTGAGTGGTGGTCACATCAACATTGAGGCCTCAGCCTGAAGGGACCAAATATATGTAGAATTTTCTCTTTCTGCCACAGTGGGAAGATGCTGACTAGAATTGCAGAGCATGTGGTGCTGCACCACTGGCACAGAGGAATAGACCAATTAACTGCTTGAGTTCATGTCTTGCATCTTTTTCAAGCCCTAGATTAATGCAAGCAAAGCAAAGAGCATGGAGTGGTTGACATTTAATGAAATTAATGTTAGTGTTTGAAGGAGTGCTTCATGATCATCTACTGTGGTGACAGATGTACTAACAAGCCATGAATAGATGGCATAGATAGAAACATTATTATTTAGATCATAGTACTCGAAAGGTGATACTTGTTTGTCTTGCCTGTCTGTAAATCATGCAGCATGCTTTCAGTTCCATGAAGGCAGCAGCTTTTTTTAGTAAAAGCCTTAGAAAATTATTTTGAAAAATATCATCCCTGTTTTTTGAGTGGCTGGAAAAAGACATAGAAGGGTGAATCTTTGTCAAATAATGGAGGGGTAAGAGTTCTAGTGAGAAGAAACACCCATCTATGATATATGTGGGATTCCATCATGAAGAAGCTATGTTGAATGTGAAACAAATCCTGTTAGTACAGGGCAATCCATATCTTCCTTGGTGGGGTTGGGTGCAATGGAGATCTTCTGCACTGTTTATATTCATGCCAAGTACTTTCTTCTTTTCTTGCAGCAAAGAAAACTTGTGCTGAGTCAGATTTCACTTGTGACAATGGGCACTGCATCCCAGCCAGGTGGAAATGTGATGGCGAAGAAGAATGTCCCGACGGGTCAGATGAATCAGAAGCAGCATGCAGTGAGTAGCAGTGGTGTTTCTCAGACACATTCTCTTATCAAAGCACAGAGAAACTGAAGCTGTTATTCCCAGCACTTGCAGGATGATCTGTCAATTTATGCTTCTGTTAGAACAAAAATTACAAACACAAAAGATTCAGGTCATTCAAATCACACAGTTTACAAACTTTCAAATGTACCAGTTTTCCAGACTACGATACAGGCAGTGCTGTCTAGTCTGAATTTCTGTCTGCAGGGGAATTGTAAACATCTTGAGCTGTTTGTCAGGCTCATGATCAGCAGCAGTGTGAGAAGTGTCATACTCACCTGGGATCAGGCTTTTTGGAAACTCAAGGTTTGGTGTTTTGCATGGTAACATATTGGGATTTATCATCTCTGTAGACAGCACTTCTGTTATTACAGAGGAGCTTTGCAATGTTATAGCATTGCTCAATCTTCATTTTTTATTTTTCCTCTGAGAACAAATGAAAAAAGCAGCAAATGAAAGATGAGCAATGTAAAATAACTAAAGCAGAGAGTAAGCATGACAGATGTTACTGCAGGTAACACCCTTTAAAAACCCGGTAAGTAAAAAGAACATTCTTGGGTTTCATGTAGTGTGTTTTATCACGTACTTTTGAGGCGGCCCATTTGTGCTCCATTGTTCTAGAACTGTGAAGGGTTGTCTGATGTTGAGTTGAAGGGAATACCAGGGATATTTTAATGAGAATACTAATATGTAGACTTTTATTTGTGTGCTTACTTACATCTGCAGGTTTGTTCTTGCCAGAGCAAGAAACTAGTACAGGCCATTCTATTGAATTTCCAGGCATGTACTTCACAAATATTCCCATGAGTCAGAAGCAGTGTTGGAGGAAGTATTTTATCAGATCTCACCAGAATGGGCTACACAGAGGACTTCAAAATCAACCATACTTTTTATTTTTAATCCTAGTACCAGTCCTACTTTCTCCCTAATTAAGGGAGATGAATGCGCTTCTCTTGCATAAAATGAATTGAATCATTTTTGCAGCCGCATACAGGCTACAGAAAAAATTACCTCAATAAATACATTAACATTTGTGCACTGTATTTGTTGGTCTTTCACCCTGCATCCTCCTTAGTTAAAAGCTGTCTCATTAATGCTACTTCCACCACCTGATTGTCTGGAGGGGGACTGAATAACTGAGCAGCTTCATTTGCTGCAGTCTCTGCCTGCAAATCTCACGTCAGAGGCCGTAGCACAAGCTGTGGATAGGCCATGCAGCACTGAGATCCCTGATGATTTCTGTTAATCATCTTCCATTCCTTTTCTACCCATTTCACCTTTCATTTTTTCCACCACTTATTTCATCCTCTGGGGAAATCAGCCTTAAATCTTAAATATCACAAAAGAAGCTTGACCTGAGCCTCAGATTGTTACCATACGGGACTGCTGTCCTCAGAGGAAAGTAATTTGTTCAGATTTTTGTGATTTTTTTTCTTCATTTTTTAATCTTTTTTTTCCCCCTACTTGAAACTTTCTAAGAGATCAAAGTCTGCCTTTCTCTGGTGGTTCTTCAGTTCAGAAAAATAGACGGCCCATGAAACATCTTCCTGCAACACAGGAAAAAGTTTGTTCTGTTCTCTGGTCTCTGAGTAACAGATGAATCAGCAATTCCTAGTGAAAGTGGCAGCACCTGTATGGATCGATTCTTCATTTGTTTTTTTAGATACAAGTGCTTTGAGGCCAGCCCAAAGACTATAGCATATAACTCTACCATACTTTACTGGTTTATATCTCTATCAGGCAGATTTACTGTGCTTTGCCTCAAAATAAGATATTTAGGTTTTCTTATGAGTTTTAGCCAAAACAGACCAATTTTTGTGTGGTGGATACATGGATCTGGGTCTTGACATTCACAGGGTATTTGATAGAAGCCTATGTCTGACTTGTGGCTATCTCACAAGAGAAATCAGTGTTTCTGTCCATACCAGTTAAAAGCTTGCCTTTGAATCTTAAAAATATCTGCAGCTAGAATTTTGGAACTTGACTTTTCTAGGATTATTCAGATCTGAAGTTCACACTTAATCAAAGATCAAGTAGTTTTAATCTTATGTCTGTTGGTATATATAGGCTTTAATTTTCTTTAATTTGTAGGGACATTCTTTCCAGATGTTTTGTATCCTTGTCAAAGTATTTGTCATCTCAAGGGCTGATCCAATCTGCTTTGTGAGGACACAGATTCAGCCTGGTAACATGTCACCCAGTGCTAGTCAGGGAATAACTTCACACACGTTTGCAGCTCTTCCTGCCACTGCTGGCCAAGAACGCAGTGAGCTACAAACCCAGCAGACTATTACAGAAACTATTAAAGAAACTATTAAAGACCATTAAAGAGTGTTGGGCTTTCCTTGTAATTTGGCCCATTACTGTAAAAGGCCTGACTCTTCATCTGTGTACATGTTATTTAAGATGAGGCTGTAATGACAGACAGAAAATGCAGTGATGGCCAAAATGTATAGATAGACATTCCTGTATGGTCCTTCCCTCCAGTCCCATCTTCTTTCTCCCTGATGAAGTCAAGGCTGCACTCATTTTCCTGCTTAGAAATGCAGCACAACCTGTGGAGGGGCCTGCCCTGCAGAGCTTCCCTAGGGAAGGGGCAGGTTGGGAAGTAAGAGATTTCTCACCTCTGTTAAGATCAAACTGCTTTATAAAATCAATGGCTTTTAGACAGGCCACATAACTACCAGCCAGCACCTCTGCCAGGATCCGGGGTTATTCTTCAGTTAATGCAACACTGGGACATTGTCCATAGTCCATTCTAGCCAGGGAATTTAAGAGCATTGACAATGCTGACTGTTGCATTTTAGGAGTACTTCCAGCTTAGAATGTGGTGAAAACAAGGCTGTTCCTCTCAGCATCTAGCCACCTGCTAAATGGCTTTTTATTTTCTGAATGCTTTTGTGGTGTGTTTTTAAATACGATTTGTGCTCTCTTATTGGTAGTTAGGGATGTCGTGTCCCCATCTCTTATACTTGATTAAAGGTAACAGTTTGTGGGGTTTGGTTTGGTTTTTTTGGTTTTGGTTTTTCTTTTTTTTTTTTTTTTTTTTTTTACAGAACCAAAATTGTACTTTACTTTTACTGTTTCCCTAATCATTGAAGTTGCTCGGCTTTGTACCTAACAATATCCTCTCCAGGGATCTTACACATTTCCAGGTGTTCAGGACAGCATGACCTGTGTTGGATAGGTGAGATGGCATCACAGCTGGCCTGATTTCTGCTGGACCTGTGATGTCTGCACCTTTTCTGCTATTCATGCAATTATTATTTTTCTAACTGTTTTCTTCAAGCCACTGAATGTGTCTGGGAGTGGTGGCTGTAAGGGTATCTCCTGAGTCCCACTGAATCCTCAGCTGGTGAAAACTCTAGGACTTCTCCCTGTTGTGGGTTTTGGTGCTAGTTGGAGGTTGATTTGTTTCTAGCACGGACTGATTTTAGAGGAGATGGTTATCCAGGCTTTTGTTTTCAAATGTTTTGAAATGGGTCATTGTGAATAAGAAACTGCTTAAATTTCTTCATTTTTCTTCAAGACAGGTCTCTGGCACCTGCAGGAGATTTTTGGTAGCTTACAGTACTCTACATTGGAGAGCCCACCATATCCAGAGCCTTGGCCCTATTTTTCATTACTCTCACTAAAAGCAGCCCAGCGTGGCTTGGTGATGCCCTGGGGCTGTGGTGCAGCCACTGCTGATATACACAGGCTCTGCTTATGTGTATGGAAAGATTCCTCACCTTTTCCTTACCCAGTTTGTTGCAGCTGAGAGAGGGGGAAGGGAAGTCATTTTTCTGACTGAGCTAACAGAGACCTCCAGCAAAATGAATGTTATCTACCTAATGCTGTTCCAGCACAGGTACTGAATCATTCTGCTTTTTATACAAAAAGGAAATTTTAAATTTCCCTCTGAAGGATTTAGATTATTTAATCAGTGACTTAAGCAAAAGAAAAATCTCTAGAGAAAAACAAAAACAAATGCTAACAATCAGTAACAGCACTGATGGGAACACAAATTAAAGGGATAGAGCAAGTGAAAATCTAAGCTGGCAAACTCTTGCCTTAGGACATTGTATATGTAATGAGATTGAGGAATGCAAGCATAAACTCACCACTTACTTCTTTTTCAGATATGTGACATTCTCCTGGTTAAGAGCAGAAATTATTGTACAGAAAGGTACAGGGTGTTAGAGTGTAGGGTGTTAAGAGGAAGAAAAAGAGACTGGGAAACCTTAATTCATATTGCATTTAATAGGGGAATGATTTAGTAGGGCAGGTTTAATAAGCAGCAGTTCTGGAAATAGGTTTTAAAATAGAAGTGGAATATAAAATCAAACCCTGAATGTTGGTTCAAAATACAGCACCAGTTCATGCAGTTCTTTCGTATTTTGAAGTACATGTCATGAGTTGTTCAGGGAGATGTATCCAAACTTGACAGTTACATTTTTAAGGGGTATTTTCCATGGTCCCAGGCGCTCTGTGTGCTGCTGCTGTGTGTGCTGATCTCTTACAGTGCTGGTCAGTTCTGCCCTCATTTCCTATTAAGTTGCCCAGATGTAAAGTCCTGTTGTTGGTAGCATTGATGGTATCGTTCACCCCCAAATGCACAATCCTCTCCCAGCTCTCCATTCAGCCCGAAGGATATTACGTCTCTATTATTCTTCTTTGATGCAGATCTCCTGCATGACTGAGTGGGTTTGGTGACATTACTGTGCTTTTGTGGAAAAAGACTTAATAAACTGTTCCCTGCCCTTGGAGAATTTTTCCTGGAGAAGGGTGGAGTGTCTCTTTCAGGGCATCACATACACTGGGCCATTGAATTCAAGTAGCAAAAGAAAAAACTAGGCCAGATCAGCCAGGCACAGCCACATACCCAGTTTGAGGACCTGGGGCAGTAACATAAAGCTTTTTTTTTTTTTTACTTTTTTTTCCCCCCAAGGTTAAGAGCAGATCTGTGGGTATAAATGTGATAAGATGCTGGGGGGTTGCAAATGCAGTGGAACATGTAAATTAAGGACTATTCTGTTGGAATAATCTGTTAGAGATCATTCAGGGAATTGAATACGGTGATGTTAATGCCAGATGTACAGGTGTGCATTTTAACAACACTCCCACTGCACTAACTGGCTACAGCCAGCATAAAATACAGCACTGTCGCCCTGTCACTGTCCCTGCTGGGCCTTTGGGAGCACTGCTGACTTGCAGCAGCTGAGGACCCCATCTGTAAAGCAAATATAGGACAAGGCACTGGGTGTGGAAACACTTCTAGAGCCACAGGATCCTCCCAGAGACAAGGTGCGAAAGTGGCAGTCTCATTTTCCAGGTGCCCAGACTGGTTTGTAGGGCTAGTGATGAAAGCTTTGATTTGTCAATGTGATCAAATTTATTGAGACAGAATAAAATGAAAACAGCCATGATCATCTCTCCATGAAGTCATGGAATAATTTAAGACAGAGGTTCATAATTTGTGATCTCTGGGGGTCATCTAGTCCAATATCCTGCTTAAAGTGGACCCCTGTCCTCATGTTTGACCACCCTTATTAATGAAAAAAATCCCTTCATCTTGACAGACTCCTTTGTTGCAGCACATGTCTGTCACCTCCCATCCTGTCACTCTGCACCTCTGAGAGCAGTCTGGCTCCATCTTCACTATTCCCTCCCATTCTGTAGTTGAAGGCAGCATTGATATCTTCCTTTAGCTTTCTCTTCTGTTGGCCAAACAAGTGCTGGTCCCTCAACCTCTCCTTGTTTGTAGTCTCTCATTTCAGATTATTTTGTCAGATAATTGGCAATGATGCAATTCTGTAATCAGGATACAGTTTTTGCTTTGTTCACTCACCTCTGTTAAAGCTTTATCACATCCAAAATATAACTTAAACATTAATTCATTTCACTGGTTTTACGATGCCACTTGGCTTCCAGGTCTGCTTTGCAGAGGGTTCCACGCTCCTGAGAACTCCTTTTCCATGGGAATGTTTAACAGTAGAGGTGAACAAGACTTTTTGAGGTCAGTCAGCAGACCAGTAGTTGCCTGGGCATAGTGGCTTACAGTCCCTTTTATTCGAAGTGTATATGATTCTTCTAATTCTCACAAATGTGCCTTTACCCCTGACTGAACCATCCCATCTCAGCCCAGTGCTTCCCAAGTGCCTCCGGATCCATAACCACTGCACCTGCCTGGAATGCCTCCAGGTGTGTCCTGACTGAGCAACCCCAAGTCAACCTCAATATCCCAAAGGACACAAAACTGCGGGGACTAACATGAGAAGTCTTTGACAAAGTAAGGAATCAAATCCAGTTTTTCTGGCATCCTGTTCCTTTTCTTGAAGTGTGAAATTATTCTTCTTACATCAAAGGAAATTCAGTGAACTCAAAGCCGAGCAGTTTATCCCCAGTAGTGGGATAACTTTGTCTGTGACTCGTGGGCAGTGAATTACATCTCCTTTTTGATGATTACATGGCTGTGGTGATCTCAGCATTTTACTTACCTAAAGATGTAAATGAATTTAGGATTTGTAATGATTGTGCTCCAATTCTAACAGTGCTGAAAAGTTTTAAGTAATACCTATACAAAATATGTTTTTTCTTTAAGGGAATGTGTTTAGAGCTTAAGTCTCAGCAGTGACCTTTGCAGAGGGCTGACCAAGTTCTGTAGGAAAACCAATCGAAAAAACCTTCTAGGTCTGTTCTGATGTTTGTACTGTTCCATTCTTGAGCAGTGTTATCTTGTGGGGGAGTCACTTTTTCATGTAGCATTGTCTGCTTGGACATTTGCAGTGTTTCCATCCCCCAGATGGATTTTGAGCTTTTGCTTGTTGATGGCTACAAAGTTTAAACACCAGCATTTAAACATTTTCCCTATTGGTCTAATGTGTTCATGCAGTTCATAGACAGGAGTGGTCATAAAAGAGTTGGATACTGCCTTTTTATGGCTACAATTAATCTTGCAGTTATTTCAATAGGAGAGAATAACAGGATAATGAAAGTTCAGTGTGAGAAGCTCTTGTATGTGTAATTATTTAACAGGCTATAAATATTGAACTACTAAAAACTTTAAAGGTTTTCAGAAATCTCAAGTAGCTTTTCATTGCTTAGTGCTTTTTTTTCCCCATTTTCTTGCTACTTGCTTTCTGAAATTCAGATTACCTAATTTTTATATTTATATTTTTGTTTGTTTATTGAGGGAAGGATCCAGGAATCACAGTTGTTTAACTATTATGGCTGATGTGGAAAGGAAATAATTTCTGGGAATCAAAGGCAAAACATAATTTGAAAATTGAAATGTTTTAACTGAATGAAGTAGTATGGCAGTACAAGAGCACAGACAGCAAACCTTTTCTCCTTTTTTAAATGGGTGAATTATGGTGTGAGGAAAATAAGTGAATATCAAATGTCTTTATCTTAACGTTATTGACATTAAAATACCTTCTGCATTTTAGTATTATCATGAATTGTATGTTGAAGTTGTGTTTCCTTGTTCTACCACATTTTCTTTTATGGGTGTTTTTCCTCTCTTTCTCCATTCCTACAGTTGTAGGATCCTGTTTTCATTCAGGACAAACTCCCACTGAAATCTTTTGTGGTTTTAATAAGGGTCTCATGACACTCCATCCTGCTTCCTTTAGGATTAGGATCATGATTAAGACTGGTTTAATATGCAGTCTCTGAATGCTTTGGTAGATAATTTCTGTAATTTAAGCCTTGCACTGGAGATTTTTAATGCCTGCAATGCTTTCAGTGAGATTGTGCTCTGGGGTGAGGGTCACAGCCAGCACTGCCTGCTTGTGTGAGGGTGGTGTGGATCCTCCCTGTGCCTTTGTGGGATGCAGTGAGAGCCTTAACCAAGGCTTGGTTTTAGCAGTAGCTACAGCCTCCTTTCTAGGGACACTATATTCGTGACTGTATTTGAAGTGACCCTTTTTGACTTATGTTCTGACATACTAAAGCACATTACAAATCCTTTGCATTAAAATGCAGAGAACTGAGTAGCTTCATTAGAGCACACGTTGGGCTCATGCCAATTATTGCACCCTTTTTCTGGCCTATGCTGCAAGGTCATCATCTTACCCTGTCACTGGAGCTCTGTAACTTGTGTGAGACTGTGAATTCTCTGTTATGGCAGAGGCTGCAAACATAACCACACTTGTCTCTTTTTTTTTTTTTCCTGTACAGGGATTATTAACAAAGGTAGCGTGTTTGACAATCAGTGATTTCATTTCTAGCCACTGTGTGTGCTTTCATGTGTGTAAAATGATACATGTGTATTGAGAAATGCACATATACACACACAGAAAAGAACAAGAGGTCATTCAAGTATTTCACCAGGTATATCAGCCCCGTGTGGATTGTGACTGAGAAATAGCAATTAACATACTGAATTCCACTGGAATTTATGCTGCTGCTTCACAATTCCTGCCTCTAGACATGTTGGCAAGTGTCAAACTTGGAGCTGAGTTGTGAGAACCAGCAGGGATATTTGTAATGAAGTCAAGGTGTAGGTAGTAAGGGAAAGTCTTTTCTTTCCAGCCACAGGTCTACACACCAGTGTTCTTGTGCAACAGCCTGAACACACTCAATTAAAATTGCCATCTAAGCTGCCTGTTTTATCCTCTAAAAAAGAAAACAGGTGGGGGTTTCTTTGTACGTGTATATAAAAGATGGAATGGTCGTTCTGAGATAAGAAACACAATTATTTAATAGTAGCAGAGCCTTTTCAGACTTACTTTCTTTTGCACATAAGAGGATGAGGACATACTAGAATTTATTAAATCTGGATTTGTCTACTGAATCCTTTTTTTTTGCTCTGAAGTCTTCATGTGCTGTAGGTTCCATTGAGCAGCATTTCACTACTCAACACCTTTAACACCTCAGAGTTGTCACTTTAGTATGGAAAAAAAAATATCTCTCTTTGGTACGAGCCTGGATCTTGGTGCAATGATCTCCTCACTGTGGCCATGCAGGTGCTGCCAGGAATGGTGTGGGATGGCCTCCCTGCAGCTCCTGTGGCTGCTGGAGGTGGCCTGACGTGGGCTGGGACACTGCACTCCATTTTTCCTTTATGATAGGAAGTTTTGGGAAGTCCTGAATGCTGTTTGTTATAGTCAGTCCTTTGGCAGAACAGAGAGGAGACACTGTCCTGGCAGATACAAGGTGAAATACCAATGTTGCACCGTACTCAGGCAAGCTTTTAATTTTACTTTTAAAAGTACAGACATCAGGAAGCAGGAAAAAGTGTTTTACAGTTAATTCTGGCAGTGTCCTGGAAACTTGTATAATTTTTCTTTCTGTGATTTTATCACTCATCTTGGCAGGTTTCATTATGTTTGCTCATCGAGGGACCTTTTGTGCCTTTATTTTCCCTTGTGACAAGGAGCACTTTTGCGACCATAATCTCTTTTACAAATGGGCCTTGTCTCAATGCTGCTCAGCTCCTTTATCCTTTGTACAGTTTTGTCCCCCTAGCGTTCTGTGGGGCTTTTTCCTCCCTGTTTTGATTAGAATTGGAATAATCTCTGTGAACAAGAGAAAGAAAGTGAGCCTGGGAGGAAGGAAAATGAAAGAGCAGCTGCTGATACGGAGGCTCGGAGACCCCCTCGGGGGATGCTGGACTCACAGCCACAGCCAAGAGCCTCGAGAAGGGGCTGAGTGTTCGTGGCTGTGTGGAACCAGCTGCTCCTGATGGAGCCTGGCGGGTGGTCTGTGAGCATTCCCTCTTCCCAGTGCCAGGGTTAGCCAGGGAATGAAAGGGAAGGAGCCACAGGAACCCCCGGTCTCATTTGTACTTGAGCATCTCCAGGAGTGGAGCTGCCTCCACAGGGCCTGATCTCCCCTGAAGTGTTTATTGGTGCTTATGTGCCTGTCCCGGGCTGGCATGGACAGCAGAGCACCCGCTGTGCTGACAAAAAACCAGGGAAAAGGTGGTGACTATTCCATTAATAGCCTGGCATGCTTGGTAATTCCAATTCTGGACTCTTCCCTATGACTCTGAAACCTTTGACCTTGTTTTAATGATATTCCAGCTTTTCAGAGGAGGAACTGAAAAGTTGTTCTGCTTATCAGGTACCTGTAAGTACAACTACTGCTGTTTAATTTTTAAAAATATTTGATTGCTGGCATGCTTCAGGGACAGGTTGCTTCAGCTGAAAATGACTGGGAAGAAATCAAGATAACAAGCTATTGGTAAGATTTTTCTAATCTCTTGATTTCCCAGAGTGCACCAAGCTTTTGTATAGTGTATGCAAAATGAAAAAATCCACCCTGTAATAGTAGATTTAATTAAGTGAATCTGTGAGGAAAAATTAAAGTGGGCTTTGGAAGAGGTAAGTCAAATACCTCAACTATTGTATCTCTAGTCAGATACAATGTTTTGGTTTTTACAAAGGAAAAGCATGTCCAAGCTTCTAGTAGGGCTTTTGATTATTTTAATCAATGGTTTCTTTCCAGCTTGCACAATATGTTTACTTCTGAGAAACAGCAATGCTGTGGAAGATCACAATAGAACAATCTATGTTTTTTCTCATAATTAAAGTTCTATTCTGTTTCCATAATTACCTGTTATCTGATGTGAAACCTGGAGAAATGGTTCCTGATTCATTATATTCAAGCCAGACAGTGAACTAAATGGCTTTTAAGGGATCAAAGAAACACTGTCACCCTTAAAATCACATTTTTAAGTTCCTTTTTGCACATAACTTCTCTACTACAAGCCCATTGTAAATTGTTCTTCTGTCCAATAACCACCAAGCACTTAAACCACCAATTTTAATCATGATTTGTAATTTCAGCACCAAGAGGTGCTTCAGAAAAGCAGATCCAACACGGGTCCTGTAATAGCAGTCCTAGTTTCCTTTGTAATTAAGTAATTGTGTTTGCAATGTAATTAAGTAATTGTGTTTGCAGCAGGGCATTGCTGAAGCCAGTGGGGTTCTGCCCAGGCTGTGCAGCTGCCTTCTGGTGCAGAGCTTATGGCTGTGCTGAGGTTACAGGGGGCTGGCAGAGGGATTTGGTATCAGAACAGTCTCGAGAGAAGCAAGAAGACCAATGAAACTGAGGAGTAGCAGGAGGAGTGGAACAGAGATTACAGTGAGGTCAGAGGGGTCCCTCATCTGATGCCAGGCATGGCTTCAGTGTTACCCTTCATACACAGAGATGATTGTATTAACATAGTTAAGGTTCGTTTGGCAAAGGCAGCCTCTGAAGGTGGGTTTGAAGGAAGAGCATGACCAAGAAATATGGGAGGATGCCCTGTGCAAAGGGCAGGGTGAGCAGCACTTGGGGTAGTCAGCAGCACTTCAGGTAGGAGGGCGAGGGGAAGGGGTAGGAGAAGCAGGAGTCTGGTGCCAGTGGTGCAGCACACCTGGTTCTGCCCTCCATGCTGAGGCAGTGGTAGAAAATTAAGATATCGGTGTGTGGTTCTCAGGGGACTTGCAGGACATCTTGCCATAAAGTCCTGGAGCTGCAGGTCTGGCAGTCAAGAACCCTGGGTTTGTTTTGGCTCTGCTGCTGCCTTGTTATGGGGCCATGGGTGACTGAAGTTAAAAATGTCACCATCTGCAAAAGAAGAGGTGTCATTTTGTCAAGACTGCTCACAGAGGTGCTGCTGTGTCCTAACTGGGTGATTGGAGTATGTCTGATTATATTCCTCTTTGACAGATACCAGCTAATAATAGGGCTATAAACTGTGATTGGATTTTTCCATTGGATTAAAAGCTCTTAACTGTGGTACTCTTGTTGTTCTAATTTCTTGCCAGGTTTTTATATTAACTGAGTAAGAATTGAACACATGGGACATTTTAAGTTAACGGTTTCTCTTTCACAATCCCTTACTTAAATTTTTCATCCACAACTCTTTAGTAAGATATTTTCTTAAGTCGCTGTTTTCCAAGAAGTGAAGGTAAAGAGTAAAGCCTAGATGTTCACAAGTACACCAGGAAATATCTGTAGGATCCAGACTGAGACTTCTGAAAGATATTGTCGGTGTTTAAATGCACCCCTTTGGATGCTTCAATGTAGGCAGCAGCTTCTAAGCTGAATGCTCTAAATTAATGGATTCTAGGAAGCAATTCCTTTTGCACACTTTCCTTCTGTAGTGGTAGCTGGAAGGGGGGTATCTGGCCATGCCTGTGCTTTGATAACGTGTACATGCATCAGTATCAGATTGTGAAATATCAGATTTCACTCAGTGAAAGCAGTGAGGTGCACAGGCTCTGAGAAAAACTGAGCTTAAGCAACCTCTTCAAAACCATCTGTGTGAAAGTTTAAAAAAAAAAAAGTGGGAGTTTTTAATCTGTGTAGCCTTTAGGCACAGATCATTCTCCCATATGTGCTCTCAGATTTTGCCTCTTGCTGTTCTACTGCCTGCTGTAGCTGGATTTTATTGTCCTGAAATTTAAAGGTCACTGTTGTTACTTCCAGCTGCTGTTGGACTGGGAGCATGGATTTTTGGGTTGTCGAGAAGTCAGCCCATCATTGCAGAATGATGTTGTCTCAATACCGGTCATGCTCCATTGCTTAGTGTGTCTTGAGCCATTCCTTGTTATGTTTTGTGAGCTGGTAATCTTGATTGAGAAGGTTTAAAGAGAAGTATTTAAGCAGAAGTGTGTATCAGAATTTTGGAGAAAATGGAGAATTTTCATTGTTCTTCTTTTTCCTTCCTTTCATTGTTGCACTGTGCTGGTGTAAACATTATACCTTGTTTTATTTGAAATGCGGAATTGTCCTTTGAAATGGTATTTGGAATGAAAACCAGAAGAAGTAACAGATCTAAACTGCTGGTGGCCTCAGATTGGTGGTGGCCTGAATTCTGAGCACAGTTTGAGTCCTAATGCACAAGATTTTCTGTTTATTTAATAGCAGCCGTTGCATTGTGCTTGTGCATAACAACTCTATCCACCCCCCTGAGTTCTGTATTACAGTTTCTTTCCACAAACTACTGAGCAAGGAATTTCCATGTGTTTCTGTTTTCTTTATGAGATTGGAGCCCATGATATTCTCAGCATATGGTATGAAATATTTATTATTGTTTTTAAAGGTTGGTTTTAGGAGACAGTCTGTGATGTGACTGCATTTAGTAACATAAATGAGAGTCCTTTTCTTTTTGCATATATTTAAGAAGCTATGAGGAGTTAGTCATGGTGAGTTCTAAATACCAGGGAGACGACCACTGTGAAAGCATTTCAAAGGGAAGAAGCTTGAAGCTATAGAATGATGTTTAGAAAGGGCCAATTTAAACTAAATAAAAATGTAATCCCTGCTATACATAATAAATGAAGAAGAAATCTCTAAAATTGTGTAAAATAATTAAAAGAAAAACATGTCTGGGATTCAGGTTCCTGCAAAAAGTGTATTCAATGACTATGTAAAATCAGGGAGGAACTTAAGAACTGTGGGGTCAATTCTTAATTTTATATAGCCTAACAACAATTTTGCATATTCTTCTCCTTCACTTGGATTTTTTTCATTCATCCTATGGTTCTGGTTTGGAAAAAGCTGTGTTTTTTTCCAGAGTGTAAAGCAGCTGCCACTGGAAGCTGTTGTGTAACGTATGTTCCAGAAGGAGTGAATGTGTCCCTATCTGCTCATCAAATATTTTGAGAACAAGGGCTGATGTTTCTGGCTTTCAAGACACATTTTCTCTCCTCCTAAGCCAAATGAAAAATTTTCATAGTTCAAACCCACACATGTGCTGACTTACTTCCTCTGTACTGTAATTACTTAACCACTTTGCCAAACTCTAGAGATCTTCAGAGATCAAAACTGGCTGGATGGAGAGAGTGGAGAGGTTTGAGAGGGGGAGGAGGAACAGTAGCCTCAAGAGGGGTGGTTCAATGCATGGTTATGGCAGCCATGGATGGCACATGCCAGTGCACACAACAATGGATGCACAAATCTGTCTTCAAAGAAACAATTACTACATGTGGAGCTCCAGCACATTGTGTAGAGTGCAGTGGTTGTCAGCTAAAACCAGTTTATGATCTGGAGAGACTGACTTGGTCAGCAGAGAGACTGGGCTGACCAAGTCATGTTGTTCTATTGATTGAAAGTCAGCAAGAGGACATCATGTCTTCCTCTGGAACAGGCTCACAGAATCTGTGTTTGCTTTTCTGTATAACCTGAGTCATTGAGAGCGGGCACTATTTCAAAGATATGCTGGAATCTGGATGCCAGGGTGGCTGGTAGGCTGGTTTTAGTATTTTGTGTGGCCTCCCAGTGTTATCTTTGTTGAAAATGCTAAAGTAATCAATAGATTTGAACACTGTTACAAGCACACTTCTGCAGGCAGTCAATCTGGATATTGGTGCTATTTCAAACATCAGGAAAGGAGTATTTTATTTTGATGATTTTACATGGCTACTCTAGTTTTTGTTTGTGGTTTTTGTTGGGTTTGATTTTTTTAACCTAACAGAAAGAAGCACTCCTTAGGTATGCAGACATTTTTCATACTTCTGGTTGCTTTTTCGGGAGAATGCAAGAGAATATTTCCTTCACATTCTGAAGGTTATATTGGTTCAGCTCAGCCTTTGTATTAATTCCAGCCTGGGATCATGAGAAATGTGTGTTGCTCCAGGACTGAACTGTAATTGTGACATGGATCAAAATCTCTGCCAGGCTGTTCTTTCCCTCTCCTAAAGCAGATTAGCAGCCTGGCATCTGTTTTCTTTGGGGAAGATGGCAGAGATGCCCAGAGAGCAGAGGAGCTGCCTCACAGCTGCCTTTTGTGGAAGTGCCTGTGGTTGCCAGTTGTGCCATGTCCCTGATGTTGGCAGGCAGGGCTGGTGGCTGCTGGTTACTCTTGGCTTTGGTGTGATGCAGGGCTGGGCTGGTGCTTTGGGTCTTGAGGCAAAGCTCTTCAATCTGCCAGACCCTTTCCCCTTGAGCTCTGCATGTCTTCACTCCTGCAGTTGGCTGGTGGGAAAGACCTACATAAAGACAGCTCTGTCTCATTGTCAGAGGAGGTTTTGGAAAGGCTGGGCACTCTGAGTGCAGTTATTTAAAGTTCTGACATCAGAGTCCCTCAAGTCTTAGGTGGCTGTGTAGGAAATTACAGGTGACCTGCATAGGAAATGAGGTGTACTTTCAACCTGAATGTCATAAAAATTACTTTATCTAGACCAAGTGCAATCTTACCTACTATGCAGGTGACAGAACTTGGTCTCAGAGATCTATTCTGCTTCTTTTAGTTATGTTAGGTTGGAAAGAACGTCTTCCTGCTGAAAGCATTAAAAAATCATGTACCAGCCCTTAAGAACCACATTACACTGTATTCCTCTGAGCTTTTCACCTGCTGGCTCTGTGAGTGGGATCCCTGCAAAGTAAGTTCAATCACTGAGTTAGCCAATGCTTCAGGAGCACCAGAACTTGTCAATTTGATTTCTCTTCCATCCCTAACTCCCTTTCGTTTATGTCCTGGGCTTGACTGGCCTTTTGATGCATCAGAGAGTAATAAGCATTCCAATTCAAAGTTTCCCCAGTTTCTTCATGCATGGATGGACATCCAGTACAGGCTGGGCTTTTGATGCAGCCTTTTTTTCTGTCAGAGCATTCTACCCTGCCATGTATTTTTGCTGAATACATAAGAATTCTCCTCAAGATATCATATCTTTTTGTTATTTGGCCTCTGCATTTGGTATTTATGAGGGCAGAGAAGCAGATTGTTGCAGGGAGGCATTAATTGTATATGGAAACTTTGTTTCTGTAGGAAATTAGTGTAAGAATCCATAATATTGGGAGTTGAAATGATTTACAGTCTAGGTACAAGGGGGAGTTAGATAATAAATTCATTGAATAAGGAAAGCCAGAAGCAAGCATGGGAATTTTGTGGCTGGGTATATGAAGGATTGTAAGGAATTCTTTAGCTGTATGAAAAACAAATCCATATAGTACAATACTGGTCAATGGGAGTGAAATTATAAGCTGCAGTGGCAGAAATTGAGTAAACACTAAAGTATTTCTAATTTCTGTTCAGAAGAAAGGGGAAGAAGTTTCATTTGCACATTTAATAACATGCCTGCTACTCAACAGCAGCTATTAAAGGTTTGGCTTTTAAAGCAGAAGTACTGACAAACTCTCATTGAAGGACACAGCCAGTCAGTTTTCTGATCTGTATTTTTATTTTTTTTAGAACTTGCATTACTGTTTTTTAGAGATGTTGGAACACTGGTGGAAGTTAGTAAAAGTAAGTTAGTAAAAGCTATATTTTTATGGTGGTTTAAAAGGTTAAACAGATCACAGTACAGAACCTGCTGCAGAAGGTCTGCAGCCCAAGCCTGGAGTTCCTGACTGCTACAACGATAACAATTCAGCTCCAAAGCTGTGTGTGCTGAACAGGCTGTTGTTAGTTTTGGACAAAGCCACAGAGAGCTTGATAATGGAACATAATACATCAAGATTAAAAAAAAAAATCTGTGTCAGCATGTGAGTGATAACAAGAGTTGTGTCACTTCTCAGTGGTCCTTGATTGAATCATGACCTTGTTAATAAGATACTGTGTGTGTTAATAAACTGCTGTTGTGTGTATTTTGTGATTAGTGATTTAACTTAAACATAAAGGTTGGAAAAATGTAGTTTACAACATAATTAGAAGCCATGTTAAGCAAGTTGAAGAGCAGGTGGCTGAGAGGTGGTAAAAGACGTGGGCAGCTGCTATAAAGTGGAAAGGTTATTAGACAAGGGGCTGGGAACAATCTTACAAGGCTCACATGATTAGAGAGTTGAAAAATATTAGAAGGGTATTTGGTATTTGATTTATTGAAGAGAGGGTTGAGAGTTGCCTTTATCAATTTACACTTGTCTCCTTAGAGAAGAGGTTTCATCACACAGTTGTTTCTTTAGCTTAGCAAGGATCAGCCTGATCCAGGAAACTAGATAAGAGAAACACAGATAAGATACAGCTCTTAACAGTAGTGGCAAGTAAAGTGGACTCACTTGTACAGAAATCCTTACTGACTGAAGTCTTTAAATCAAAATAGGTACCTGTCTTAAAGATATGCTGTCGTTTAAATGAGGTGTTGATGTAAAAAGTCAGCCATTGCTGTGCAAGCCTTTAATGGTCCTGAGGCTTTTAAACATGGGAGGTTCTCTCAGCTATTGCACACAGACAGCAGTGACACTCACAGTTTATGGGTGAAGGTGATGCCTTAGGATTTTAGATTTTATATTTTTCATATATTGGTAATCCTGCAATTCTTTAGTATATAACACTAAACTCCATACACAATGTTAGCTACTGTTCTCCCATTTTGGTCAGAAAAAACAATTCCTCTCTAGGCCTGGGAATTAAGGACACCTGACTGTCTCAGGCCCTGAGAAACGGAAACAACAGTGAGTTGGGGGGGGAGCAAACTTGGGGAGAATGACTTCATTACCTGAAGCTGTAATTGGAAGATTAACCCCTGATATGCAAATGGACCAAACATATAAAAGTATGAAAACCCATAACCTGTCGTCCATTTTTGGGTGTAGGCCCTGGGGTGGTGCTTCATCTGCCCTAAATGTACCTGAAGGCTCTTCAATAAATATGACTGCTTTTTATTCTCTTAATTTTGTCTGGCCTCTGGTTTTAGGTAGTCCCAAAAGGCATCAAAGGTATTTGGCCCAGCTGCTGCAAGGCACAGTAAGCTCTGACACTGGAGGGAACTCCATCTGGGAATCATGGAATACTCCATCCAGCTCACTGGGAAGGAATTTTCAGGGCAAAAATTGGGTTGTTCGACTAAGGGAACTCCACAGGTGGGGGAGAACCACTCTCCTTTCTTCTCCCCAACCATGGATCATTATTTGAAGGTCACAGAATCACAGATTTGTCAGGGTTGGAGATCATCCAGTCCAATGCCCCTGCCAAGGCAGGGTCACCTGGGGCAGGTGACACAGGAACATGTCCAGGTGGGTTGGGAATGTCTCCAGAGAGGGAGACTCCATAACCTCCCTGGGCAGCTGTGCTATGCCACCCTCAGCACAAAGTTCTTCAAAATGTCTTCAGAGAAAGTCATAGGTATCAAGAAACTTTTTTTCTGTTCTGTGATCCTTGGAGATTTGTCTTTCTCAACACATGGAAACCAGGACAAATCTCTGAGAGGTGCCAGGTCACATGGGTGGCAAACATAATTGGGGAGGTTTTGCACATTGGAGTAGCTCATCACCTGATACGTGATTGATGGCAGAGTTTTCATGGAGTTAATGAGTAGAATGTTAAGGAGTAGAAGTTACCTAATATACACCTATGTAGACTACATCATATATGCCATCTATAGCTAATATACCTATACTTCTTTTCATCTCTGATGTGCACAGAATATGCCCAGAGATAACAAGACTCAGTGTTTTAGGTGGAGGAAGGTGTTTTGGCATGTTTTGCTGCCAAGCCCTGTTTGAAGTCGTTTGAAGCCTTTCCGGCTGGGGAAGCGGCAGTCGCTGTTCCAGCAGCCTCTGTTGTCTGAACAAGCTCTGGCTCCTTCCCTTCTGATCAAAAACCCTTGGTGAAAGGTGCAGCTTGGATCCTTTAAAGCATCTCATTATGGGCTATATTTAGAAGTGCAAAGAATATATTATTAATTACAAGGATGCTCCAAAGCAAAGAAGCTGTTTTATCCATGCCCTTGATGAACAGAAAAGTTCCTGTGCTGAAGGAAGGTTATGCAATTAACAGTATATTCATTAGGAGTTCATCAGATAGCAAGCTATGCTTATCTTCAGGATGGTTCTGGAATATCTGACAATTTCCTAGTTACTGCCTAAGTGATAAGGAAGAGCAAGAGACAGGAACTGACAGTTCCTGATATATAAATTTTTATAAATTTCCCGATTATATAAATTTTACTGCCAGTGAAATTTATATAATACAGTTTACATATCTGTTATCTGCTAGTTTTATATATATACATCTACATATTATTTTACATCTCAATTTACAGGCCAAGTACTTTCTTGCTGCCTTGCTGGAAAGAACTGGAGGTGGAAGATGGCCCCGCATATTTCTTGGCTGCTAAACAAGTTCAGTGTATGGGCATTGTGCGGATCATTACAGGGCTTTTGCTCTCTTTTGTTCCCACAAAACCCCTCTTACCAGAGTAGCTGTCCCCTGGGGCCATCCAGTATCATCCTGGATGTTTGCTTTGACCTGTTCAGTACTCTCAAATCCAGTCTGTGCACTGGTCCTGTGAAACAGACTCACCTTTGCAGGGGAATTTCTCCAGCTTAAGGGATTTTTGTCATTATTTCAGTACTAACAAAATAGAATAATTTTTCTGTCTTCAAGTTCAGACTAGCATCTGGTAATTGATTTTTGCTAATTGTGTGATACAATCAGGTGAACTTTTTAAACTGTACTTTAAAACCTAATTTTGGGTTGAGCATTAATTTGCTTCCAAAGAATTGGATAAGTCAAGTGCCTAAATAGGCTAGAATATGTATGAAATAAGCTGCCATCTGGAATTTGTTTCTGGATTTGCTGTAATAGAAATGGAGCACTCTGGGATGCATATTTTGGGGCATTCTAGAAATTAATATATAGGAAGAAAAATAGATAAATCTGTCCTGGTGCTGTGCTTAGCTGCTTGTATAAGAATTTGACAGGTGACCAAGGTGATTATGTCGGGTAGGCTTGGACAAAGTGAGATACTGCCAGAGGAGAGAATGAATTATTTTTAGAAACTAATTTTTTAAACAGTTCAGGGTCACAGTGCCAACAATTTGAAGGCAGCCTAGAAAACTCTGTCACTTTTATCTATAAACCAAAGCCAGTCAAATAACATTTGATTCAATAAAAAGTAAATTTGTCCCATATCTAAAAGTATCTGTGCAGAAATTGTTCCAAGATGCTTTCAAACTGCTGAGTTACAAATCCACACAGGGAGGGATGATTGATTTATTGTGTGCTGCAATCTGGAGTATTTTATCACTGAATCTTTAGTGAAGAAAGTTGATGTTGTTAAAGCTGCAATGTATTTAGACCCAAAGCCTAGGAATAAACCAGGAAGCATTATTGGATCGGTACAGATCAGGAGAGTGTGGTTATTACCTGCGTTTCCGTGGAGGGCAGCTCTCGGTGTGGTCTCCTCCAAGTCAGACCAGGAAGGGATGGGTTTTGTATCAAGGGTGGGCTCTGGTGTGCCCATGGGATGCCCAGGTCATGAGAACTAGGTAATGGGAATTAGGCACACGGCTGACACCTAAATAGGTGACAAAAGACTTGTAATGAGTCCCGTTTGGGTGGGGGAAGGCTGAGGCTGTTCCCCACCTCTGCCACATCCCGGCCCCGAGGGCTCTGTTCAGCAGCTCAACACATCCATTTGTCAGCTCTGTGGCTGAATGAGAAAGTTTCAAAGTTGTTCAAAACTCTGTTTGCCCACAAGGCTCCGGAATCACTGATCTAGGGCAGGGAACAAATTTCCCTTTCAGAAGTTGCATTTCTTGGAGTTAATTAGCTGACTTCCATTCATGCCCAGCTTGTGCCGCCGTAACCTCCCGACTCTCATTTCTTCCTTGACACTCTTCTTTCTTCCCAGAGCATGTCTGTGTTTGAACTTTGCTGATTCCCAGCTACTTTGCTACCAGTCTGTGCTGGGTCAGCTGTTACCCTCGGGTGTTTTATTCTCCTAAGGCTTGCCTGAATCAGAACTGCCTTGAAAGCATCACGCATCACTAATCAAGGGAAAACACAGTGGATCATGATAGATTTTTAAAGGTTGTTTATAGCCAGACTTAGTTTTTCACAGTAGGCATCCCTGGATAAAAGCAGAGGTAGAGGATCTGTGTTGAGAAACAGAGCTCAGCTCTTAACCATGTCAAAGACTGGAGTTCCATTTGATTTCTGGGCTCTACGAAAGGCAAAATCATTTTCTTTTTTCCTTTTTTTCCCCCCTTTTCTCCCCCGACCTCCTCCATTACTATTAATGCAGAAGGGAAGGGAAGGCTGAACTGCATTACAACTGGCAATATGTATACAGATTGACAGGGTAATTACTGATGTAGGCAGTGGTGGGATGGGAGGTTTGACAGGACAATGTTTGTACATCACTCTCTTTCAAACTAGCTCTAGAAACAGTAGAGTTTAAAGAAGAGGTTCTGTTCTGGGTAGAAAAAAGCAGAGTATTTTTTCTGACCTTCTTAAACAAAGTCATGTCATTGTTGCATTTTTTTTTTTTAACCTTTGCTTTTGATTGAGCATGAAAAATACCTCTCACAAAAGGGAATATTTAATAGCTTTTCTATTAGAAAACTATCTCTAAAGAAAATTTTGAGTCCTGGGTTTTGCTGGCAGGCCTGGGTGTTTGCTAACTACCAAAGTCAACTGTCAGTTTATTATGAAACTGTTTGGGATCAGCAGTGCACACTGCTGCTTTACTTATGCCAAGAACAGGTTCTTCTTCAGCTGTTCTGGTTTCTTACTTTGATGTCTAGGATTTTCCCTGTGGTTTTTTTTAGTATCTTTTTTCCTCTGTGCCAAGCTAAGGGCATGACCAACTGATCCTTAAGATGAGAGAAACCCACCAGTGAAGAGAAAATAAAATTTTAAGTAGTACAAAGTGATCTGAAGAAATCTGATATGGAAACTGAGGTTTTCAGTGGCCAGAATAATGTCTTAGAGACACAACTCTTCTTGAAAGCAAGTTCTGCTCTGGTTTAGAGGAGGAGTAGAGAGAAAGGCAAGAAGGTCTGGTGCTTTCACAAGGAGGGACCATGTTAGGGTTTTGAACAGCTCTCCATTTTAAGTCTGGGGCAAATTATGAATTTTCCTCTTCCATCAACAAGATGGAAGAGCCAAAGTGGTAGAAATAGTGGGAAAAGTTGGCAGATGGCCTCAGACTTGAGTTTATCAAAAGCCCCTTTTTGTTCCTCTAAACAGTGAGGGCTGTGCTTCACTGTCATTAAGCAGGGCTGTCACTACAGGGCTGTATTCATTTCTTCTCTGGATTAATCTGGGTAAATGTTTCTCGTGACCATATGGCCGTGGTGTCAGGAAAGATGGGAAACTGGTGTTCAGAGGTGGCACGTGGCTGATGGGCTCTGCTGCACACTGTGTAATAATGCTTTACTCAGATGGGGTTGGACTGCACCAGCCTTGCTCTGTTGTTCACGTTCCTGCCTTGCCCTGTGGAGTCGTGCTCAGCTCTGCAACAGGTCACACCACAAGTGTGGTGTGGTCATGGTTATTGTGTATGTTAGTGTTGTCCAGAATCTATGGAAAATGGTAACAAGGGCTGGAATCCCAGGCTGTCCTATGTCTCATTCAAGTTTGTTAAAGGATTCGTGCATTGCTGACCAAGCAGTGCCTCGAGGCATTTAACATCAGAGCACTGCTGATCATTCAGAGTGGGCTGGGTGGAGCAGAAAGGCCACGGCAAGCCAAGGACTGGCCTTGAGGAATTGCTGACAGTATCTGGGGAACTGTTAAGTTTCCCCTGGGAAAGCAACTTTTGTCTCAAGGTTAGGGGATGAACCTTTTCAATGAATACTCATGTGTGCAATGGCAGGTAAGGAAATGTAGTTTGTTTGGGAGCAGAAAGCCCTCACTGTATCATGTGCATCTCTCTCATGCCTAATAACCTGTCATGGTCTCCTAAAAAATGGTTTGTCTCTGCACCAGACTTGAGAGTGGGGGAATGTCACCATGTAAAAAAAACAGTGTTTTACAGGCATTAGATGGTTAAAAAAATAGAATTTAATGAGGCTCAGCAGCCTATATCCTCACTGCTGTTAAACATCTGATCTTACTTTGTAAATTCTGAAATTTCAGAAGTATGACCATGAGGGATAGTTTAAAGGCAATTAAAAAACTTCCTGATTCCTACTGACAGTATCAATTTTCCTGCCGTTTGAGACCAAGGAGGATCATGTAATCATCCAGCTTGACCTCCTCTTTACCATGGGCCATTGACCTAGGCTTGGATTTACCCAAAACAAGCAAGCTGACTCAAGTTTAAGGACTTTATTTCTCAGCAGCAGGGCCTGTTGGGCACATCAGGTAGAGAACAGATGTGCCATGGAAACAGTATCTGGAGAAGCTGTGAGATGAATTAGGTGAGATGTGCTCAGATGATCGCAGCAAAAGAGCATTTGCTGTGTTTACAGGAATATAAAATCAGCTGAAGTCCTGCCAGTCAGACTGAGGGAAGGAAATGCTTTTTGTAGCCAAGTTTGATGGTGGTTTTGGTTTTTGAACTGGATGAGTAAGACATAGCAAACAGTAATTGGAGACAAAATGGTGCACTGGAAGCCCAAGAGTAGCAGTCCTTTCTGCCTAGCTTGCTGTCCTGGGCTGACAGTATTCAGTATTCCAAGTGTGCCAGGATAGCTCTGAACCTGGGTAAAGAAACCCCTCCTGACCCATGCAGGTGACTCATGTTGTGAGACATAGAGTTTACCTAAAACCTGATGCCATTTGTCTTTCCAGCCTGCTAGAGATCTCTTACCTCCTTGCACTGTGCTCAAATACAGTTTATATTACCTGTTAAAATTGGCACAGTACCAGAGAATCATTTTCTTACTTGAGGTTGTTCGTAGTGTCTGTGCTTTTGGAACACACTTTTCCTGTGTAAAGTAAAAGTACCTTGCTGTTACTCTGACAGTGAGTCTCTATTTCAGTAATTAGGATTAATCCTGGGATTTTGAATTCCTGATTATTTCACTCTGATGTCAGAGGTGGTAATCACTTATGTGATAATCTGCACAAAAGTGAGGTACCTGCTATCTATTCTTTTGGACAAGCTGAACCCTTTGTGTGCTAAGCTTATTTTCTCCCTTCAGTTTCAAGGTAGAGGAGTTGGAGACTCATCAAAGACTCCTAATATATGGTGTTGTAAAGGAGCCCTTCTTACAAGCACACAAGAATGGAGTTAATAAGGGCTGTACTATGCAGTGCAATGGAGGGAAATCTGTGCAAATCCTCTTCTGTTCCCCTGGGAACTTCTAAACATAAGTCACCATCAAACAAATCACTCCATTGAATCTATTTATCAGGTGTATCAGTTGCTAATACTGTTCCTGACATTTTACAGTATAGTTCCTTAGTAGCCTTTCCTAATCTGCCTTTTTTGAGTTGCTTCATTTATGTTAGAAGATTAAAGGCAGCGCCCATAAGTTAATTATCTTTTTGTGCAGGAGGAATAGTTTTTTCACTATTTCTGTGCTTCTGCATGCTGCCACAAAGGTTATGGCATTTACACACTCACAAATGTAGTCAGGTAGCAACAGTTGGAGCTCCCAGGCCCTGGGAATCGGTGTTGCCAGCATGCCCCAGTTTGACCAGAACAGACCTTTCTGTGAGAGCAGATGGATGGGGCGGCTGCTTCTGTCAACAAAGGCGTCATTGGTGGTGGGCTGGTCTCATTCCAAGTCTCACTGCTGTAATCTTAATTCACTTAAGCCACTAATCATGACATTTGTTTTGGACTGGGCTGGTTTCAGCTGAAATGGTAGAGTTGCCTGTATTTTCTCAGAGATCTCAAGTGTATGTGTACTGCAGATATGGGGAGCAACCCAAGTGCTGCTACTGGATGAGTTGCATCAGCTTTTGTAGGAGTTACAAGTTTGTGTAAGTCTTGCCATCCCAGCAGGCTGATGCTTGTACTGTGTTGCTTTACATGACAGAAGGGGAGTTCAGTGCAGCTCCTAACCTTAGTGGGAGCAATACTTTGATTAGCATTCCCCATAATGTGTTCTGTCTTTGTGTATTGCTGATGCACAGATCCAAACTCAGGCACCCAGCGAAAGCTGTGGGTTCAGGGACTCAAGTCCCTGTGCTCTGTGTACCAGGGCCAAAGAAATTCCCAGGACATAGGAATCATCCACCATGGATGTTGCTGTCCCCACACAAACACTTCTGATCGTAACTTGGCACAAGGAAGGCATCAGGGAAATAAAGTATAACAAATATGAAATAACACACCTTATAAAATCACACCTAGAATCTGATGTGTTAAAGAGTTAAGTGAAGTAAACGTGAAGGGTTAAGTGAAGTAAACTAAAGAAACAGCAACCTGTCCTGAGCTACAGTGAACTGGTGGTGAATGGGGTAGGGGCCAGTGTTTCTCACACCCACCCTCAGCTGAGAGAAGAGGCAAGGGAAGGAAAGTACCAGTCAGACACACCTTCAGCTGTGACAATATTTAAAGTCAGAAGAGGGATTTCAAACTGTGTTTCTTATGCACCTTAAATAATTCAATGGGAAAGTTTAAGTTGTAAGCCAGTAGTGAGTGTAGACTGGGATATACATTCATACACACACACACATATATATAAAGAACTGAATATGCAAACTTGTGACTGAGATGTTTTTCTGAATCATGAATCTTCAGTGACTGAGAACTTCTGAATTTCCCTGAGCAATCTCTGCCTGTCAGCTCCCTTCCTCTCTACAGAACAGTTGCTCATTTACCAGTGTGGCTTGTTTTGTCTGGAAACAAACTGAATTCTAGTCCTGTACTTGGGCAGGTATGAACACTTATTTTGGTTTTGAGGCATCTCTGAGGCAGTTCTGCCAGCTGTGACAAAAGAAGATTTAAGGGCAGTGTTTGAGGAGGGGAGGTCCTTGTTAAAAAGCATTCTTTAAAAAAAAAAGCTGGCAACTAAACCATTGCTGGAGGAAGGTAGGAATTTTAAGTTCCATACTAAAAGGAGTGGAAATATTTGCAGGAGCAGTTTATTGGCATGGCAGAAAATAATTAAACCATTTTAGTTTTGCATTTTCTCTGTTGTAGAAAGAAAATATTTGGGTTGAAGTTTTTCTTCTGAAGAACCTGGAAAAAACACAAGGGGCAGTCTGGAGAGGATGGGAAGTTATTTCAGCAGAGATAGAGGAGCTGTTCAGACCTGTAAGATGATGTATTTCCACAAAGGGCGTTCTTTTCAATCTGCTGATGAAAAGTCTTGTGGGTTTCCCACCAGTAGAAGCTGCTTAATTGCATTTTGTGTATGCTCTTAGAGTACCTGTTTGGTGAGAACCTGACAAATGGTCTTCTGAAAGTAAATCAATTTTGTTTTCTTGGGCTTTCTTGAATATACATGATGTCCGGAGCCTGAAAAGCACAGCAGTGGCACAAGAGGAAGCAAACAGTGGGGCGCCAGTTAGGCTCTATGGTTCTCTGAAAGACTTTGTAGCCTCCCATAAAGAGAAAGAAGAATGTGCCATTGGCAGTAGTGAGTAAATGGAACCTTCTTGTCTTCTTTGCTCTTGTCTCCTTATAAATAAACCATTGTTGTCCATCCTTGGCATTTGCAGTTCATTGTGATAAATTGGTCTTGATGTGTCTGACATTTCAACCAAGTTGTTTAATGGTGCTTTTCTAAAAAGGCAGATCTTGCTATAACTTGCATTGGTCCAGAATGCATCCAGGGCAGGAGCACTCACCATCACACACAGCACTAACCCTTTCCTTTCTGGCTGCACAAAGAGGGAAGGAGGAAGTAAAACATTTTGGTCACGTCAGCGCAAGAGGCCTGGGTGTGTGTAAGCCGTGCACAGAAGCAAATGTTAGCCTGGACTGCAGTTGCTGAAAGCCTGTCATAGTGTGGACAACAACACAGACTCCACTTGCATCTGCAGCCTCCTGGGGGGAGAGGGGAGGAAAACACCCAACTTGCTGGAAATGCAGGTGTGTTTTCACCAAAGTGTTGCTTTGAGTTTTGTGCAAGATCCCCTCTCTGTTACCTGCCAGTGCTTACAAGTCATTGGCTTCCATGTAACCATTGCTTAGGTGCAGAAACCACTGGAACGCAGAGATTTGATGAACTGTGACCAACAGCAGCTTCTCTTGCTGTATCCCTGAAAGTTCAAGCTTTGATTTACATATTTTAAATGTCTGTAATTATTCTGTCAGGGAGATGATTAACACAGAGATTGCTTTCCATAAATAGGAGCCTTCTGTTCATACTTTTCCAAACCTTTCAGCTTCCCAAAGCTATTAAGTGTCTGCCCGCAGCAGCCAAGCAAAAGTAATGCCCATACTTAAAACTGTGACCAATAAGTAACCTTTTTGCTGGTTAATGATCCCACTGTGTGATGATACCATTTTATGATTACATTTTACCTTCTTCAAAATCAGGTGTATGGAACATGTTCCCACCTGTCTTGACCCACTTGGTTTTCAATGGAGATTTACAATGGGGATGGAAGACCTGGTCCTACTTGGCATTGAAACAAATTCTCCTTCCCATCACCATAACCAGAGCAAGAAGAACTAGAGCAATTTTTGGGGGATGTGGACCAATAACCTGGTTAACAAATGTCTCCATGACATTTTTGGTAACCCAGTTTTCCCAGTAAGCCATTTGTACTGCAGTTTTGTGTATTTGTTCTGCAGTTGTGCAGTACAAAACCTGCAGCTTAGAGGGACTGGGACCCAGGACCTGGCCTGAGTTGGCAGATACACTGATCCTGGTGGAGTCTTGTTGGGGAGCCTTTCCCATGTTTTTTATTACTGATTTGCTGGAAAAATAATCCAGAAGCCTAAGTAAGGATCCCTTTCTTCCTCCCCCCTTTAATCAGGCAACATTCATAAATGTTATTTAGGTATGCAGCGAGCAAATTTCAACAGAAATGCTGTCATGCCTCAGGGTTATAAAACTTCATTACATCTGTTATTAACTGTCTGTCTGTGGCAGGACCTAATTTTTCTTGATGTATTGGTTGCCCACAGCTTCTTGAAACTGCTTCGTATAACACTTCAAGGCGCTAAGACAGAGAAATCCAGGGATTAAATGGCACTGCTCTCCAAGTGGCTGATTGATGCTTTGGGGCTGTAAGATGCCCTTTTGCAGCCTCCTTGTGTAGCTGGAAAGGGAGGTATAATTTTCATCCTCTCTCGCTCAGCACTTGGGAAGCTGATGGACTTTGTGTAAATACCTTTAGCAGGGCAGGGTAATGTGAAAGTTTTAATTCAGAATCTGGGTTCCTTCCTGTTCAGTAGCCCTGCAGCCATACACAGCATTATTCTCATTAATACCAATGGAAGAACTATTTGAAAACACGTAATTTTTTGAAGAAAGTGATTGGTCTGTTTAATAAGCAAATCCTGCCAAACTGGATGATGATTCCAGAATGCTAAACAATTGTTTAAACTGTGGAACATTTTGCATTTCAGCAGCCTTGTCACAATAAATGTAGATCTGTTGCTCTTTACGCTAGTATGAAGGAAAAAAAAAATAGGAATTTTAGCAATGCAAACTAGTTATGAGAGAATGAGCTTCACAGCTTACTTGGTTCCAGATAAATCTGGCACATTCTTTTTCATAGTTGTGTTCTTGCCTGTACTGGGGTTTTTGCTTCTGCAGGTCCTCCTGTGTCTCTATGTCTGACATCACAGTTGCCTTCAATTTACGCTGTTACAGCTCAATTTGTTAAATATGTGCAAGTTCCTGCTTGTCCTTGCTTTTTCCTCAGCTTTGCTGACCACAATCTGCCTAGATCATTACATTTAGAAATTGCCTCGCATTACCAAACATAGAAGTACACCCTTTTACTAAAATCAGGGAAATAGTTTTTGCTGGCTTAGTTGGAGGTGGTTTGTGCAGAGCTGCTGTGCTGTGTGCAGGGGGGCAGTGATTGAACAGCTCCAGGTCAGTGTGTTGGGCAGGGAGGCAGAGCAGGCAGTGCTGGTGCCGCACTGAGCATCCCTCACTCCGAGTAGTGCCATCCCTTCCCGTAACAACCAGCCCCAAGTTCTTAGCTGGAATCCCTGGTGGTCTGTTGAAACAACTTTCTCAGTTGACATCAGTTGAGTTAGGCTTGAAACTAAGAGTGAGGGGTGGTATTTGATTTATTTGCATGTTCCTGAAAGGGGTTAGCTGGGCAGGCACAGGCTGCAGGGACAGGAAGGGCCTTGTTCGCAGGGCAGCCTGTGCAGGGAGACCTGATTTAAGAGGCAGCAGATTGATTTGGAATTTCATTCCAATATGTCTGAGGATTGAGCCATTCAAAGTAAAAGTAACTTTAATAGTGTAAACAATGTTAGAAGTGTTTAGAAATATGTTTAACTTCTGTTTATTTCTTTGGTTTTTTTCTTCCAGCCAAACAAGTGTGTCCATCTGAAAAAATTAGCTGTGGAGACTTAAGCAACAAATGCATCCCGTCATCCTGGAGATGTGATGGGCAGAAGGATTGTGAAAGTGGTATTGATGAGGCTGGTTGCACTCCTGGTGAGTTAATACGTATGCAACATCTCCATTTAGGATTATAAAAGTCCTAGAGTGACTGTTACAAATTGCATGGAAAGGGATGACTTTTCCTGCCAACAAACTTATTCACTCAATTTGCAGTGCTGAGTGGTGACTTTGAAAACAGAGAGGAAAGAAGGATTCTCCAGTTGGGTCTGGCTGGAGAATGAGTGAACTCTATGAAGAATTAAGTATTCTTTATATGGAGAATTAAGTATTATTATTACGGTTAACACCCAGGTGATGTGAAAAGGACTTAAATAAGGTTCAAACCTTCCTCTGTGGTAGCTCAGCAGGTCCCTGCTGTGTCCTTGTCCCTGCAGAGTGTGGACACACTCAGGCTGGCTTCTGCTGAGGTAGAGTAGATAGGTCTGGACATTGATAGCTTGTTGGTTTCACTGGACACAGAGAGAATTATATACTCTGTACCCATAACTGTTCTAAATTCAGTCCCTAAATGGCCATTGCCTTTTATTAGGCCTTTCTGTGCTGAATGAAAGAGCTCTTTAACAGTGTTTTCAGTCTGTGAAAACTCCTACACTGTGTGATCAAGCCATTTCTCAGGCTGCCTTTTTGATAGACCAAACATCTTAGCTCTTTATGCTTCTTGTTGTCAAATATTTTCTTTTGAATGAATGCTTGACTCATTCTTGTGACTCCCTTTAGTATTCCAGTTGGTTTTCCAACTTTGTTTTTATACAGACCACCAGAATTTAGGGAATATCAGTCTTGCCAGTCTGTGCAGAAGTAAAACCACCTTTCTAATATCTAATACTGTTCTTATTAAGTTCTTTGTGTACAAATGATCCCAGGCTGTTAAGAAGCTCTCTGAGTTCTATGTATTCACTCAACCCTGAATATTTCTAGTGTTGGATGTGATATCAGCAATGTTATTTTTACTTCCAAATTACTGGTGAAAGGGTTGAATGATTACATTCAAGTACAAATTGAAGTTTCTTCATTTGAAAATTGGATTTTGGGCTCTAATACCTACCCAGTTCATAATCCACATTGTATATTTTCTTTGAAGTTGTATAGCAAAATACGTTTTACATGAACATTTTGTGGTTCTGAGTAGAATGCTTTGGATAAGTTTATTTCTTTGCAGTCAGCTTTATCAAACGAAACATTATCAAAGCTTTTACTTTGTGAGCAACTTGTTCCACTATTTAGCTCTCTTTTTAAAAGTATTTTTTCTTAGTCCTTTTTTTCTTTTTCCTTTTATTTATTTTCTGTGTGAAACTCTTAAGTCTTTTCTCTTTAGCTTTTTTTTTTTTTTGGAATGAGAGGCTTGAATCAGAGACAAATTCAGGAGATAATTGTAATTGCTGTTTTCCTGATATGAGTGAGTGAAATTAGAACAATTTTTACACTGGTGGCTGCCTCCCTTGATTTAATGCTGCTGCTGCTCACACCAGTGGGAGTGGTCTCACAGAGTCTTTTAGTTACAATAAAAATCTACTTGAAATTGCTCTGAACTTTTTTTTACTAACCCCCAAAATGAGTGTAAATATGTTCTGAATGCCACATAATTTCAGCATAATGATGCTATTAATGAGTTTGGAAATAGCTGAGTGTTTCTCTTCTGGAGGTTTCAGCATCTCTACTCTTACTGATCTTCCAGTTTTAGTGCATGTGCAGGTTCTTAAAAATGGAGATTTAATCCAAGGACAAATTACCATTTTGATGGTTGTTGGGTAACCTGTGAGAAATGAATTAGTAGCTTTCAACCAGTTCCTAATGACTGCTTTCCCCACACACTGGAAATCTCTGCTGAGTCTGGATGTGGGATGGGCCATTCCCTGGCACAAGGACCACGGGAAAAGGCACTGACAGGCAAACTCGGAGCATCCTGGGTGGGTGCAAACATCAAAAGCTTTCAGTCCTAAGATCTCAACTCAGCATCTTTCAGAGGTCAAAACTCACTTTGAGAGGGAAACAGGAGGCACTGCTGAATGGCTGTAGTGGGAGCACTTTCAGGGAGGTTGCCTGTCAAATGAAGGTCTTTTCCTCATGGATGAGAACAATTGTGTGAGCTGTTTCAGCTGGGAGCTTGTGGGGGATTGATAGCTATCCTCTCTCTTATCCAAATCTGATAAACCTCACTAAACCTATCCACTGATACTCTGTTAACATTCCCATTTCTTCTCTGTTTAGGATCCTCCTTTCTCTGTTTCCTCTTATCTCAGCAGCACACAGTATCCTGACCACTTCAGACCCCTTCTTCTCTTTGTTTTGTTAATTTTATCTCTGCACTCATGTTTTTATTCTCATTGTGAAGCTTCAGCACTGCCTGTCAGCCACAGCCCCTTGGAGCAGAGCATCACTTCTCACAGAGCTGACCAACTTGTCTATAAATAACACATCTTGCTGGATAGATGTTTGGAAGGGGATTTATTTGTGCTCAGAATAATTTCTGTGGTGGGAGCCTGCATGTGCAATAAACAAATGGATGATGACTTGAAGATGGTGTGAGTGAGGGCATCCAAAAGAAAAACCCCTAAGCTCTTTCTAAATCCATGTTAACAAAGCTCTTACTGCAACCTCATGTGACACTTCAAAAATATTTTAGCTGTGTATACTCTTATTTTTTGATAGGAATAACTGGCTCTTAGATTTATAATTCTTCAAGAGGATTTAATACAGAGTTTATGAACCTTATTTATGCCTGCATTTCTGCATTGGTAATTTGTACCAGTAACAAGATTGTGCTGGTATCCAGGAGCAAAGTTTGGTTGTGCTGAGGCCGTGCAAGGACCTGTCCCTGAGTCAGAATGGTCACAGCCCAAGTTAAGGGAGGATCTCCTGCAGGAGAGGACAGTAATGGTTATGGTATAGAATCATCCAAATCTGTAGGAATAGTGTACATGTATTATGGTGCTTCCTCCTCCAGCAGTTTGCTTTCCAGCTACTGCTCTGGACCTTATATATAGGACCATATATTGCTGGATTTTTCCTCTCAGAATGATATCATTGCTTTTTGAATCCATGTGAAATGTATCCAGTGCAGACATTGGCACAGCCAGCTGGGGGGAGAAAGCAGCTGTTCAGAGACTCAGGGACAAAAGAAGAGAATCTGAACAAGGAAACAAAATGGTGTGATTTTCACCCTGTGGAAGAACTTGTCAAGGAAGCCACTGAAAATTCTTCCACCTGGAGTGGATAAAGCACCAGTGATTAGGGATGCAGATTTGTGTCTGCACAGGCTGTAGTTGTACCAGGGATTAATTGCAGGTAGTAATCCTTGCACGTGGGTAGTTAAGTGCCCATCTGCCTGAATAATTGACTTCCAGCAGACAGGCTTTAAGAACACTACTGACTTCCAGTGCACAAACAATTTTTGAAAATGCAAATATCTGCCTTTAAAAAATAAAACTATATAAAAAGAAAAATCTTATTTTTCAGTTTTTGGAGCAGAAGTAATTTGAGTCTTTGCAATACCAGGTGTGTTGTAGTCATAGGTCAGGGTTAGCAGTCTTGAATTTGCTGGCTTGGAGGTGCTGGCAGCCTCCTTATTTCCCTGGTGAAGGTTTTCTGCTCCCATTGCACCCAAACTTTGTCACAATGGATTGGACAAGCTTAGGAATGTGTTTACTGAGACTAAAAGAGAAATTAAATATGAGAGGCTGTAATTAAAGCAACACAACTTGGGGTCAGTCTGGACTTGGCTAACTACTGCAGAAGTCGTTAAATCTCTGCTCAGAGAGACAGTAACAGTGTTTTGTCAGCTGCTCAGGAATGCAGAGAGCACTTGAGAATGGCTTTAGAACAGAAGAGCTGTGATCCTGTACCAGCTGAAATGGCACTGAACCCCTTTAATGTTCCCTCTGACAGGGCACTGGGATACTCAAAAGAGATGCTCAAGGCTCTGGCCCCATCTCTTCTGTCTGTGCCACTGGTTCTCACCTGAACCACTGCTTACACTCAACATGGAAATTGTGTCTTTCAGATGAGGAGGTGGAAGTGCTCAATTTTTCCCTTTCCCAACAGTCAGATGCAGTGAAATGATGTATTCATTAATATATTGATAGCAGAATAAGCTATTTACCCATACCATGGTTTTTTCTGCAAAACTACAGCACAGAGACAGTGATCCATGGGAACTTGTGCAGGCAATGGACATACCATGACCTTGTGCAGTTGGCTGAGGAGAGAGCCAGGAATTCCTGCAGGAGTCTCATGACAGTGATAGCCTTGTTACCCAGAGTATCTTCTTTTGGACCCTGGTCTTCAGGCTTTTCATTGCTGACCACATATCTCCCAATTAGCTTTAGATTTTGAGCCTTATTATAGGATGATATGCCAGATTAAAAGTGAACAAACTGGATAAAGGATTTTTAAATTCATAAGGGAGACCACAGTAAGCACAGGTGTGCTCAGCTGTAACCATGTGTCCCTGCCGTGGCAGCTCACAGCCTTCACGTTTCCATGGTGTACATAGATCATTTACAAGATCCTCAGGTGGCAACTTCCCACTTCTCCTGGCAAAGCTCCAGGCTCATGTGTTATTCTCCATAAAAAAGCAGCAGTCCCTCCAAATGATGGGTCCTTTTCTTGGAAGGTCCAAGTGCAGAAAACTTTGAGTTAACTCCTTCCAGTGCCTGCTCAACAGCCCTCAGGTCACCTGAGAACCACTGGCTGAAGGCAGAATTTAAAGCAGGCTAAAGCTGTTCATCCCTCCAGCAGATCCACCTGGTGCTGAACCAGCTGAAGGGGGGAAATTGCAAACCTGATTTAAAGCCACCTTCCCCCACTCTGCTCCTGCTCCTACACACACATGAAGTGACCTTTCTGTTGACAGTTAAAGTGTTTTATCATCTTTTATCATTGTCCTATAACTATAAAGAGCATCAGTTGTCTCAGCACTGTTTTCTTCTTTGTGCAGTAAAAGGTACCTGTGTTTTGCATCTGAGTCACACTTCCAGTGCTCCCTATTGGGATTTGACCATACTGATCCGGTCCATTCCAGATCTCCACTGATCCTACTGAGACCTTTTAACTTGGTGATAATGCAGCACTGATTTTATCTTTCATTGCAGTTTGATGAATGTGTGCTTTTGTCAAAGTTAGTTCTGTTCACTGCCTTCATTAAAGGCCAAGTGCACAGTGATGTGCTGTCCCTCAGTCAGCTCAGAGGGACATCAAACCCAAAGGATCAGATTTTGTCATGTGTTCTCCCTGAGAAACCCACCAATTTTAACAGGGTTAAAGCCCATAGTATCACGGTCATGCCTGTAAAGGAAATATTTATCCACTATCATTATTCATTATTATTTTAGTATGTGATGAAAAGAAACATGGCTGGTCTGAAATTCCTGGCATTTTACTGAGGGTAGCTGTAGCTTCACTGCACTTGCCATGCTGGAAGAATTTACAATTATTTCCAAGAAGGGAAAAAGAATTGCTAGATTTAACAAATGCAAGTCCTTCATAAATAAGATAAGGTAGCACAGCAATGATATCCTCTGGGCTTTACATGATGTTTAATTACTGGACAGCTGGAGGGATTAATGCTTGTGCATTATGCCCTGGCTCTCAGAAATTGAACATGTACAGCTGCCACTTTATCACTGCTTAAAGTATTAGAGCTCCTTCAAAAGCAGTAGTAATTTGCAGAAAAATCCCCATTGTTATTTAGGAAAAATCTCAGCCCATAATCATATTTGTCCTGAGTTCCTTCAGAACAAAATGGCAAGAAAAAAGAGAGATTGGGAGTTACTTTTAACTGTATGCTGACAGTAAAAGTTGAAGGTACTTGCTTGTTTAATATTGGATGCTCGTTGTAATTAAACATAATTAAACAGCGTGTGAACTTAAGTTAGAGGTAAGACAGTCATTGTGTAAATCCAGAATTAAACCCTAAAGCCATGGCCCAAGCTGTGCCAGGGCTCTACCTGCAGAAGGTGAGGGCAAAATGGCCTCGCTTTCCCTGCTGCTGTCTCTTGAGCTTAGCTTTATGAAGGAAGATTTGGCACATCTGCAGATGGAGCTTCCAGCATGGAGTGGGGCTTTGGGGGTGGCCCTGTGCTGATTCTTCTCACTTCTCTTATCAGTGTTTCATGAATAATTTATTCTCTAAAGCAGAGTAGATGAAAACACAATCTGAAAACAAGACAATGCAGCAGTGGTACTTCTGCAGCTCTGAAGGAGCGCGAGGGAAAAAGGGAGATGCAAAGAACAGCACGAGCACACTCACACCCCTCACACAGACACATCCTTCACACCCCAAAGGGGCGTTGTTCACAGGGTTCTGGAAAAGGGCTGTGAAAGAGCTGCTTTTATACAAAGATTTGTGGATAATTCAAACTAAAGCTTAATAGTGCTGGACTGCAGGATACCTGTCACACCCACACGAGCTTTGTCCTGCCACGCTTTCTGCACTTCAGCTGGAGACACCGGCTCTGATTCTTCTTTCCAATCTCACATCATACTGACAGAGGAGCAAAAATTGGCCTGTAATTATGTTTATCTTTTGGGTAGTCTGTCTTTCAACAGTTAGAGCTCCTAGAGTTGGAATAGTCAAGGAATTACATCTCTTATTGCCAAATACAATTGTATTTCATGTCCCTGAAGTGCTTTCTTCATAAGAACGCAGCTATAATTTTGAGCCTATTCATCCAAAAAGCAAGAATCTGTTTAGTTTTATTCAGGGAAATCTTCTGTATCTGGCAGTGCCGGTGATGATGCTATGATGGCAGATATGTGGGTAGGAGTTGCATCCTGCAGTGGCCACCAGTACATATGTGTTACACTAATTAACAGTTCTGCTTCCTGAGCATATGATCTGAAGGCTAAATCAAAATCAGTAGCCTGAACTCAGCACAGTCCTACGCAGGAGAGGACCATGTCATGTTTGATGCAAGAGGAAAAAAAAAAAAGTTGGTTTATGAGTCATATTAACAGATAAAACAACATCTGAAAGTCGTCTTAGTGGCTGAAATACACTCTTTTCCTACAGAGGATGATATAATGGTTGGATTAACTTTGCTTTTACTTTGCAAAGAAATTTGTTTGATAAATGTATTGAGAAAGGTTTAGCTCACAATAAACACCACTTCATTACCCTTCTTTGTTCCAATAACTTTAAAATAATTGCTCATGTTGAACATGTGAATCTTCATCTCAGGCCAAATCCAGGGAAGTGTTTCTTTCTATTCCCAAGTCACAGAAACTGCAAGGCAAATCCTAATGCCATGGAAATCTCATTGCTGTTAATGTGAGCACAGTCAGCACACGACCCTTACAGGTTTAATTGCAGTGAGTGCCACTCAGTGATTAAATTTTCCATTTGAGTAGAAAATCTAATACTGTTTTTTCAGAAACACTTGCCATTCTTTTCTGGAATTGTGGGTACATAGGTACGTTGTCTATATCATGTAATAGCTGTGCCCCCTAATTATCACATAACTGAAAACAGTCAGGGTCTGGTTGTTTCCTGAGCAGTCTGTCAGTTTCTTCCCCTCCCAAAATCACCACAGGGGTCTTGTGTTTATGGACTTGGTCATTATAGGATGTGCTTATGTTCATAACCTTGAATGGGGCTACACCAAATACTGCCAATTGCCTCATTGCATCCTCAATGCTTCTTTTTTGAGGTACTTCGCCCTTCAGATCAGTTGTCTTGCAAACCATTTTATTTCAAAAGCACCTTTTTAATTGTTATTGAGCCTACATTCAAGCTCACTTTGGATCACTGTTCCTAGAGAAATGTGAGACATGGTTGGGTAAACTGGGGGGTTGAGAAGGCAAAGCTCTCAGCCTTGCCTTGTTTTGCCTGTGCTCCAGAAGAGTTAACAGTGCATGTTCCAAATGCAGTGAATGTTTAATAGTGAAGCAAACTGCAATTAGAAGCAATAGCTCCTCTTACAGACAGTTCCCATCGAGCGAAGTAAATTACTGGAAGTGGAAATTTTATGGGGTACTGAGCTCACTGCTTGCAGTGTGAGCTCTGCTTTGTCCCTCACTGCTCAGGTGAGTTCAAACCTGTGAGTTAGCAACCTCCAGGATTCCCTGCTTAGTTATGGCAGTAACTTATAAATGACTTGATTGATTATGGGGAAATGGCTCAGCTTTCCAACTGGTTAAACTGGTACCATCCCTGTGCTTAGGAACAGGTAAGGGTAAAGAGAAAGTGGCAGGCCAGTGACATGGCTGTAGAGCCATGGGCTGGGATTCCTTGCCTTTCCCACGTTTTCTAAAAATAAACCCAATTGTGCTGTCATTTGCCAGTGTGATTGGAGTGTAGCTTTTAGGATTCTGATGAAGCCTCTCTCCTGAGTGGGACATAAGGAACCAGAAAACAAGGGGGAAAACAGGCAGGTCGTCTCTCTGTGACAGCAGATGAGCACAGAGTGGGAATCTGCCCAATGGGTGGAAGGTGGCATCCATGGATTGGCTTTTCCTGGCAAAGTGTCTGTGATTTATTTTAACTCTGAAATGGCAAAATTAAATCCTGGTCATGCAGAAAATGCTGTGCACAGAAATCCTGTGCAGAAAATGGATAACCACAGAGAGTCCTGCTGAATCCAAGAGGTTTCAGTGTGTGCAGTAATGTGGGATTTGTGTGCACTGTCCCAGGATGAAGTCCAGCTCAGTAATGCCCTGTTCTGCTTGCTGAACGTTCATATATTCCTCAGAAATACAGAATTTTGTGTGATGAGAGCAGCTGTTAGTTTAATGGCTATTATCAGATGTTTCTGAGGAATTTGCTAAACCGGTATAGTTTGTAAAATTGCCATTTTAATAAGCAAGTCATGTCTAAGGGAATGGGAGTGAGCTTGTCCTGTACAGGCTCCAATTTTCAAAGTCAGGAAAAATACTCAGTAGACACATCACAGCATTATTTTTTCTTCCAGTTAAATTTTGGCTAGTACCAAACATCTCCAATCTGATTCAGCTGATTCTATTCCAGTTAGAATATAAAAGAGTAATAATAATGTCTTCATCCTCATGAGATCCCCATGGGGTGTCTTGGATTGTCACAAAAGCAGGACAGTATTTACCTCTGGTATTTTGACCATCCATTTTTGTCTTTCAAGATGCTTTATTTTACCCTTTAACCCTCTACACTGAATTCACTTGTTCTTATTTTGAGGTCATTTTCAGTCATTTAGCCAGAAGAACCTCTGATAAACTTCCTAACCCTTTCCTGGCTTGAAGGAAAATTGAGGAGACCGCAGGTATGAGTTGCAACCTTATTGCACATACGTAAAATTAAAGACAGTGCAGAGTGTGCATACCTTTGTACATGGACTGCTTCTCTCTGTAAATTGGGGGTCATAATTAATTCTGTTTTCAGATAATTAAACCACTTGGAATGAATATATGAATCTCAGGAAATACATTGTAAATCAGCACATACATTTTTGAATCAACTATTATTTGTCAGCAGGGACTTTGGCATCTGGTTGCTGGGTTATAATTAACTAATACTATGCAAATACTGCTGCAGAGAATGGGAAAATGACTGATTTGTGTTTGAGGGCAGTGTGTGACAAAGGCAGCGGGCACATGCAAATATTAATTTGCAGGAGTGCGTGAGATGGCTCCTTAGCTCCATTAGTGATTTGAACAATATCAGGAATTACTATTCCTTCTGCAGGCTCCATCTAGATGGGCTTTTCGGTATCAATCACCATAGCAACAACCACTGTTGGGAGTGAGGCTGCAATTCCACTGCATTATTCCCTCCATGGGAGGCCTGTCATTTTTTCAGAGCAATGAGCTTCAAGGTCATCTTCATTTACCTCCATCTCTTTTGCTGTCCTTCCTGGAGGGCAGCTTTCCATGGGAAACTTGTCCTTCCAGGCACAAATCCACACTTTAAAGACTGGCATTTGATGGAAGATCTGTATGAAATATTCAGGTATTTGGTAAGCAGTTGATGGCAGGCAAAATAAATAATTTAGACAGAATTAAGCCTGAAAATAAATACTAGTTAAGCAAACCTAACATGCTGACAATGCTGGTAGCTGGGAGTTCCAACATAATCTACCCTGTCTGCACTCTGTGACCTCCTTATCCATGGCCCAGCTCAGAGATTGGTTCCTGTGGGCTGGGGGAGCTGGGCTTGCACTTGGGGCAGAAAACCTGCACAGGTGGAGCTCAGGACTTCCACCCCTCAGCCCTGCAGAGCTCAAATCCTAAACCTGAGAGCTTGGGAGAGTTCCTCAAGTCCACCAGCCTCTCCTGCCTGTGTTGAAGCAGCCATGAATCAACAGCAGATCTCTCCCTCCGTGATGCAAATGTTGGTATGCACAAATCATCATTTGCCTGCTTTAGAAGATCCATTATCAGATTTAAACAAACATAAATTTTGAGACACTTTTTTTTTTTTTTAAGTTGCTTTGGGGTCAGTATCAGAAAAATACGGTGTAATAATTCATCTTATCTTCTTGTCTTCACCATCAGTAGGTAATTGCTGCTATCCACTTTGCCATAAATTTTACCAAATAATTATCCTTCTTTAAGCCATTCATGTAATTTCAAGTGGAAATTGCTCTTTTGGAGGAGATGAATTAAATACCTGACTCTTACTGAAAAGCTGTAAAATCTTTAATTAGAGATTAGCAATGACAGCAGTTACAGTCCCTTGTACATAATTCCCAGTTCCTGTGAATGATGGATATACCATTTATTAAATTTTTTCAATTTTACCCAGATTTGAGGATCCATGCTTGGTAGAGTTGTCTATTGTAGAAATGTTATGTACAAATATATATTTTTTGAAATGACAGTTTTTAATGAGTGCCCGGTATTGTTAGAGAATTCTACATCTTGAGAGCATTCTGCTTTTTTCTAAAAGCACTTAAAAAGCATGTGGCAGAATTATCTGAATTTTTGGTGCCATGCCTGAGCTAAGATTGTTCCTGCTGCACCAGACTTTAACTAAAGCCTCTGGTTAAATCCTGGCTCTGGGCAAAAAAGAACCAGCCAGTACTGAAACACTAACTCCACAACTGCAATCTCTCTGATCTTCTGTTATTTTATTATTTTTAACTTCCTCTATCCCAAGGCTGCTTCTGCTCCACTCTCCTCAAGAGATGTGACAAGACTGCAGCTGCAGGATGTGAGGCAAAAACTGTGACAGTTGTGCTTTACAGATTGGCACATAGCACAGGGTAGAAATTAATGCAGAATAACTCTGGTATATTTTGTCTATAGGCAAAATCACATCTACACAATCATTTATGTGTGGTATTTTACTCCCTAAAACTGTGAAGAACCTTTACACATTACAGTGCTCTACACTAAACTGTTGTTATAGTTATGCATTGAAGACTGTTGATTAAAAAGTTCTTGACAAACATTTCCAAGATTTCTGTTGGGATCACTCATGTTTGAAGTAGGTTTTGCACCTTAGAGTACAACATTTATTAATTTCTTCTGTGCTAAAGGAAGCAAATTAATATTTGATTCCTTGGTCTTGAGTGAATCAGCCTACAATAGGACAGGTAGCAAATTTGGAGAATGCAAACAAATTGCTCAAGTCAAAAAATACCCCAGTGATAATTTAACTACTATTGGCACGTTTTCTACTGAAATGGTCTGGGGGCAGTGAAATACTGTAGTGATGGGGCTGTGAGGTACCCTGACAGATTTATGAAAGGGGATGTGAAGTAAACGGTCCCTGGGACTTTGCTGCCCCATGTCCATCTCTCCAGGTGCTGTGTAAGATCATTGCAGTGCTTTATTTCTTGTGTTCTTGGCTCCGGCGCCAGGCGGTGCCGCAGGGTCCCGGCAGCGGCTCCTGCCCAGGCAGCCGGGGACAGCTCTGCTCCCCGTGCCTGTGTGTGCCAGAGCATCCCCCCAGCGCTGGGAGCTGCAGCCTCTGCCTTACCCTGGCGTGCCCTGAGGATTTCAGCTGTCAGGCAGGATGAGGGAAGGGTGAGAGGTGTTGGCACGTTATCTGCCTTCCCACGGCGGCAGCAGGGGACACGGGAGGGAGGGATGGAGCTCTCTGCTGCAGGCAGGTGTGACCCAGAAGGAACTGCTTGATCCCCCCCTAAGGACTGTGGGGGTGGAGAGGGGAGTTACCAACAGCCAAACTGCTGTGCTTGTTTCATGGAGAGAGAGCTTGTAGTCTCTAGTGCTGACATCACACTGAACTTAATGTTTAAAAAGTAATAAAATAATCATGACCATGCAATTTTTCTAGCTAGCAATTCTCAGGCTTCACTGAGAAAGTCCTCATGAGAGGTAACAAAAGTTGAACTGCTTCTACTTTCTGGCTGTGATTATCAGTAACTTTATATCTGTACTGGGATTTGTAGGTGCAGAGGAGGAGCTTTGTGCAAACTTCCATTGTCTGTATCCCACTCCTATGTTTATCAGTCTCTAATTTGCCAATACAGCAGATTTCTGAAGGGAAATACGTACAAACAGGAGGAGGGGTGGAGGTGGGACCAGGAAAACAACAAGGGGGGAAAGAGGGGCTCATTACAGTTGGTGGAAAGGAAATTTATGCACATTTGGAGTGTGCAAATCATTACAATCTTGCCCAAACATTAGGGATCAAAAGGCTATGCAAGATTTTTCTCTCTGATCTGAGATTCATCAAAATAATGCCAGAAAACCAGTTTCTTCTCAGCCTTTTATCTGTTACAGAAGCTGTACATAGCCTTAGAAAAATTGCTGTTTTCCCCCTACCATTTTAAAATAGATTGGTAAGATTATAACTCTTACCTTAAATTGCCACTTTATGGAGGAATGTTCTATATGCAGTTCCATATTATGGCCCTGCTGAAGACAGTGTTAAGTTATATAGCTGTGTACTGATCAGTAGGGTTAATAGATTATTTCTAGTTATGGAGTAAGGGTAGAAAAATCTGCTGAATGGAGAAAAAAATCAGAATTTGGGTGAAAATCAGAGCATTTTAATGGTCTTAATTCTGCCATGCAAAAGAAGAAGGTTTTTAGATGCTTCTCCACCAGACTGTGTTTGTATTTCAGGTCCTTATGAGAAGAATTCACCTCCTAATATTAGTTCTCTGATCTCAGTTCCTTCTGTTTGGAGAGGAGAAATTGTGGCTGCTCCAAGGGACAGATGCCTGGTGAGGGCATCTCAGTATCTAAACTATTTTACCAAGTGCAGAAGGAGCCTGAGCAGCTCCTTTGACCTCGCTCTGTTGCATTTCATGATTGGTGTCAAGTGGGGCAGCTGAGATTCTCTTTAACGCTCCTCCCTGCTGGAGGGAGCCTGGGTCCTGGCCAGTGCATGGTAGCTGTGCAGCAGGGAAAGCAATCCTCTTTCTCTTCTGCTTAGGTGGATTGCTATGCTGTAATATCTGGAAAGCCTGGGACTAAATGGGACAGAGCACAGGGCAGGAGGGGAGAGGTGCATATACATATATGTGTGTGTATATATATGTGTATATATATATATATATATATATTCATGCTCTGATGTAAAATGAGAGGCTGCTTAGTTTATCAGACAGAGCCCAGCAAGTTTTCCAGCCAGAATGTAAATAAACATCTGTGCAAGTGGATATGTTCTTAACTGCTAGATAAATACAGCTTTATTCCTAGGTATAAACCAGACATAATATTGCAATAGAATCCTACTGGGTTCCTGTCACTGGCTGAAAGCTGGGATATGACTGATCCTTTATAGGGTTTCTGCTGCTTTCCAGGTGCAATTGCGATTGCAGTGATTGGTACCATCTAAACTGTGTGGTTTAGTGTAGGGGCTCTGCAGATATGGCAGTAAATACTTCTGCTCCTGAGGACAAAAAGATTCCCAAGTGCAATGTAAAAAAAAAAAATCTTATTGTAAATTTATATGCATATATTTATTGTACTTTTAATTTATCAAAGCCATAACTTCCCTGTAGAGGACTGAAACTGTGGAAACAGAATTCTTTTTTAAGTAGCTACCTCAAAGTACTTAGGGAGAATTTCTTCCAGGGTTTTGGTTCCCCCACACCTTGACAGAATAAAGTGACTTCGAACTGCACTTTGTTGGAGTACCTGAGAGTTTAATTTGAGCAAGCATCTCTGCTTCAGCTGTCCATTAGGCTTGCAGAGGAGAGTGCTCTACTCAGCTTTTATCTGACAAGCACCTCATTTGTATGTTAATGTTGAGTTGTGATTTCCAGGGAAGGCATTCAGCGTGTTGTAAAGGGCCTTACTGGCAGATTGCAGCTAAATTGATGCTCGACTCACTAAATATTTACCCTACACATCCCACTTAATATGTCCAAAACCAGGCATACTGTGAAATCCTGAAACCTGATTCTGTGCTTATGAAAGTCAGGAAGCTGGTAATGTCAGCTTGGTGCCAAGCAGAGCCCCGGCGCTGCCAGCACAGCCCCAGCCTCTCCCTGCAACCTCCTGCCCATTCCCATTCCGTGCTGCTGCTCCTGCCCCGGGGCTCACCTGGCTGCTCCTCAATGCCAGGGCAGCGCTGCCCCCGCTTCTCCCACCCGCAGTTCCCACAGCCCTGCTGCCCCTGCTTCTCCAGGGTTGCCCATGGTCCCTAGAGGATGCATCCTGAGGCCCATCTGGGGAGGGGAGCACTGCTCCTTACCACATGGTTATCACTGGGAGAAATGTTTTGGGGTAGGACAGCCAAAGTAATGCCTTTGTGCCTTTCTCCTCAGACATCCCTAATGTGCTAAAGCGGGTGCAGTGGTGAGGGCTGGGTTGGAGACCTCCCAGCTCACTTGTTTGTTTTTATTCCCAAGCCTGTTCTCCCAATGAGTTCCAGTGCAGTAACAAGTCGTGCATCTCCATCATCTTCGTGTGTGACGGTGACAATGACTGCGGGGATGGCAGCGATGAAAGGAAGTGCTCCCCTCTGACCTGCAACCCCAACGAGTTCCAGTGCAACAACAGCGTGTGCATCCCGGAGCTGTGGGTGTGCGACAACCAGCCCGACTGCGAGGATCAGTCGGACGAGTCCATGGAGAAGTGTGGATACGACGCCAAGGCCCTCAACACATGCGCGGCCCACGAGTTCCAGTGCGGGAATGGCGAATGCATCCACCTCAACTGGAAGTGTGACGGGGATGAGGACTGCAAGGACAAGTCTGATGAGCAGGACTGCCGTGAGTGTCTGCAGGGGCAGGGCCCAGGGCTCTCTGGGCTGGGGTTGGAAGGGCCAGGAGGCTGCTGTGGGCCGTGTTTGAAGGCAAGGCTTTGATGTCTGAGCAGCAGCTGTGCCAGACAAGGAGCGCTTGTGTCCCACACGGCATGGCTGGGTGCCCAGCCCAGCAGGGTCAGGTGTATTCCATACTCCTTTTGTGCTTTTTCCTTGAGAATCTGGAGAGGAGGTGTAAGAGCTGTTGGATGGTACCGTGCCTCAGAAGAGATCTGTTTCACTAGAAAGACAGGGAGTGAAAAATGGGAAAAATGTTCAAAGCCCTCAGGCTGCATGGTGGGGTCACAGCCTGGAGGTTAGGAGCTGCTATGCTAAAGGGAATATATGATCAGCAGAAAAAAAAAAAATTCATTTTCTGCCTCTGAAATTGGAGTATACTGAACAAGGCAGTCAAGAGAAGTACCTCTGAAGAATCCAGTTTGAAGTGCACTTTGAGCTTGGCTTGATAAAGGCACAGAGCTAATAAATAATGGATTTCTTTTCAGCTGGCTTTATGCATTTAACATGCTGTTGTTGGTATGTGTGGTATTTTGAATGTTTCATCCATTTTTAGCCACTAAACTGTTCAAGCTGGTCACTTACCTGAGGAGGGAGAGAGAAGAAAACAAGAGCAAAATGTTTTGCTAGAATATTCATAATGACAAGATTGAAATTAAATATTTACATAGCTGTTTATATTTAGCATCTCTGACATTGGGCCCCCTCTGGGGACGAAGGCATCAACCAGCTGCAAACCCAGGTATTATTGCAAGGTATCTAAGAAAATTTACCACTTTTGCCAGCACCATCTTTTCATACCCATGACAACACCAAGTCCAGGCTGGTGAGCTCAGAACAGCTGTATGGGAGAGCTCTTCAAAGAGCTGGGGGTCAGACTCTCTTCCAGAGAGAGAGAAGCAGGTGTAAATTTATTGTCTTCTTTAATAAGAGGAGGGTGTAGTGCATCCTGGACACCACTGTTTGCACTGCAGGAGAGCAGGGGGACAAGCCACAGGTTACCCTGGAGCTGCCGTGCCTTTCAAATAGCCAAGGACTCTTTAAAGAGAGGCAAGAGCTGAATAGGGGGAGCCAAAACGTTTTGTCAGGAAGAGAGCAGCTTTGGCTGCTGGATATAAGGCTGTCAACCCAAGGAGGGGTGGATTAGGTAGGCTGTCTTTTCCTTCATCTCCAAGAAGGTGATGAAGTTGCTGACAGAGTTCTTGGGCTGCAGGTACCCCTGCCAAGGTCTGAAGGGTCACAGGGACTGTGGAGTCAGGAGATAAAGTTGGTTCCTGGCTGTTTCAAGAAAGCCATGCAGAAGCACATCTGGTGGAGATGGGCACTTCTGGCTGGGGCAGCCTGGGTGGTTGGTGCCTGTTTTCATTCTGAGACCTCCTGTGGGCAGTCCTGTACCTGTGTCCCCTCTGAATCAGGAGACAGTGGCAAGGGCCATGTTACAAACACAGCTGAAGAACTGGTGTCTGGTACAGCGGACTCCAGCAGAACTGATCGCTGTCCCACGGGATGCATTCCCTGCAGTAACAGCAACTTCACAGGATGGCTGAGTTTGGACAGCTCAGGAGAGGGAAAGGTGAGCTCCCTTCTATTGCCAAGTGGAGAAAGAGGGGAGCAGCTCACTGATGGTGTTTTCTGATGAAATGCCTCTTAAATTTAAATCCCTGTTGTTCAACTTGAAATGTTTTAAGTCTTTCACAGATCCCATTTATTTTGACATTCTGCTGGGTTAGAGGAGTGGGACTGTGCCCATGTACCTTCCTGCAGAGGGCCCACTGTTCCCCAGCTTCTTTCCTTGGTCTGATGGGCACCAGCTGTGTCCAGCTGAGCTCAAAGTGCCGAGCCATGAGGCCTGAAAGGAGCACGGCTCCACCAGCCTCCCTGAGCTGCAGAGCAGCCTCAGCCAGCAGCACTTCCACAGGCACCAGAGGCAGCTCCCAGGGCAGAGGACGCAGCTGGATACCGCTGCAGCACAGCACGGTGCTGACAACCAGTGGAGAAAGGGGGAAATGTGGCAGAAGTGACGAGACAGTTCTGAGTAGTGGAGGTTTAGCACACGAGGGTCTCTTCCCATAAAGTCTCAGTCCAGCACAATGTGGTTTATCTACCCGGGAGAAACAAGCATGTGAGCTGGTTCTGCTGCCTTCAGTCCTATGGACTGGGGAACAGGGAGATTCAAAGCCCAACGTTTTAGCTACCCCAGTGCTGCTCTGCACAGAGTGCCTGGTTCTGCTTGCACCCCAGTGCCACAGTGGTGTGTGAGCCCACGGCCATTCGCAGTGCATGGTTGAGGTAGCAACCGCGAGAGGCCTTGCAGCACTGAGTGCTCGTGTAGCCGATGCGTTCACTGGGTCAGAGCCAAAATTAACGTTGCTTCCCCATCCTAAATGCAGCTGTTGCTGAGGTGCCCCTACCTGCAGTAAGAAAGGGACATTTGGGAGCTCTGGAAGCTCAGTGTCACTGCCCATCTGCTGGACTGAAGAATTTAGGAACCTTTATGATTCTTTTCCTCTCCAGAAATTCTCTGTTTGAGATCAGTATCATGTGGCATGCAGGGAGTCACAGGTGTGTGACGCTGCTCTGTCCCCTTAGCAACAGGGATGGCACATGGGCCCCTCAGCTGGACTTCATTAAAGCTGCAGATCCCGCTACATCTTCTCTTGCAATGGGGATCATATGGGGTTTGTGCAGTATAAACAGAGGGATGGGAGCTAATGCTTTTAAAAAAAAGTTATGAGGCCATCATCTGTCATTTGTTATAAACATTTTGGATTGCTAAATGAGTAGAGCAGAAATGAAGGGTGACAATTGGTGAACAGGTTTTGGCAGCAAGACAGCAAATAAATAGGAGGGAATGAGTCATTTCAGGAAAGCTGTGTGAGAACATTGGGTGGCTGGGGTTTTTTCCATAGCATATATATTCAAATATGTATATATGTATATTTATAAATTAACATTAGGTTAGATTTATTAGTCTCCAAATCTGGAATGGTTATATTTTAAAATGTCCTTTGCAAGTTGCATTAGGGCATCCAGGAGGGAGAATAAATAATGCTAACAACTGACAGCAAGAAACAGACCTCTTGAGACCTGACCTCACACTTTCCTGCCTCTGTCTCCCCATCTATAAAATGGATTGATGCTTTTTCCAAATGTTGGGATTTTCTTTTTTGGGGAGGAAGGGAAAAAAAACCAGAAACCAGCAGAAACTAAGGCTCAGATCTGGAATCTGGAATATATCTGCTGAGTTTGAGCGATGCAGCTTTGTGCCCAGGATTTGTAAATGGGAAGTGTGTCTCTTTGAGGGCACCTGTTAATTTAGCAGGGCTTTGGTAATTTGTTTTGTATTTGATTTGCAGAGGAGATGGCTGTAAAACTACTGAGATTTCACAGATTCAAACCTTCCAAATTACCACAGCGATTTTCTGAACATCTTGTGCAAATAAACAGCACAGCTCTTCCCTCTTCTTGGGTTATGGCTTTGCCTTGGGAATGGCCTTAATGGGAAGCTGCTGTCAACTCTGCCAGTGGGGCTGAGATGGGTTAGTGTCTCAAAGATAACATGGAATTCTCCTGAAAAATGCAGCAAAAAATAGAAATGTCATACATGCATTTTAATGCTTTTGTGATCTGTAAGAGCCATTATTGTATCTGCCTTTTCTAGATGTCTGTTAAGAGCTTCAGAGGCTGTTGCTCAAAGGTCTGAACTTCCACAGCTCTGGTGGAGTGAGAAATGAGCCAGGAAACCCAGCCTGGTCTCCAAACTTCTTTCTCTTCTTGAAGCAAAGCCTTGTGCAGTGGAGCTGTACAGCCCCACATCTGTGTTTTCCAGTCTCTGTAGCAACTGAGCTAAGAATTGTGCTGTCATTTTTCTCTCAGCCTTGTGGTACTTGTGCAACATTGTCTTTGCAATTCCTACAAAATTCTCCTTAATTTTAATTCATTTTAGGACTAGAAATCTTTCTGTTCTTAGCATTTAGCTATGCTTTTTAGAAGAGCTTTGAAGATTACAATTGAGGACAATTGTATGTTTTATAACAGCTGACTTCCAAATCTGTAGCTGTTGTCATGCAGATTTACTTGATGAACTGGAGACCTGTTTCTGCTCTAGAAAAGACAAAACCCCCATTGGCTTTAATTACGTTACACTTTTGTGAGGGGTTAATATTTATAGTCAGAAATGGAGGACCATCCTATCCTACCTCCACACATAGAAGTTGCTACAGAAATGGTGAAGCAAACTGGTTTTCAAGTTAGGGGTGAAGACAAGAAATAATTGTGGCAAAGGACTTTTCAGTGAGACAACAGGAAAAGCCTTGCAGTGGCCAAGGTTTAGCTTGGCAGAAGTCAGGGTTTCCTGGGGAGGAAGGTGGTGTCTCCATGATCAGGGCTTCCACAGGCAGGTGGTTGTACATGCCAGGAACAGTCTAAGCAGAAGTGACTCTGCCTCCCTGTAGGAGTTCTCAGTGCCACTTCCAGACCTGTGGTCTGTGACTCTCCCAGACCACAGCTTTGTTTCTTTACCTCCTTCATTTTTCTCCATTTGGTAGAGCAGCAGATCCCACATGCTTAGTTTGGAGCTGCTGTCCCAGATGTCCCACTGAGGTTTCCCATTCCTGTGCCTGGGTTTATTAGCTGAAACGTGGCAGCACAGCTGGTCCCATAACTGTGCTTATTGCTTAAGGTTTTTTTGTTACTTTGCAGCTTTTTATTAATATAGTGCATATGGCTTTCCTCTCCAAGGAGCAGTGCTATTTCCAAACTTTCCTCATGTGAATACTGTGTATTTCTAATGACAGGATTTCTCCCTTCCCCCACCAGCCCTGCAGTTGTGGCTTTTCCTGTCTCTGGTGCCTTTTGCTGGCTGAAGATGCACTAGAACTAAGTCCAGTGAAACAGTCATGAACTTGGATCCTGCATCCATCGGGATGCAATCACCAATAATGTGGAGTCTTTGTGTAACTGATACTTCATGGTATTGATGCTAGCTCACTTCATGTCTGCAGCTCTTCCTGGGTTATCTGAAAGTAGTCATTTTTGTATTAGAACCAGTTTGTCAAATTGTCCAGGGAAGTCTGCAGACAGCTCTCACCTCCCATGTAGTAACACCAGTGCTGGCCTCCCCTCACTACTCGGAAGCAGTGATTTTCTGTCAGACCTCACCAGGACACAATCACATGATGGAAAGGCTGGAATCAGGAGCTCTCCAGGGTGCGCTGCCTTAATAGGATTTTAAGAATACATCCAATCGGCCCCTCAGAAGGAAGCTGCAAAACATGTCCCAGGAACGAGGAGCCTGTTTGCCAGTGAACTACAGGCTGCCTTGTACCCTGTGTCGGCACAGGGCTGGTCCCAGCAAGGGAGGTCTCTCATTTATTGTAACTTGGGGAGGGAAATACGACTGCTTTTAGTATCGTCAGTGCAGGTGTCTGGTTTATATTTTTCCCCAGCTTTGCTGTTTCATCAGATCTGGTTTGAGTCCATTATGATCTGACCTGGACAAACGAAGTTCAGGCTTGAAACCTGGGCAGATATTGTGGAGGTGTTTAGGGCTGGAAACGCCAAGAAACAACACAACACCATGCAGTGGAGCTCTTCTGCCTTCCAGTGGGCTGTTGGCTCATGGGCATTCAGTAACCTGATGATCGTGTCTTGTTGCTGCCTTCATCCCTACTGTGACCACACTGGCTTTGGCAGTCACTACAGGTCTCTTGCCCAGGCCTTAGCCTGAACATGTTTTGAAATGTATCTTAAATGTAATTTTTTGTGAAGGAAGGAGAACTGAGGAGCAGTTGCCTTTGCCTACCCAGCGTCACTGTACACTCCCAGCTGGAAAGCAGTCTGGCCTCACACAGACTGCAGCCCCCAGAGCTGCTCCACTGCTGGGAGTTTTGCTGCCTGCTTGCTTTGTTCTGTCTCACCAGAGAAGCTTCACTGCTGGAACTGAGTCTGTTTTGACAGGGTGTGCTCATATGGGCTTTGATGCTGTTTTCCCAAGGATGTAGAGGGTGATGTAGGATAGCAGAGGGGCACAGGAGAACAGTGGCTGAGGCAGCTGCTGCCTCTGTTGCTTTGGTGGAAGCAGCCAATACTCTGACATTTGCTGACAGAGGGTGCAACCCCGGCAGTGTCAGAGGGACATGGCTAAAAGGTACCACACAAACGACTGAGTTCTGTGTGGCTGATGCTTGAATGTGTTGTCTTAAAGCTCTGGTGACCTGCCAGCCAGATGAATTCCAGTGTGGTGATGGGACCTGTATCCATGGAGCAAAGCAGTGTGACAAGGTGCACGACTGTCCTGACAACAGTGACGAGGCCGGCTGTGTCCAAGGTAGGTACAGATGGCTCTTTGCTCCTCATGCTCTGTGGGGTAAATCTGCCAGGGCTGCGTGGCCTCTGGAAAGGGAAGAGGCCTGTGCTGCTCCTCTGGGCCATGCCAAGCTGCTTCTTTTACAGTTTTAAGCCATTCTGGCAGTGGGATTGCTTGGGAGAGATGATTGTGCCGACCAGGCAGACTGCATGACTTGAAAAGTTCTTTGCATGATGTTCAGGCTCAATGTTCATTTGCTTAATCCTATTCCATTTCTGCTAATGATGCCCTCCTGAGCCTTATGTCAGCCTGTTTGTTGTCATGAGCCTCATCTAACTTAGTTGCTTTCCTCTCTTGCCCAACATGACAGAGTCAGCATGTGAAAGTCCCAGCAAGTTTCAGTGTAAGAGTGGAGAGTGCATTGACGGAGGCAAAGTGTGCGATTCACATAGAGACTGCAGGGACTGGTCTGACGAGCCTCTGAAAGAATGTGGTACAGTACTTGCCTTCTACGTGTTGCTCCTGTTGTAACTGCTTCCCCTCTCCTCCATCTGGTGCTCACAGCTTTGAGTGTAACCACATGTAGCTGCTAATGCTATTTCTCACTCTGCTCCTCTTTCCTTGCCTTTATTCTCTCATCACCCTTCATATGAATATAATTAGTAGCTTAATCTGATCATCTGTAAGTTTGAACTGTGCCCTTCTCCGCTCAGTTTTTATTCTTGGAGGGATGTATGAACTGAGCACAGGACTAGGAATGAGGAATTCCCCCTCTCCCCAAATACTAGTGTCCTCCACAGCACAGACCAGTTTATTTAGCCTCATTGCCTAAGTTATCTTTGAATTCTAAGGTGATGATAACACCATAAAAGTATAGCATTGGGAACAGGCTTTGAAGGTGAAAACATGTAGAGTGGCAGCAACCCCTGAGAGATGACTTCAGCGGTTTCTGGGTTGTACATGTTGTTGCTGCTTCCCCCAGCATCGACAGCAGGCTGCTCTCTGCAGCGTCCTGCCAGCTCTGGGCTGTGGGAATGCCAGGAGAGTCAGGGCTGACAGAGCCAGGGGAACAGAGCCCAGGCCACAGAACTGTGCCCCTCTCCATAGGGCAGCCCTTTCTTGCCTTTCCCACCAGACATTGTGGGCACCAGCCCCGATCTGCAGCATTACTCAATTACACAATCCCCAGTGCAGAGATGTCTCCAACAGGCATCTCTTCCCATGACATCATGGAGCTCAGTGGCTGCCCCTTAAATAACTCCTGTTCAGGAAGAACCATCAGTCTCTCCCTGTTTTAGACAAGAAAGTGTTTTGCATGCCTAGTGAGGATGCTCTTACCTCATGCTTCCAGTGTGCCCTTGCTTTTTTCCACTAATCTACATCTCCCTGTTTCTCTGAGTGGGTGTTGCAGTTGTCTGTCCGTGGAGGTCTCCCAACAAAGCTGGCGGCCTGGTTTGTCATAGGAGACTGGGCAGTGGCACAGCACATCGGGGCTGGTGCTCAACCCAGTGGTTGTGGTGCCATGACTGGTGCAGCCCTGGGCTGGCAATGAGGTGTTGTCTGAGTTGGGAAGCAGAGAAGAGCCCCTAGGGGAAGGTGTTTCTTGAAGGGCGCAGTGCTGGGGGTTGCTGTGACTGTAATGCCTTCACACAGGTTATCTCCACAGGAGGCAGAGATGCAGGACACACTCACCAGCTCAGTGTGTCTGTCTAGCCTGGCTAAACTCTGCAGTGCCCTCTGAGAGTCCCCAAAAAAAGCACTGCAGAAGGCAGGATAACACTTGGCTATTTTAGTCAGGCAGGGAATATACTGCTGAAGTTTGGGTGAAGAGCAGCAGCTGCCCAGGCTCCTCCTGCCTGGCTCCTCCTCAGCTCTTCTTGAGAAGTGCAGCAAGTGAACCAGCACTTGATTTATAGCCCCTAAATCCATTCCACAAAGCACCCCTGAAACCATGGGAATCATCTTAGTGAGAGTTTGCTTGTTAATCAAAACAGCCTTTGTAGTATTTTGCAGAGAGCAGTTGTGCATGTTTAGAAGTCATTTGCTACAGACCCATGCAAGTGTAGGAATAGGAGATTTCTGTCCATAAATGTCACTGAACAGTGACAATACACAGTGGGGCTGTGGACACCTTCTCGGAGCCTGCTTGCTCTATTAATTACGTATTGCTATCTCTATATGTACCTGCTAGGAAGGTGAAAGCATCCCAGAGCTGAGATGGATTCCTTCTGGCATGGTATTTTCCCAGTCTTACTGACTTAATTGGGTTGTGGTTGTTTCCATTTTCTTCCAAGAGCAACGGTTTAATGGCTCTGCTGTGCTGCTCACCTGCAGTGTGCAAGGAAGCAAGAAGTAAAAGATAAATGAAAAATTTGCCTTTAAATTGCATTATAGATTGGAGCAAATCTGTTTTCCTTGTTCTGGTGAGTCCACTATGCCTGAAATCCCACAGCTCCTGTTCAGCAGTCTTCCTTAAGGAGAGAACTTTCTCTTTACCTTTTGTAAGTCAATTACAACAAGAAGAAATGGTTTTTTCTGACAGGAAACCAGCTTTCCCCAACCTCTCATTCAGTTCTACTTACAAGGATCCATTTATTCTGTTCTTCCTTTCTGCACTTGAGAGCAGGATCAGAGAGGTGGCCTTGGATTAGAAAAGGCCCCAGGAGAGGATGGGGGCTGTTGCTTCATAAATTGCTCACTGGGGGCTGCCAGCAAAGACTGTTGTGGGGGACGTGTTTGTGGGAGGACTGTATCTCAGTGCTAATGGAGTATCTCTGACAGACTGCACTTCGGTGTTTTCTGGAATTTTTCACATAGATCATTCCTTGAAGCTAGATGGGAAAATAGTACAGTATTTCAAAACAGCTGGCCCCTGGGAGATGAGAGTCCCCCAGCATGAATTATTAAAGTGCAGAGAGACTGTTCAGAAAAGTCAACATGAACCAGCGCATGGGGAAGAAGGAGTATCCTGGAGAGAGCCCTCCAGTCCCTTGGAAGTTTCTCACATGTGGCAGAACAGCTCAAAGCAGCAGCTCTCTGATGGGATGAGATGCAGAGACTCACATACGCTGTATCCCCAGGGCTCCCCATTCATTCAGCCACTAGCTTTGAGTCCAAATGATCCCACAGAGTTGGTTTGGAATAATAAAGAGCAAGAAAGTGATGCAGTGGAGGCTTCTTATCTGTTAAGGCACTTGTGCTCTATAGGGCCAGTACCAAAACTGATAGAAATAGGAAAATTTCTGAGGAAATCTCTTCATTTTATTCAATCTCACAGCTAGAAGCCCCTGTTTGTCATAGGTGATCTGTGTATCCCCTGCAGGTGTTAATGAATGCTCGATGAACAACGGTGGCTGCTCACACATATGCAAAGACTTGAAGATCGGTTACGAGTGCGAATGCCCGCCTGGATACAAGCTTCTGGATAAAAAAACGTGTGGAGGTAATTGACATGCAAACAGCAGTCCCTTGTGTTTCACCATAGAGAGACGTGATTATATTCACTTGAGCATTGCTCCATCACAGATGGTTTGATTTCAAGTTATTGATGGGTTTCAAACACTCCTTTCAGACATAGATGAATGTGAGAATCCAGACGCTTGTAGCCAGATCTGCATTAATTACAAGGGAGACTACAAATGTGAGTGCTACGAAGGATACGAGATGGACACCCTGTCCAAGAACTGCAAAGCTGTAGGTAAGACAACGCCACAGGCACTAAAACTCTGCTTGCTCTACAGCACGCTCCGATAAGAAAACACACTCACAGGGCTGAGGCAGGGGAACGGAAACAAAAGGAAACACGCAAAGCAAGCAAAGACATTTCACTGCGAGCAGCACAGAGCTGCTGCAGCGATAGCAGATGCGTCTCTAGGCAAGAACTACTGATCATGCAGATCAGAATATTTTAACAGTGTACAGAGCAAGATTGCAGTCACTGCTTGGCTGTTTGAAGCTGAAACTAGAAAAGAAAGTCTCTTGACAGGTGTTATTGAAAACAGTGCAGCAAAAACATTTAGTGGTAGTAGTATTGAAAGAAAGAAAACATCCCGATTAAAACAGGGTAGCTTTGACACCCCTCCACCCTCCCAGCTGTAAGTCACCAAAATCTGACCCAGGATTTTGCACTGAAATGGGAAATTGAAGATGAGTACATTCCCGGGAGTTTTGCTTGTGCCTTAGCAGAACAGGCAGTCCAAGAAGCAGCATGTGTCCAGGGACCACAGAGGTGCCTGCATGTGACAGCCCTGCCTCTGGAGCAAGTTTCCACTTGCTTCCAGTGTGGTGTAAAGCTTCTGTACAAGCACAGCTATCAGTGACTGATAGCTCCACTGTTGTTCAAGAAATGGAAGTTGAATCCAGCCCTTGGGACAGCTGCTGAAGTGACAAATGTGCTGATTTTCTGTGGTAGGCAAGAGCCCATACCTGATCTTCACCAATCGCCATGAGGTCCGTAAGATAGACCTGGTGAAAAGGGACTACTCCCGCATCATTCCCATGCTGAAGAACGTGGTGGCGTTGGATGTGGAGGTGTCAACAAACAGAATATATTGGTGTGATTTGTTCTACCGAAAAATCTACAGGTAAGGAAGGGGCAAGAGAAGGACGTGTGTGTTGGTCCCTTCCCAAAGCTGCATTCCATCTGTACCCCCTAAAGCATTCCAGAGAACAGTGCAGGGTACAGGGCACCTGAGGGCTTTTCTGCCTTGACAGGGATTACCTGTTGTGGCCCAGACTTGGTAATCATTTTTAGGAATTGATAAAGACATCAGGGGCTCATGCAGTTATCTCCTTGATAATACAGAGTGACTTTTCATCAATGCCAGATCCTGCTGCACTCCTGCAGTTAAATGTAGGCTCTTGTTTACTGAACCATGGATACTGCAAAGCAGGGCCGAGGCTGCTTCTGCACTGTGAGTGTTATATGGGAAGCCACAAAGGACCTGGCATCTGGATGCACAAAGGAGGCAAATGGTGGGAGCAAGGAGGCAGCAATACAAACACAATCTGCTGCCCACTGTAGTCTCTGGTAGACTGGATTTAAATTCAGAGCAGCTGACCACAGTGCATGTTCTGTAACTCATTCTCACTCCTCCTTCAGCTGTTTTTATGGCATCCATCACAGTTATTATGTGCTGGGGCTTGTGAGTGTGCTTAGCCAAAGAAGCATTTAATTTATGTGCTGAAAATCCCCCGTGTATATTCTGATTTGCACAGCTATTGCAGCTTCTGCAGTGGTTTGCTCTGGATTTTAGCTAATGATCAGGCATGGGCTGATTGGTATCAGCACATGGGAGCCAGGCCAGGGTTTCTGCAGGCTCTGGTAGCTCCTGCACCACTGGCAGGGATATCTGCCCAGACTGTGCTGGGTATTGACCACCAGTAGCTGGGCAGGTACCCTGAGGGGCCTGTGGGGCTCTGAAAGTGGGGGGATGGTTCAGAAGAAAGCTGTCAGCTTTCACCGGGTCTCTCACTGGGCAAGGGCTGAGTTCGTACACAGAGAATTATCCAAGACACTGCTCCTGCAGCGCTCCTGCAGCTCTCCAACAGCAAATGTCCTGGGATGCTGGGAGTCCCTGGGAACAAGCAGTCTGTGGTCAACAGGCTATAGCAAGGTGAACACAGTAGTACAGGAGGTAATTGCTGGCAAGAGATGCCATCTTTCATAATGCTCACCTCACTTGCCTTTCTAGATCCTGTCCTGTTGAGGTGATGTCCCCTTTGGGGTGTCAGAAGATCTTTTACAATATTTAGTTACTGGGAGAATTGAAATGTCACCTATACTTGAGCCCTTCCATTGTGGAAGCTGCTGGAGCCTCTTGGCTTTCTGTCCTGTGCAGGCACAGATGGGAATTTATGTACCTATGGAACATATGTTATGGAACACAATTGTCCCACCGGCAAGGGATTAACTGGCCTGGAGCTGTGCACTTAGAGCTGGAATACTGTAATCTTGGGAGCACTGCTGGACTCCCAGAGAGCCCTGATGTACCATTCCTTCAGTGCTGGGTCAGAGACAAACCAAAACCATTCTTGTAGGGAAGATGCAGCAGCATGCTGGTCATCCTCGCTGACTCTGCATGGCCATTCCAGCCCTGACTGCAGACTGTAAAACTGTCAGGAATTCCTGGGTTTAGACACTTCAGTTCCAAGGTTCTAATCTGATACTGGAGAGCTCAGCTCCCATAGAATTCCATGAGCTCATTCCATGAGCAAAGGCAGGATGGGCAATGAACAGAGGATGTGAAGCACCTTACGATTTCAAATGTTTGGGGCAGGGGGGAGAAACTTCCTGCTGTTTTATAACTGTTTTAAGATGTACTGAGTTATTCTAAGAGCCAGACTAAGCTTCTACAAACACTCATGCAAACTCAGAATAATTGGATTTCAGCTCACTCAGCAGAATTGATATTGAGAGCAGAATCAGCCTGTGTGGTTGTAGGAGCAACATTTCAGTTATTTATGAAACGTCCATGTGGAGTCTGCTGCCTTTCATTATTGTTTTGAAAGATTTTGAGGCTGCCACTAATATTTAGTGAACATATTCTTTATATCTAGTGAAATCACTTGCCAAATTAATGCAGCTTCATGAATTCCTTTGATGAATCATAATTAGCTACACAGCTCCTAATTCTGCAGTACATTTAAGTACATTTATTGCATGCTAAGCTCAACTCTGTTCAGCAGAGCCCTGAAGATTATATTTTTAATGTCCATAAATCCCACAAATCAATGCTGTTGAAGTTAACATGCCTGAAGTCAAATGTTTTCCTGAATTGTGCAGTTATAGCAGGAAACAGAACAATGAAAGGACAGTTCCCTACTGTGGAAATGCTGCTGCTGCCATACAGCAGCAGGAGAAAGCAGAAGGTTGCAGGAGCACCATAAGGGTTCCTGTGGCAGCCACGCTGCCCACGGGGCCCAGCCTCTGGGAGCTGTGTGTGAGCCCTGTGACCCCCTGTCCCTGCAGCGCCTACATTGACAAAGCGAGCGACACAGCCGAGCAGGTGATCCTGATCGACAGCCAGCTCAACTCCCCTGAGGGACTGGCCATTGACTGGGTCCATAAGAACATCTACTGGACAGACTCTGGAAACAAGACCATCTCAGTGGCCACTGCAGATGGAAGCAGGAGGAGGACACTTTTCAACAGTGACCTCAGTGAGCCCAGAGCCATCGCTGTGGATCCCACACAGAGGTAGGTGTGAACACCACGAACACCCCTTTGCCAACAGACATTCCGGTCGACTTTTTGCCCCTCTGACAAACTTGGGGTAGTTTTCATCTCACCAAGACTTCAGATGCCCTTTAAGATATACCCTGCAGTGGAACTGTGGAGATGCTTCAACTAACCCTTGGCAAGGTCCCTGTTGTTAAAAACAGTTCTGAAATTCATAGCCAGGTCATGTGTTCAATGGGCCTGAGCTGCTCCCGGCACAGAGGCTGTCCTGGGAAATGAAGTCTGTCTGACTTGTGTTTGGGCTATTTGGATGAGTGAATGCTAGGTACCTAACAGACACAGCAGGAGAGTTTGCAGGGGTTAGTTAACTGGGGTGAGATTCTGCATTCTGGTGCCAGTTTTGTGGCAGATTACCCAGTGGGAGAACTGCATGCAGCTCCACCAGCAGAATTAACTGAAGTGGCTGAGAGCTTTGCTGTAATAAGGAGAGAACCTTAGTGCACCTCCTACTGCAATCAGCAGTGCAGGTTTCTTAACCAGAGTCCAGGTCAGTGTTTTCTTACCTCTGCCTCTCTCAGGTTCATGTATTGGTCTGACTGGGGAGACAAAGCCAAGATCGAGAAGGCCGGTCTGAACGGCGTGGGGCGGCAGGTGCTGGTCACAGACAACATCGAGTGGCCAAACGGCATCACACTTGGTAAGTGCCCAGGTCAGAGCTACAGCACCCATGGGGGCTGAAGGAAAGCTGGTTTTATGGTTAAATAGGAAAACAAAATGGTAAATATGCAAAGGCACCTGCACACACAAATCCTAAACTGGTCTGTCAGTACTGCTCGCAAACATGAGTTCTTTTGTTTCAGTAGCACAAACAGGAAGTCTTGCTGCAGTCAGAACCTCATACTGCAGGAGCCTTGAGTTGTTTGTCATTGTGCCTTAAGGGAAAGGGAAATTTTGGGGGAGGATGCAGAGCTGTGACAACCCTTTGGAAGTCCAGAAAGCATCAGAATCCTTGGTGTTAAGTGTCTCTGTACTTCGGGCTGTCTCAGGAGCAGTGTCAGGATCCTGCACTGGACAGATGAATGATGCACAGTATATCAGAGAAAGGGACAGGGCCTTCAGAACCCATTCTCTGTCACCATTCCCTGCCTACCCAGCTGCTCAGGGCAAATGGAACCCACCAGAGGGCTGTGGTGGTTCTCACAGCCACATCAAGCAGCAGAGTGGAAAGGAGGTTTCATGGAGCAGCAGGGAACATCCTGCTCTGGAGCTGTGTGTGTTTAACACCATGCAGATGTGAGGTTCTCCGCTTGGCTTTGAAAATTCTGGCTGTGCCAAGGATGTAGGAGGAAGTGCTACTGCTGTGAATAAATAATGTTCTCATTTAGTAATTAAGAAATTAATTAATGACTTGTTTAATTATATAACTTGTTTCTTGGCTCTCATCCACTTGCATTCTGTTCAGTGAATCCCATCCAAAATGAGTGAATTTGCTCCAGAAAGAGAAATGCAGTGCTTAGCATTCCAAATAACATTGGATCCTTTCCTCCCACCCTTATCTGCACCCTCTCCAAACCTGGCTGGCTGTGGTAGGACTGTCTCCACCAGCAGATTCCCCCAGCCTGCAGCACAAGAAGGGTTTCTGGGCCCAGGATTCTTTTTCACTGAAAACATGTGAATCTCACAGCTCCTTTAGAGAGCTGTTTCATTGGAATCTCAGTAGTTGTTTTCCAGCAAGAGGCCAATGCCTGAACAACTTTGGGAGGGATGAAGCTTCTCACCCAGGCACTGATGGAGGGAATCTGGGAAGCCCAAACTACTGCTGCCCTGCTGCTCCTGGTAACAAAAGAACCTCATTGTACAAGGCTGTCAGTCAGGCATTCCCCCCACACACACACAGCAGAATGTTCCTCCTTTTTAATCTTATTTATAGGGTCTTATCCCAGCATATCTGGGCACTGATTCAAAATCAGAACTAGTGTTAAAAAAAAAAGAGAAGCCCAATAATAAAGAGATTAGTCATGCTGCCAGCAGGAAAAACATGCTGGGCAAGAGCAAAAGAGTTGCAGGAGCTGTGTGTCATTTTGCTTCATTGTGTTTTACTTTCCAGATTTGCTGAATCAGCGTCTCTACTGGGTAGACTCCAAATTGCATTCACTGTCCTGCATTGATTTCAATGGCAGCAACAGAAAAGTTCTGATCTCCTCTGTGGATGATCTGAGCCATCCTTTTGGCTTGGCAGTGTTTGAGGTAAGAGTGGAAAATGGATGCAGAACAGACTGGAGCCTGTAAGAGGTCCCAGAGTTGTTCTTGATTAAAAGCTCTGCCTTTTGCACAGCCCAGAGAGCTCAGTGAGGGCGGTCGCTGCTATAGAAACCGATAAACCTGGTGTGGCTTCAGCAGGGAAACTGGTTTTTAAAGCCCTTAATCAAGAGCAAAGTGTTATGTCATGCTTTTACCTAACTGCAGCATCAGTGTATTAAATGATCCGGGGAACAAAGGCTTCAACTTTGGCACTCTCTGTAGGTCAGGTAAAGCAGAGAAAGGTCCAGTTGGCTTTTGGCTCGGGAAAATCCTTATCCTTAAATCCCTTATTCCTCCTACGTGAAGTGGGTAATATCTGGGCATCTAACTTTGGGCATGGGTTTCTCCAAGTCATTGTTGCTCTTTAGTGCTATCCCCAGCAGCAGCATTTGGAAGGATCTCTTAGATTATTTCCCCTCTGTGGTCTGAATAGCTGGGTAGAATAACAGACAACCCTTTTGCTTTTGCTAAGCTGCCCTTGGTTGTCCAGCAGTGTGGCTTTCCTTATGGCAATACACATGGGTTTAGCAGGCAGCAGCACACACAGATGACCAAGCAATTAAATACTGTTTGGTAATTGCAATTCCAGGGTACCTCTTTCACCAGTAATTTTGTATCTTCAACCATAGTATGCCATGCAAAAGATAGTAATAAAAAAAAAAAAAAAAAAAAAAGGTGCTCAGCTTCCAGGTGTGCTCTAGGCACTGGCCTCTTCATAGATACCTGTTTAATGCAGGTCTTATCTTGGGAAAGGAGGAAAAAATCAGCAAGGTAACAAATGTTTCTTCTATGGAGTATGGCCCTTTGATCTATCCCAGCTTACAAAGAAAAAGCAGTTCAGAAACAACATGGATGCAGTTTGTCTGTACCTTACCAAATTTCTCCTCCCTCACCTCAGTCTCAGAGCTACTCAAAATTACACAGCACTTTGTAAACTTGTAGGAGAGCTGGGCTTTTGAACATTGTCCAAAATAGAAAGAAAAAAGCTGCAGACAGCAGTAGCATGAACCGAAGGTGCCCCAACGTAGGAACACAGGGCACTAACTTTGTGACTGCTGGAGTTTACTCCAACTCGAGCAGGATTTGAGCAGGCCAGGTCAGGAATCTATGCATTCCCTGCAGGACAGAGTGTTCTGGACTGACCTGGAGAATGAAGCGATCTTCAGTGCAAACAGGCTCAATGGCTTGGACATCTCCATTCTGGCAGAGAATCTCAATAACCCTCATGACATCGTGGTGTTTCATGAATTAAAGCAGCCCAAAGGTAAGAGGTGTCCTCAGGATGTCATGGCCCTGAATCAGGTTTATTTGAGCTGGCAAATGAAATGCTCCCTGATGGTTCTTGATGAGAGAGAAAGCACAGGTAATAATGGGAAATCAATGCCTAATGTTTGAAGTTCCTGCATAATTAATTCAGCAGCAGCATTTATTGAAGAACCTGCAATTTGCTAATAGCTGTTTAATTAGCATCTTTGATACCAGTGAGTTACTCTTGTCACTGTGTTGCTTCCCATTCATTATGTATTTGGGAAGTTTTTATAGTACTGTGTAAGGTTCCACTCCACCATACAAACTGTAAAGACGCATAGGCAGCCTGATAATTTTCAGAGGATCTGATATTTCTTTGCCAAGGGCAAGAAATAAATAATTAGAAAAAAACCTTGTCTTTTCTTCCATCTTTGAACAGCTCCAGACTCCTGTGAGCTCAGCTCCCAGCCAAATGGAGGCTGTGACTACTTGTGTCTTCCTGCACCTCAGATCTCTCCCCATTCCCCCAAGTACACCTGTGCCTGTCCTGACAATATGTGGCTGGGTCCTGACATGAAAAAATGCTACAAAGGTAAATACAGTCACATCTCCATTTCACTATTCCAGCAAAACCATATTTACAGTGAACATATTTCCTGATGGTGAAAACACAAACACCGGCTTCTGTATTCCACTCCTTGCTGCCCTCTGAGCAAAGCAGCACTGTGGTGTCCTTTGCTGAAAGCTTGCTTATTTTGGAACACTTAATCAGGAAAAGATACAGCAGGAAGGGGGGGGGGGAAAGGACTAGGGCCCAGCACTAATTCTTGGTACAAATTCACAATCTTCTGAAGTTCTGAAAAAAACCACAAGTTTGTGAACTTCTTAGCTACCTTCAATACAGAGTGCTTTTTTTTGTTAGTATTAATAAATCAAGCTTGACTTCAGGAAGTCATTTCTGTAGCTTTAGGCAGAGAACTATCAATAGTTTGACTACCTGGGAAATAGAATTGGAATTTGGTTTCTGCTTCTCTTCATTAAACAGTCCTTCCCAGATATATGTCACCATTTGTGATTTGCTTTGTGTACTTGCTTTAACCAAATTTCCTTGTTGCTCTTGGTTTTCACATCTTTCAACTACTGCAGCTCCTGTAGTGGTTTCCACAACCACTGCCGGCACCACGACCATCACTGCTGTACCTGGCAGTGCCAATGACACCACTGAAGTTGTTCCCAAAGCTGTACCAGAAGCTACAATCACCACCCCAAGTCTTCATTTACCTTCCACCACATCCATCCTGATAGATTCTGAGATGACCACTGGAAACAGCAATTTATCACAGCACTGTAAGAGAATGAGATTCCTCTTTCCTCCTTCTGTGTCACAACTCCTCATGCACTGGTGGGACACCTGACCTAATGTCTGAGTTCCAGAGGGGTCAGGTGCAGGCACATCCTGGTGCACAGCAGGAGACATCAGCCCGTCTCTCTGCAGGCACCTGGATTATGATGGCCGCTGTCATTCCAGTCACTTGGCATGTTAAGGAACTTATATGAACTTTTATCCAAGGCACATGAATGGCCCTGAGAGTTCACATCAGCCCTTGCCTTGTGCCCAGTACTGGCTCATCCCAGCTTCAGTGCTGCAGGCAGTAGAATGGATGATTCTGCAGGTGCTTCACCTATTTTAATTGTTTAATTATTTATGTGATCCAGCACAAGTTCTGGGTGAAAAATTCCCCCTGTGCAGCTTTAGTGCTGCTGGACACGTGGAATCACTACAGCCCAAGACAAGCTGCCTCTGTTTTGTGTGGCCGTGCTTGGCATGTTAATGTGGCCTCATCATGACACAGGTTTGAAGTTTTGCATTATTTATCAGAAAAGCATCCCAGTGGAGAGCACTAATAGGCTCTCCTCAATGGAACACCAGCCTGCATCTCAGAGCTAACAGGCAATCCCTCCAGGTCCTGCTGCCAAGGCAAAGCAGAAAGGCTGAACTGCTGTTCAAAAAAAAAAAAAAAATTCTAGTCCAGAGAGAAGATTTTGCTCTGCAGGACCTCAAACAGACATGTATGTTTAAAAACAGTAAAATGTTTCTTTTCCCCAAATGTTTCACTGTTTCCATTACATCTGGAAAGCAGCAATACACCACCTCTGTCTGCAGAACAGTGCTGCAGTGCACTCTGCGCTACGTGGGGAAAGCACAGTCCAATGGCTAAAATGCATTCAGTTCTCTTTCTGCAAGTTTCTTTCAAATGCAGTAATTACCTTTTTAATAAGCCATAAAAGTAAGGTGCTTTTATTGTCCACTTTGGAAACAGTCTGGCTTGTTATTAAGTAAACAACTATGTAATGCAACAGCCTGCTACAAGGAGGTATTTAAAAGTTGCATGAATTGGTGTATCAAAAGAAAAAGTAGTTAGTTCCTCCTATCTCAACTCCTGATATTTTAGCAAGAGTAAGTTTTCTATACTGATCCCCTATATAAGATCTCAGAGCAAACATTTTAAAGTATAGAACTTGAAAGGTATATTGAATTTTTTTTAATTATATTTTCCTGTAATTGCTTCTTTTCTCTTATAAGTACACTATTGAATTTTGGAACCATTCTTGTATGCTGAGGCAGGCTGCAGCAATGAGGGATAGATGTGTTCACTAATTCCTTAGCTGTAAATAATAAAAAAGGAAAAAATTAAACAGAGAATTTGTGCAGATGGCTTTGAACTACATTCTTTTTCTGACAGCTCAATAAATCATTAATTGTGTTAGTACTAGAAAGTGTTCTGCTGTGGATTTTTAAGAGCGCTATTCACCATGCCCTGAGCCGTGCATGGCATTTCCATTAAATGTCATGTTTTTAAAACTGGCCTCCTTTTTTTGTGCTTGCAACAGTCACCCATTTCTGGTCAGAGCTTCTCTGACAGCCCTGTACCCAGTGTGTCCCTTCACTGGGCACGAGCTCTGGGGTGCCCCTGTCCCCCTGCGAGGCAGCGGCACTGCAGGGACCTCATTCCTCAGGAGAAGGAGCTCAGCTCAGCCCAGATCTGTGTGCACTGCTCAGCATATCCTGAATAATTTTATTATGAAACTTTTTGTAAATTCTTTAATTGCAAAAGCTTTCTTATGGGCAGAACAACATGGGTAGTAACAGAAAACATTCTTTAAAACCAGAAAGTGAGTTAAATGATCAGAACACTTCTGTAATTACAGATGCAAATGATGATGAAGGCTTCGGTTCAACTGTGACAGCAGCTGTGATTGGAATTGTCATTCCTGTGGGTAAGCAGATTGGATTTAACCTTTGAAGGAGATCACACCAAAGTGCAATACCAAAAGAGTGCATTTACCACAGTAAATACACTTTTCTAGTTTTCAGAGGTGTGGTGGGAAAGAGGAACTGTTGGATTGGGGAAAAGTAGCCCAGCTTTGAGAAAATGTTATGAGGATGGCTGCCAACATGGGAACATCCCAGCAGATCCATGCCTTCCTAACAGCCCTTTCTTTCCCCTCTCCTCAGTGGTCATTGGCTTGCTGTGCATGGGGGGATACCTCATCTGGAGAAACTGGAAACGGAAGAATACTAAAAGCATGAATTTTGATAATCCAGTTTATAGGAAGACAACAGAAGAGGAAGATGAAGATGAAATCCATATTGGACGAACTGCCCAAATTGGACACGTGTACCCAGCAGTAAGTACCTGAGGAGATGGCTGATGGAGAAGATTAATTCTGTTGAGAGTTCCAATACAGAATTTGGATTAGTGTTGCTTATTTGCCACATAATGACAAAAACCAGAACTTCTTTAGTATCATTGATTAGGCAGAAGCATAAACATCCATGCAGCCCATGCAGTTATCTTACAATACAATGCTCTGTATCAGATACTCTGTTCAAAGGAAGAGTAATTGTCCTAATCAAGGTACCAATCTGACAAATGTAAAGCTCCCTCAAGAGCAACCTCAGTATGGGACAGGTGATTACTCATCCTCTACTGGATTCCACTATATCTCTGCTTAGGCTGCTACCAAGTGTCTAAACTATCGTAAGGATAAATTGAGTTTCTCTACAAATCGGGGAGAATATTTTCTCATAGTAACAGTCTAAAGAAAAGTCACATTCCTCACAAGGAGAAGTGAGTGAGGTTCTGTAAGAAGTTAAGGAAAAGGATCCTCCCTCAGAGCAGCATCCCTGGGGAGAGGAGCATTGGCAGGTATAACTGCATTGTATTTTCAGAAGAGAGCAGGAAGATCCAGAGTTATGAGTGAAGGCAATACAGCTCCTCTGGGTAGGCAGGTGGGCAGATAATGTCCTATATCATCTAAAGGTCCCACACAAGACCCCACTGGAGAAAGTGCCATCCCTTACAAGGAGCCTTACCCAGTATACAAGGGCAGGAAATTTTCCAGCACCTCTTTAGTAACACCTGAGCAAGTGACCTCGTTTGGGGAGAAAAAAATCGCTATCTAGAATAGACTTGTCACCAATTCAGTAGGGACAGCCATGAGAGTTTTAACAAGAAATACAAATTAGCACCAGTATCAGAGTTCACAAAAGTGTGTTTTTTCCCTCCCCAGCGTGTAGCATTAAGCTTAGAAGATGATGGGTTGCCATGAGGATGCTGCTCCAATCAACTGAACACAGAACAAATCTGCTTTGGATCACAGAACCTGCTTCTTCTTTTTGATCGTTATTTATGTTGCAGAAGGGTAACCACAAAGTTATAATGAACTGCAAACATCCAAAGGATGTGAGAGTTTTGTATGTATAATCTTTTATACACATTTTAACTTGTTGCACTACCCATTTGTGATAGTGAATAAGCAACAGCTGAGCTACTAACTCAATGTACATAACCAGCCAGGCTGAAGGTTCAGTAGCTATTGCTTTATTTTAAGACTATATTTATAGATATTTTGTAAATATGTTGAATATGCTTTGTGGCTATCCATCAACATAAGTAAAATAAATTCTGTACAGGCAGTTTAGAAATATTTATTAACAAAATCTGGATTATAAGATCTGTTCTGTAAATATAGTAGAGGGGTGAGAGTATTTATTTTTTGTATGTTTGGCTTGCTGTGCATAGATTATCTGTGTATATATCTATCTGGACAAGATAGATATATAGACATATAAATATATACATATATATAAAAATATATACATATATTTTAAAACTACTAGCCTACATTTATGAAAATTAGGGATAATTGAATTTTTACAGGATGTTTGAGAAGTTTGCTGTGAAATCTAAAGACACTATGTAAGAAAGAGCTGTAGTGTAAGATAGCTGACCAGTGAAGCACTCCATAAAAAACAGCTTCTGATTTCCATCCTGGCTCTTAAGGGCTGCTTTTACATTTTCCAGTCTATCCATGAAGAATCCATGCAGTGCATTTAACTGGAGAGCTATTGCCTACAGCATTTCAGTCAGGAGAAACTCCTACAGCACCTAGGGTTTTTGTGTTGTATTGTTGCTTTTTTACAGCTTGGTACAAATCTGATTTGGTTTTTGCTTGTTTGTTTCTAAATGTAAATCTAAATGCTTTTCCACACTGGCAATCTTGCACCTCTCAAATCAGTTCAGAATTAACAGAAACAAAGATTTAGCCATGTGTTTCCACACTCCCAAGTGAGCGCTCTCTGTGGTTCATCAGGAGAATAACATAAAAGTCACTTCCTTCCCTCCTTGCCCTTGTCCCCTGCTCATACTGATTAAAAAAACCCATTTTAGGAGCTGCTGTGGGCACACAAAGAACTCTTTGAAGGGCAGCAATTCCCTTCCAAAGTCTGGCCCGTGGAACAAGATGCCCCATGGCACGTCTCCCAGAGCACAGAGCACTAGGCAGAGCGGCCAGAGCAGGTTAAAAACTCCCAGCCTTACCAGTGTCTTTGGCTGGGTCATCCTGCACCTGGCAGAAGAAACACCTGGTTTTTCTTATCTCATTCTATGGGATTTCCTGGGAATTCTGTGGGAAGAGAATACACTTACCTCCTACTGCATAACGGACTAGTACCTCCCTGAACTGTACCAAATCCTAGAGAAATCTTCCCCTGTTTTTATGTCAGTCCAAGCTTTTGTGCTTGAGTAGAAGAAACTCAGCCTGAGTAGGTTTGGGGTTTTTTTCCTTTTGTTTTCCTTTCTTTTAGAATAAATTTACAGTGTAATGTGAGCGGGAAGCTGATTCTTGACTAAGAGAAGGAAGGAAGTGTCCAAAGCCCTGGTATGCATTACAAACATAATTCATACTCTCAAATGCCTCTTGGCCTGCATAAACAATACAGAAGTAATCAAGCATCCTTCTATTCCAAATTTTAGATTTTAAGGCAGTGACAAAATGAGTGAGATATCCCATTATTGTTGTAAGGTATGAAGCTCTCTTTCTACAAATCCATGCACTGTGTGCATGAAGAAAAAAAGCTGAGAAAGGCTGTATGTGATAACACTGTAACTAACAGACGAATGTAAATATATATGAAAGTTCTACAGTTTTGATACTTTTTTAAGAACACACAAACCTGTACAAACCACGTGTAAAAGGCTGCAGGTTTTTTCAAACCATTGTACATGAATTCAGTGTGCAGTGCTGATTTCAACCTTTACAGATTTATAACTACTGAGAACACCAAATTTGTTTTTAAAGAAATTAATTATTTTAAATAATGGTTCAGATTGGTAGGGTGATATTTAACATTGTAATCATTTCTGCTCTGTCTTGTCATACTGAAGTTCTGTTAGAGTAAGTTCTTGCTTGGTGCCTTTTGTGTTTCAGTTCTTACCTTCTGGACAAAAGGCCCAGGGAGGGGCCGGGGGGGGGGGGGGCAACTCTGTGTAACACTTGCTGTACTGGAAACCAAATGAACACGTTTGTAAAACAGTGCACTGTTTCTATAGAAAGATTAAATTTTTTTATTTGGGACTACTGAACTAATTACTTCATGGTGTCTGAAAGGGGGGGGTGTATCATATTTTGGTCTGAGTTTTCCCTAACTCTTAACTGCCCAATGCCAGAGTGGGATTTGGGAGCAGTGCAGGGTAATTCAGCTTCAGCATCACAATAGCAGCACTGGGGACAGTTCATATTCCACAGGTGACTCAACAGAGCATTTTGTTCTGAATTGTCTCTTTCTGCCACTTTGGTTTTGGTCATCTGCAAATCACAGGGAAAACAGCACCAGGTTCATTATTTTTTTGAGCTGAACATTCCATCAGTGATGTAACTTAGTAAAACCTCCCGTGGTACAAGTACACCAATCCTTACCCAGTGTGAGAAAATGTCCCAAAAGTGAACAGTGCCCAGAACAGAACTGGTGGAGCTTTTAACCTGAACTATTAGATGTTGGACTATTCAACAACTAATTGCAAACTACTGCATTTCTTCTTAGAGCTTTTGGTAAAACACCTACAGAAGCTGCAAAACACCTTACAGCCACACTTATGCCATCCTGAAAAAAAAGACAGAAATACTGCTGTTCTTCAAATATCAACAGGCAGACTCAACTTTTTTTCTTTCAAACATACAAACAGTCCCTTCCATGGAAATAAAGCTGGAAAAAGGTTCACTGTACTGGAAGTACAACAATAGCTTTGGCTCAGAAGTGGCTCAGAACTAAACACACAGTTAATTTACTCTCTCTTCCCTGTCTCTTCAGAAAATGAAACCCTGGATAATACAATACAATACAATATCTTTCCCCATCACATGTTGTACAAAGCCCTTGGGAGCAGTGCATTTATAGAAGTTCTCTTTCAGTCACTTCTTGGCCCCAAAGAAAGCCAAGCAGGTAAAACTTTCCAGGCACAAAGAGTTATTACCAAACTAATACAGACTGATGTACTGGTGAATATCAGTGGTTCAGTTTTCTAACTGAAAATAAGCTTTTCTTACTTCAAAACATTTTTCCCTTTCAGTTAAGTATTTTAGCAAAGTAACATGGTAACAAATAGAAGTGAAACAACAAAAAAAATTCTCTCCAGATCTAAAAAGCAAGGACAGCACAAAAGAAAATTGAAAGAGCCTCATAAGAGAGTCACAAACATACCTGGGCATCAAGGTACGCCTCCCAAAACAACTCCTTTTTTAAATTATTTATGCTGTATTAGCAATAAAATTCTATTTTTTGTTTCACTTTTTACACATAGTAACTGTACAGTCTGAGCTAATCCACACCAACACTGTTCTGCCTACTCCCATTAAGATGCTCTATGGACCACAGGGACTAATGTAAGTCCCTCAGTGTTTATGTAACACATGCAATTCAGTCACCTGCCTTCTGCAGGAATATGTGTGCTCTTTTCCTTACACTGTTTGTTCTCCATCAAATCAGCCCTTCAATTTTGGGAAACACTTTTAAATCTGTCTTCCTAATTTACATCCTTGCCTTGAAGCAGGGGACTACAGCCACGGGCTGTTGTGAGCTCTTGCACTACCCCAGTGCCAGCGTTTATGGAGTGGTGCTAGTTCCAGTTGTCTCCTAAATGCCCAGTGTCAACACTGGAAGGATTCAAGGAGAAAAAAGCAACAGAGATGGTGAACTTAGATGTGGGATACGGCAGCCACCCATTAAATTCAAGCTACAGTCCATTTGCACATCACCATGCCGGGTGCTCAGTGGCCAGCTCCAAACACTGATTAACAAAACCCCCACACCCACACACTCCCTCCTGCTTCCGTTGCAGGTCCTGGGGCTCTCTCTCCCCCTCAAGGGTAGCCCAGAAATGGCACACGGGGTGATGAAGGCACTGCTACAGTCCCAGTTGGGGACTTAACAGAGTTGTTCCAGTCATAGTTTGAGGGTTGTTATGGCTTGTCCCGATGCCAAAACTTGGGGCTGCAGCTTTGCAGCTGCATGTTCTGCAGCAACCTGCACGAGACCATTCCCGGGGAATGGCAGCGAGCACGGCCTGGCCACAAGTGTCATTTATGAGGTGAAATGTGTAATGTCTGGGGTGAACCAGAGCCCCCAGTCTGTCCCAGGCACAGGGCTGGCCAAACTCTTTAATACAAAGGATGAACCTGAACCCTCTCCTGCCCCAGTGGGCTGAAGGAAAGGGACATTGGTCATCCCTAGTTACAGGAGTAAAACGTACACAGAGCCACACACATCAGTAAATAATCTGCTGGGGGAGGAGGAGACAGAGAAAATCAGGAGCAAAGTTAAACCCAGGGGGAGGAGGTGTTTTAAGATTTTGGTTTGTTTCTCATTATCCTACTCTTATTTAATTGGTAATAAGAGAAATTAATCTTTCCCCAAGTCAAGTCAGTTTTGCCTGTGACAGTAACTGGCGAGGGATCTCTCCCTGTCCTTATCCCCACCCATGAGCCTTTCAATGGGTTTCCTCTCCTCTCCCCTCCTGAGAATGGGAGGGACAGAAGGGCTTTGGTGGGCAAATGGCATCCAGGCAGGGTAAACCCACCAAACCCATAACAGAAAAATGGGGGTTTCACTTTCTACAGAGACCAAACTGGCTCTTCTCAGATAGATGAAATGTGCCTGGCCAATAGTTTGCCAGGCTCCTTACACCCAAGGGAATTGAATGAATGCATGGTCAGCAGGGAATGAACTGAGCCACCTTGTTTTACTTTTATGGCTTCAAGCACCAATTCTCCAGCCAAGACACAAATATCAAGAGTCCAATTTTACACAGATAAAGATGAACTTGTGGCTTTTGCTATCACAGCAGAAGAGACAGTGACACAAATGATCAGCTTCACAGTAGATCACCTCCCAGAGTGTCCCCAGAAGGTGGGCTATATGCCTCAGGGATTTCTCAACCCAACAGTGATAGCAACTTCGGAAGAAGACAAGGAGCGCCAGTTCTAGCTGAGTTCTTAGCTCTTACAGGAGGGCAGTAATGCTAATGTGTATCTGCACCTAAGCATCAGCAAGCAGAATGAGAATTAACATGCTTTAAAAAATGATACTCTTTTTTCAAATTATTTGCAGCATTCAAATCTCTCCATGTACCTCAGTGGGAGAACATTTCCTTACGGGATTAGCCACAGCTGCCTGCTAAGTTCCCCACACTATCAAGGAAACCACTGTAATCTTGTCAGTGGTGATAAGGCAGTGCCTTAGCAGGGAGCTGAAGTTATGTCAGTGAAACAAGAAAATCTCCCTGATAGTTTGATAGGCCCCTGCCTGGTTCCAAGGATGGTGTACACAGGGTTACAGAAGGCTGGACTGATAATTTTGTCTTCACATCAGTTCAGCTCTTCAGCCCTTGCCTCAAGGCTACAAAGTCAGGTGGAAGAGGAGAGGTTTTACCTGCAGTTCTTGGCCAGGTACAACTGAGGCCAAATAACAAAGACATTCCACATTACCCTATTCAGGACTTTATCTGCTGAGTCTTCCAATCAAGGAATTAATTAGTTCCAACTGCAGTAATTTATTTTCATGCATATATTCCCCCACTGGGGCTCAGCTAAAAGCACTTAATTCAAGCCATTACACATAAAAGATGATGGAAAACATTCAAGAAAAATCCCTGAATCTACATATTTTACTAATAAGGCACAGACCTAAATAAGTTCTAAGCAAACAGAACACCTTGAAATGATGCTTAGAAGATAAACAATACTTGGAAGGTAATATTTAGGTCCAAGTTTCATTGACAGGAATTTTCTTACAAAGGCTAAAGTTGACTTCTAGACTTCCTGTAATGAAAAGCTGACTCAAAATTATTGGAAATTTACATTATTGTTAGCAATATCTGAAATGAGTGTCACATTTAAAAGCCTGACCTCATGAACTGACTTCATATTACTTTGATACTAAAGGCATCAGTGGCAATAAAAGTCATGAAGAAGTTAATAATAAAAACTTATTCAATCACATCAGTGGCTGGCAGCCTGTAGAGGAGCAGGTGAGGTTAACAGAATCTCTTGCTATAGAGGTCTTTTTGCAGGAAAGGCCAAATTAAAACCTTTTTGCCCTTTTGGAGTTCGTTTGACACAAGCTCCATCCCAGTGTGGTGAGGCATGAACTCTCCAAACTACATCTCCCCTTGTTTCTTCCAGTTTTTTTTAAAAGGTGATTTAAGATTTATCCATACAGACTCCAGTCATAAAAACCTACTTTGTCTCCTGCAGACTAAGAGACAAAAACAAGGGCTTGGGCTCACAATCCCCAATGACCCCAATGACAGTTACAGTTGCTCCTTTGCCTTAGCTATGGCTCTGCCCAGGACATAAACAGGCAGTGATGCTTTAATCATTACAACTTATATGTGCAACCACCAAATAAAGAACATTTTGGTATTTTCTTCAGTCATGTTATCAGTTTACAGAAGCTCATAGAGCTTCAATATTTGCTGCCCAGAGAGGCTGTGGCTGCCCCATCCCTGGAAGTGATCAAGGCCAAGCTGGAATATCCCAGTCAAGTGGAAGGTATCCTTGGCCATGGCAGGAGGTTGGAACTGGATGATCTTAAAGATCCTTTCCAACCCAAACCATTCTATGATTCCATGAATATGTAAAGCCCCAAAATGATTAAACTAGAGAATGTATGATATTCAGAATATGATCACTGGCCTAGAATAGACTCTAAGCAATACAAATAAACACACACAGGGATGCACCCCAAGCCCTATTTATACACAGCCAAAGACGTGGGCCATCTGCAGACCTAGATAAATTAATTGAGAAGCTGTGACAGGAGCATATGATGATGATGATGTGTTGTTTGTAGCACATTACTGTGGACTTTCAGCTACACTATGCCAGGAACTAGCTACAGTTATGGTTTCCCATAGCAACAGGATATACAGGACAAATTGCTCAGGAAAACCCAGCTGAATGGGAGCTGTACCTCCCATGGTGAGCCAAGCCAGGCATTCCCTTGATTTGCAAGAAAGTGAAACAAAGCTCCTCCATATGATCTGAAATACTTCTTGAATTTAGTCAAAATGTACCCCTTTTCATTGCAGCTGGTGTTTTACCACTCCCACACTGCTTCTGACGCTGCAGACAAGCCTGGTCAACCCAAAGAAGGATGGACTAAACGCACTAAACTTGTGCCTAGATTGCCCTGTTGTCATTAATTTAGTGAGACCTGTGCACAGAACTGGGCTTACGAAGTCCCTGTCATTCGGTCACTGTCCCTGCCCAGTGACCACACGGACCAGCTCTGGACTGATCATGCTTTAAATGTGACTGCCCAGCAAAGCACTGCAGGTAACACAAATGACTGTGAGCAGACCTCCACTACCTGACCTGATAATACAGTGTCTTGGCAGAGATGGCTTCTCTTTGAGAGTTCTCACCTTACAGAGCAGGTGGGCACTTGGCAAAACCACCCCCCAGAACTGGACAGGGCAGGGATGGGCCAGGGAAGTGAACTGGAGCTTTCTGGGGGGAGCACAAACAGCACAACATCAAACACCTGCTCACATCTTGGCCAAAACACAAACACACATCAGCATTTGTACTTATAGATTAATGTAATGCAGAATTATCTCCCTCTTCCCTCAGGGACCTGTGTACCATCTGTGTGACCTACACAGGCAGGCTACAAAGGGTTCAATTTAATCCTAAATAGTGGAGCAGCACCAACTAACGAGCAGGTATACAGAAACCTTTTAATTTCAGTGAGTCACTTCAAGGCAAAAATCCTAATGAAGAGAACATAATTTGTAGTGTCAATAGCTATTAGTGCTATGAGGGCTTCAGAACACGGTGAGCTTTGATTTAATGTGTCCCTTTTAGAGCACACTCTACGTGCACAACAAGAACAAGGCCAAAGAGGAATAACCTTCAGGTGCTCCTGCAGATCAGGAGCATCTGATCAGGAGTCTACAGCCATACATTATTTTGATTACCATTCCCTCATTTGAGAAAAATCAACACAGAGCTATCAGAATATTTATGTCATCAGACCCAATGAATCTCCAACAAGATGTGAAATTATATTCATAAAGTATTAACCACTGCACTTTTGAGAGTACCTCTTGGTTTTTTGGGCTACAGGGAATCCATCTTTTCCAAATCAAGCAGTAACTTTGCTGGCTGACACTAATCTTCTGCAATATCAGTTTTACCTACTTACCCCCACCTCTGCAGCAGCAGGCCTCCAGTATCTCCTCTTCTCCACCAACATTTTTAAAAAGTAAATGCTGATCAAAGTATAAAGTTTGCTTCCAGAGAGGGTGAGATGAACTGATAGGGAAGGAACATGAAATGGGAATGATCTGAAAGCAATGGCAATTAGAAAGAAACAAAGGGCAGCTGGGCTGGAACTGTGGGGGGTGGGGGGGGTGATGGCACCAGCTGAGACTTATTCAGAAGATTTGATAATCCTTTAACAAGGAATTTTAACCTCCAAGTGCATACACACAGGTGCTGCTGACAAGAAACAGAACAACTATGAAGGAAAAATAGAGGATAACTTTTTAGATGTGGATTCTTGTCAGCCTTTGGCACCTGATCATTAGTACCAGTACTTAGTATAAAGCAAAAATATTTGGCAGTTTGAAAATTGTGTTCACATATAATTACTGTGCTGGCATTCACTACATTCAACAAGACGATGCAAAGAACTGCATGGTAATTTCTGATAAAAAGGCAACTCCTCCAGCCCCTTCTTTACACTCTTGTGACAACACAGGAAGAAAAAGGTGATTACTTTCTTTTCTACCACTACCCTAAAATTAAGCCTTTCCCCACTGACACTCATTTGGCTTAACACCTCTGATTTGATGAGCACATTGAAGTAAATCTTTTTTAGTTCTTCTTTGACCATCTCAAAGACTGCTGGACTGAAGTAAGGCAAACAAGTCAGTGATGAGCTGGCTGTAAAAAAAATATTACTTCCTTAGCAGAAGAGTCACATTATAAATTTCCCATCAGACCTCCATATTTTTAAATATTTTCATTTTTCTTTCTTACTTTATGCAAAAAACTCAGTCACTGTCTTCTACTGACACTTGATTTTGAGACAGAATGCAATTCACTCTCCTAAGAAAAGACAGTAGAGTGGGAATCTCTTCAAGCTCTTGAATAGTGAACAAAACCTGAAAAAAATCTATGTGAACGTAAATGGCTTATGAGGCTATAACAGCCAGGACATTCTTGTTTCTGTAACCCAAATAAAACAGATACAATCCTATGCAGGCACCTTTGATATACCAGACTGCAGGAAAAACTACCCAGCTGGAGCTGGGTTGACTTGGGACAAGTGACGTTTGGGGGGGGGAAAAAAAAAAGAGAGAGAAAAAACTACCAAAACCTAAATGCAGCTTCAGCAGAAATAATGCAGTTTTAATGGACCATGGAATATCAGATACCCAGCAAGAGGATGACCTTTTCTCCAGTACTGAAATAACAAAGCCATAGAACACAAATGCTGATAAACCAACTTCAACTTTACAAAATCAATTTATGTGATAATAAAAGAACAAAAGACATGACCTTTTCTTTACTATTAAATAAACCAAATCCATTCCACTGAAGTCTTCTTTTTGAACAAAAGTTATTGCCTGACCTTTCTTATTCCACTGCAGGATGCAAAGTGACTGGGCAAGCATTTAAGCTCTTTTGTTCTTCCTAAATCAGAGGTTTCTGCCACCACAGAGAGGAAACTGTGCACATCTTCCCCAACCCCAATACAGGGGCAGGTTCTGTAGGTACCATCAGAGATCTGTGACATGGCCCTAAGACAAGGGGCAAAGACCACACAGGCAGGTACTGGAATAGGAGTGGATACTTAGGCTGGAATATGACTGCCTATCCAAACCAGCCCTGTGTCTCCACAGGATCCTGCAACACACAAGCATCAGCTCATGACCTGCACAGTGAAGACTATTAAAAGTGATATATGTTAATGGAATGTTTTATCTCGTATATCAACCAGATATTATATACAGAACACTGACATAATTTTGTACGCTATTCTCAAAGAATCAGAAGCACAAACTACGTTACCTGAAATTAACCTTCCCTGTGATGAGTTCCTGATAATTCACTGGATTCTTGACACAAACTGTTTTATAAACAGCATGAAGTAAAAATATAATGTAAATGAATGATAATTACATAATTAATATAATGATCGTCTAAACATAATTTTACCTGTAATATTTCTCTTGTGGAGGCAATGCCCAAGTAATGTTCAACAGATGGATGTTGCTGCCTGGGATAACAGCAAAATAGGTTTATTCATTGAAAAGAGAAATGTGTTATTATTTCCAATCCTTTTAATGCCAAGAGCCATCTGTGGGCAAGGCCTTTTATTTGACATAGAAGAAAGCATATGCAAGTGCATTTGCCTGTGTGGAAATATATAAAAATATATACATTAATTCCTGAAGCTGCCATCCACCCCTCTGTTAAACTGCTGTCAATAAGGAACTGCTGGTGCACCATCCCCATGGTTTGACAGGATGGACTCACAGTCACAGTAATCCTGACTGACGGGAAATCAAGAATAATTTTTTGAGAGAGACAGATCACTTTATTATGAGAAATAACTCCCTGGCTTCTGGAAGGGGATTACTGTATTACAGCCAGTATCATCCTTTTCATCTTAGTTGTTTCTATTCTCCAGTTTTTTTACTTTTATATCACTGAAAACCTGCCAGTGACATGAACATGGAACAGAACCAATCTGATGGCTCCTAGGGGCAGGAGAGCAGTAATGCACAGCAAAACAGAATCTTGAAAAAGATGACCAAGAACTCTCTGAGATCAGAGGAAAAGGACAGGAGAACACCAAGACTGAGAATTATATCTCCTGGCTGTAAAATAATAATGCTGAAAACCCAGAATCTCAGATTATATGCCTTCATGTATATGGAAGGGACAGTTTTCTGCCAAAAAGCCCAGAGAAGAGGTGGAGAGACTAAATGCTGGTATACTTAGAGCTGAAGAATAAAGAGCATTAGTGAGCAACAAGGATCTATGACACTGCTAATTTCAGGGCCTGCCCATCTATTGCTCCTCAGAACTAGAGACCCCTGAACAAAAGCCATGGGGTACTGTGGAATAGTACATTTACTGATAAAGCAATCTTTTTCTGGATTAAATAAAGGGGGTTGCCATGGTAACCCTGAATGAATTCAGCACATCACCTGCACATGAAGTCTATCTGCAAGGGATCTCTTGAAAGCTGGGGGTTTGCTTCTTGTTTGGGATCCCTGAAAATTGTACAAGGTTTTAAAAAGCAAGGATTGCACAGGAAATGGATGAGACTTCTGCATCCACCAGATCAAAGCCTGCTTGAAGGCACAATTATCTATGTAAAAGGAAAGCAATGTATTTTTCTTGACAAAAATTTTCAAATGGCTGTGAAGATTGGAGAGTCTGATGCATGCGGGGGACAAGCAAGGCTGGAAGTTTTCTGTGAGAAGGCAGATATGCCTGAGGTGTTTCCCTTCTTGCTAATGAAGCCTTAGATTTGGATTTCCTGACCTACTACACCAGTTTCTTTCTTTATAGCGTAAGGGAAAAGAAAAGACTCAAATATTGAAATCAAATACATTGGAAGAATGGGTGGTTTAGACATTATGACAAGCATGAGAAAAAAATTAAATGCAAAACCAATTAAAAAGTATACAGGTAAAAATGTTAGAAATAAATAAAATTCAATTTAACTTTTTGTCAAAGTGTAACAGAGAACATGAGGCCCACTTAGAGCAGCACAGCATGCCTACAGAAAAAATCTAGAAGTTTCTATTATGTATGCACTGCCCCAGGTCTCTCATCTCTGTAAAGCCTGTGAAATTATTGTGTGTCAGAAGGTTCTGTCAGAACCTTGGATTTAAAAAACAAACAAACAAACAAACTTGGTAAAGCATTTCAAATAAAAGAAAAAAAAATAGAACAGTGCTTATTGAAGACAAAGCAAGGCCAGATGGAAGCAAAGAAAAGTTTCGTTGTAGCCCTTGTCTGAAATATCATCTTGAGCACTCAGCACAACCAGGATATCCTTCCAATCAAGGAGGTAAAATGTCCAACACTCCTTTGCTTATTTCCACATTTATAGAGACATTACCCACCTCTATAGGAAGGTCATGGGCTGAAGGCTAAATAAATACCTGTGCTCACTCCCTGCCACCAGGGAAACCCTTAAAGAGTTTGGCAGATTTGTTTAAATAAAATCAGATTACACAGAAACACCTGACTAGAATACAGCACTTGGCTAATGTCGAAATGAAGAGCCTAAAACATGCAGTGACATAAAATACCTCTTTCTTATGTCATACCAACATTTTGGGGAACTACTTAGAGGACAATTTAGTCCTCTAATTTCAGTCTAAATGGGCAGATTCTTCCTCAGAAGCAACTACTGGAGACAAGCTCCCCCATGTCAGCCCTCATAACTATCTCTGTAAAATTTTGAAGTGAGAATTAACACACATCTCTTTTTAAATAAGAGCAAATCCTATTTTGTGTAAGTTCAAGACACAGTTCTACCATGGAAAATAAATAAACCATTTAAGTAAGTAATATTTGTTTTCTTAAATTATTTGTGGAAATAAACTCTAAAGAGGTGGATTCATCAGTACTGGACCCCAGATACTCTTCTCAGTTCTCATACACCACTGCACCCCAACTTCCAGCCTTGCCAAACCAAACAGATTCAGATGGGGGCTGACTTATCAAATAAGTCAATTACATTATAAACTGGCATTTGACACAAAAACGATCTGTAGAAAAAGCAGGGAATCAAAATCAATCAAAACCAAAAAGCTTCATTAAAACTCACACAAATATTCACATGGGAGAACTGATCTTGTCTGAGGGCAGGGGGGTGAACCCGGCAACAAGAACAGACCCTTCCAGTCCTGTAAATTTCCACAAATCTGTCTCCTTTTCAGGCACTCATTTACACACAGGAGTGTATGCTAGGCTTAGGATTTGGTTCTTCTAACAGAGAAGTCAATACACCCCATTTTTGTCTACTAAGTCATCACCCGTGAGAACTGCCTTGTGAGCAAACAGAGTCTTTCAGTCAATAACCAGCCACAGCAGCACAGCCCTGTGGGGAAAACCTCACCTCAGGGTAATAAGGTTGTTTTACTTGGCACCAAAACAATAAATGTTCCTTCTTACAGAGCTGTATTTTTAACCAAGTAGATGAAACTTACCCATATTGCAATTTCAAAATACAAACGGGGATGTCTCTCCTAAATAGCACAATAAAATGCACAGCTGAGGGTTAACACAGCACCCCCCGGCCCGTCTCTTAACAGCCACAACACACTGCTGACTCAGGTGTATTTTGATTCTCATTATCTCTCACACAATGCAGAGGCAAAGGAATTAACATTCTTCAAACCCAGAACAAAATTCTCTTCCCAGCAACTGAAGAAGTAACACAAGTGTAACAAGGATCTACGTGCAAAGTCAAGATCCTCACCATGGAGCACATTAAAATGCTATGGAGCATGTGTTAAAGAAACATTTTAGGGATTTTTTTAACTTTCAGAGATTATATTGTCTTACTTTTCTCAGCAAAAGTAGTCTTTTCTTACTGAAAAATCAGTATCTTACTGATAGGGGAATCAGTAAGAATTAAAGCCTCTGCAGATACAAGGAAAAAGAGTTGCATAAAATTCTCTGTGTTTGGAGCATGGTTTAACAAGTTACAGACATGGAAAAATATCAGAAAACAACCTGATTTATTTGCAATCTGTGAAAAAATTCTGCCACCCAGTTCTCCAAAGTGTTCAACATTTCTAGTGAAGAGAAAAAAATAGCAGAAATACAACTATTTCAAAAAACAGTCACAAGTCTTGCAATCTTAAAACTAAGTTAAATTATGGATCCAGAGTAGGTTGATTCATCCAAGCTATCTGCTCTTTTATTGACATGAGAAAAAACCCCAAATAAATAGTAATCTCATTTCTCCCATTTTTCCAAGTCCCTAGGTCAGAGGAGAAAATCATGTAAATTTTGCTCTTTTTAAAAAACAAACAAAAAAACCCCAAACCCAAAGCCATTATAAACCAGTACCAGTATCAAGATTCCATATGCACACTGTTACATTACAGCCCCTCTAGCATGTGTAAAATAATGCTTAAAATGTGTGTTTATAGAGATATTTTCTTCAGAGACAATCACTGTTTATATATGCTTTTAAGCAGAATGAAAAGAACTGCAATGCACACATTTGTGCCTTTCACAAACACATACTTAAGCCAATGCATTCAAGCATAGCATGTTTGGGATTGTAAATGTGTCAAGATAACCCAAACACCATTGGCAGCAATTCTCTACCCATTGTATCGCCATCAAATATGACATTTATTTTACTTAGACAAAAAAACTAATATACACACAGATAAAACACATTTTTATCTCAGCTATAATATGCATTTATCATAAAATATGTTAGAATGAATATAGAAAGCTCAAAGACAGTTGATACCTCCAGAAGGAATGAAAATGCAGGTTCTCAGGATAACTCCTAAGCCAGTTTGCTCTTCCTTCCAACACGGTAATTTAAATAAATACACATTAAGTACTGATATTCCTGAAAGGGCTTATAAACAATTTAAATAATTACAGTGGAGTTATTCTCTCACAAAAAAACCTAAAACCAAACAAAACCAAACCTCCAAACGCAGAGACAAACCAGACAGTACTTGGTATTACCTTTAGATTGGACAACGAAGTTCACAAAATAAGCAGGGTAATAATTCTGACAAAAAAATCCTTCAATCTGGTATAAATACAAATGTTACGTTTTTTAAGGTTATGTTTTAATTTCTTTGCAATACCTGCAGATGTTATAAAGCAACTGATTGGCCATTTCTGTATCAGTAGGACTCTTCTACTGAAGGGACAACTTTTAGACATTTTATAGAATGGAAACTCCTAAAGAATACAGAATGCAACTGGGAATATTCAAGCGCGAAGATGTGAAAAACAACGAATAACAGCAAATATTGCGTGACTTAGCCTAGCTGTAACTCTAAGGAAAGCAGAGTGAGTTCCATTAGCCCAGCACTGGGATGTGAGGCACCACCATCTAAATGAAATCACGTTCATCAGTGTAAACCCATTTCCAACACCACCACAGTACAAACCACCCTCCCCCATTCTGTGTCCTCAATTAAAAGTGTCCTGTCTAGCGATGAGCACAAGAGATACCCTGTTTCTGAGTTTTTCTTGCAGAAGGGAATGTTTTACAAAAGGACGTGTCTCTGGTTATCTCCTTCCAGCAGTTCCCAAAGCAGAAAAGGGCAGGATTTACCCCCAGTCCATTTACTCTCAAACCTCAGGCCACCAGGGATGAGGGATCTCAACACACCAGTCCCAGTGAGGCACCAAACTGCTTCAGAAGACAGAAACCTGCAGTTCTTCTCATTCTGCTTAAAAGCATAACTGCACAGTGGGGAAATAAAAATGCTTCTGGGATTAGTTTAGCTGGTAGAGTGTAAGGCTGATAATAATAAGGTCGTGGGTTCAATCCTTGTGTGGGCCACTTGCAGTAACACTGAATGCAACCATCAGGACGCAAAACAAATGGCCACCAACTCTTCATCCCTCTTTCATCAGTAGTCTAATATCACAAGAAGGCTATTATTAGTAACAAGGGAATAACTGGTCCGCCGAGGGCTCGAGATTCTGCCCTGGGGCAGCGGAGGTGTGGCGATCCCTCACCTGACACCGTCTCATGTCGCTATGGGATCGGCCCGGTTGGCTTTAGACCGTGTCACGGATGGATTTCGGCTCTGTCCCGGCTGGACCGCGGCTCTTTCCTGGCTGGATGTTGGCTCTGTGCCGGTGGGGTCCCACTGAGGGAGGGAGCGGGACCGAGCTCCCCCCTCAGACAGGCCTTTCCCACCGCCGCCCGCCAGAGGGCGGCCGCGCGCGCCGCCGCTCCGTGCGCGCCCGGAAGGCGCGCGCCAGGCCCGCGCGGTGACGTTTGTGTGCCGGGGTGTGGCGTGGCCATGGCGAGTGACTTTTACCTGCGGTACTACGTGGGGCACAAGGGGAAGTTCGGACACGAGTTCCTCGAGTTCGAGTTCCGGCCCGACGGTGAGAGCGGGGCAGGGGGCCGGGGAGGTGGGCCGCCCTCCCGGAGTGGGGGGTGCCGGGCCGCGGATAGCCCCAGCGTGGTTTAATGCCGGGCCTTTCCCCACAGGGAAGCTGCGCTACGCCAACAACAGCAACTACAAGAACGATGTGATGATCCGAAAGGAGGTGAGGGCAGCGCCGCGGGCTGCGAGTCAGGAAAAGAGCGCACAGCGCGGCTGAGGGCGTTTGTGCCAGCAGAAGGGACCGCTGGGCAAGGCCGCGAGCGAAAGGAAAGCGCTGCGCGGGGCCGCGAGCGAAAGGGACCGCTGGGCAGGGCTCGGGGTTGCACGTCGTTGCTGGGATGTTGTGGGCAGGCTTGGATTTATTTCTTTTTCTGAGTGTCCAGGCTTACGTGCACAAGAGTGTGATGGAGGAGCTGAAGAGAATAATCGACGACAGTGAAATCACAAAAGAAGATGATGCTCTGTGGCCTCCTCCTGACAGAGTGGGCCGACAGGTGGGTGCACAATGTCTCTTCTAATTGTTCTTTAATTTTCATGTGTTGGCTCCTTGGAAGCGTAACCAAACTTTTCATTCAAGCCGGTATTGTTTCCAGCCAAAAGGGAAACAAATACTGCTTTAAAACCTGAGTAGTCCCTCAGTGGCAGTGTAGTTGTGGAAGCTAATACGATCCACAGACCTGCTGCATTCAATATCTTTGTTACAGAAATTTGTAATAGAAAATAAAAACCATCACAGTACTGAAGTATTTCTGTAACTGGTACCATGAAGCAGTGAGTTCCTATAACCTTTTATTTTTCAGGAGCTCGAGATAGTAATTGGTGATGAGCACATCTCCTTTACCACGTCAAAAATCGGTTCCCTCATTGATGTAAATCAGTCCAAGTATGTACTCTGCTTTTTATGCTGCCCTTGTTTCTATTTACCAGTCTGTATTAGGATTTCCTGATTATTGGGTACATGTATTTTATATTGTTTCAAAGCATGAATCAGCTCCTGGGGGCACCAGTGCTCTGTGTTGCAGCACAATGTGCCAAATGCCTGTAACTGTGGCGTTACAGGCTGTGTTTTCCCTCACTGAGAGGAGACCTTGCTGTAGGAACCCTGTTACACACATACAGAGTCCAAGCTGCCATTGGCCTGTTTGTATCAATTTCTTTGGGAGAATCAAGATACTTGTATTTCACGTAAGCTGAAAACACTGACTACCATGGTTTTTGTTGGTGTTTTTTTAATCCTAAGTGCTGTTGATACTTGCTTTCATGATAAAAATGCATATTTTGTAAAGACTTTAAATGTTCACAGTTGGAGTACAGAATATTTAATCTATCAGTGTAGAATGAAACAAATCTGTAATATCTAAGATGACATCTAAAAAGTCCCCATATAGGTTTTTTTGGGTTTTTTAATACATTAGTTCTGTAACCTGTTCTCTAAGAGCATCAGTCTTAAACTTTTTTCCCCTCCCTTTCTTCATTCTGTTGTGCACTGCAGAGATCCAGAAGGCTTGAGAGTGTTTTACTACCTGGTCCAGGACCTTAAGTGTCTTGTCTTCAGTCTTATTGGACTCCACTTCAAGATTAAGCCAATATAAATCAGACAAACTGAAGTTTGTATTGCAGTGTCAGCAGTGGGGGTGGGAAGGGAGGATCCTGTTCCAGTTCCTTACTGTTTCTGAAATTTTTGTGTATTTTAGATTATTTTTTTTAATTGTTGTTTTTGTTGTTACGGACTGTTAATGACTCAATAAAAGGGTGAGATTTGCGTTTTTTAATTTCTAAGATGTGGTGAGATTTCTAACACTTATAATGGTGCCTTCAGAGTGTGGCACTTCTCTTGTATCAGACACACGCTGTACTTGTCTATGCAAGCAGAAAAAGGAATGAAGCCTGGCTCTGTGAAATGAAACTTCTGCCAGCTGCCAAGACAAACTTCTGTTACTGTCCTGAGTTGGGTGTGCTGTTGGCCAGACAAGCACAACATCTGACTGCACAGGATAACTGGTTATAGCAGACACACATCACCTTCATCCCAGCCCGGGCTTACCCGCTTGCCTCCAGAGCAGAGACAAACAACAGGCCACTCAGGAGCCATCCAGGATCTTCACTGGTCGTCCCGCCCAGCTTCAGAGAAGCTGAAAAGCAACCTAAATGTATTTAGTTTAGTTCTAGTCTAGCAGATCTGTTGTGCAGCATTAGTTAAAAGACTTCCAAGGGGTCCCCCACAGGCCCTGAGGGTGGTCCCAGTGCTACCAAACCGCGCCTTTGCTTTCTCTTAACCCGTCTGTGTTGTCTAAGAAGCCGCTGCGATTAAAAAAAAAAGTGGTTAATTGACGTTTAGTACTGAAAACTCCAGTGCCTCCCGCTTTCCCTCCCGTCCCCACAGGCACCTTCTGCCTTTCCCGCGCGGCGGGGCGCTGGCGGCCGCCATCTTGGCTGAGGGCAGACGCGGCTTCGCGCCGGCTCAGCCGGGCAGGGAGCGCGGGGCCGCCATCTTGGCTGAGGGCACGGCCCGGAGAAGAGGGAATTCCACGGGATCCACACGGCCATGGGGGTAGGTGGGAGTCTTGGCCGGAGCCCCGCGGGCCATGGGGGTGGGGGGAGCCGGGCCGGCCGGGGCTGACGCCGCTTGCCTTGCAGAGGATCGGGCTGCAGCTCCGCGCCACGCTGGAGAACATCACCCGGCTGCGGGCGGAGGGCCAGGACTTCCGATGGTACCTCAAGGTGCGGGGCCGCGGGGCCGGGGCCGGGAGCGGCGCATATCCCTGATTATTGACAGTTTTCAACCTTCCGATTTGTGTTCTCCAGCTGAAATGTGGGAACTGCGGTGAAGTCTCGGAGAAGTGGCAGTACCTGCGGCTGATGGTGCGTGTGCCCCTTGTAACCTGCCTCTGAGCAAAAATGAGAACACAAACTTGCCTCTTACACACGTATCCGCATCAGGGATGTGACAACTTGCCCTCTTGATGAGATCGTTTTTCAATAGCTACATGCATTTAGAAAATTGTCATGTTCCATATTTGGAAATATTTGGAGACTGTTAATTGAAATATGCCATTTGAATGGTGACCGTTGGTAACAAAGTATTTACATCTACTTTTAAAAAACACCTTGCTGTAAAAATTTAATTTAAAATGAAATTTTGAAGTGGTATCAGAATAAGGTTGTGGCTGTAACATATTCTCTGATGCTGATGGAATCCTTTTGGAGAAGGTTAGGTAAATCAAGATGAGTTAAGCTTGCTAGATCAGCATTTGGAAGCTGAAAAAGTGGGATAAAATTTGTCAGGGATACTTGTCTGGTCTTAGCAATAATCATCCCTTTTTGTTGCATACAGCAGAATGGTTAAGAATGTATTTTGAGGAATTAGTAGAGCATGCCTATATGGATAAGACATAAATATCCATTATTCCCTATTTAAAGTTTAGAACAGAATAATTCTTTGATAATCACAGCTTGTTGAATTACTAATCTCTGTAGTTATAAAAAAACCTGCCTTGTTGCAGCTGCAGTATTTTTAAAAAGTTAAAGGTCATTGTAAAAACCACCTTACCTTTGCAGAGGTTTCCAGTGGCTCAGCTGAAGTGGTTAAAAATGTCTCTCTTGTCATGGATTTTAGGACAGTGCTCCCCTGAAAGGCGGCCGAGGAAGCGCCACTATGGTGCAGAAGTGCAAGCTGTGCTCCAGGGAGAACTCCATCGGTACGTGCTTGGACATTCCATTTTACAGTTTATCCTTTAGTCCCCATTTTTGCTTGACACCATTTGTAAAGAGCTTTCACCAGGGATTTCTTCCCTTGTACGCTGGTGCTTGAGTTCCCAACACGCACATTCTGGACATCACGTTCATGGAGACAGCAAAGCTTCCTGGTGAGTCCAGGCTTCTGCATGAGCAAAACCCATCTGTATTGTTATTTTACAAAAGTGTGCAAATCTTTTTGGCAGTGGTAGGGAAAAATGGTGCAGTGTAAACTTCTCAGGAGAAGGGAGAAAAATTGAATTCTACCTTTTGAAGTCCAGCTGCAGGAAATGCTTGCTGACTTTGTTTCTTTTGCTTTGTATAAGGAAATTTCTTTGAAAGAAGATCCTGGTGCTTGGTTTGTGCTGAATACAACTGAACACAGTGCCACTCACTTGTATACTTTTTTTTTGTTTTAGATATTTTAAGTCAGACAATCAAGCCTTACAATGTAAGTTTGTTTCCTCTTCTATGTAACAAGTGAAAGATAAATAACCATTAACACTATTTTGAGTTTTTGCTCTATCATCCTCCTTCAAGAACACAAAAAGCTGGTCCTGTCCCCAGACAGAAATTGTCTTGTAGACTCCTGCACAGTCTCAAGTGTAGAATAATGTGATACGTTTCATAAGACAACACAGAACTGTATCATTCAAATTAGAGGTGATTATATAATGCCCCTCTTGGTTTCCTTTTGAAGGCTTCCTCATGGCAGATTAAGAAATTCTAGTTATTGACCACTCATGAAATGAGCCATAGGATTTTGCTGTCACTTGGGGCATCAGAGATGACTGCTGCCTTTCAAGCAATCCATTTCTAGACTAATGCTTGTCACTGCCTCTATTAGATGGAAACTAATGGTTTTCTGACTCAATTACAGGCTGAAGACAGCGAGAAGTTCAAAACAATTGTGGAGTTTGAATGCCGAGGTCTGGAACCAGTTGACTTTCAACCACAGGTGAGTTCTTATTTGTGATTAGTTTCTGTTTTTTAGAAGTACTTCCTCTAGAGTAACAAAATACACACTATTTGAAATGGTTCTGGAACATCATAGACCTTCCCAGATTCCCATCCTTCCACAGCTCCTTTATTTACTTCATTTGATCAAAAAACAAACCAAACCAAAAGGCTGCAGTCAGCTAACATGAACAACTGGTATTCTCTGTGCCAGTAAAATCCAAACTAAGCACACCTTGGAGTTGTACTCAAACTGCCTCACAGGTGACTCAGCACTGCTCATCTGAATTCATCTCAGAGGTCTTCACTGCTCAGATTATTGCAAAAGAGTCTTTCCCAAAGGGGAATTGTGGGAGAGCAGCATTAGATGGTACCACTTTGCTCCTTGGTACATTACAGAGTACATCAAAGGCTCAGGTTATGAACACACTTCAGTGTGTGTCCTCTAAAAAACAATCTAATTTTCTTTGGGATTGACATTACCAGAGCCACAGGAAATGAACATCGGCATTTTTCCATTTGCATCTTAACCAGACAAAGCCTGAAGATCACTGGCAGTTACAGGCTGGTGCAAAGCACACCTCAAGGTTCAGAGTTTAAGGATTCTTCAGGGCCAGTCTGCAGTGACTCATCTCTTGTGCATGGTCATGCTCTATGCCACTTAACTCCCTGCTATATTTAGCCTATTATTCCAGTCGGATTAGGTGTAAATAGACTGACAAATATAAACCTATCTTATCCTTCTCTCAGACTGTGATGCTGTGCTAAAAAACAGCCCAAAAAAGTCAACCCCACAACGAATTTGATACAAATAGAATCCCCACTGCAGTGTGCTGGGGGAGTTCTTTATTTATTTAAGTGAAGTCCATCTTTTTGATGAATGGTCATTCCATTATTCCAAAATGGTTATTAGTTTATTCCTGCTTGAAAGCTTTGCAACCAGACCTAGGAACTTGCACTTCAAGAAAAATCTATGGGAAGATTACAAAATGTAGGAGATGTTTATAGCTCTGCATCCTAGTGTCAATTTTATCTACAGAACAAAGACTTCACAGCTGTAACAAGTTTTAATTTAATGTTCTGAGTTTGGTGCACTTGACTGGAGAGTACTTGAATCCCTGAAGAGGTATTTCAGTGAATTTTTGGATGCCTAAATCAGTAAATGAAAATTTTCTGATGTTTAAGTGACTTCCGCAGGTCCACAAAATTTTGTCAACTGCTTTGTAGTTGGCACGATCCAAGCCAGCCTGGCTTTTGCACGACCTTAGATCTCACTTTTGATAGCACTAAACATGGCATGTGGCCATGGAATCACTGTATTTTCTCTGTATTTTTTGGTGGACATAATACAACCACACCTAGAGTCAATTTAAAGTGGCTTAATGTTTGCATGTCTTATTTAAATTACAGTAGTTATCAAAAAAACCCCAACCACCACCAAACATTTGAGTGCGTAAGAGGAGAAAGTATCCTTTGTTTCTCTGATATAAACCCTCTTTTTAGACCTAGTGCAGAAGTTTGTAATTGCAGTCACATGGCTGGTGAATAGCTGCAGGTGGCAAAAGCAGGGCTTCTTCCATTTTTCTGGTGTTTGTTCTATACTCAGCTCTGCAGTTTTGACCCACGATGCTCATCTTCCTCTCCAGCCCAGCAGTTCCCTTGACGTGGGCTTCTGACAGTTACAGAAAGGCCACTGTGTCCTGCAGATCCCTCTACTGTTGTTAGATTTATTAGATCTGCCACACTCTGTGGTATAACTCCCAAGTATTTAACTTCCATTCAAATCCCAAAATATTTTAAAGTCATGTTACTTTGCACATTCTTACAGCTAAATGTCTGACTAGCACTAGTAGGGATTTCTTTATCAAAAATGGAAGTGTAGATCCCTTGCAGAAAACTAGGAAGAAGCTACCTTTGATTTTTAGTCATTGGTTAATAAAATTCTTTAGTTAGAAAGAGTAATGTAATGCTGCTCCCTTCCTGCATGCTAGGGAAGGAATCCCATGCTAGGCTGGGATTTTTAAATGTGCTTTTAAAACTAGTAAATCTTACTGTACAGCTTGGTAACTGTGAACCCTGAACTGAGAGAGCTGTTCCTATAGAAGATAAACCAGAACACCTTCCTAGGGCTGTCCTTTCTGCACTCTTTAGAAATAGCAACAGTGATGGCAGTGAAGAACTCTCCCCTGTGAAAGGCTTGTTTGGGGATACTAAGCTCACTCAGCCAGCTCATCCTCCTTACACATAAAGCTTGCTCGTCACTTGTGTACCTAAATCCAATACAAGCTGCTCCTTCTCTAGAGTGTCTTGGATTCTGACAATATTCAAGCCAAAACTACTTACACTTTCCTCCACATTCTCTTATTACTTTCCTTGCAGTGTATTATGAAACTATTATGCCTGTATGGGTCCTGAACACAAAGCTGTTAGTAGTAATTGGATGTTGCTACATAAACTTAGAAACTAAGGTTTAACATTACTTAGAATAGTTGGAAATACTTTTTTTGCTAAGAAAAATAGAGGAGCAGTGTTCCCTCATTTTACTCTGCTTGCTTGGATTGAATTTTCCCAATTCAAAAGCAGGGTCACAACCTTCTACTGACCCTAACCAGGAAAGAGCTTGCCCATTCTTTCTACCTAATTTAAAAGAAATACAATACATTTTTGTGCTGAGCTACTTTCTTTGCATATGTTTCAATGATCATATTTATTATTTCCTCAGTGCAACATAATTTTAAAAACTTTCTGCAAATGTGTTTGCAGGCAGGGTTTGCTGCTGAAGGTGCAGAATCTGGCACACCTTTCAATGACATAAACTTGTTAGAAAAGGTATGTTGTCTTAGTTTCACTAGTAAAACTAATTAGCTAGCTTGCTTTCCCCACGTCACTGGTCCAAAATACACACCCTAGACTGCTTTTGCTCTTCCTGTAGCTATGCTTGAACAAGCTACTTCCTGTAGCTTGCTATGAACAAGCAGCATTACTAACAGTGTCATTTTAGAAATATGTATTTGTTAACTTAGGAGCTGACAAAGGTTTAAGTCACTCAAGAATTCCAGAGAGCAAGAACCTGGAATACTAAATGGCTGGGGTTATTAAAGTGGTGAGTTGATTTTTCTAGGAAGATCCCTGCCCATTGTCCTGTGCACAGAGATTAAAAAGTAATATAGACACTGTCCTTTAAAGCTCAGGATAATGGCACCTTGGCTGTGAGCAGGAATCTCAAGGTCAAATCTGTTCCCTGGTATCCTACTTGGCAGAGATCTGCTTGTCTGCTTACCCACCTGACTAGGGTATTGTAAATGATAGATAATCCTTTCACCTGCCGTGGCTGCTGTCCACTACAGGCTGGGGACTACATAAGAAAATAAACCCCAAAATATACATATATAAACACTGAGACTGAAGCTCATTTAATTTCAGGTTAGTGCTCTTGCTACTCTCACCTGTTAAAATTTAACTTTCTACAGATATCTAAGACTCAAATTTTGAGTAACATTTAGTTCCAGTTTGAATTCTAGTCTGTGTGCTCTGTGACTAACACTGTGAAATCTTATTTCCTACAGGATTGGAACGACTATGATGAAAAAACAAAGGAATCTGTTGGAATCTATGAAGTTACCCATAAATTTGTAAAATGCTGAATTTCATACCCGTAATAAATTATGACATGCTTACTGATGGAGCTGTAAAGCATCAGATACACAGTTTCTTTGGAGTTACTTTTTTACATGGCTGCACTTCAGAAATGGCAACCTAAGTTCTCAGAATCACAGAATCATTAGGGTTGGAAAAGATCTCCAAGATCAAGTTCAACCTTTGACCGACATCACTGAGTTGTACTTTCTGTCCCCTGCATGCCCTAATAAAATATTTTCCTTGGAGCACTTGCAGATGGCCACAGTACAAACTGAAAATAGAACATAATGACTGAACTGTGCCATTTCCTTAATGCTGTGGGGTTTTGGAATATATATGGTTGTGGTGGACTGTAACTTAGCTAATGGATACAGTAACTACTTAGACAACTTACAGCCTTAAAGGTTTTAATAGTCTGTTACCAGGAAGTAGCCCCATTTGATTCTCAAACACAGCAAATAAAGTCTTCCCACTCACCACTCCTATCATGAGGAAATGGCTACAAGCATTAGTAAAGGCACTGTGTTAACTGTTCAAGGGAACAGGTACACCTTTAGCAGCTTTCTGTCACTTCAGGTAAAGACTGAGATGAGCTTACTGAGAACTCTTACTAAGCTTGACTGCTGTTGACATTTACACAGTTACAATCCTCTGAAAAGCAAGTTATCTTTCAAAGAATGTCATTAAGTAAACCTCATTTTTAGTTAAAGACAGACTTTGTACTCCTTGATGAGTGCACTCACAATCTTGCCAGCTGTTCTCATGTTTAAAAACAAGAAAAAACACAACAAAAAACCCCACCAAAAAAAAACAAAAAGGAAAAAAACCCAATCATATAATCTTTAGTGAATTTTATTGACTTTTGGTGTGATTATTGTTTCCTGTTGTATTATTTCCTGCATCTTCCCAAATTATCACCTTCCTTTCTTTGTTTAAATGAGCAAGAACAATTATGCTACGTTTTAAAGTAAGTTTTAAAATACAGCTTTTCAGCTGAAAACTAAAACAACACATTACAGGAGCAAAGCCTTCAGGCTTACATATGAAAAGCATGCCTCTCCCCTGCTAGCTTATTTCATACTTCCAGGATAGGGTATTGCTTACACTTACTATGCTAAATTAAAAAGACCCTGGGAGAACCTGGAAGCTGAGATACCCAAAGGAAGAGCAAAGGGAAGTAGGTTTCTGAGCCTCTGAACCTGATCTGTCCCATCCAACCAATGTGCTCAGACTTTTCTGTTGTGCTGATGTATTTGGTTGTCCAAGCCAGTGGGACATCAGCTGCATTACTTGTACACAGATCACAGAAGCAAACACCACTGTGCAATTCAGCTCCACAGAAAGACTCGTCCTCCCAGAAGAAAAAGAGTGGAAATCAAGAGGCTTTAAAAGGCAGGAATTCAAGTTCTACATACCAGACAGAGCACAGAATACTTGCAACAGTTTTCTTTCCAACCTTGGTAAGAAAAATGATCTATTGATAGAGGGTCTACCCATGCTGTATGATTTAGATATGGCAATAAAAGAACTTTATGGTTATTAGTAGATAGCTTTATTAAAATACAGTCTTTTCCAGTCAATTTAACAACCCAGTTGGTGATTGCAGGTTACTTAAAGCCTCCCACTTCGTTTTTTGTGTCTCTAAAAGCTGTTATAGTGGAAAGGCTACAAGCAGTTGAGGCACAATCAGTTCTGATAAAAATTCAAGTTTAAAGAGATAAGTGTGACGACTTAGTAAGAAAGCTTACTGCAAGAGTGCAAATGGAACCACTCTTCCATGTTTAAAATTATTGCATGTATTTTTTTTATACCAAACAGTTCAAGAGTGGCATCACAGTACTGTAGTCTGCCTGAACGCTCATGGAACACAGGTGTTCCAAGTTCATTAACTCAGTAAAAATGCTTTTTATTTTAGATTATGTGTTTCAAGAACACATGGATCTGTTACTTAATTTGACATAGTGAATGTTTGTATTTCCTGAAATACATTCAAGGTCTGTAACTGATTTCTTTAAAATAGATAGAAATTTCCTAGTGAATCTAACAGTATTCAAGTTCAATGAAGATACATGAAGTCAATTAAGCTGGGCAGTTTCAGCCATGCTGAACACTGATTAGTATGTCAATTAGACATAATCTGCATTTTATTCTGCAACTGTGAAGTGTTCCAATGTCTTTATGTCTAACTACCAATTTTCTTCCCCTTTAAAACATTAAAGATATCTTCTAGTGACTTGTGTATACACTGAAGGAATTCTTTACCATTCCTAGCTGGGTAAGAGGAAACATTACAACCTATCCAGTCGTCATGTACCTGATACCCTACTCCAAAGCCATCAGCCACCACGGGGCCAAACCCTCCTAACTGCACAGCTGGGCTCACCAAGGTGCTGGTAGAAATGATGTTGTGATTAAGGCGAGCGTAGGCTTGGTCTTGATAGAAATCCGGCAGTGGCAGCCCCTTGGATAAGGCTAAATAGCGCAGGCTGAAGAGATGCCGGTCAAACCCCTGGCCTGGAGAAATAAAACAACAGGTATGAGAGAGATGGCTGACTTCTGTGGGAAGTAAACTCACCTCGGTCACAAAAGAGGTCTGTAGAACTGGGGTTTATTTTTGTACTGGTAGGAAATATTTTTCAGACTTTTCATGCCCATATCCTAGGGAAACAGGGCCTGCTTGTTTTACTACAAGCCTCACCCAGGATCAGGAGAGTACACAAAGGTGCAGTGTTAACAGACAGTTTTAATAATACATTATATTCTTTGATTAACTATTTATCTGAACATAGCCAAGTTATTTAATGCAGAAAAAGGTTTTCCTAAAATTTATGAATCTAAAGAGGAAGAGCATCTTGCACCAACAAAAGGAGGCAAATTTTAGACTCTATGGGATAATATTCAACAGTCAATTTTACTGCTGTCCATTTTAATGCTTCTGGGAAGGACAGTTCAAAAGAAAGCATTTAGAAAGATGCCAGGAGTAGAACAGCCAAAAAATGAGTTTGATTTGGAACTTGTTAAAGCCTTTATTCCCTGCAGAGATAAGACAGTACCTCCTCAGACTTAAAGCCAAAGTTCTTGGTTGCCCTGAGGAGTTCAAGATGCACTAAGTATATGAAATCCTCAAACAGTGCAACTGCTCTAAGGACAAAAACTAAAGTATAAAAAATTCTCAACACATGAAAGGTGCTGTGGGAAGCATAGAGGCATTCCTCTCCATCAAGGAATGAGTATTAGAGAATGCACTTTAAACTGCAGCCTTCTGCTATTGTTTTTGTCAAGTTTACATTAGACCTCCATCAACATTAAATTATTTAGTTGCAAATATTTACAGCAACCTTAACAGACATTTTAGTGCAAAGGCAGGAGTGTTTGATGAATCGCTACTTACCCATAGCAGCCTCTTTTGTCAAACGGCCATGGTACTTGGAGCACTCCACTATCAACTTCTGCAGCTCTTCTGTGCTGTGTTTGGAGAGTTCCTTGACAAAGGCCTCTGAGCATTTCTTTGTATGGACAGTGGCAGGACGTATGGTTTCTGTACGGCCGTGTTTGAAAGCTGCAGTGCTGCAAGACTCGTACGTAGCAACGGTCTGGTCGTACTGGCGAAGGAAAGCCATCTGGAAGGCCAGCTGAGCCACAGCATCTGGGCTCACCTTCTTCTGCTTTAGAAGCTCCTTGCCCCCTTCTTGGAACTGAATTAGGTTAAGAGAAAGTGATTCTACAGTGGCATCAAACTTCTGTTTGGCTTTGGTAATCCCTGCTTTTAAGGCATCATTCAGCTTAAAGTCAAGTTTCTGCACTGCTCTAGAAGAGTCAACTGAAGCAGGCTGGGACTGGGGGCTGATGGCTGGTGTGGTGGTGCTATCTTTAAAAACCTCATTCTGGAACCTGAGCACAGCCACACCATCTCCCCAGGAATGTTCAAAATTAATTCCTGCAGTGCCATCCTTAGTTATGATAAGATTAAAGGATTTGTCATACCAGCGGTTTGCAGCATCTCCATGCAACATAGTGTGGGACACGTGCACAAAGTCTTTAACAGGAAAATCATCTAAACTTAAACAAAACATGGCAGAGTCTACTTTTTGAAGAGCTTCTTCATTGCCGTTTTCCAGTAGATTCTTCCTCAGCAATGCCCATGTATCTCGGTTTTCACTGGAGAGGTAGCCAAGAGGGAAGGCCGGGGCCGGACTGTTGTCACTAAGGATGTATTTCAAGTGTGCTTGTATTTCTGAAGGTTTCAGCATGTTTCCATCTCTATCAATAACATCAAACACGTAAAAATTTCCATTTCTCAACACTAGCAAATGTTTTGCCTTTTCATCTGTATAAAGCTCATCTTTGTTGAGCTTAGGAAGCCGTGTAGAATTGAAAAGCCTGAAGTACTGGGACATATCTAGAGGGTAAGCATTGACCATGTAGGCACCAAACCAAGAAATTGAAGAAGGCACAAACCGGATAATTTTTTTAAAGATCTCAGTGTCACTTTTTTCTGGATTGAGGTGAAAAACCTCTGGTTCAAGGTAACCAGCCCTGAAGGTCTTCATAAAACGTATGGCAGAAACAGTCATGTTCGTAGCTCGTATGAGCTGATCGTTGTATTCCGGTTTCGGATCAGGATTAAAAGACATAAATGCATTAAAATTCAAAACAACAGGCTCACGTGCTTTTAGATACATGTCAAACCAGGGACCTGAAAATTGAGAGTTGAGAAAGAAGTCAGAATATAAAAGCAGCTTCCTGAGTCAGACCAGAGGGTCGTGTAATCCAACAGTGATCATGAATGAACACACACCAAAGTGCCTTTTAATAAGACAAACATATGCAGTAATTCACCCAAGGCTTCTCCCAACCCCCATTATGAAGAAGGATACTGCTGGCTAATCATAAAAATACTGGGTTTGGAATATTCCATATCATGGGTGTCCATGTCATTAGCAACAACGGCCCACCTCCCTGTTTTCTATATGGCTCAATGATAAACCTTAACTCCCAGGACATACAGTGCAGCTCCCCAGCTTTATATTTTGGTGCACACCTCACGTTTGGAGTGGTTCATGCCTTTACCTACTCTTGAACGATTAATTTCTGCAATTCTCTGTCACTGAGTGCATCTCACTGAGGTTAAACCTTCTACCTGGACAGTAAGAAGGGCAACGTGTAGGTCCAGGAACTAAGTTACAATTTTAATTACGGATTCTCACAGGTGAGTAAGTAACACTCATCTACAGCTTCAAAACCACATCAGTCATCATCACGTAGCCTTTTAACCCCAGACCTGAAAGTCCAGGGTGGAGGCAACTCTACATACTTTCAGAAACCAATTTCAAGTGGAACAGGTCTTTTGTGAGGCCTAAAGAAAAATAACTAAACAAAAAGCAATACAGACACCCCACCATTCATGGACAAAAAGCAGCATACTGATTAGCATTGATGAACAACATAAAGCCACCACTAAAAACCCAAGATGTTGTTCAAAGCAAATGGAAAGTAAAATATAACAAACCAAACAGCAGTTTTTGTGAAATAATGTGGTATTCTCTACAGAATGAGTGGTAGCTAACACTCTAACAGGCAGTCTCAACAGACAGCAAGCATAGAAGTGCATTCACTAGGCAACAGGGAATCTTCTACTTCCATAGGTATTTGACTATTTCCACCTCTGCTGCTGTCTAATACTTTCATGAGCAGACACTTGTACATGGAAGCAATAATAAAGCAGAATAATCAAAAGGCTACATGCATGGTCTCCCTCTCCTGATTTGTTTCTATTTATTCTCATTTTCCTATTTCTGTCACTCCTTTTCTTTGGCTCTCTAAAAGAATATAGTTTTGTACTTTTAAGGGCTTTTAGGTCCCAAGTAATGACCACTTCTGCCTCCCAAACTTACTTACACTCTGTGACCCCTCCCCTCCCTCAGAGTTTAGTTTTCTTGCTAAATAACATGGAATTATTTGGAAATTATTGCTTTAGTTTCCTTAAGTGAAATGCTAGATAAGCTCCTCTTTAACCTAAACCCTATAAACTCATGAAAAAATACTATTGTTCCAGTATCTATCTACCCAGAATTCTGGTAGAATAGATGAAGTTAGATAATGAGCATTCTTCTTTCCACCAGCCTCTGAAATTGCTCAAATATACCCAAAGAGAGTGCTCACAGCAGGTTATTTCAAGTTTCTGGATTTCTTAAAGCTTCAGCCTAGTGTATTTATGGCATTATGAGCTGTTATGAAGCATGATGATTTACAGACTCATCCTACACCCAGCAGGCCACCATACCTGTGATGTAACTTGTATGTTTGTTCTGGTTGTCTTGAGCAACCAGTTGTTCATGCAGCTCTCTTCCAATTCCCTTTTCAAAGGCATGAGCGAGTTCCTCAGTTTTCCTACATCAATCAAGAAAAGAGTCAAAACGCTGTCACAAGTCACCCTTGTTATGTGTAACATTTGGCTTTGAAGCAGAACATGACACTGCAATATGTGTTTGTCCATACCTGAACTGGTCATCATTTAAAAGAGGTTTCTGGGCATTCAGGTATCTCGTAATTGTATCTTCTAGCTTGGGAACTGGCAGTCTGAAGGAACACAGAGATGTTCACTTGATGAGCAAGGGCATGACTGAAGCCTGTGTTTCTTACACAGTCATCTCTCTTTGCCTCCTTTCTTTCACATCCTTCCTTATACTATTATATATACTATACATATAGATATATATACACACACGATACCATACTATATATACTATTACACTATATATATGTATTTGGATAATGCTTCTGTATACATATTATCCAAATGCCTCAGAAGTTTCTTGTGGAATAACAGAAGCGAAGGACTAGATGGGCATCAGTCAGCACACCATAATGTTCTTGGGAAGAAAGGCAGAAAACCAACTTGACAGTCTTGTTACAAAGGTATGGCAGTGATGGGAGCTAATCCCTTACAGGGAACAGAGTGCCATAAACCGCTGCTAGGAGAGGCAGTTCTATAGAAGGAATAGTTCGGTTGCCGGCCCCGTTCGGCCTCCCCCTCACAGCTGCGTGCTGCACATCTCTTTCTCACAAATTTCTTATTCGGTATCTTTGTCAACTTCCTCTGAGCCTAAGTTTTGCTTTGTATAGCACAATCCTGTTACATCCAGGAGGTTATTTTGCCCGCCAGGGGGATGTTTCAGTTGCAGGCTTGTAACCATATCTACACTGTGAAAGCCGAGCCCGTTCCTCTGCAGACAGCGGGAAGCGCGCACAGAGAGAGCCGCGCACCGCGGCGCCCCGGGCGGACATTCCCACTGCCCTCTCCTCACAGCGGACACCCCGGGCCGCCGCCGCCGCCCCTTTCCCGCGCCCCCCGGAGCGGCGGGCTCCGCCGTACCTGGGCAGGCTCTTCTGGTAGTGCATGGTGGGCACGATGCTGCGGTGCAGGAACTCGGCGGCGCCCGCGCCGCTGTAGCCGCGCCGCCCCGGGGCCGCCCGCAGCAGCTGCCGCGCCGCCATGATGCGCGTCAGGCCCGCGCCGCGCCCGGCCCCGCCCGCCGCCCGGGGGGCCGGGCCACAGCCACCGCTGCCCCGGGAACGAACGGGAAAAGCCGAGCGGTTTCTATTATTCCGTTCCAAAAATC